>NC_092420.1:73971274-74651899 GCF_040894005.1 Engystomops pustulosus
TAGGGCGCACCGGACTATAAGGCGCACTTTGGATTTCCAAGGAAATCCAAGGCTTTTAAGTGTGCCTTGTAGTCCGGAAAATACGGTATTTGATTTTTTTGATGAACGTTATGAATCCAGTCTACATTTACACCTGCAATTGTGGCTCACGTATCATATATTATTGTTCTCTCCAGGAACATGCATAAAATATTTAGTTCTGGCTCTCGTCCTGTTTGCCGGCTCAGCAGTAGCGGCTTTACTCTACATGTTTCCAGACACTTTCCAGAAGGTCATTGCAGATCAGCTGAAACTACTGGGAAAACAACAACAAGTCAAGAAAGACCTCAAAGCCGACTTTGAAAACCTGAGCAGCATCTTCACTAACCAGAGCCCTCAGATGTGGCAGAGAAGCAGGCGTATTCTAGAGCGCCACCTGGAGAACTGGAAGGGAAATGCAGAGCCTGCAATAATCCTCCTCACAGGTGCCCTGGATGCTGAACAGACCCTGCGCTGTCTTGGCACACAGCTAGCAGATATCTATTCCTCCTCCCTTAATGGCAGCTACTTACTGATATCTGGATCAGACTGGGCATCTGAAAGCAATGCCAAGGTTAAAGCGCACATCGATGAGAAGCTGGACACAGGTTTCCGAGGCACAACCCAGGCAGCGGTGCTGCACCGCCTGGAGCTGCTGCCCGCTGGGTCGCTGCTGATTCTCTACAAATATTGCGACCATCAGTCGGCGGTGTATAAAGATGTGATGCTACTGCTCACCGTGCTCCTGGAGGAAGAGACCCTGGAAAAGGAAATCCCACTTACTGATCTGGAGGAGAAAGTGAGAGCGTTTCTAATTGACAAGTTAACAGACTCCAACGCCAAGTCCACCCATGACGGGATGGACAAGGACAAGTTTAGTGGTGTCTGGAGCCGCATATCGCATGTGGTGCTTCCGGTTTACCCTGATAAAAATACAGGAACGTGTAAACTAGCGTCTGATGCATGAGGCCAAGATATACAAATGGCGCATCATATTCCACCAGAATGTACCGCGGCTGTTCAGTGTCTTGTGGACAAAAAAAAAAACGCATTTTTAAGGCGACCGCGCCTAAGTGACGCTATTTATGATTTTTATATCAAGATATTTCAGAGCACCAGTATTCCAAGGACAACTCCAATAAAAAAAAATACAACATAGGTTACAATTCAGTAACTTTGTGTAAGAACTCTCATAGTTTTGCTGACCCCGTGGAGAGATTCAACATTCAGCAGATTAAAAAAAAAAGAGACAGAACTAATTACTTAGCATCTGTCATTTCTCTACTGACAGCTTCCCTTCTGCACACGCTATAGAGTACTGCTTCATTTATATTTCTGAACATTTTGTGCTTAGGAGTCCAGTGGGCGGGTTTATTATTGATTGACAGCCCCTGCATACAGAAATGGCTGCCACGACTCACTGGACTCCTAAGAATTAGCAGTAATTTAATTATTAGCAATATTGGAACTTTTTGCCCAAAGCTATATATCAATTCTCTCAACACGCTGCCTGCATATACAACATTATATATAATCTGCCTACCTCCTCCTGCTATATAACATGCTATGTGTGCAGATAGGACACTATGTATAATTTGCTTAGCACCTCCCGCTCTATAACATACTGCCTGCGGATAGGACACTATGTACAATCCGCTCAGCTCCTTCTGCTCCATCACCCAGCAGTCTTGGCCTGCCTCCCTATGCACTTATGCCATTATTCCCATGCCGCAAACGTAGGTAGGAATTGGACCTGCTCTGAGTTTTGTGGCACAGCCTGGACATGGGTCTGGGGAAACCACAGCATATGTGTAAGCTTATAGAAATGAATGTCTTTGTGTTATCTGTTGAGTTACCAGGTAGCACAAGGATAAAAAATGTATGGGTGCATCTAGGTTGATTTGTAGTAGGGCTAAAGGCCAATGCAAGTCCCCTGTTCTGTTGAACAGATTACTGACCGCGCCAGTAGTGGATCATAATATGAGCAGTAGCCTAGCATCAAAGTCTTCTAGGGCACCCATTGTCACCCAAACCACCCACCAAGTAGGATACTGCCTTGTAGAGATAATAAAGAGGGGAACCCGCAGCCCTGAATACCACATACTTGTGGCCTTTTGGCACCTATGTATACAAGAGGACCTGTGAACTACCCCTATAGTAGATCCTTTACCTGGGGAACTTACAGAGGAGCTGTCACCTGTAAAAACCTGTACAAGAGATGCCGCAGTGTAACACTGCTAGCATTATTGGAAACCTCCGATAATGCCAGCAGACACTGCTGTGCTGTACAGTAGAAACGCCGGACCGTGCCTAAAGTGGTCCTGTGTATTCATGAGGGGCGGTCTGAGGCGCTGCTCCTCCCCCAGATCGCCCCGCCCACTACATATGCCGGCGATGACTGCCGAGTGTCATGCGGCAGTCACCGCCCCTAACCCCGCATCCCTCATGTATACGCCAGACCACTTACAGCACGTCCTGCGTTTCTATTGTACAGTGCAGCAGTGTCTTCTAGTGTTATCGGAGGTTCTGATAACGCTAGCAGTGTAACACTGCGGCATCTGTTGTACCACTAGGAGTTGCTTCCTTTAGTAAGCAGCTCCTACTGCCTTTTTACATGTGACAGGTCCTCTTTAAAGTAGATAAAACTATGCAGTATATCTAGTAACATATGCAGACAGTACATGTCAGACCATCAAAAATAGAATATACCCTATACCACCCAAGGACCATGGCAGCACGCCCCTACTTACAGAGGTTTTGATTGATTCTGCAGCTGAAATTCAATTCTGGTGCCAAAATTACTACTGTCCATAGATAGAAATGGTCGTCCACACCAATGCTTGTATTCTAGCTAGAAGAGATACAGCTAAAAAACTCGCTCTGTCAGTTCAGTTCGACAGCTATAGGTTCAGTCCGGTAAATCCCAAGCACAGAACAAAAGTGCTTGTGGGCAATGGGCCGGAATGTAAGAAGAGATTTGTGTCCAACAAATGTCCTTCTATCAATGGCAGCGCTGGCTGGAAGTGTTGCCACAGGGAAAAGAGATGGGAGGAGAACCTATTTGCCATCTAAAATGTAACTTACACATGCTGCTCAATGGACGATTAAGCGTTGCACTTACAAATGCCTCTGAGGCGTACCGAGGCCGGATCACATAGGTGTTTCCATGCAAAACACTGGGTGCTGGTGGCAATCATATATGTGATCGGGCTACGGCTTGTCCCCGGGCTCTTGCATTGCATTAATAAACGCGATACAAGCGTCGCATGTGACCACACCCTTATTCACACCAGTGACTGAGGCTTCAACTGTATTAGAATCTATTGATAGGTCTGAGTACTACACTTAAATCTAGGACTTTGACTAATGAGACAAGTTTATTGGGCCAAATACAGGAGGTAATGTAAAGGAGATTCATATTTTGGCTTCATACAGCAGTTATGTATGAACTAGTATTTCCTTTTTGGGGATGGGGAACACTATTTGGATCTGTTCACACAACATTTTAATTTAATGTTAGGATTTTATTGCTCCACGTTGAGCTTTGTACTCTGCATATTTGACTTATTGTTTCTCTTGTTCTTGTTTTATTGCATTGATAGTGATTATATTATCAGATTGTTTTGGCAGTGCTTTTAAAAAATGTAGGCTGAAAAATAGGTAACTGAGGAAAATCTATTTTTATAATGTTAGTATTTCAATCTTGATTTTTTTTTTTTTTTTTAATATTCAGGAAATTGATTTTGTATATTGTTGTTCTGTGCATAGAATTTGATTCCTGATGACTTTTGGACAATGAAAACTATTTTTAAGAGAAAATAAAGGTTATAATGCCTGAAATTACTTATTTATTTAAAAAAAACATTTTGTTTTATTTTATTTTTTTTGCTTGAACACATAAAGCAAATTCCAGTCAGAAATATGTAACTATAAATTCACCCTGCAATAAAACCGCTAATATGGTGTCTGGTGCACAGCTGAGTTACTGAGGTAAGTTCTGGCCGCAGCTAAATGTTATATGGTGAAAATATACAGTGAAACTTCTCCATAAGACCACTTCTTTTACTAGACCAGGGGTCCCCAAACTTTTTACATAGGGGGCCGTTCACTCCCCCCTCAGACCGTTGGAGGGCCGGATTAAAGTTTAAAAATAAATAGCGGTACATGTGACCGCATCCATAATACACTGGTACCCCCTCAATTAATTAGTTCATAAGGGGGTGCAGTATATTAAATATTTTATATATTGGACCAATTAATTAATTAATTGGGCTAATTAATTATTAAATATACTGGGACCCCTCTCCATTTATTATTGAATATGCCTCCCCCCATTAATTACTAGACTGCAAAATTATTTCCCATACCCACACTCTTAATTATTTCCTATACCCCCACCATTAATTATTTCCTATGCTGCCCCCCACCATTAATTGTTTCCTATGCTGCCCCTCATAATTAATTATTTCCTATACTGCCCCTTATAATGAATTATTTCCTATGCTGCCCCTCATAATGAATTATTTCCTATACTGCCCCTTATAATGAATTATTTCCTATACTGCCCCTTATAATTAATTATTTCCTATGCTGCCCCTCATAATTAATTATTTCCTAAACTGCCCCTCATAATTAAATATTTCCTATGCTGCCCCTCATAATTAATTATTTCCTATACTGCCCCTCATAATTAATTATTTCCTATGCTGCCCCTCATAATTAATTATTTCCTGTGCTGCCCCTCATAATTAATTATTTCCTGTGCTGCCCCTCATAATTAATTATTTCCTGTGCTGCCCCTCATAATTAATTAATTTCCTATGCTGCCCCTTATAATTAATTATTTCCTATGCTGCCCCTCATAATTAATTATTTCCTAAACTGCCCCTCATAATTAAATATTTCCTATGCTGCCCCTCATAATTAATTATTTCCTATACTGCCCCTCATAATTAATTATTTCCTGTGCTGCCCCTCATAATTAATTAATTTCCTATGCTGCCCCTCATAATTAATTATTTCCTATGCTGCCCCTCATAATTAAATATTTCCTATGCTGCCCCTCATAATTAAATATTTCCTATGCTGCCCCTCATAATTAATTATTTCCTATGCTGCTCCTCATAATTATTTCCTATGCTGCCCCTCACAATTAATTATTTACTATGCTGCCCCTTATAATTAATTATTTCCTAAGCTGCCCCTCATAATTAATTATTTCCTAAGCTGCCCCTCATAATTAATTATTTCCTATGCTGCCCCTCATAATTAATTATTTCCTAAGCTGCCCCTCATAATTAATTAATTTCCTATGCTGCCCCTCATAATTAATTATTTCCTATGCTGCCCCTCATAATTAATTAATTTCCTATGCTGCCCCTCATAATTAATTAATTTCCTATGCTGCCCCTCATAATTAATTATTTCCTGTGCTGCCCCTCATAATTAATTATTTACTAATCTGCCCCTCATAATTAATTATTTACTAATCTGCCCCTCATAATTAAATATTTCCTAAGCTGCCCCTCATAATTAATTATTTCCTAAGCTGCCCCTCATAACTAACTATTGGCCCCGGCCACCACAATCTTTTTACTGCCCTTTTTGATAAAAAAATAAAAACCGCTGTACTCACCTAAGTCTTCTATCTTGTTGCCGCGTCCGGGCAGGAAGGGGTGCGCGGCCGCGTGATGACGTCATCGCGCGGCCGCGCAGCCTAGTTCATGGAGCGATGTGCGCCGGGGTTGTATTCCGGCCACATCGCTCCAGTAATAGTGCTCGAGCGGCCGTTTTCGGCCGCACCGAGCACTATACAGTGACGGACAGGAGCTTCCTGTCCAGACGGACAGAGGCTCCTGCCCGACTGTGGAGCGCCGTGGGGGCCCAGGATTGGCGCGGCAAGCGTCGGGGGCCGGATCAAAACGGTCCGCGGGCCGCATGTGGCCCGCGGGCCGTAGTTTGGGGAACCCTGTACTAGACCATCCCTCATCTAGAGCAGATTTTCACTTCAATCCTGTATGTTGATAGATCTTGAACATCCGGTCTTCCCTCAGATGGAGCCGGGGACGTAACTAGGAGAGGCTGGGCCCCATAGCAGATTTCTATACGGGGCCCCCCTTCCCCATAAAAAAATATACATATTTAGGCAGCATTCACATAAACGTGTGTCCGCCCGGCTATAGCGTGGCAGGCACACGTCTGGCACGCTGGAGAGGAGGAGAGATGATCGCAGCTCACCCCTCCCCTCTCCATAGAGAATGGAGCCGCATGGTCGTTCTTACGGCCATAGATTGTTCAGGCTCTCTCTCTTTTGCGGCCACGGCTCGAAACAGTGAGTACTCGTTGTGCTCACTGTACCGAGCCCAGGCGTATAGAAGCCTATGGGGAAAGTATATCCGCCAGCAAATTTGCAGCCAGATATACGTCCCTCATGCGTTCCTATGAATGTATCTTTATACAGACA
Organism: Engystomops pustulosus; assembly: GCF_040894005.1. Classification (NCBI taxonomy): domain Eukaryota; kingdom Metazoa; phylum Chordata; class Amphibia; order Anura; family Leptodactylidae; genus Engystomops; species Engystomops pustulosus. Next base: position 73,977,756 of record NC_092420.1, read on the forward strand.
TGTTTATACAATTACACACATTAATACACTCCTATTTACGTACATTTATATACTTATATGCAAACACATACATTTCTACACTCGTATACTTGCACCTGTATACATACAAGTATACACTTCTACACACACATTTATGCAGTATACACTGTACCATACACTTCTGCATATACATACAGACTATACACACATACAGCAAATACACACACATTCAGTACATACAGCACAAGCACACACATACGGGAAATACACACACATTCAGTATATAGAACATATACATGCATACCATATACACAGCATATGCAAAAACACACATACATCATGTATGTGCATACATTTAAATGTGCACATACATATGCTTATATAAATATGTGCGTCTATAAATACAGTAGATTCATATGTACACATATACACAGTATATACTCAAGGAAAGTACAAACAGCACACAAAAGTAGAGAGTAGTGGGTGCAAGCTCAATAGGACCAGGCCCTAGGTCCTTCAATATATAATCACGAAAACAGGCAGCACTCCAAGACGTCCAGCTTTAGGTGAAAATTATGTTCTTCTTTATTCCATGTTTGAAAAAGGCTCCTAGTGAGCCGAAACGTCGCCGTACTTTGTTGTATTTTTTAAACGTGGAATAAAGAAGAACATTTTTTTCACCTAATGCTGGAGTGCTGCCTATTTTGGTGATTATACACAGTATATACATATATACACTGTATATACACTGTATATACACAGTATATACGTATATACACAGTATATACGTATATACACTGTATATACGTATATACACTGTATATACACTGTATATACACTGTATATACGTATATACACTGTATATACGTATATACACTGTATATACGTATATACACTGTATATACGTATATACACTGTATATACGTATATACACAGTATATACACAGTATATACACATATACACAGTATATACACATGTATATACTTACCTTTTCAGATGTTTTGGGGCTGTATGGGTGAACACCCGGCCGTGGCTTCAGGCAGGTGTTCTGGCGTGTAGGTGGGTGATCGGATCAGTGCTTGTTCGTCCGCAGGGAAGGAGTGGGGTTCGGACGGGGGCTTGATCGGCCGGGAGGGGAGTCACACACTCTGGGGGAGTCGGGCGGGTGCCTGTTCCGCGGCGCGGGGGGCCTTTGCTTGTTCGGCCCTGGGGGGGGAGGGGTAGTTGGACGTGCGCTTGTTCGACCGCGTACGGGGGGTTGTTCGGGCGGGTGCTTGTACGTCCGCCAGGGCGGGGGGGGTGTTAGTGGGGCGGTTGCTTGTTTGACCGCAGGATGGGGTTTTAGATTGGGAGGTAGAGTGGGGAGGAGGGGCATCCCTGCCAGCACGCAGGGGGATGGCCGGGGGGCAGACAGTCTCCTGTGCAGGGGGCGGACAGCTCACGGAGGGGGCGGGCGGCTTCCGGAGGGGGTCAGTTTAGGAATGGACACAGAGGTAGGGGCCCGGGGCCACGATCCGGTAGGCAACGACACTGCAGGGACACACGGAGTCCGTGCATCCCGGGCCCCTTAACCTTCCGGGCCCCGTAGCAACCGCTACGGCTGCTATGGCGGTTGTTACGCCACTGGATGGAGCATTTTCTATATCTGCAGAAACCCAACCTCTTGGTGTAACTCCGATCACATAGAAATCATAAAGCGTTATCCTCTGACTTTCATATTGATTGCCTATCCTTTCACTACGATTGGTCAATGGGGGTTTCACTTCCAGCCTCCACTGATCAGATGATTAAAGGAGCAGAGATAATCCATAGTGGATTCTCAGCTCAACAACATGTAGCAATGATCACATGTTCTTACATGCAGAGGCTAGGCCTTCCTGTCCTGTCTCTGCATGTATCTGAGCACATGAAATCATAGCAGTCTCCATGGAAACATGGGGAAAAGTACAAGTCCATTGAGACAGGTTGTGATTTCACCTGATCAGATGTATACATGGGGTAGGTTTTGCAAATGTAACAGGACCTTAGATGACATCACCCTGGTCACATGATATTAAGTGCCCAAAGATGTAACAGAGCTATTTCAATGTTCCACACAGCAACATGTCCTAGCAGTGAGACCTGTCACTCAGGAACAAGGAGGCAGAGTAATGCAAGTAAAATTTTATATGTAGGACTCACTTTGATTTGACTCGCATAAGGAGATTTGCATATATGTTAACAAACTGATTTTTAATATTAAAATGGCAGGTTCTCAGATTTTCCCTCTTGTTACCCTGGTTTGTGATGTCACTGAGAGGAGGTTGTGGCTTACCTCCCCTTTCAGCGAGTTCCATTTTTGTGAGTGTTTTATATTAAACTCAATGATTCATGACAGAAGGATCAGTACTACACAAAAAAAAGATGTGTGTCATGAAGGCAAAAAATGCAAATATGTAATATCTTTTTTTCTTTGTGTAGTACTGATCCATGATTTGTGTGTAGGCATACTTACACTATGATGACTGGGCTTTGTGCAGGGTCCTATTTATAGTTGTCATGACAGAAGGATGTTATAATAATACAGTATGCCATAACGTACCACCACTACATACTAAATATGAGGGTGATGTGCCCAGGATTGGCATTGTTATGGGATTTGGTGGAGTTCCAAAATGGCATGGGTCATAAACTTCACAAGGTGTTAGGGCTAACCCACTTGACCCTATTCTATTAGTGGGTGTTCTTAATTATGGATTATACCCATGCTAATTGTGTGTGTGTGTGTATGTATATCTATATAATATCCATTTCGTCCCCCATGACGGCCCACTGGAGGTTGCTTCCCCTTCCTCTGGCTGAGACACGATCCATAACCCTGGGCTCTGTAAGTAAAACCCTTTTTATATGGAAATATCTGATTATCACCATAAGTTGGGTCTCTTAACCCCTTAGCGCTGAAGCCACTTTTCACCTTCCTGACACGGCCCATTTTTTCAAATCTGCCCTGTGTCACTATAAATGGTTATAACTTCGAAACGCTTTAACATATCCAAGTGATTTTGAAATTGTTTTCTCGTGACACATTGTACTTCATGTTAGTTACAAAATGTTGGTTGTATGTTTTGCATTTATTTATGAGAAAATCAGATATTTGGTGAAAATTTGGAAAAATTTGCAATTTTCAAAATTCAAAATGTTCTACTTTTTCCACACATGAGTCATAACACCAGAAAACATAATAACTAACATTCACCAAATGTCTACTTTATACCTCCGTGTTTTTTTTATACATACTATCATTTTTGTAGGATGTTATGGGGCTTTGAACGTCAGGTGCGATTTTTCACATTTTCATAAAAAAAGCAAAATCCTGCTATTGAGGGACCTGCTCAGGTTTGAAGTCACTTTAAGAGACCTAAATAAAAGTAAAACCCCATAAAACAAAATCGGATGCAATTTTGAAATTTTTTTTTTTTTTTACTAAATTAATGCGTTTTTCATAAAATGTACAAATTCTCAGTGGATAAAATACCAAAACGCTCCACAAAGTTTGATACCCAATCCCTCCCGTGTATAATAATACCCAATATGTGGTGGTAACCTGCTGTATGGGCACACACCAGGGCATCGAAGGGAAGCTGCGCCATTCAGAGCAGATTATGCATTGTCACTTTTTATTGGCTATACAATCTTTATTTTTTTGGCAATTTGGACACATAAGGGCTTATATTTTTGCGACATGAGATGAACTTTACAAATACTTCATTTTAGTGGGTCTGTAGCTTTTTGATGAGATTTTATTAACTCTTTAATGTATGGAGGAAAAGAAAATTGTCAATTTTGGGTTCCTTTTTTTTGTATATTTTGGGGGTCGTACACCATACACTAAAAATACTATAATATTTTTATTCTCTAGATCACTACGATTACGGTGATACCTCATTTATATAGTTTTTTTATATATTTTACAGGAAAAAAACAAATATAAAGAAAATCTCCTTTGTTTTTGCATCGCCATCTTTTCGGAGATATAACTTTAATATTTTTTTGTTGACAGTGCTAGTTTAGGGCTTATTTTTTACGTGTTGAGTTGTCCTTTTCAGTGGTACCATTTTGGTGCACATAACTTTTTTTTGATCACTTTTTGGATCATTTTTGTGAAGGGATTTTATGAAAATTTACATTTTTGGCGAGTTTTTCGCGTTTTGTTATTACGGCGTTCACCGTACGGGTCCAATAATGTTTCTGACTTATTGTACAGATTGTTACGGACGCGGCGATACCAAATATGTGAGGTATTTTGGAAATTTTCAGGTTTTTTCACTTTATTAGATGTGTATAGGGAATGTTTGTGTTTAGGGGGACTTTAACATTATTTAATTAATAATTTTTATTCAAAAGTGTGTTATTAGTGTTTTTTTACCTTTTTTCTTTACTTTTACAGGTTAGCTTGAACAAGTGATCCATTGATCACTTGTTCAAGCTATTCTTCACCTAATACAGTGTAATACAGATGTATTACACTGTATTATGTGACACACTGAGCATGCTGCGCATGCTCAGTGTGTCACAGCCGGGTACTGCCAGAAGGCAGGGACCCGGCTCCCGGCAGGAGGATCGCGCAGCCCCGGGCACCGGCAGTCCCGAGGCTGCGATCGGAGGGGGGGGGTCCGATTCCAGCGAAAATGCCCCTGACACACCGTGGTCAGCGCGGGTGTTAGAGGCAGGTGTCGGCTATAATATATAGCCGACACCCGCAGCTTCTGACGCCGGCTCCGTTCAGGAGCCCGCGCCAGAAGCTTGACGTACTATTACTGCATTTTGCTGGAACGCACCTCCCGCCATGCAGTAATAGTACGTCAAATGTCGGGAAGGGGTTAAAGGGGTCTTTCTCTGATTAGCGCTCCCTATTTTCTTTCTGATTAACAGGAGAAAGATCTCCCAAAAGAAAGAGAGAAAGATACCCTGATAAGGATAGGCCTAAAAAGGCTCATTCCAAGTGTTGCCAGATTTGTAATGCTAAATTGGATACCTCCTGTAAGTATTTGTTCACTAATGAGGACTTAGATAGCTTGATTAAAGCCTTAAGGGATACCTTAAAAATCGAAGATAAGGTTGAAGAAAAATCCATGGTAGACAAATTATTTAGGGGACGGAAAAAAAAAAAAAAACCAGAGTGTTTCCTATTATAGAAAATTTGAAAGGTCTTGTTATGGATGAATGGAAGGAGCTAGAAAAAATGACTGACTATTTCGAAAGACTTTAGAAATCGCCTATTGTTTGATCTGGAAGAAACCAAGCTATGGGATAATGTACCCAAGGTAGACATTCCAATTATCAAAGCGGTGAAAAAGACGGATCTGCCCTTTGAGGAATCCACTCAACTAAAGGATGCAATGAATAGAAGGTCGGACTGCCTACTCAAAAAATTGTGGGAATCACTGGGTGGCTGCCTTGAATCATACATTTAGAATGGAGGAATTAAGGGCTATTGACAACGACAGAATTACACAGTTCCATAGTACCTGGTCTCCCTGGGTGACCTTCAGGGGGTCTCCCTCCTTCGCGGCCTGGGTCACATCTGGATCTATTTCCTGTGGTGGCCTGGTGTTGGTCTCTCTCTCTTGATTCTTGCCCTCCTACTCCTCCCCCCCCCCCCCTTCTCTTTAACGTACTCTCACTAGACTCCTTTACCCCATACCCATTCCTACCCCCCTCGTCTGCCCCCTGACCTTTCGTCCTACCCTACCCCTATGTCTTTCTTATCAAAATGTTTATGGGAAGCAATACGGTCTTGCTCAGATTTTGTTTGTAGATCGAGTCTATATCTTTGTACTCTGGCCTATATGACAAGTTGTCCCATGGACTGTATCTTTCCGGACCATAATTCATCTGTATCATCCATATCGTATTTGCTTCCATCTTCCGACAAACTACATTGTGATTTCGCTACCATAACTAAAATTTGCTACTGCCTTTTTAGCTGATGCTTCAGCAGAGTCAATTCGTCTTGCTTCAAGAGAAGCTGCCCTCTCAAACGCTACCATACAGGCTCTCTGGTTGAAACAGTGGTCTGAGGACATCTGCTCTAAAGCAGAACCCTTTTGAGGAGAATTCCTGTTTGAGTCCGAGCTGGATGAGATTCTTGACAAAGCCGCGGATTAGAAAAAAGGCTTTCCTGAACCAAAACCTACACCAAAGAAGTAGTTTTTTCGAGGGTTTAGAGCAAATCGAGAACAGTCAAAAAATAAAGGGAAATCATCCTGGAAACAGGGATTCTGGAAACGTTCCAGAGGGGGGAAGAGTAAGCCCTTTCTATTCAGCGCCTCAAGTAAACAGGAAAAGAAGCAATGACGCCAGGGTGGGGGGAAGGTTGAAAAACTTTCTCCCCCAGTGGAAGAATATAACAAAGAACAGGTTGACTTCTATTATCCAGAATGGCTAATGTTTAGAGTTTATGTCTTCTCCTCCTCATCGTTTTTCCCTATCCAGGCAATCCTCAAGAAATCCGATGCAACATCTTTGGGAACAAGAGTCCACCCTGCTGAGCCTGGATGTAGTCTGTCCAGTCCCACCTGAAGAGAAGGTACGGTCATTGATCTCCTCCTTTTCTTAATAAAGAAATTGAATGGGTCATGCAAAATGATCATAAATCTGAAGTACTTAAACAAATGGGCATATGTCAAGTTAAAAATGGAATCAATAAAATTGACCACCGCTTCAATAACCCACGTGTACCTTAGATCTCAAGGATGCACACAATCATGTTCCAATTCATGCAGATTCCCAGAAGTTTTTACATTTTGCTGTTATATCACCCTCAGGGGAGGAGTTAAATTTTTATTTTTACAGCTTTACCTTTTGGTCTTTCCTCAGCTCCCTGAGTATTTACAAAGATCATGGCGGAAGTGGTCAAGTACTCAAGTACCGGTAACAACACATCACTAGAGTGCTCAGCTGTCTCTGGAGAGGGCCGAGGGGCGCGCGGCTTTCTCTGGAGAGGGCCGAGGGGCGCGCGGCTTTCTCTGGAGAGGGCCGAGGGGCGCGCGGCTTTCTCTGGAGAGGGCCGAGGGGCGCGCGGCTTTCTCTGGAGAGGGCCGAGGGGCGCGCGGCTTTCTCTGGAGAGGGCCGAGGGGCGCGCGGCTTTCTCTGGAGAGGGCCGAGGGGCGCGCGGCTTTCTCTGGAGAGGGCCGAGGGGCGCGCGGCTTTCTCTGGAGAGGGCCGAGGGGCGCGCGGCTTTCTCTGGAGAGGGCCGAGGGGCGCGCGGCTTTCTCTGGAGAGGGCCGAGGGGCGCGCGGCTTTCTCTGGAGAGGGCCGAGGGGCGCGCGGCTTTCTCTGGAGAGGGCCGAGGGGCGCGCGGCTTTCTCTGGAGAGGGCCGAGGGGCGCGCGGCTTTCTCTGGAGAGGGCCGAGGGGCGCGCGGCTTTCTCTGGAGAGGGCCGAGGGGCGCTCACCTCTTCTCCTCCTGGCCGTGTGCATAAGCCCTTACAATGTACAAGACCTGCCATGATCTGCAATACCAGACACAACCTACAGACAGGAGAGGCGCTGTATCTTGAATAAAACCACAACACCTGAGCAGCCAGTGTTTTAATGGTTTCTATTCTGAAGCGTAATTTTATTTAGAGTATAAACCGCATGTAATGTTGTACTGGCCCCACAGAGGTTGTTGTCTCGTACAGTCGGAGTATAATATCAGCACAAGCCTCCCAGCATTTATAACGGAATGGGCCGCTGCGAGGACTAGCAGGTGTATACTGCGGGTGTAGGTAAATAATAACACTCTCCCTCAACCAAAATGGCCGCCGCCGCCGCAATGACGTCGGCGAGATGTCTACAGTCTCGCGAGACCACGCTCCCCTCCCGCCTGCTGTGGCGCTCTTGGAATGTCTGTTGTAACTGCGTCCTGGCGTCCCTCTACTCCTGGCCAATGAGAGCGCAGAATGTGACCCCGGAAGCGGAAGTAGCTCGGTTACTAGGAGCAGAGGATAGCTAGAAGAGAAGTGAGATCGATTCGTCTGCGGACCGAGGGCTGAGGTCAGTGATTATACAGGCGATGTGCACCCTGTACGCGGCCCGGGCGCTCTCTCCGACCGCCGCTGCCCCGAGCTTCCCGTCTATGTGTCACTTGTGTCTCGTTCTTCCGTGGGACTACAAGCACCAGCATGTCCAGCACCTGCGGCATCTATAGACTTGCTGCTAGTTGTTAGGGGGTGAACATAGTGTGACCTCAGGGGCTGCGGGCAGATCATCACAGGGCGTCCTTGCACCGCCATCAATGACCCCGACCATCTGTCAGTGACTACACACAGGGTCTGTGTAGTCTGTAACCATAGAGACACATCGCTTATTATATCTTGTTCTGCTGATATGGACTTTCCTCTGTAACTTATTTAGATAATATCTTAATGATAATGTATCAAGTTTTGCAACCCTGTAAACTTTTGTGCGCCCCCATGATTTCTTTTTGGGGCACAGGAACATCTAGTGTGCCCCATTGCTGTAGATTTGCAGGCCTTGGGTTCTCCCTTCCCTTATTAAATAATGGAATAAATAGCACAGTAGCCGGTGTCTTATTATATCACTTATACTAAGGGAGTTGTAATGGAGGGTAAAGCTTCCACACATTGTAATCACTAGGTACTAGTAGACGTTCCTTCGACTTTCCGTTTTTAATCTGTCTATATTGGAAATTGGAAAAGAGTCACAATCCAAGTGTGACCTGCGCCGTGTTCATGGATCCCGTACAGCAGCACTTTTTTAGTTTTGAAGGAGGGATTCTTTGAGAATTCATGCCCTATCCTCAGCATCCCCAATCCCGAACACTCTGCTGTCTGACATCATCGCCAGCCTGTGGGTTTGTATCCGTTCACCTGGCCAGTTTGTAGTTCGCTCCTATTAAGGGGAATAGGACTGAGGCGCTATACAAAGCACAGCTCTTACTCTATGTGCGGGTCAGTACTTGGATGACCTAAGACCAAGCTACAGCTCTCTTAGTAAATTCTTTACACTCCCTGTTGATCTTATATTTGTGATGATTGATCAAAATATAAGTTTGGAATATCCTTCGTCCCGCTTGCCAGATGTTACGGAGCTTTCTGTCCATCTGCTGCACATAATGAGGTGGCCTTACAGCTTCTTTACAATGGTAGATGTGGGGGGAATGGTTGGTTTAGTGTATGGCTAGCCATATACACTGCCTTAGTTATGATATGGATACTTTATGAGCTACAGACATCCCTGTATCTGTGTGTAAAATCACAGTGACAGACTATAGGTCCATAAAATATTCAGTATTCTGCTCCCAGCAAATTACTGAATCTATGGCAGTGATGGCGAACCTTTTAGTGACCGAGTGGCCAAACTGCAACCCCAAACCTCCCTCATTTATCGTGAGGTGCCAACCAAAAATTAAAGCAGTAATTTATTTTTCACTCATACTGGGCTCCTGAGGACACCAACACAGTAGAAAGAAGGAGGGAAAATTTGCATCATTGCTATCCAGTATCCCTCTCTACACAGAGAACCAATGGGGCCAGCAGTAGCTTCTCCAAAGATAATTCGTCTCTGTCTACACATTCTCCCTCTTCCTACAGTCCCAAGCAGCATCTTTTAAGTTGCTTGGAACTGCAGTAAAATTCTTTGAGTCCTGTCTGGTGTCCTGGGGCAATGGCCTGGGTGCCCACAGAAAGAGATTGGAGTGCCGCCTCTGGCACCCGTGCCATAGGTTCGCCACCACTGATCTATGGCAATTACTGTGGCCGCGCAATTGTGATCTTGTATTTTTTTTAATAGGTTTTCTGTTAAATATCTTCCAAGAGGATGAAGGACTGTGTGCAAATAAGCCTGAGGGGCTCCAGGCTCCATAGGTGTTAACAGAGCCTGAAGCCCCTCAGGCTCATTTGCATACAGTCCTTCATCCTGGTGGTAAATGTCCTTTAAGTTGCATTGTTTCTGCACACAGATTGCACATAACTATATCTCACCCTAAGCCTTTAAAGGTCAGGTCCTACCAAAACAACCTGTGTTTACTCTCTTGTGGTCCAACAGTTAGGATCACAAGTGTTTAGTAGAATGTGGGTCCTGTCCCCTCTATGTAAATGTCTGTTCTTACACATTTTTCCCTGTATTGGATATATCATCGCTGGCCCAGCTTCTGCCCTTCTCATCTCTAACTGCGAGTAAATCCAACAGACACATTGCCATGTCACTTGAGGTGTGACTGCAGTACAAACGCTGGTCACTTCAGTCCCTTTCATGTGCAGCAGGACGGGGATGATCTGTGAAGGATATTAGGGCGTGCTTTCATTTTCTCATCATTTCAGATCAGCCTCTACCTCTCCCATCTGTCAACATCACAGATGCCTTGTCCTCAGATGCCAGAGTCAATTAGAGGATCAATAGCATTGTGTACGTGTTTCATCTGGATTCATTATATAATAAGCATCCATTTCACACACCTCCTCTGTAATGGAATTGAATTTAGAATTTTATGTGTCTGCTGCATCTTAAGAGACACATTATGGAGGGTACAAGTCTGGCCCAGTCTCCTTATGTGCACTGCTGGCTGTGGACACAGGAGAGGCTTCAATGACGTCACTGCTGAACATAACTGACCCCTCTCCTGGCCACATGACTGTCTGCACTTCCAACCCAGCTAGCAGAATGAGCAAGGACACCAAGACCCACAATGGGGAACTGGAGCAGACAGAGTACATTTTATTCAATTGTTTTTTTTTTTGTTAAACCTTGGTCCCACACCTGAAACAGAAGAGGAACTTTAAACTTTTTCTAACATACCAACAAAAAGGAACGTCTACCAGATAATAAAACAAATAGTGATTTTATGTAGACACTATAGTAATAAATCATTAGACAAAAATGGTTTTAAGTTCATGGTACATCAAGGAAACAAACCATAAAAAAAGGATTAGTATACGCAGATAAAGTTTGTCACCACTCACCCCCACCCTTCCCTTAAGATTTTAAACTTGATTCTACAGAAATGTCTTAATCTATTAAAGTAACAGTGCTGGAACATATTTTCTGAGAACTTTTTCATCCCTTTCCTCTGTTTTTCCTCCTGGTAATTTGTAAAAGAATTGACTACTAGTAGTTAACATCCCCCCCCCATGGATGGAGAAGGTCATTAGATAATCTGAATGTCAGAGAGGAATGACAGATGGACCACGCAGAGCAGAGTATGATGGTCACTTTATGGAATATACAAGTATTTACTAGAGACATACCTCTGCTAGTGACCAGTCCATTTTAAAGGGATTGTTCACCATAGACAAGTCATTGTTTTCGTCTCATGACAGTTAAGTGATGCATATTCACATCATGTCCTCCTAAACTAGAAGGTTTCTTTATTAGCAGTTGTCATCATCTTTTTTTAGTTTCCAATAAAATGTATCATCAACTGAGGACTCTCAGCCTTCATCTATTTAACCCCTGGCTAACACGGTACAAAGAATCATATAGCAAGCCACCTGCATAAATCCATCTATTGCTGGAGGACCTCATAGAATTTAGAAAAATAGAAAATTCATAGTAAATTTAAAAAATCATTATTGCAGCTCTGTGCAGTCCTCAATTTTCCAGATTGTATTTCCCATGACTCCTATCCTCTTCTGTATACAGTTTCTGCAGACGTGGAGAAACTCCCCTTTGATATGACATCTTGGATGTGCTTCTAGGTTTTTCATAACCAGAAATATCTACTGTTAAAGTTTCAGTAAGAAGTGATTTTTTATATACACCTCTCCATATCCAAGAGTAACAGTAAATATTTCTGTAATTGTGATAGTAAACTGGAGATTCTGTTTTTTAAATTGATCCCGACCGCCCGCTGACTTAAAACATCAGCACACTGGTCTTGAGTCTACATCAACATCTTTTGACATCGTCGCAGTTTTCTACTTCTCCTGCTCTATTCACAGAAGCAGGACAAGGTCTTCGGCTGTCAGAGATGGCCGGGACCATAGGGAGAAGCAGTTTATTAGCGCATCTTCTTATTCCCCAATAAAATAAAATAAAAATCCCCCACTACACTATAAAAACATTGCCATGGTCAACCCATTTATAAACACACGTGTATACATTTATGTGTGTGTGTAATATATATATATGTGTATATATATATATATACCTGTATCAAAATGACCATCACACACTATGGAATTAATGGTAATTTTCAGTTCATTTGAAAACTGAAAAAATGTGCTATACATTACAAAGAAAAAAAATATTTTTCTCCCTAAAATAATGCTCTAGGTGCTACTTACTAAAGTAAGCAGCTCCTAGCGCTTCTCAAGTAATAGCAGTGTTAAACTGCTAGCTTTATCGCAACCAATCGTGGCTGTTAACCCTGTCACTGCCTCCGGCAAAGCTCAATCGCTGCGCCACGTGAGGTCATCGTGGGGTGGTGAACGGTTGCTATGACAGCTGGGAGTTTATACTAGAATCCCATGCCTGTCATTCAGCCTGATCACTAAGTGTCTGCCAGTGGCAGACGCTTAAAGGGCATCTATCACCTGGATGAAGGAATGTATGCAAATGAGCCTGAGGGGCTCCAGGCTCCTTAGGTGTTAATGGAGCCCCTTAGGCTTATTTGTATATAGTATTTCTTCCTAGTGGTAGATGCACTTTAAAGATCACTGACAAATCTGTCATATACTGCAGTATTGCAGTATATCGTAGAAGCAATCGGACTCCCAAGGGTTAAAGTACCCTTGGAGGTCTAAAAACTAAAAAAAAAAAAACTAAAAGTGCAAACCCCCCCTTCCCTAGAACTGATATAAAAATAAATACACAAAAAAAAATCAAACATTTTAGGCATAACCACATCCCAAAATGCCCAAACTATCAAAATATAAAAACGGTTATTCCCGGTGTTGAATCCCGTAATGGAAAATAGCGCCCAAATGTCTGAATTGCTATTCTCACCATTTTGCACAACAAAAATTTTTATAAAAGGTTGTACAGTCCACAAAATAGTCACCCTCATCTCATCCCGCATTAAATGAGATCATACAAATACCTGTCCGCTGTAGCATGAAAAAGTTATTAGTGCCAGGCAAATTTTTGAATTTTTTTTTTATACTAAGGTTTTTTAAAATCTATTAAAACATATAAAAATGTATATAAGTTTGGAATACCTGTGATCAGAGATCGCATTAACGCCTCACCAAGCGTCATAGACGCATGATGAGGCGCCATTACTCCCCAGAATAATTGCCAAGCGTAAAAGTACGCTTGGCAATTATCCCCTGTAGTGTGTGGCTGAGCGGTCCGGAGCGCACAGCAATGGTGTGCAGGACATTACACTGGCAGCGCGCGGGCCGGAACTGCTCAGCTCACACTACAGCGCTGGTAGCCTCTAGAATGGAGCTGCTCCGGGTAGCCGTGATGTCACGGGAGGGGGCGGAGCCTCCGGGAAAGGGGCGTGGCTTACCACGCAGTCTCCTCACAGGAAGTAGAGCTGTAATGGCTGCTGCAAGTAGAACGTGTACAGGCACTGTGTGCATACAAGTGTATGGAGGTGAGGGGGCCTGACAGGAGTGGATGTGATAAGGTCAGGGAAGACCTGTATGTTACATGGGACTGCATGTCTTGCAGGTGCTGAGTTGGCATGAGGTGTATTTTACATAGGACTGCATGTCTGACAGGTGCTGAGGTGGCATTAGGTGTATATTACGTAGGACTGCATGTCTGGCGGGTGCTGAGGTGGCAGGTGTGTGTTACGTGGGACTGCATGTCTGGTGCTGAGGTGGCATGAGGTATATGTTACTTGGGACTGCGTGTCTGGCGGGTGCTGAGGTGGCAGGTGTATGTTACGTGGGACTGCATGTCTGGTGCTGAGTTGGCATGAGGTATATGTTACGTGGGAGTGCGTGTCTGGCGGGTGCTGAGGTAGCATGAGGTTTATGTTACGTAGGACTGCGTGTCTGGCGGGTGCTGAGGTGGCAGGTGTATGTTACTTGGGACTGCATGTCTGGTGCTGAGGTGGCATGAGGTATATGTTACGTGGGACTGCGTGTCTGGCGGGTGCTGAGGTGGCAGGTGTATGTTACGTGGGACTGCATGTCTGGTGCTAAGGTGGCATGAGGTATATGTTACGTAGGAGTGCGTGTCTGGCGGGTGCTGAGGTGGCAGGTGTGTGTTACGTGGGACTGCATGTCTGGTGCTGAGGTGGCATGAGGTATATGTGACGTGGGACTGCGTGGCTGGCGAGTGCTGAGGTGGCATGAGGTATATGTGACGTGGGACTGCGTGGCTGGCGAGTGCTGAGGTGGCATGAGGTATATGTGACGTGGGACTGCGTGGCTGGCGAGTGCTGAGGTGGCATGAGGTATATGTGACGTGGGACTGCGTGGCTGGCGAGTGCTGAGGTGGCATGAGGTATATGTGACGTGGGACTGCATGTCTGGTGCTGAGGTGGCATTAGGTATATGTTACGTGGGACTGCATGTGTGGTGCTGAGGTGGCATGAGGTATATGTTACGTGGGACTGCGTGGCTGGCGAGTGCTGAGGTGGCATGAGGTATATGTGACGTGGGACTGCATGTCTGGTGCTGAGGTGGCATGAGGTATATGTTACGTAGGAGTGCGTGTCTGGCGGGTGCTGAGGTGGCAGGTGTGTGTTACGTGGGACTGCATGTCTGGTGCTGAGGTGGCATGAGGTATATGTTACGTGGGACTGCGTGGCTGGCGAGTGCTGAGGTGGCATGAGGTGCATGTGAAACAGGACTGCATAAACAGTAAAAACACGTAAAAAGTGACAAAGACGCAAATTCAATTAATAAAAAAACCTAAAAAAAAACCCAAAACGCCGCAGTGTGGTGGTGGGAGGTCTCGGCGGGCCGCAGTGTGGTGGTGGTGGGAGGTCTCGGCGGGCCGCAGTGTGGTGGTGGTGGGAGGTCTCGGCGGGCCGCAGTGTGGTGGTGGTGGGAGGTCTCGGCGGGCCGCAGTGTGGTGGTGGTGGGAGGTCTCGGCGGGCCGCAGTGTGGTGGTGGTGGGAGGTCTCGGCGGGCCGCAGTGTGGTGGTGGTGGGAGGTCTCGGCGGGCCGCAGTGTGGTGGTGGTGGGAGGTCTCGGCGGGCCGCAGTGTGGTGGTGGTGGGAGGTCTCGGCGGGCCGCAGTGTGGTGGTGGTGGGAGGTCTCGGCGGGCCGCAGTGTGGTGGTGGTGGGAGGTCTCGGCGGGCCGCAGTGTGGTGGTGGTGGGAGGTCTCGGCGGGCCGCAGTGTGGTGGTGGTGGGAGGTCTCGGCGGGCCGCAGTGTGGTGGTGGTGGGAGGTCTCGGCGGGCCGCAGTGTGGTGGTGGTGGGAGGTCTCGGCGGGCCGCAGTGTGGTGGTGGTGGGAGGTCTCGGCGGGCCGCAGTGTGGTGGTGGTGGGAGGTCTCGGCGGGCCGCAGTGTGGTGGTGGTGGGAGGTCTCGGCGGGCCGCAGTGTGGTGGTGGTGGGAGGTCTCGGCGGGCCGCAGTGTGGTGGTGGTGGGAGGTCTCGGCGGGCCGCAGTGTGGTGGTGGTGGGAGGTCTCGGCGGGCCGCAGTGTGGTGGTGGTGGGAGGTCTCGGCGGGCCGCAGTGTGGTGGTGGTGGGAGGTCTCGGCGGGCCGCAGTGTGGTGGTGGTGGGAGGTCTCGGCGGGCCGCAGTGTGGTGGTGGTGGGAGGTCTCGGCGGGCCGCAGTGTGGTGGTGGTGGGAGGTCTCGGCGGGCCGCAGTGTGGTGGTGGTGGGAGGTCTCGGCGGGCCGCAGTGTGGTGGTGGTGGGAGGTCTCGGCGGGCCGCAGTGTGGTGGTGGTGGGAGGTCTCGGCGGCTGTGGTTGGGGGGGTTGGTGGTGTCAGCTCCAGTCTGGGCAATGCATGATGTAACATCACTATAACTGCCTCAATTTGCTATTTAAACACAGAAGATACTGACACAAGATTATATAAATAGCGTCTATCAACATTATATACAGCCATGAGTTATATACTTGTATTACTGAAAATGTCATACTCCTTCCCGGCTAAAAATACTCCTCAAAAATAGTAAGAGGAGTATTATTACCCTTCTAGAAATATGTTAGTGCGACCTCTGCCTGTGATCGTACCAACTCAAAGAATAAAGTGGAGGTGTTAATTGGAACAAAAAGTGAAAGGCATAAATAAAGAACATACATGTTTTTTTGACAATTTCACCACATTTTTCCTGTATATAGGACACTATGTAAAATCTGCTCAGCTCCCCTTGCTCTATAACAGTGATGGCAAACCTTTTAGAGACCGAGTGCCCAAACTACAACAAAGACCCGCTTATTTAACGCAAAGTGCCAACACAAAAATTTTATTTGTGTTTTATACTCCCTTCTCTGTCACAGCTTTCATTGATACCAGCACCTGAGGCACCAATAAAGCAGAAAATAGTCCCAGGTAGAGATGTCACTTTAAAATAGCTCTGTGCACAGCAAGTCCTGGGCTGCCTGGGACTGCAGGAATATACCTGGAGTCATCTCTGGTGATGGCCTGAGTGCCCACAGAAAGGGCTCGGAGTGCCACCTCTGGCACCAGTGCCATAGGTTAGCCATCACTGCTCTATAATATGCTAAGTGCAAGTAGGACACTATGTACAATCTGCTCAGCTCCTGCTCTATAACATGCTGCCTGCAGATAGGACCCTATGTACAATCTGCTCAGCTCCTCCTGCTCTATAACATGCTGCCTGTAAGTAGGACCCTATGTACAATCTGCTCAGCTCCTCCTGCTCTATAACATGCTGCCTGCAGATAGGACCCTATGTACAATCTGCTCAGCTCCTCCTGCTCTATAACATGCTGCCTGTAAGTAGGACCCTATGTACAATCTGCTCAGCTACTGCACTGTAGCACGCTGCCCGCAGATATGGCATCCTTAGTTTGGCTTACAGTGTGGTTTGCCAAACGTTAGGCGCCCTGATGTATCTGGAGGATTGGCCGTAGACCAGTGTGCAGTGGGAATGCAGGAACGCGCTGCTGCGGCCCTTCTGCCGGTTTACGCCCTCCTGGAGTGGAGAATAATCACAATGCCTGGTAGTTCTCTAGGCATTACTATTATTTTAGGGCTTCTAGCATAGAGCCCTGATAATTGGCCACCCCCAATATACAAGATCTGGTGCTGCACCCCTCTATCATGTCTTGTTAAATATATTCTTATATGTCTTCTAAAGCCAATAACCCAGCAGCTGATTTGTACAGATTTCCCTCTTGTGACCCGGGAAGAGATGACATTGACCACTTTGTGACTTTCTCGCATATCGGTTGTTAGGAGGAAGTCTTATTCACATATTAAATGTCAGAGGTCCCAGTAAAACTTAATGCAGCATTTATATTTGTGCACGCTGGCATAAGCATAGCCCCCGGCATGTCATGTTACACTGTTCTGGCGGCCGTCCATGAGTAACCCTCCAGCATCCAATAGCCGCCACTCGCTCCAAGTCTGTAGCAGCTGTTGCAGAAAGCCTCCAGAAGCCCCATGGATCTTATGACAGATTGGCTGCTGCTCCACCTTACAGGGGCTGGGGGTTGTGTGGGGGAGATTCTAACTCTCACTTTCTGCCCCTCAGAAGTTGGGTCATTTCACTGCATGTGTTTTTTTTTTTTTTTTTTTTTTTTTTTTTGATTGTCACTTGTAGATGAATGGCTGAGAAGAGTTTATGGAGGACATCAACTTTCCAGCAAGATCCACCGCGTCAGCCGTCTAGGGAGACTATTCAAGGTAGGATGTAGTACAGTGATAGTATCTGGACCGAAGCCTGCAGTGCTATAAAGAGATCTGCAGATGGTTATAAGTTGTGCAGAGGTAACATATTGGTAAGGTCGGCCATACATTGTACAGAGCCTCCCACCTGCTTGTGGTTACTATTCATTGCTGGGTTTGCAGGAGTATCTGCTGCAGACAAAATACATGATGTCTGATAGCATATGCCTTCCCGTTCCAGATCGAATATAACCAGTGCAGATGTGGTCGTGTATTGCCTTTGTATGCTCACCGTACTCATAGATTGTGGTAATCTTTTTAAATTACCATCTATGGCCTTCTTCTAAAATCAACTTTTAAAATATGCTAATGAGCCAGAAGGATTCTGGGAGGGTTCCGCCGCCGACAGCGCACAACACATACACTATACATAGACCTAATGAGCGGGCCGGACTGCTCAGCCTGCGCACCACAGGTAATAATTGCCAAGCATATTTTTACGCATGGCAATTATTTCGGGGGGTAATGGGTCCTCACCATGCGTCTGACGCATGGTCAGGCGTTAATGTGATCTCTGCCTTCATCCTGGTGGTTGATACCCTTTAATGTCTAGGATGAAATAGCAGTGGAAAAGGTAAATCTCTAATACATTTTTTGCTACATATTTTCTGTTGCAGAAATAAGCAAGGCATGGAAAACCATTTCTAACACAAAAGCTGCGGTGAGTATCATTGCTTATAATGGCTGCTGCTATTTATAGTGTCATCTACTCACATGGCCTGTAATATTCTATTGTCATTGTATGGAAACTGTCTAGTTTATACTTGTCCTTGTTTTCTATATGTTGAGATACTATTTAGCTCTGAGTTCTACAAAATATAAAACTAAAAAACATAAAAATTAGCGGAATACATTTTTTCAACTTGATTCCACTGTGTAGTATAACAGTGTTAAACATTGGGAAATCCTCCATTTATACATTTCTAGCTAGGGTTGCACTGATACCAGAATTTTAGTGCGGTACAATCCCCGGAGAAGTATCACGATCCTTGATACCGATACAATACAAAAGTATTATCTGCATTCAGTGTTTAGGGTGCGGTCACATGTGGCATTTACATTGCGTTTAGAAATGCAATAGAAAACATCTGGGGACTGGGCTCAATGCAATCACACTTTTGATGCGTTTCCAATTAATCGTATGTGCTCAGTAACGATTAATCAGTTTTTTTCAAGGAGAGAGTTGAGCTTTATCTTTTATGACAATTTATAACATGTATTTTAAAGCATAATGTAGTGATGGGTAGAGATGTGGCATGGTATAGAGTGGAGATAGCCCCACCGCTGCATTTTTGCAGCACGATACATCAAGAGACTTCTGCCAGGACCTGCCTTTGCGTAGAAATAAACACAGCCGGCGACGCGTGTAAAAAGGCGTCGCCCTGCGCTGCCCCACTCCCAGCCAACTGCGACCACCTTCACGTTCCAATGGCGTGAAGGTGGCGGATTACGGTAAATAATCAGAAGTGCAACTCATGTGGCGTAGAAGCCCTTATAATAATAATGCCCCCTTGTGTCAGGGGAAGCCTTGGAGATATAGAAACACTGTATATGGACAGTTCACAATATTTCCCTGATGACACATCTATACAAAGGTTTCCTAGACACCACACATCTATCCAAAGCATTCCCTGCCCATTGTCTCCTCGGAGGATTCCCCTGTAGGCAGAGACTAGAAAACACATTGAACCATTCTGAGTCCATTTTTAGGTTTTTAGTCCGTTTTTCCCAATTATCTTAATAGATAAACAGGTTGTAAGCAACCAAACGCATGGTAAACGGCCAAAAACGGACTGAAAACAGATGTTTAAAAATGGAGCAATTACCCCATGTGTGGCATCACCCTTTTCCCAAGCTTCAATGATCTGCTGAAAGAGTTCTCACAGGTGTCTATGATTTATTGAGGATTTATTGTTAATCCTGGATCTTATGCCAACCAAAAAGTTTTAAAATCCAATTGTCACAGAGACCAAAAAAGTTTTGGCTAGGGTTACAATGATAAAATATACAGTTCTGACACACATACAAATTCGACTTAAGAACAAACCTAACAAGGTGACTGCCTGTGCTGAGGTTGCGATGCATCTTTCAACCCTATTTCCAACATATACTTAAAGGGAACCTACCACCACGATTCTACCTATAAAGGTAGATCGGGTGGTAGGTGGATGTAAGGGACGTGAGGATAGCTCTTTTTAGTGCTAATCCTCACCTCCCCGCTAACTTTTGGGAAACTTTATTGACCTAATATGTAAATTTCGTTATGCGGCTAGTGGGGCGTGGAGTAGCCGAGCACGAGGCTACACAGCGCGTCTACTCCACGCCCCAGTAGCCACATTACTCCTCCTACCCTGTTGCGTGCGGCGCGCAGCTCCTCGTAGCTGCGCGCCCTCGTCCGTCACCTATCCTCAGCTATCCTCACGTCCCTTACATCCACCTACCACCCGATCTACCTTTATAGGTAGAATCGTGGTGGTAGGTTCTCTTTAACCAACTAGAAACATATAAACACAACCAACAAGAAATGAGTTTTTGGAGTCCCAATAAGTAGTACACTAAAATTCTTAAAAATTTTCTTCACTTCAGATATGTAATAAAAACAATGATAAACATTTAATGTGTTCCGCATATTAACCCCTTCACGCTCCGTGACGGACATATCCGGGCTGAGCCTTCTTCATACAGAGATGGGCTCTGCTGCATATCGCGCCGCCATCTTACCTCCGATCGCCGCTCCCCCGAAAGTCATCGGGGGGGCGGCGATCGGTTGCCATGGTAGCCTCGGGTCTTCGTTTGACCCGAGGATACATGGCTTCTGCACATCCATTACAATGAGCCTGTGGCTCATTGTAATGTATAGTGAGCAGAAATGCCATATACTGCGATACAGTAGTATTGCAGTATATGGCAGGAGCGATCAGACCATCTAGGCGCTTACCATGCGCGCGGCTCTCCTTCACTTCCTATGTAGCCGCGCGCATGGTAAGCGCCGAGCGCATACCTCCCTGCGCCGGCTATACAGTTTAAAAAGTGTTTTAAACCGCGATACCGCGGTTTAAAACACTAACAAAAATAAGCACCGGCACCAGCTCAGCCTGAGCTGGTGCTCGGTGTTTTCTTCTGAAACCTGCCACTTCAAGTGGTAGGTTTCCTTTAAAACACTTTTTAAACTTTATGGCCGAAGCTGCTTTGGCGCAGGGAGGTACGCGCTCGGCACACCATGCGCGCGACCGTGCCCGCGGCTCTCATTCACTTCCTATGTAGCCGCGTGCACGGTCGTGCGCATGGTGCGCCGAGCGCGTACCTCCCTGCGCCAAAGCAGCTTCGGCCATAAAGTTTAAAAAGTGTTTTAAACCGTGATACTGCGGTTTAAAACACTAACAAAACTAAGCTCCGGCACCAGCTCACCCTGAGCTGGTGCTCGGTAGTTCCCTCTTATACCTGCCACTACAAGTGGTAGGTTTCCTTTAACACCACTAGCACTTTACATCTGAATACAATTTGTATTACTATTTATGCTTTTTTTTGTTAGTTTTAAGAACCTTTATTTGAATTTCACACGTTATACAAAATTTAACAAAACAATACAAACACCTTAACATATACAGATATCCTATAGCACAAACTATACAAAAACGGACATCAAAATGTCCCAATTCCCGCATATGCGTGAACCCGAAAAAAAGAAGTATCTAATTATTATTGTGAACATCAGATCTCCGGAAGACAAAAGAAAAAAAGGACCAAAGTCATTGATCTAATGGAATATTATCCTATACTATTTACACTATTGTATTTATTGATTTAATGACACATTTAGAATAAAGTAGAGTATTTTGTAGCATTATAGTGTACCACTACTTATTGCTACTGCAAACAATCATTTTCTTGTTGGGTGTTTGATTAAAATTAAGCTTTTGAACGTGTATGTTCAAGGTTGATGGAGACATTATGCTGGTAATCTGGTTGTTGATCTACTTGATACAATGCGCCCTTGACCCTAGACAAGTTACTTTGGCTCCTGTGTTTAGTTTCATTGTGTGTGTTTTGTTTCTTTTTTAATAACCCGCAGCTTAGGCACGCTGAAAATAAGCTGGATGTGGCCCCCACGAGCAGCGCAGTGTGTGACCCCATCATGGATACCAAAAGGACAGGAAGCAGCGCTACTCGGAAGATAAGTAGAAAAGGTAGGTGCATCTATGAATCCGCACTGGACTAATTTTACATGTTGTATGTGTTCATTGCTCTGAAACATTTTACATAATCATTTTACAGATAATCCCGATATTCCATTGCTTGTTTGTCATTCTCACTTGCAAACAGTTCAACGATGTAAATGAATAAGTGCTAGTTTGTCAGCTGACTGCATTGCTTACCCCCAGGTGTAAAATTACATATGTGACTGATCTGGGAAGCTCTGTGCAGCGTTGCGGAATATGTTGGCGCTATATAAATAAAGGAATTTATTAATTATTATAAGTTCATGTATACATACACATAATATAGGAGATATTGCACTAACAGTGGCTTGTTCTTCCCCATCTCTACTCTTATACAGTACAATAAAAGAAAGCAGCAATCCAAATTCTTGTTATGGCATACAATCTGCTTGTGTACATGTAATGTTCTTAGTGGTACACCAGATATTGGGGATTTGTAGCTAAGACTATTTTAAATTTTCTTAAAAAAGAAAACCTGTACATCTTGTTTCTACATACTATATATACTTGTGTACAAGCCGAGTTTTTCAGCACCAAAAATGTGCTGAACTACCTCACCTCTGCTTATACACGAGTCAATAAAAAAAATTAACTTACATGCTCACCCTCCGGCGGCCCCAATGCTTGACGCGGCTCCTCTTCTGTCTTCTTTATGCTGTATTAGCTGACAGAAACACCTCCTTTCAATCTGGCGGCCGTCGCACACTATGATGCGGCGGTGTCAGCGCTGATGACGTCATAGTGTGTGTGGACGCGTCTCTGCCAGCTGTTATAGCAAAGAGAAGAAAGAAGAGGAGCCGCGGGGACCGGAGCATCGGGTCCCCCGGAAGGTGAGTCTGTAAGTTTTGGGTTTTTTTTTTTCATGTGCTTGGCACATGTACTACCTGGGGGCTGGCTGGCAGTATACTACCTGGGGGCTGGCTGGCAGTATACTACCTGGGGGCTGGCTGGCAGTATACTACCTGGGGGCTGGCTGGCAGTATACTACCTGGGGGCTGGCTGGCAGTATACTACCTGGGGGCTGGCTGGCAGTATACTACCTGGGGGCTGGCTGGCAGTATACTACCTGGGGGCTGGCTGGCAGTATACTACCTGGGGGCTGGCTGGCAGTATACTACCTGGGGGCTGGCTGGCAGTGTACTACCTGGGGGCTGGCTGGCAGTGTACTACCTGGGGGCTGGCTGGCTGTGTACTACCTGGGGGCTGGCTGCCAGTATACTACCTGGGGGCTGGCTGGCTGTATACTACCTGGGGGCTGGCTGGCTGTATACTACCTGGGGGCTGGCTGGCTGTATACTACCTGGGGGCTGGCTGGCTGTATACTACCTGGGGGCTGGCTGGCTGTATACTACCTGGGGGCTGGCTGGCTGTATACTACCTGGGGGCTGGCTGGCTGTATACTACCTGGGGGCTGGCTGGCTGTATACTACCTGGGGGCTGGCTGGCAGTATACTACCTGGGGGCTGGCTGGCAGTATACTACCTGGGGGCTGGCTGGCAGTATACTGCCTGGGGGCTGGCTGGCAGTATACTGCCTGGGGGCTGGCTGGCTGTATACTACCTGGGGGCTGGCTGGCAGTGTACTACCTGGGGGCTGGCTGGCTGTATACTACCTGGGGGCTGGCTAGCAGTATACTACCTGGGGGCTGGCTAGCAGTATACTACCTGGGGGCTGGCTGGCAGTATACTACCTGGGGGCTGGCTGGCTGTGTACTACCTGGGGGCTGGCTGGCTGTGTACTACCTGGGGGCGGGCTGGCTGTGTACTACACGGGGGCGGGCGGGCTGGCTGTGTACTACACGGGGGCGGGCTGGCTGGCTGTGTACTACACGGGGGCGGGCTGGCTGTGTACTACACGGGGGCGGGCTGGCTGGCTGTGTACTACACGGGGGCGGGCTGGCTGGCTGTGTACTACACGGGGGTGGGCTGGCTGGCTGTGTACTACACGGGGGCGGGCGGGCTGGCTGGCTGTGTACTACACGGGGGCGGGCGGGCTGGCTGGCTGTGTACTACACGGGGGCGGGCTGGCTGGCTGGCTGTGTACTACACGGGGGCGGGCTGGCTGGCTGTGTACTACACGGGGGCGGGCTGGCTGGCTGGCTGTGTACTACACGGGGGCGGGCGGGCTGGCTGTGTACTACACGGGGGCGGGCGGGCTGGCTGTGTACTACACGGGGGCGGGCGGGCTGGCTGTGTACTACACGGGGGCGGGCTGGCTGTATACTACCTGGGGGCTGGCTGGCTGTGTACTACCTGGGGGCGGGCTGGCAGTATACTACCTGGGGGCTGGCTGGCAGTATACTACCTGGGGGCTGGCTGGCTGTGTACTACCTGGGGGCTGGCTGGCTGTATACTACCTGGGGGCTGGCAGTATACTACCTGGGGGCTGGCTAGCAGTATACTACCTGGGGGCTGGCTGGCAGTATACTACCTGGGGGCTGGCTGGCTGTATACTACCTGGGGGCTGGCAGTATACTACCTGGGGGCTGGCTAGCAGTATACTACCTGGGGGCTGGCTGGCAGTATACTACCTGGGGGCTGGCTGGCAGTGTACTACCTGGGGGCTGGCTGGCTGTGTACTACCTGGGGGCTGGCTGGCTGTGTACTACCTGGGGGCGGGCTGGCTGGCTGTGTACTACACGGGGGCGGGCTGGCTGGCTGTGTACTACACGGGGGCGGGCTGGCTGGCTGGCTGTGTACTACACGGGGGCGGGCTGGCTGGCTGTGTACTACACGGGGGCGGGCTGGCTGGCTGGCTGTGTACTACACGGGGGCGGGCTGGCTGTGTACTACACGGGGGCTGGCTGGCTGTGTACTACACGGGGGCGGGCTGGCTGGCTGGCTGGCTGTGTACTACACGGGGGCGGGCTGGCTGGCTGTGTACTACACGGGGGCGGGCTGGCTGGCTGTGTACTACACGGGGGCGGGCTGGCTGGCTGTGTACTACACGGGGGCGGGCTGGCTGGCTGGCTGTGTACTACACGGGGGCTGGCTGGCTGGCTGGCTGTGTACTACACGGGGGCGGGCTGGCTGGCTGTGTACTACACGGGGGCGGGCTGGCTGGCTGGCTGTGTACTACACGGGGGCGGGCTGGCTGGCTGGCTGTGTACTACACGGGGGCGGGCTGGCTGGCTGGCTGGCTGTGTACTACACGGGGGCGGGCTGGCTGGCTGTGTACTACACGGGGGCGGGCTGGCTGGCTGTGTACTACACGGGGGCGGGCTGGCTGGCTGGCTGTGTACTACACGGGGGCTGTGACCGATGCATTTCCCACCTTTGGCTTATACTCGAGTCAATAGGTTTTCCCTGTTTTTGGTGGTAAAATTAGAGCTGTCGGCAAATACTCGAGTATATACAGTCACAGCAACATAATACCTATATTTCTAACACACATACATGAAAGGAACATGTTCCATCGGGTAAAGACAGGAAACCCTAATTTTGCAATGTGAGCACAGTTTATTATTCTTCTTGATCTCCCAGCTAGTGATACATACTTAGTTTTCCTTATACTACTTATTTCTAAGGACCATTAGAAATTAGAATTACAAACCTTAAGTTTTGTCATTTCTAAACCACATAACAAAACTAAATTCCGGATTCAATGAGAGGCTCCTAGTGTAATTCCTGGACTGCTGTCAGACCCCTCTTCTTACTTTTTTTTTCCAAAGCAACAGAACAAATGTAATCCTTTTCTATTTTTTTTGTGTAGATGGCCGTTATCATGAAGATTCAAATGCTTCCCACAGCAAACATTCCCATCAAACCAAATCCAGCAGAGAGAGGTCTTCTCGCAGTCCATTACGTGCCACTACCCTGGACAGCAATGTGAAAAGCTCCTGTCGTGTCGGTTTCCGGGAGCCTCTGGCCTCATATCGGTAAGGATTGAATACTGTGGTGCTTAATACCTATACAAGAACACTGCTGAATCACATATGTGAAGTCAGAAACAGACACAGCAAAATCCTAAAAACATACAGGTAGCTTAAACTCAAAAAATGATCAAATATACTGCAACAACATAACATATTTACAAATAGCAATTCCATCTTTGTTAATACAATCCACCAGAACACATGCTAATGCAAAAAAAGTGTTGGTGGTCACAAACAACCTGGATATAATTACAAAAAAACCATATTGGGGTCATAGACTATTGGCATGTTTGACCATCGTCTTCCTTTAAGTTTTTTACTTAGAGTAAGCTCCAGATCCCTAATCCCATACATCAGAACAGTGGAATCACATTGTCATGTTTCTTAATACAATCATTTTTTATTTTTTTTTTGCTTTATTTCCATTAGGGAAGTCCTTTCTTCGGAAGAGAAGGTTCCAGGACCTGTGCTAAAAAACTATCCTCAAGAAGGAAAGGACTTTGATAGCACGCGCTCCTCTGCTGTGGACGAGACCACTGTGCGCTACCTAAATGACAGACTGGCCATTGATAACTTGCATTGGCAATTGCATCGGTCTCAAAGTGACTTCAGCAATGATTACAGAGATCCAACAGAACCATCCCATCCCCCCGCAGTCAGTCCATTAAGTAACAGACTAGAGACCTTAAAAAGGAGGCAACCGGACGCCAAACTAGAGAAACTGAAAGAACGCATCAGAAGGCAGTGGGAACTTTCTGAGGAGCGGGATAACAAGGAACGTCTTCCAGAGTCTATCAATTTTCCTGACAATGTCACAAGTGCAAAAACGAGGAAAGTAACAAGTGCCCCACCTGCTCCATCCTACAGAGGTAAACCTCACAAAAGCCATCATCCTTGTCTCATTAATTCAATACTTATTCAAGGGGATCACATATTCACAGCTCATTGAACATACGTTGTATACTAGTCTCAAGATCATTACTGTTTACTTTCACATTCTGTCCATGGCACACGTCACCCCCTCTGCATGACCTGTGCTCATTCCTGTGATCATGAGGGACTGTTGAGACACTCTAACATTTCAGCTCTCATTGCATCTACTCTACGCTGATAATGCTCCAAATATATATGCTCCCCATCATCTCCATGCACTTTTTGTCATCTATAGTATCTACTTTATAGATGTGTGTTATGTGTATAAAAGTAACATTTTGGAAAACAAAGTACATGGCTCATAATATTGATAGAAAGTAGAACTAAAGTTGATACAATCGCCAATGTAGAGGATACTTTTTGTACTATGCAAAGAATTCATCCTCAACAGCAGATTAGTGGTGGGATCACAATTGGCATCCCACAAATAAGCTGGAACATGAGGCAGATCTCGCCGTTCTGTTTAGTGGCTGATTAGAGTTCTTGCAGCTTAATTTGAGTGGGAGCTGTTGTGCCGTAACCAGTTCTGAAAGCTACAAAGTGAGTGGAGCTGTCTGCTTCCTGATCCATTCTTCTTGTGGGTGCTTTGTGTCAGGCCACCACCAATGTGATGTTGAGGACCTATCCTACCGATATTTTAGCCTATAACCCCTTTAGAGGAGTTCTTAGGTGTGGTAACTCTGTTTTCAGAGTTTACCTCCGTTCATGATCCTCATTTCTGGCTCAAATTGAAGAGCTGCAAGGAGAGTCTCTCCCTGGACACACTCTAATTCATGGCATACACATTATTTATATCTCCTTGTATTCTCTTAGGTTTTAACCCCCCAGAAACAAAAATTCGTACCCCAGATGGCAAAGTTTGGCAGGAGGCAGAATTTCAGAACCTCAGCGCGCAGTTACATGGAGCGTTGCCAGCTTCTTTCCAGGGTGAGTCTTGAGTGTCTGTAACAGGTGTATTCACTAGAAGTATCTGGGGGGATTGTCACATGATGAGGGAACAAGCTGACTAATGTGAGGTCTACAGAATAACACAAAATGCTGAATGCTTAATGGGAGAATTTTAATAAAATACACCAACAAAGGAAATCCATTTTGTAGTTGGGGCATAGATGAGTACAAGATGTTTTAACTTAAAGTGAATATTTAATTACAGAGGGAACCCCATCCAATGACAAGTCAAAGAGAACATCCAGGCCAGTAAGAAAAGTTCAGAGGTTGACGGGAACTAACGAAGCAGCAAGTCCTGATGGAAAGACAGGTAACAAAAAACTATTCTCAAAGGGAATGTGTCAAGGTGATTGGAAACATTTGAACTGATGGTTTACAGTCACAAATATCTGTATATGCTGAGTTACAAAAAGACAAAGGCTTCTATTTAACCACTACTCCCTCGTGCCAGCGTGGAGGTTCAAGGAAGGAGTTAAACGCCCTGGTCTCCGTACACAGTCCTCGGCACATGCTCAGTGAAGTCACTGTGTACTTTCACTAATGACATGAGAAGAACAGAAGCATGCAAAAAAGGTCAAAAAATAGAATTCCTTTGTTAAAGAAGAAGAAAAACCACACAAAAAGACACAATTAAAACATTTGAACTTGTGAACCCACGTCACAAATCAATCAATCCCCAGGGCAGTGTACAGCACATGATAATGCTCACTGTCCTGGTACTCCAGCTCCCCCTAATGGCCAAGGTCAAATATGACAAATTGCACACAATAGCAAATTGGCAGGCTAGCAAATTCATGACCAGAAATTACAACAAATGCATCACATTATAGTATTGAAGTACATGGGAAATACCTGGACAACTATCCATATACTAGCCATGCCACAAAAAAATAAAATCCATATATTATCTGTACGTATGGCCCAAAAAGTATGGGGTACCAAGGATAGACGTCCCACGCGTATCACTACCTGAAAGTAGCTTCCTCAGGGGACTTCCCCTGAATCTACCTTGGTCATTAGGGGGAGCTGGAGTACCAGGACAGTAAGCATTATCATGTGCTGTATGCTGCCCTGTGACGTGGGTTCACAATTTAAAATGTTTTTATTGTGTCTTTTTGTGTGTATTTTCTTTTAACCCCTTAACGCTCTGCGCCGTAGCTCTACGGCGCAGAGGTATAAGGGATGTATGAAGAGGGCTCACGGGCATTTTGCACAAAACCCCCACCGCTAATAACCGCGGTCGGTGCTTGCACCGATCGCGGCTATTAACCCTCTAAACGCCGCCCGCAAAGTCGCGGGCGGTGTTTAAAAGACGGCGGCGCGCGGGCGCCGCCACCTTTTTTTCGATCGCCACGCCCCCGAACGTCATCGGGGGGCGGCGATCGGTTACCATGGTAGCCTCGGGTCTTCTTTTGACACGAGGCTACATGGTTTATGCAGGTTCGTTACAATGAGCCAGTGGCTCATTGTAATGTAAGACCTGCAAAAACGCCATATATTGCAATACTGTAGTATTGCAGTATATGGTAGGAGCGATCTGACCATCTAGGGTTAATGTACCCTAGATGGTCTAAAAAATAGTGAAAAAAAAAAGTTTAAAAAATAAAAAAAATTAATAAAATATTAAAAGTTCAAATCACCCCCCTTTCCCTAGAACGGATATAAAACATAACAAACAGTAAAAATCACAGACATATTAGGTATCGCCGCGTCCCAAAATGCCCGATCTATCAAAATATAAAAACGGTTACGGCCGGCGGTGACCTCCGAGGCGGGAAATGGCGCCCAAATGTCCGAAATGCGACTTTTACACCTTTTTACATAACATAAAAAATGAAATAAAAAATGATCAAAATGTCGCACAGACCTCAAAATGGTAGCAATGAAAACGTCGCCTCATTTCGCAAAAAATGACCCCTCACACATTTCCGTGCGCCAAAGTATGAAAAAGTTATTCGCGTCAGAAGATGGCAAAAAATTTTTTTGCTTTTTTGTACACATTCGTTTAATTTTTGAAAATGTATTAAAACACAATAAAACCTATATAAATTTGGTATCACCGCGATCGCACCAAACCAAAGAATAAAGTAGGCGTGTTATTTGGAGCGAAGAGTGAAAGTCGTAAAAACTGAGCCCACAAGAACGTGACGCACGTGCGTTTTTTTTTCAATTTTTCCACATTTGGAATTTCTTTTCAGCTTCGCAGTACACGGCATGTTAAAATAAATAACATTACGGGAAAGTAAAATTTGTTACGCACAAAATAAGCCCTCACACAGGTCTGTACACGTAAAAATGAAAAAGTTATGGATTTTTGAAGTTGGAGAGCGAGAAATTAGCCGAAAAACCCTCCGTCCTTAAGGGGTTAATAAAAGATTTCTATTTTGTTTACTTCTTTTGAATGGTTCTGTTCTTCTCATGTCATTTAATGCTGTCTTTGGCATGCTATGGTCGCTATAGTTATATGTGTGGTAGTCCTGGTCCTCTTTTCCTGTTTAAATTGTGTATAACATCATTAAACCAAAGTGCAGGGGCTGGGAGCACCAGGGATTAGTCCAGTGGCTTTGTGTGTTGTTTGTTTTTGTTTTTTTTGTTTGGTATACTATTTGGGATTCTGCTTGGGATACTAAACAGTCCAGTAAGGACATGTGAGTGGTTCAGTGTCCCAAATTGTTCAGACAGTCTCCTTTTGCCAAGTGAGTCCTACAAATATTATTCTGTTACTGTATATTCTGTGTGTAACTGTTCATTGTGTTTCTAGGACATATCATCAGCACATCGTCTTGGAGAGATGGACAAAAATTGATTAAGCAGATTTTGGGTCCTGCGCCCAAGGTTGAGAGGGAATCCAAGTCTCAGTCTAATGAGCGTCAAGCCGTCAAAGTGTCCGAAGAACAGACTGATAGGAAATCGGTATCTAAAGAGAGAAGCTCCGACAAAAGGAATGTGCCCAGCGAGCGGCCGAAGGAGAAGCGCTCAAAGTCCAGTGATCGCCTTGTTAATAAGAAGGCCCCCTCTAAGGAGTTGCCGAGGGAAGATGTCAGATTCATTAAACAAGGTTGGCAAACTTGTATTGTTTTTATTGCAATAGTTGTTGTCTTTCTCAGATCATTTGTGCTGTCTTTTGGGCACTCAGTTTGGAATTCATCATTCCATAGGCTTCAACATACTTGTGCAATTATCTGGAATCAGTAATGATATTTTACACTAAGTTGCAGAGAAGACATTGTGTGGTAGGGCTAGTCTCTACTTTATTTCTCTTTGCAGCATTTTCAAGGGGTTGATTTTAGAGACTATTTTGTGGCAAATCGGATTCAGTAAACACAATGTGAACCTGGTCTAAGCTGTTGGACCACCTTCCATAAATTTACAGATTATATCCCTAAAGTGACAGTCTTAGCAAACACAGTTTACCCAACGTCTTTTCTTACATAGAAGCAAACCTAGATGCAGGTGATACTCTCCATATAAACATTAATAATTCATGACAGACATTTTAGCATTCTTTCGTATTTGGACAAAAACCTTTTACAATGCTGTGATGTCAGATGTGCGTTAATAAGGTTGATGGAGAGGAAACAATAAGCAAGTTTGTTTGCTGACTCCTTTTTGCTTTTCTGCAAACTCTTGCCTGTATACTAGCCCCAGTAGGACAACTAATCTTGACCTATCTGCTTTAAAGCCCTTCTTTCCTTTTATTCACTTATTCTATTTCTCTTGATGTTTCTGTCTACAGGAAGCTCCTCCAGCCGCTCAGATTCACATCACACTCAAAAGTCTAGTAGAAGCCAAGGGGACAGCGCAAGCAAAAAACGAAGTTCTGTCTCTCTGCAGGAAAAGAAACATCAGGATGTTTCTGCAGAAGTGAAAAAAGATTTCCTACCACTGGAAATCAGAGGGATTTTAGACGATCTGCAGCTCGATAGTGGTTTAGATCTTGCAAAGCAAACTCAAAAGCGAAGCCACAGTCCAACCAAAAGGAAGTCTGAGAAGGGACAGGTCCTTGAGGAACCCCATGTGTCTTCTAAAAGGAGACATTATGACTCTGAGCAGGTCCGGCTGTACATTATGCGCCAGCAAGAAGAAAGGAAGAAGAAACAGAGTGAACAGAAAGCGGCTCAGCGACAGGCAGAGGAACAGAAGAATAAGCGCCTGCAAGAACTTTATCAGAAACAGAAGGAGGCTTTCAGCAAAGCAAAAAATGGGCAAAGAGAGAAGGAAACTCAGGAGCCGGGATCAAACAAATCATCGGATATGAATTTACCTCGGCCACAGGACACCTACAGCAAACTGCTGCTGGGTGAGACTTGGCCTCCACGGACTGAGCAAGAGAAACAGGTAAGTTCTCGTGTAAAGAAGACCTGTCGCCAAAATTTAACCCCCCAAACCAACAATGCCTGCTGGTAAAGTCCTCCCCATATCATCTAAAATTAGCAGCCAGTGAGGCAATGTAGCTTAATTACAGCTATTTTTCTTATATGCAAATTGGACTTCTTGACGCTTGAATTTTCTCCTCTCCGGTGCTGCGAGTGACCCCCCCACCCTCCTTTTCCTTATTTTGACTGTCAACTTCGTATCTTTACGAATCATTACCTCCTTGTAATTGGGGACCATCTGCTAATATTCAACTAAAGACTTAAATAGCTCTAATTACTTATAGGAAATATTGTGTCAATTTTTTAAAAATGTAACCCCATGTATGTATCTGATGTCATAAAAATCCCAGCATGTCTCCATGGAGGATTGAGAGGAGTAGAAATCCATGGCGGCTGTTGTGATTTCATGTGATCAGAAACGTACATGGTGTAGATGTTGCAAATGTAAAATGTATAGGACCTTAGACGATATCACCCTGGTCACGTGAAATGAACTGCTGAATAGTAAGGAGGCATAAGGCATGGGGAGCAGTGGATGGCAAGGGGTGGCCAAGCAGAACATTTCCCCTCTGATGCCAGGTTATATAAAATAAAGTTGATTTATGGAGATGTGAGGGAAACAAAAAGGGTGTTGGTTACTATGGCTCTATGGGAATCTGTCACTAGCTGTGCTTGTGAAAATGTGGTGGAAGGTTCCCTTTAAGTAATGCTGCCTGTGCTCGATATCCATATATTACATGTAATAAGACACATGGATATCAGTAGCCAAACTAGAAGTGCGCATTCTTATATACAGCAGGAGATGGCATTTAGTCATCCATGGCAACAACAAATCCATCCTGTAGATATCAGTGGCTTCAAATAACCTATCTGTTTATTGCATGTCCAGCTTTAATCCTGTAACCTGTTAAACACTTTCCCTTTTCTTTTTTCAAGTCTAAGCCTTTGTATCAGCCATCTGGTGAATCTGACAAGGAGAACAAGGGCCAGGAAAGACCACCTAGTGCCTCTTCCAGCAGTGACCTCTCTCTCTCTGAGCCCTTGCAGCCTCTTCTCAGGTGAGAAGTTACATCTGGTGCATGAAAAATGTGAAATTGTTAGCGTTATGCTTTTTTATTTTTGTTTTCATTAAAGTGTTTTCAGGTAAAAAATCTTGAAAAAAAAAATATTTGGAATATAGATTATAAGTGATGATGGGGACAGGGGACATTGTAGCGGATGACAATCTCGGTAATACTCGGCAGAATGTTTGGGTACTCTTTAAGGGCGTTCATCACAAATTCACGCCTTGAGCAGACTATATAATCTACAAGGTAGTGATGAGAGGACCCATATAATTTCAAGTTCGGCCAAACCAAAGCTTGATATTCTGTTTGTACCGGATCAATTTAAATGCTGGCGACTTTGTTTTCAGGCAAACCGTTAACGGGAACCTGTCATCAGAAATTGACCTAATTAACCATTACCCCTATGTTGTGAAGCAGGTCAAGGCCCTCAAGATCCTGTTTCTTTCATGACCCAGTGTGGTGGCATTATTTAGAAAATCTACTTTGAAGTGAGATGTAAATTGGTTGTATAAAGTCATGGAGGCGGAGAGCTCAGCATTGAAGTCAAGCTCTGCTCACCTCAGAATGAAGAAGATCTGGTTAGTGATGTGTCTGGATGCAGGCCCATCAGTTACAGTGAAGGGGGCTTTCTGAAGTGAGGAGAACTTGACTTCAGTGTTAAACTCTCCGCCTCCTTTACTTTATACAACCAAATTGCATGTCCCTTCAAAGTTGATTTTCTGGACTATGCCGCCATACTGGGCCATGAAATAGACGTACTTGTACTAGTTTTTTAGGTCAATTTCTGCTAACAGGTTCCCTTTAACTCTCACGGTCGGTTACTGGCGGTGGGTTGAGCCAGACCTGGACCCTTCTGATGAAGTTTGGCTCTGCTCAACACTACTACTAGGCTTAAAGGAAACCTACCACCACAAATCTACCTATAAAGGTAGATTGGGTGGTAGGTGCATCAATGGGACGTGAGGATAGACCTTTTAAGGGCTAATCCTCACGTCCCCTCACTTTTTTGGTAACTTTTATTCCATATATATTTAAATTTACTTATGTGGCTACCGGGGCGTGGAGTAGCCGCATATGAGATTACATGAGGCGGCTACTCCACGCCCCGGTACCCACTTTACCCCTCCTACTCACCCATCTTCGGCGCGCAGCTCCGCGTAGCTGCGCGCCCTCGTCCGTTGACCCTGCCGTCTGCGCATGCGCAGAAGAGCAGGCCCGCGCCTGCGCGGTCACTGCTCCGAAACAGGCGCGGGCCTGCTCTTCTGCGCATGCGCAGACGGCAGGGTCGCCGGACGAGGGCGCGCAGCTACGCGGAGCTGCGCGCCGAAGATGGGTGAGTAGGAGGGGTAAAGTGGGTACCGGGGCGTGGAATAGCCGCCTCATGTAATCTCGTATGCGGCTACTCCACGCCCCGGTAGCCACATAAGTAAATTTAAATATATATGGAATAAAAGTTACCAAAAAAGTGAGGGGACGTGAGGATTAGCCCTTAAAAGGTCTATCCTCACGTCCCATTGATGCACCTACCACCCAATCTACCTTTATAGGTAGATTTGTGGTGGTAGGTGCCCTTTAAGTATATGTAGCTACATAGCAAAGTCTTTTGTACCTTAGATTTATAATCTCTGTATAAGATTACTAATGTACCTAAAATATATCAATTTATATAAGGAAAAAATTGTAGGCAGCTGCTTTCAATGAAGGGGCATCCTGTTGCCAATTTTTAAGGTGATGACAGAGGACATCTCGTTGTATATATTTGTTACTTTGTAGTGTTTTTGTAATGTTGCCACTTACCTGCTCATACTTCATAGCATTACTTCTATTATTTCAGGAGTGACCTTATGGAGACCTACTGTCCTCAACCAGACAAGCTGACCTCAAAGGGCACATTACCTCAATCTCAGTTTCTTGCACTTCCTAAAGACTTGGAATCTTTCCTTAATCCACGATCCAAGAATACACTCAATATGTTTCCAGCCTCTCAGAAGACGAGTGTACAGTTAAAGGCATCCACAGATTTTAAGAGCAATCTGGATCGTATTGAGTCTTTGAAGGCGACAGCGATGTCTCTGTCTTCTAGAATTGAAAACGAAGCCAAAAAATTGGCGGGTGGCTCACTAACCTTGCCAATAGCTTGGTCCTCTGAACCTGACCCACGGCCATCGGTGAAAACAGCATGGCAAAAACCTGACAGTCCTCCGGAAAGAGAAAGCAGAGTGGACGCGTTCTCCAACAGGATCCAGAAAATGCTAAGTACTTGTTCTAGTCACTTCTCCCAGGATGACCTCCCAGGGACTAGCCATCTATACAAGAGGCTTCCTGAGGAGTTAGCTGCTGACACGTCTGCTTTACTTGAGAGATATAACAAGGAAGACAAAAAGCAGTCTACACAGAAAACTGAGCAGAGTGCCGTGACCTCCGGATCTCAGAAGAAAGCAAGTCCTAATTCCAGTACCAGCTCCATCAGTGAAGGGCCCATATTGAGTGAAGACGGCTACTCTGATGGAGAGACTCGGCCGAAACCTGCGTCACATCCTCACCCAGAAACTCTCAAAAATAAAGACTATTGCATCAAGGATTACAGATCTTTTGCTCCACTCACTGAATTCCAGAGGGAAGCCGAAAAATATTCACCACTGGCTCCCAATGTGAGATCTGATTTTCAGGGTACCTGGGAAGAGCTGACTAAAGGAAGTCCTCACAGTGTTATCAACATCTTTACCAGGACCTTCCAGCCACAAGCGAGAGGTGAGGGCGAGGGTGCATGACTTGTGGAAGCCTCATCTATTATCTTACAAAAACAATAATGAAAAATTTGTCTCTTCTAGATCTTAATGGATTCGAAGAAAATCAGCCCCATTTCCAGCCTGTGTCATCAGCCAGCAGTCCTCAGGATAGTCTTTCCTATGCTGATGACTTTGTTTCATCCCACATTAGTGACTCGGCAGCAGATCCTCGGAAAGAGAGACCTCAAAGGTTGTTATTATTTGGCTTTATAGTCTATGAATATTCTTGGGGTGTAAATGAACCTTTCGTGCTAATTTTTTTTATTTCAGAAGTGAGCAGTGCATGTGATAATGGTAAACTATGTAGTATTCTCCATCAAAGGATAAAGCTTCTGTTATTTTGCTTTTGTTCCTATCTTCTCCTTTAGTGAGCAGTGTTTCTAAAAGATATCTCGTGTCCTGTACAGGGTATATAGATAAGGACAGAAGGCTAAATAATAACTCTTTCCATAAGTAGAGAATATTTTCCTTGATGATTCATTGCTTGGTGATTGTACTATTCAGGGATTGTCTGTAAAGAGTTAAGTCATTAGACACATAATCAAGCTCCTTTATCTCTTCAGCTGTCAGTAGATAAAAGACTGAAACTGCTCATAGGAAATCTACCCCCCAGGATGAAGGATTGTGTGTCCCCTCTTTCAGGATCTGCACTTCTTTAGGTCTCCTATGCCCTTGTATTTAATGAGCCTGAGGGTCTCCAAGCTCCATTAAAGAGAACCCGTCATACAAAATAACCCCCTAAACTAAATATATTTTCATAAACTGCCATTAGAGAGCATTGCCTCTATCCCTTCATTGTCCCTCTAAATGCCTGTAAACCTAAGCAATGAGGTCCTAAAGCTGTATGCAAATGACCTGTGAAATGTCCAATGAGTCATTAGCATATTCAAGCTGTCCACCTTATTCATGAGTGGGAGGCACGGCCACACCCCCAGTGCATGACTGACAGCCTGTATAATGATGTGAGGCTGTATAATGATGTGCTTCCTGGTGCTGGTGGCCACGCCCCCTGCAGCCTGTGTGTGCATGTGTGTGTGTATAGGAGAGATACAGCAGCTCCAGGCAGCCATGTTACAGCAGAACATGTCAGATTCATGTGTAGCTGATGTCTGTGTCTCTCACCTGTATATTAGGAGGATGCAGCATGTCAGCAGGTACAGCACTCACACTAGCCATGCTTTACTATACATTACACACAGACATGAGCAGGGGGAGGAGAGGGGAGGGGGAACAGGGGTGACATCACTACCTCTGACCATGTGACCTGCCTCATTTACATGATAAAAAATATGTGATTTTACAATGAATAATGTATGAAATAACTGGATAAAGGCTGGGATGGATCCTTGTGAGCTGCTCCAACAGGTAGAGGTGACAGGACTAGTGGCAGAGACCTGATGACAGGTGTCCTTTAACACCTACGTCTTTCTTGCATAGTTCTAAAAGCTTTTTTTTTTTTTTTTTATATAAATCTGGGCATAAGAGGTTTAAAGAAGAGCAGATCCTACCAGAGGGGGCACACAATAGTATATCAGTGTGCTTGGTTTACAATCCTTCATCCTGATGGTAGATTTTCCGCTGCCTTTCATCCTTATTTAAAGGACACAGGAACATATTTCTTTAGTAAATTCTGTAATATACTTTAATATTCTCATCTGTACTATACATTTGTTGTGGCTAAAAGTTTACGCCTTAAAAGTTAACTACAGGAAGTCCCCGGGTTACGTACAAGATAGGTTCTGTAGGTTTGTTCTTAAGTTGAATTTGTATGTAAGTCGAAACTGTATATTTTATAATTGTAACCCCAGGCAGAATTTTTTTGGTCTCTGTGACAATTGAATTTTAAAAATGTTGGATTGTCATAGGAACCAGGATTTACTATAAAGCTTCATTGCAGACACCTGTGATTTTTGTAGTCTGGGACTCGAGTACAGTAAATTACCAACATCCAGAGGTACATATGTAACTAGGGGTCCGTCTGTAAGTCAGCTGTTTTTAAGTAGGGGACTGACTGTGAACCCCTTCACTATATAACATTGTCTATTTGAGCCTTTTAAGTAATGCTGGAAGTACTGTTACAGTAACACAGCATACACTTCTATGATCACATCCTCTTTGAGTGCCCCACTCTCAGTATAGTGCTGTACCTGTCACTTGACAGCCTTCAGAAGACCCTATTGAGTTGGGATTGGGTTGTATTATCTTGACAGGAGGGCATGCTCCCGAACTATTCTTCCTACCACATATTATAGAGATCTCTGATGCTGATGTAAACTTAGCTGTGTGGAACATTAGTAAAAGTTCTCATGTTTTAGTTTATTCAGGGATTCATAAGACTAATGTGAATTGCTACTTATTCCACAGCCAGGATACCAGTGTCTCCAGTGCCAAGGAAGAACTACCTCTTGTTAAATCCAGGAGTGATGCTTCCCCACACTCCTCACAGACTCCATCTTCAGCTTCATCCCCTTTATCTGCTTCATCACAGAGGGGCAGCACAAAGCGTAAGCTATAACTGTAGGCTTCCATGGTGAGGGGTACGAGGTCCCACAGGGCTGGCAAGGGAACTCACTTTTATCTTCTTTTTGCAATGTAGGAAAGGTTTGGCAGAACAATGGCTCTCCACCCTCTGTCAAAGTGGAGCAAAACTCATCTGGTTCTGAAAACAAGAGCAGAGGGAGCAAACAGACGTCTCCAATTTTATCTGCCAGCAGAGATCGCTCAGCAGGCTCAGACTCGGACAGTACCATGGGGGACGTCTCTTCCCGTTCTATCACAAGGTGAGAACAAAATAAGAATAATCACAGTACAATAAGAAATTGACGAATGTAGGCACAAAGACAAATCTAGGGATGGTTGGGTCCCTCTTGTCGGTAGGATGCTGTGTCCACTGGTTACCGGATCCAGCCTGGACTGAATGATCAGATGAGTATAGTAGCAGAAAAGAACAGAAATCTATAGACGCTGCACAGTTTGCATCAAAGGGTCTTTTTTTTCTTTTCTTTTTTTTTTTCCTTTTCAAAAATGTAGACAAAAGGACAACGTTTCAAGGGCAGGTAGCTCCCTTCATCAGGTCCCGAGAAAATTTGTACTAGAACGAATAAAAATGATATAGAACATTTGCTGAATGTTTAAAATTATATATACATGAATAGAAGATAATATAAATGTGTATATATGTATGTGTGTGTGTGTGTGTATATGTGTGTATATATATATATATATATATGTATGTGTGTGTGTGTGTGTGTGTGTGTATATGTGTGTATATATATAATATATATATATGTGTGTGTATGTATATATATATGTGTGTGTATGTATATATATATGTGTGTATGTATATGTGTGTATGTATATATAATATAATATTTATTTCCTTTCCCCTCCCATTTTGTGTTTTAGTCTGATGTCCGACAATGGAAAAGATGGAAGGAGTCAGCAGTCCAGCTGCAAGGATGTGGGGGGACAAGTACCACCACCATCTGGTCAACAAGTGGGATCACAAGCTCCAAATACAGTAACAGAGACTGGGCAAGGTGCACACATTTGTTTTTGAAGCTAATGTTTATACAGTTAAAGGTTGGACACTGTAGACATGTAATTACTCATGTAATTGTGTCTTCTGCAGGTGCAATGAGATTCTCTCCTGCCGGGTTACACCAGCGTCTGTCTGCTGAACTGAACTATCTCGGGGCCATGGAGGAATCTGTTCGGCAGCTGTGTGATGTTGAACGTGTGCGTGGGATTTCTTTGGCGCAACAGGAGGCTGTTTCACTTGCCCAAATACTAAAGGTATTATAATTTTTGGTCTACATCTAGACTAGTTACCATGGCAAACACTTTTTGGGGATTTCAGTTCTGTGCTAACAAGAACTTTTCATTCTGGATTGTTAACCCAGGACATAGTTGTTATGGGTTTTTTGTAGCTTTCATAGCCACAAAAGATACATTGTAAAAATGCACTTGATAAAACCTATTTAGGAAGTTTTTTGCATTGTGTTTTTAGGCTCAACAACAACGTCATGAATTGAATATGGCTGCACTGAGGCAACAGGCCGAGCAGGAAGCACAAGCGAGTATGAGACAGCTGGAGGAGGCTCGACAGATGGCAGCAAAGGTAAGAGAGAGGGTCATCATAACAGAGTTGTGTGCAGGCTGTAGCAGTATTATGTATGTGAAGGCAGCCTTTATATTGTTTTATACATGCATTTTGTGTACATCCTACATTCCTTTTGCATCCATAGCTGGTTAGCCAAAAGGCAAAAATGATCGTGTCGGAAACCATGGGGTCAGCTCGATCAGTTCCTCTACCACATTCAACAGAAAATGTGCTGTGTGGATTAACATATTACCAACTCTATGTTTTAGTTTTATTTTTTTTCTCCTTCTTTTAGACGCAGGCAGAAATGCTTCAGCGCTTCCAAAAAAAGAGAGAGTCAGGTGCATCCCAGAATGTGAACAGAGTGCATGAGGTGAGCAACGTCAGGAAATTTTAGATCTTAATCGTGTATTTTAGCCAAAACAGTCAGTGTTTCCACTACTGGTTTATGTTCTGCTTCTCTGTGGTCGAATTCATGTACTCAATACCTAATTCACGGACATCCCCTTTAGCATCTTAATGTGAAAGCCGCAGTCTTTCACTCTGGCAGAGCCAGAAAATCCTTGTATGCTGTAGACAGGCCATTGATTTCAGTGGCATCTGTGTAATGCTGTACATCTGACTAATTTTTCTTTATTATAAATGACCTTCCTGATGACCCAGTTAACTGTACTAGAGGGAGCATCAGAGTGCTGGTCCTTTACATGACTAAAATGGCGGTGCAGCCTGGCCTGCGCTGATCCTCCTTACAGAAACCCCACTAAACATTATTACCACACAGGAGAATGGAGCCTTAAAATACCAATGATATATGCTGTGTATATTTAGTCTTATGAAGTATCCTTCTCTTATTAGGAGCCAGACCGTGGTAACATGTCTCCAGCTAGTTCAGATCATGCTGTTTCTTCTACATCAGATCAACAAAATCGACACCGTTCTCATGGGAGCAGGTACTTTTATCATACTTTGTTTTGTTTTTTTTCTTGCAGCCATACAGATGTTACAGCGGACTGCAGTTTAGAGATTTGTTTGTCACACACAAAGGTTGTTTTTTTTCCAGGAAAAAAGGGTCTCGTTCTGCCTCTCCATCCTCTCTGCCTCCCAGCAGTGTGTCAAGCTTCAAAGAGCGCTCACACAGGTATATGGTGTGCTGAATGTGGAGTGATGGGAAGATTTTCTTTGGTAAGCTGAAGTTAAATTCTTGCTTTTGTTTGATGTCTTGCAGCAGCAGTAGTGAGCAGGACAGCCAACCAGCGTCATCGATCAAAGAAGAAACAGCCAGTCACAGGACACTGGAGGAGAGCATCTCGGAGGATTTACCAACCCCAGAACGGAGTGCAACAAAGGGAGACACCAGCCTGTCCATAGAGGAGAAAGGTTGGTATGGATTGTTATACACTGCTCAAAAATATAAAGGGAACACTCAAATGACGCTTCCTAAATCTGAATGAATGAAATATTCCACTTTAATTGTTTGGGTGACTCCAATTCCAGGCCTCCAATGGTTAATACATTTGATTTCCATTGATTTTGTTGTCAGATTCAACTTTATACAGAACAAAGTATTCATTGAGAATATTTAATTTATTTAGATCTAGTGTTCCCTTTTTTTTTTAACAGTGTAGCATGGAAGTAAAATGGACTGTTGGTGCCCCTCAGACCACATTTGTGACCCCTGTTACTTGTTTCCTCTCCAAGGTGCAAGCTCTGCAGAGCCTAGAAATGAAGAAGGCATTGAGGAATTATCGTTCCGTTCCCTGTTGCCCTCGGAGTCTCATCGTCGAGGTAGTTTGGAAAGACAGCGGAGCCGTCGGCATGAATCTGATGAAGAAAGCACTCCCGAGAAGGTAGAGCTGTGTGAACTGAAGAATAGAAGTAATTTCACAGTTTCACGTTGCACATCATTAATAATGCAATGCCCCTTATGCAGGAGATTAGTGGACCCTTTTCCAGTGGACAGGATAGCTTCTGGAAATTCACCATGGAGATGGTCCGCCAGTACATGCAGGAAGGAGAGATGCGCTCAGCCCATCAGGCTGCTCTCCTGCGTCTGCGCCAGAAGGCACTTAAAGACAAGACGAAAGCAGAACTTGCGTGGCTGGAGCACCAGAAGAGGTAGAATCAACTATTCATGGTGTATTATGGTACTACTGCAAATGTGTTTCACCTTGTAACAAAGGGCATCTATATGGTTTGGTAGGAACTGCAGAAATTCACTCTGTCATTCTAACTATCAGAGATCATCTACCATTAGCTCAAAAAAATTGGGCATGATGTCTGTCTGCCTGCCTGCCTCTTCTTTTCCACTAATAAGCAAAGAGCCAGACAGGAATCATGTTTAAGAAAAAATGCAAACACTTATCAATACTATGTCAGGTAACAGCCCTCCAGTTGCCGTGTTTCCCCGAAATATATAAATGTATGCTCCTAAAGGTGCACTAGGTCTTATTTTCATGGGACATAATATTTTAGGCTAAACAATTTTAATTTATTGTTTTTTATTATTTATTAATATACTGTAGTCAACACATCAGAATCTGAATTCCATCAGAAATTTCTTGTGGCTCTATTTCCTGGTAAAACAATCTATGGTTTTTTCATTGATCCCTGAATTTATGAACAAAAAGCAAGATTTTTTTTTTATTTCAAATCCATCATATCAACAACTTCTTTAACTTCCTTATTGCTTTCCAAACGTGCTAAATTTCTTGCTGAATTTCTATTAGAATCATTGCACTTAATCTCTCATGTTTAGCACTTTTCTTCAATCAACTCTTGGTGTCCAGGTAGCTGCTTGTGGATTATTTGCAGTGTAACAGTCAGTGGTTTACCTAATGAATTCTTCACTCATGTCAAAACCTCTTTCAGAATCAAAATGACCTTCTAATACTAATGTAGGGTGTGTATGAAGCTGTTGCAATGACTGCCACTAGGTCTTATATTCAGGGGAGACCTTATATTTATAAGCTTGAGCACAATTGTATTGATCTTATTTTCTGGGGGGGGTTGTTATTTTAGGGGAAACAGGGTATTAGTGTCTGGCATAGGCATCACCTGGCATAGAATGCCCAACAATGCAGCCAGATGCCATGTTTATAAGGAGACCAACACTTTCTGATAGCTCTGACACAGCAGGGGGTTACAGCACCAAATCCCCCCCTTGTCATCTATTAACCTGAAAATCCTTTATGCTTTGCAGGCGTCTGCGTGATAAAGGGGAGGATGATAAAATGCCCCCCTTGAGAAAGCGGCAGCGTGGACTTCTACTGAGACTGCAGCAGGAACAGGTATGGAAGGTCTTTTATTGTTTGTGATAGGAGTTGACTTGTTTCCCTCTGTAATTTTGCTATTTTAATTGTCTTCTTCAGGCGGAAATCAAACGTCTACAGGAAGCTAATAAAGCGGCGCGCAGAGAGAGACAACTTATTCTAAAACAGCAGGAGGAGATCCAACGCATCCAGAACAGCACCCTGAGGCTCCAGGAGAAGCTCAAGTCGGCAGAAAACGGGCAGCTGGTGAGTTTTCTATTGTGACACATCAATAATATACACCTGTAATATTTTCTACAGTCATATAATTGAGAAATACATTGAAACAGATGATAAAGAAATGTTGCATGTTAATGTTATGCAGGAGCAGCCCAGCGAGGCGGACATCCAACCCAGTCCGTTATCCAGCCATGATCCTTCTGAAGCTGAGAGCCGCAGTCCTTCCCCGGTGTCAGTCTCCGGTAGTGAGACAAGCAGCATCATGCAGAAACTGCGCAAAATGCACAGCCACATGGACGCCAAGTAACTACACTTTCTTATCTGCATACCTTGTAGAATTTGCATTAGTTTGATCGCTTGTATCACCTGTTGGTATATGATGTAAGATTCCTTTCCTAGACAGCTGCCATTTTTAGTTATGTACCCCTGAATATTCACCAGCCTTTGTCCTGTAGGTGCAGCTTCGTGTTGTAGTCATCAGTTTTCATCTCTTTATCTGACTCGTCTTTCTCTGTGTTTTTACGTCTTGGGTTTCTTGAACATCCCTTATAATTCTCTATTTATTTTGTTATCGGACGTCATTCCCTTCCACAGTTCCCATTTCCCTGTTAGCTATGTCCATCCTCAATAAACCCCCATTATTTTTCGCAACTTCCTTGGCTCTTTCAATCGCACTAGCTTGACATCCTCCAGGATCCCTACTGTGGTCCTCTTGCGGCTTTTTGGCTGTTTCACTCTGTTACTCTGTCTCACTCTTTCGTCTCCTTGGTAAACTCTCGCTCCTTTTCTTGTAGAGACATCTGCCCTGTTCACTGCTTCTTCTCTGTCTTTACGCCCCAGCACTGGGCCTCTCTCAGTGTGTGCTTTCCCAAACTTCACCCCAAATTCCAGCTCTATATCTGCCGCCATCTGCTCAGGTAACGGCACCGCTCCCTCTACTCTCTGCACTGTGTGAGGGGGGCGGGAGGCGCTATCATGAAGATGAATCCTGGGGGCATGACGGTGTGCTGTTGGGGGGGGCTTGTGAAAGCCACGCATGCATTGTTGTGTCTCCTTCCTCTGCTTGCTGTCCCCTCATCCTTCCCTCTCCTGGGCAAGTTGTAGCTGTAATAGGGCCAAAGTCTAATTAACATCTATCCCCAGATTCTTGACAAAGCGGGAGCAGCAGCTAGTGCAGAGGAGGTTACATGCACAGGAGCTTCTGGAGTGGAAAAGGAGATTGGATGCTGAAGAGCTGGAAATCAGGAGAATCGAGAAGCAGGCACTAGCTGCTTGGGATAACCAAAGGGTAAAAACCAAGAGCCAGGGCACTGAGAGTCCACAGACTGCTGTAGAAGGTGAGGACCTAAGCTTGGGGTTTCTAGTT
Source organism: Engystomops pustulosus (assembly GCF_040894005.1). Classification (NCBI taxonomy): domain Eukaryota; kingdom Metazoa; phylum Chordata; class Amphibia; order Anura; family Leptodactylidae; genus Engystomops; species Engystomops pustulosus. The sequence goes on from NC_092420.1 coordinate 74,022,652, forward strand.
TAGGACATAAGACATTAGGGCTGACTGTCTATTCTGTAGACCATTTAAAGGAAATCTACAATTAAAATCAAGTGTGGATAAACCAGGGACACTTACTCATAGAAAGAAAAGTATGGTCCAGCTTCAATCCATCGAGACTTGACGTTTCTGTTAAAACTTGTTTATTTTATTTAAGCCAGGATTAAAAAATGGACATACATCAAGATTTGTCCAACATTGTTATCCATGACCCTTTTTCATTAGCATAATTGTAAATGTTGATTTTAGAAGGAAGGATATGGATAACACATATCAGATAATTACCACCATCATGGTAAGTGTCCCTGGTTTATCCCTGCTTGATTTATATTTTTAGATATCCTTTAATATTAGGCTAGATCATAAAATATTGCCATTGTTCACACTGATTTGTCCTGAATAATCAATCTGGTGCATCCTTAGACAGCCTAGTTCATACCATCTAATAGTTGGCTTATTGTTGATGCAGTTTTCAGACAGGAGACACATTGGCAGATCTTAAAGTGCAGTTACAGGTAAATTTTATTTATGACCTGTTACGTGAATTGTCCAGCATCATAATGGAGGAACTACGTGGCGAAACTGACCACGGTGCACCGGACCTCGTGGCCTCCGTGATGACGCAACAAAATGTTAATGTCCATAAAAATGATATTTTCTCTGCATTATAAATTTACTCCAGAAATATATACTCCTAATACATCATAATTATGCACTATTGAGTGACTCCCAGCTTCCCAGAGGAACAGCATGGACTTACAGATAACATTATTAAAATACAGCGCTGCTGTTGCGTGGGGAAGCTGGGAGTCCTTGCATCATATGTATAATTATGCTGCTTGGAGTCTTGTTTAATCCGTGAAATGTGCCCACCATACAGGCTTTATTTTTAAGGGCCTGTAATTTGCCAATGAAGATATAATTGAGCTGAAATGGCATAAGATTGTCCTTATCTTGTAGTAACCACTTCATTCTTGAGAGTTCCAGTTTATATTGTCATATACCAGACTGTAATCATTTTCTTCAATCCACAGACAAGATAACCAGGGAAGGTTCCTCAGCCCCACCAAGTCCAACTATCCAGACCAGGACCTCTCTGAGCCCTCCTCCAGAATATTTATCTTCCGAAAGCATTGAGCCATCAACCATTGCAGAGCATATTCATGAGCAGAGTGGAGAACATGGTAGTAGCATCTCTGAAGAGTTGGCAGTATCTGGACCCAGCAAAATGGTAAATACTTTATGGAATTTTGTGATTACTGTCAGTCCATATTTCATAAGGGAAGTAGCCCATTGAAGAAATGCTGCCAGTGTCTAAAATTGTATCTCCTGCCGTAAGGCAGTAGCTCCGCTAACCGGTTCCCCCCCTACACACACACACACATACCTATGACTGGGTAAAGGCCGTTTTACAGGACCCACATTTTGATGATCTATCTATTAGCCTAGGTCCAACACCCCACAATCAGCTGCTCAAATTGGCTTCTACTCCGCAGATGTCACATCCAACCATCTCCTGTTTGCAACTCTTTCATTCTAGTGAATGGGCCTGGGCTGCAATGCCAAGTACTGCCACTTTATAAGGGGTGGCGCTGTGCTCTGTGTACAATGGGGAGACACATTGCTTCTCTAAACACAACAAGATCTTCAGACAGCTGATTGGGGGGGGGTGCATACAATGTGATATTGATAACTTTTATCAAGGATCTGTAATGAATATCTAAGCCAGAAATACTGCTGAACTGAAAGAGTTTGCTGCACTTTAGTACTTGTTCTTCTGTACATTCTCCAATTGTTCTGTAAAACTTCTAGTTTTGTTAATTGGAACAAACGGTACCATGCCCAAGCCATCAAAGTAGCTTCTGGGTGCTCATTCACATTCATGCTGTTTTTCTGTGCCAGCTGTCATAGTGCCACAATCCGTGACATCAGCAATCAGTAGGAGAGTACTTCAGTACTGCATGAAGAGACTCTGGCCTAGTCATGCCATGTCCTGACAAAAAGACTCTGCTCGACCAACAAGGTCCCCAAATTGTCCTATTATAGCTAACAAATATGACATTTGATGTATTTGTATTTTTCAGTCTCCACCAAGAAGTAGCAAATCACCAGCAGAATTTGAAGCCAGCAAGGAAAGTATGAAGCCAAGGCGGCAGAAAATTCACATTACCCTAAGACCTCACCAGCTCTCACACACCTGGTCCGAGGAGTCGCTCTCCATGACACATTCAGGTAATGGCCCATCAGACCATTGGAGCTATCAGAAGTGATGAGTGCTACCAGTTACATTAGTTATTAGACGATATTAGCTGTGCAGCCCACTACGATCATGGCCAACCCCCCCTATCAACATACACACTCGGCTCAAGAAGCAATGCACATGTCCTAAATTACAGAGGGAGAAAGCAATGTATCTACTTAAAGGAAACCTACCACTTGAAGTGGTAGGTTTCAGAAGAAAACACCGAGCACCAGCTCAGGCTGAGCTGGTGCCGGTGCTTATTTTTGTTAGTGTTTTAAACCGTGGTATCGCGGTTTAAAACACTTTTTAAACTGTATAGCCGGCGCAGGGAGGTACGCGCTCGGCGCTTACCATGCTTATCTCCCTGCGCCGGCTATACAGTTTAAAAAGTGTTTTAAACCGCGATACCGCGGTTTAAAACACTAACAAGAATAAGCACCGGCACCAGCTCAGCCTGAGCTGGTGCTCGGTGTTTTCTTCTGAAACCTGCCACTTCAAGTGGTAGGTTTCCTTTAAGAACAAAAGGACAAGCCGTCTTAAACCAACTGTCTCATCCTTATCTCTCCATTTTTCTGATGTTGGGGGAGATGCTGTAGACCCCCATACACATTAGAAGGTCAATGTGTATGACCAGTTTTAGATGCATGAGAAGGCAATCCTATATTTTTCATCTGTTTACACAGGACAGTGACCAAAATTAACTCTAAAAAGATAATAAAGGGGCCCTCAACTTTTTTGGGGTTCCCCAAAGTAGATTTTTTTTCTCATAAGTGCCTGTTGAAGACATTAATGACAGTCTTGCAGAGAGGAGAGGTTCTTTGTAACTGTGTGAGAGTTTGGCCTAAAGGTCAGAGGAATCCCACACATTGTCCCTCGGCTCAGAATTTCTTAAAGACATTTTCATAAACATAAACTAATACTAATATCACATTTTGTATTCCTCAGAGGCTACATCTGATCAAAGCGATATTGAAGGGCGCATACGGGCTCTGAAGGAAGAGCTTAAAAAGCGGAAATCCGTTGTGGAAAACCTAAAAAGAGAGCAAAGGAGAAGACAGAAAGAGAGGTTGCGAGCGCAGGAGGCCATATTACTCCAGCAGCTGCAGGTAATGACCACAAGCTATGGGAACTGTATTATAGAGGGCCTTTAGTCTTATACATGCAAATTGTGTTTCAGCCTTGTCAAACTAATTGCAGACAGTATAGTGTGCATAAAAATGAGTTCACCTCTCTGGCAGAAGGTGATATAGGCTCTCAATCAGTCCATTGGTCACAGTTACATGCCGAGATGACAATGCATTCTATAGACCTGGTGCATGATCAAATACAACAATTACTAGTTCATGGCATAGATCTGGTTGAGCTGAGCAGACTGATATATTACAATATTGGAAATGACAGCATAACTTGTAGGTTTTTGTTGAAAGTCCTTTTAATCTCCTAATCAATGATTGACAGCTGTCTCTGTACATCCATACAGGGAAGGCTAATAATTTATAAACTAGTCTGTATGTTGGATTGTTTTCCCACCAACCTGTCAATGAATTTGCTCTGTTGCTTCTGCTCTATATATGGTGGGCGGTGACAGATTTCCTGTAGATAGTAGGAGTCGTGTGTGTGTGTATAGAGGTTGTTCCCACTGCATCTTATTACACAGTGAAATGTCATCTAAATCCCTTTTGAGCCGGTGGTCATCTCTTGATACAAGAATGATATTCAAATGAATGTAAACCGATAATTGTTTACTTTTTGATTTGGAGGAAATAAAACAAAAAAAAAAAACCTAATTTGCAAAAGCAATAATTGATAAAATGAAAACCTGTGTTTGCAGTCATATGATGAGTATATCCAGAAAACACAAGAAGAACTGAGCGGTGAACCAGGCACAGCACCCAGCGCCAAGATTGTTCCGAAATCATCCAGAGAGGCCGCCCCCATACGGTCTGATGCCATCCAGAGGTATAGAGACATTAGTTACTTTTCCTTATGTATTCCCTATGGTTTATTGCATCTTGATGCATTGATATCACCTCTTATATTATTAGGACTGACAGCACAACTTCCTATAAGGTGGAAAGCGAGCATGTGACTGAGATCAGCTCCAAGTCCTATGGTAAGAAGTGAATGATGCAGGGTTTATTATATAGTGTCCTATTTTTGCGTGTTTTGAGTTTTCAACAATGTTTTTATTGTTTATCCAGCAGAAAGCACAACTCCCGAAAAATCACTAGCAAGTGCAAAGGAGGAGAGTATCCGTGATAAATCTGCACATACATCCATTCCTATCTCAACCAAGGACGATTCCCCCAGTGCTGGTCCTCCTTCCCCCACAGTCAGGGAGCCCTTCTTGTCGGCACATGACAGCCCAGTATCAAGCATACAGTCCGAGATCCTTGAAGATACGCTGGAGACACAGAGTAATAGATCTGTCTCGCCACTTCCAGCCTTGGACCTTAAACTAGGGGGTGACTCTCTAGAGGAAAACCTAAGTCCTCACAAAGAACACTCCTACTCTGAAGATTTTGAGACTTCTACAGCTTTGAAGTATTCAGTGTCGGAAACTCCTCGGGAAGAGCTAGATGCTTCATATTCTACTACCCCAGGGAGGGATATACCTGCCGATGGGTTTTATGACCAAGACAATGAGGTTAAAGCATCATGTCCGAGTTTTCAAGTGATCACAGAATTGAAGCCTCTTTCACAGGAAATTCAGGTCTCCACTGAAGTCAGTGACCCACTCTCAGAGTTTAAGCTAGGGGATAGGGTCTTGGTGAGTGGGGTACAGCCGGGCACACTCCGTTTTAAAGGGGAGACCTTGTTTGCTGATGGTGTCTGGGCTGGTGTAGAGCTAGACAAAGCAGAAGGTAATAATGATGGCTCCCTTGGAGATACTCGCTATTTTGTTTGTTCCCCGCTACATGGAATATTTGCTCCACCTCAGAAAATTTCATTGCTCTCATCAGCAGAGCAAGTGTCTGCACCAGAAGGTGAAAGTAACCTGGAAACCTCTCTTGAACCCAAGGAACCATTTGACAATGAAAGTCCATTAATTGATGACTTAGATACAAAAAGCCAAGCAAAATCCCCATTAGAAAGCACGGAGTCTAGTGTCTCCGAGTCACACAGGACATTAGTAGAGCAAGGGCTGCACGAGGGGCTACTCACAGACACCCCCATACCTGATAGTGAAACCCAGAAGTCTAGGACACCACTACTGGATCTGGTTGAAAAGTCCGAGACCAGACTGACGTCACAGGCTGCAGAAGTAAGCACACTGACAGATAGTCTTCTACAAGTCTTTCTGAAGGACACAGTCTCTTACCTCCAAGATATACGCAAGCAAAGGGCGCAGAAAATCCAGCAAAGTAATCAGGAACTTCACAGCGTGGAAGAGGGAGAGAAGATCCCCAAAGGGGACGAATACCAAACATTGGTGAGTAAGGAGGTGCTTAATGTGACACAGATTTCTATAACTGGGATCTGGGGGAGTGAAATGATGAAATGTACAGTGCGCTGCTGTGCCGTGGATGGTGCTGTCGCTAGTATGCGGTAAAAACCACTCTGCTGACTGTGATGAATACTAAACTTCAGCATTATGGAGTGGAGTCTTTGCATCATTTACACTGTAATTGGGGCATTCACAGAATATCAAAATACAGGTGAAACAGCCCCGCTTATGTTATATTATTTATTGGCAGTGCACATCTAGGGCTGTTGAGAAATAGTAGGTCTGCAAAGGTGGTGCAGTTGTTGCTGCCTCTAGTATAGAGATACATCTATCTTATCTAATACAGAGCTCTACCTGAGCAATATTTGGGCTGCAAATAAGTAAAACAAAGTGTCCTAAATTAAACTGTTCTTAAAAGATTGCAGGAGATTAAAATACAAGCCATACTTAATGTTTACAGGCTAAAAGTTTGATTGTTATCCCCTATCCACAAGATAGGGATAACAATCTAATTGGTGGGAATATGACTGCTGGGACCACCACCTATCACAAGAATGGGGGTCCTGTTCTGACTTAATAAAGCAGCAGGTTGTGAATGCAAACTTCTGCTCAATGTATTACTATGGGAGTGTCAGAAATTTCCACTACTCCTGTAACATTGAAGGGTGCAGCAGATCAAGCTGTCATTTCATTCAGTTACTGAGGACCAGACCCCTGTTCTCGTGCGCAGTTGTGGTCCTAGCAGTTACATTCCTACTGATTTTTGGAAAAGGCTTATCACAGTATAAAATGCAGAGGACTCGTATTCTGTAATGTTCCCCTTATTATCTTTGTTTGCTGAATGCGTCTCCCTCTTTCCCACCAGGATTCTTTACATGATGCATTTGGTGAAAAGGATGTGACGGAGTTTGAGCCGAGCCGGAACATTCTCTCCATTCTAGGGGATGAACCAGATTGGTTTGATGAAGATTTCGGATTAAGCAGCCGAAAAAGTCAGCATCTTGAACTAGAACCTGCTCGCTCCTCCAGTCCTGTGTCTGAGCCAAAAACCTTAGCACCTCGCCCCGAACCATTACCAAAGTCTGTTCAGCCAGTGTCCCCACCAGAGCCCATCTTTGCTGTTCCTCACACGGTGCCAGAGGTGGAGCAGCTGGTGGCGGTGGCAGTAGACAAGTTGTGGGAATGGAAGCAGCTTGGAGGAGACCCTCAGGAGATCCGAAACACTTTCACATCTACCGAGGAAGACCGGAGCCCAGCGTACGGCGCCTATAAAGAAGTATGCAGAGTCCACCGATATTCACATCCAGCTAAATCTGTCATTTTTATTATTTAACATTTTTTATTTTCCCTCCACAGATGTTGTTTGACCTGACTTTATACATATTTGAAGAGATTTGTTCTCCAGACCCCCGAGGATCTCAGCCCCCGTGGAAGAAACCATTTCGGGTGACTCCATCCTATTCCCGCAGAATAAAAGATCACAGTGACATGAAGGAAGTGAAGGTAATGTCCTGTGTTAGGAAGATGACAGTTTGACAATAATTTGCTCTTGTCTGTGATACTATTTCAGTTGTGCTTTGCTTATTTTTGTTTCCCTCAGGCTTTTCTGACCAGTGAAGTTCTTCATCTTCTGAGCCTAAAGAAAGAGCATAACCATAAAACAGACTGGCAGAGGATGATGAAGTTTGGAAGGAAAAAGCGAGACCGAGTGGATCATATACTGGTACAGTAATATATATGTATTTTGTGATTATATATGTTTTGAGGTGTTCACCACACAAAACACAGTAATGAGAATCTCACCAGACTATAAATCATTATATTCTCACTGAAGTATAAAAAGTAAAGAGACATCAATGCCAACTGATTGTAGTGGCTCCCTAGCAAACACAGACATATGATCTGAGGCCAGCAGCCTGTGCAGAGGAAAGGACTTTAAAGGGCAACTACCACCAGGATGAAGGACTATATGCAAATGAGTCCAGGCTCCATAGGTGTTAATGGAACCAGGAGCCCCTCAGGCTCTTTAGCATACAGTCCTTCATCCTGGTGGTAGATGTCCTTTAAGTATTGTAGTGATATGATGCAAGGAGTCCCTTCTCTACATGCACACGACTGGGTGTTCATGGTGGGTGTTGAAGGGTGTAGTGTCCACTTCTCATCCCTCCCCTCTCCAAAAGAGCCAGATGGCCACAAATCTGGCAAAAAAAGAGACATGTCCTGTCTTCTGTGGCCCAGCCAACCGGCCAGTTCACCGTTCGATGAGACACTGCGTGCCATAAACAATTACGGATGTGACCATGGGGCCTAATCATGATTAATATATTTTTCGGACTAGAAAACACCCGAGATTTGGACATCTGGAAGAAATTATATTTCACACCAATTACAATTTCCTGTTTCCCATGCACACTGACAGCATTAGCTCTCCTACATACACACAGCTTTCCATCCCCTCAGTTTACCCCCTCACCTCCCCAAACACACACATATGCATAACTCCCATATCTGCTTCCAATCCATTCACCCTAAGCTGCACCCTTTTCCTGCAGCTCCCCAGCACAGACATAATCCGAACACTGATGTCATCATTGGGTCATGTCTCAATTCACATGACCTGGAATCACAGGTCCTGTCTCATTACAAGTCAGGACTACCAGGAGAGAGGAGTGCACAGGCTTTCTCTCAAGGAGATTGGGTAAAGCGCTACATCAGCACTTCACCCAATTTCCATTACAACAGTCAAGGACTATAAGACATCTTATAGTCCAAAAAATATGAGATGTATAACTGCACTTTGTTTGGTACATGAAATCTAGTCACGACCGACCCCAGGTAGGAACCCTATAAACTGGAACACACACAGCAGCAATGTCGTCTTCTCTTGACCATTGAAACAATCTGTAGTTACCTGTAGCATCTGCTGTGAGGAGGCTGCAATGTAAAAATAGAACATATCCTTTCCCCAGATCTAAGTTGTTTTATACAGAGAAAATAATCCTGCAGACACTTTTACCTCTGTAAAAAAAAAAAAAAAAAAAAAAACACTAAACCCACTAAAAACAATGGGTTTTTTATCCATTTTTCTCTTCCTCTGCTGGAACAGGAGAACTGAAAGCATAAGGCCAGTTTCACAATATACCGCGATCAGTGACAGTCGGCTCAGCTACATATCGGGGAAACAAATGCATCCTATATCAATGATATGCAGGGAGCGCAGTCCCAGCAGAGTGATCAGTCCATGGCTTGGCATATGGTGGAATAATGTGACACCGGCCTATGACAGACGTACACTTTGCTCTAGTGTCACATGATTTGTATTTGTACTACATGTTGCAAAGTTATAGAGACAGATAACTACATTGTGTAAAGTGCCCATGATCTGCCCATTCACTTTTTTACTAGGAGTGGATTATTGTACTGCTCCTTTTATCCCTCTATAAAACATGATTGAGATGAAGGTGGAGCCGGTCATTTAGCAGCGATTACAGCTGTCACTTATTAGATATAATAGTCCCACTAATAACTGCTGTCTAAGGACATGTATAACGCTGTAAAGTCATTGCATTAACATTACTGCAGATTAGGCTCTATGTGGTATTTCCGCCCTATAATTGAGCCCCTAAAAGTTACTTTATGTAACAATCTGCCCCACGTAATTCAGAAAAGATTAGAATAGAGTAACAGGACTAATGAGCTGTACATGATATTGCATCTGCAGCTACTTAATAGTACTTAATACTGTTTTGTTTAGTAGGCCAGTGAAACCTGTCATTATATCATGTTGCACTTCAGTAGAGCACAATAGTCTGGTGACAGATTAGCTTTAACCCCTTAATGACACTTGACAGACTAGTACACAGTTTGGTTGTGGGTGAAGACACACATGGCGTTTTTGGTCCGTTTTTGGGCCGTTTTTACTAAGTGCGTTTTCAGATCGTTAAAAACGCATGCGTTAAAAAACGCATGCGTTTTTGTCCGTTTTTCATTGCGCGATTTCGGAAAAACTGACAAAAACGCATGCGTTTTCAAAATACGCATGCGTTTTTAAAAAACGGATGCGTTTTTTAACGCATGCGTTTTTAATGATCTGAAAACGCAATTAGTAAAAACGGCCCAAAAACGGCCCAAAAACGCCATGTGTGTCTTCACCCTAAGGCTGTAGTAGACACCCTCTGATAATCACTGCCATCAATCACGGCTATTAGATGCCCATTCAGATATGACTGCACCACTTAAACAGCCAGGTGCATTAATCTGTCCCTGTCAATCACTGTGTGTAAGTGGCAGTGTCTGTTCCAGGTTTCAGCAGGCCCCTGGGCGACAGAGCCTCAGTGGGTCCCTTTGCGTGGCCGCATTAAAAGTTCAGAAACTAAAACAGTCTCCTGTTCTCTAGTTTGTCATACCAAACGGCCACCTCATGGGTATTTTATATAAGCCCCCCTCACCCCATATTGATTAGATACAGCTCACCCCCATGAATTCTTTATGTACAGCCTTAGGTGGGCCCCCCAGCAGCTCTGGGCCCCATCACTTGCCCAGTGCTGGTGTTGGCCCTGGGTTGATTGGGACTTTCGCTGTCTCTCCAGGAGACCTGTCGCCCTTACTCAGAATTCCTGCTACAAATCTTATACCTTTCCATTCTACATCCAGTATTGGTTTAAGCTACACCACAGATGTGCAGGCCCTGCATGTTTAGGAGTTATATGGGACCACTTTATGCCGAAGTTATTTTTTTTTAAATTAATGGAAATTTTTCCCCCCTCTTGACAGGTACAAGAACTGCACGAGGAAGAGGCTCAGTGGGTGAACTATGATGAGGATGAACTGTTTGTAAAAATGCAGTTGGCTGACGGCATATTTGAGGCCTTAATACGTGACACTATACAGGTTCTCCAGTGCATCCAGAATAAGAAGAACCAGACACCTCACGTGTGACATAACACCAGGTCCTGATGGCTGTAATACATGTGGATGCACCAGCTCTCCTTACATAGCAGAGGAGACACCGGGCTGTGCTGTTCCTGATGCAATGGGCCGGACCCTATAGTGTTATCCTCGTTCTCTGATCAGAGAAAGTAGGAATAAGAGGAGGAGAGCGACCAGGCCTTCTCCTGTTACTAGAAAATTCTGGACTCAAAGCTACAAGGAACCTTTTTATTGCTGGTTTGGACTAGATTTTAAATTATTTATATATTTTCAAGGATCGGAAATGAGAGAGACTTCCCCGGTCTCTTACTGTGACACTTTACCTGTTGGTCTTCAGGCCGTGTTCAGTGCAAGCAGATTGTAGTAGCCATCGGTTTGCTGCATCAGGCTGAGGTGTAGGTTAGTGGGAGCGGAAATGTCCTCCAAGGTTCTCCATCAGTGCATAAGGGTGTGATGCCGAAACAGTTCAACCTGTCGTGGGTGTGTAACGCTGCCTCATCAAGTGTCCTTACCTACCTTCTTGCAATACTTGAAATGTTGGGTGTACAATACAACGTACAGGTGATGGCCGTCTCCCAAGTTAAGATTTTTGGCATCAGAAATCAGTTTGATTATTGTTGAGATGATTGTGTAAGCGAATTATCATTATTAATAAGGGTGTATCCTCCTGGATCAACATAATGTGACATATGAATTCCTTACTGTCAGAGGAGCCGGCCATTTCACCTACAGCACCTAATGCTGCTATGCATGACCTATAGTGTCGTCCTACCTTCACCTGAGCTCTCACACACTGGGGATACATTATCACACAGTTTTAGACATTTAAAAAAAAAAAGTTGCAATAGTCGGTGCATGTTTTATTTGCGCTAATTTAGCAACGTTTTAAGTCTTTTTTTATTTTATAAGTGGCCAACTGAGATTTTACGGAAAGGGTGAAGGGGGGTTCCAGTTTAGCATTCGATTAGCCAAGGTTGCGTCACCTCTATTAGGAGGCGTGCACTTCATTTGGGACAATACTTTGGACTAAACTGGTGACTTAAACAATAGTTGCAATAACTCTCCACCGCCCTTCTAGGGCTGCTACAATGAGCAGTTGATTATTGCCGCTGTGACCGGACATCATGATATACATTGAAATAATGCCAAGGAAAACGAGCCTGGAGAACATCTCCATGGGAGACCTGAGTAGGTTATTGGTGGCTCTTTGCTTTGGATCATAGCCATAGGACTTGGCTACCCTGTAGTAAGCCCTCCCTTGTATCATTGAGGCAGAGGAGTTGTAATAAATCTTTTCCATGTTCAGTCTATCACCTATCACTTGCTATCACATTGGACTGTAGGCACCACCTGCCAATCTATCATAACCAATGTAGCAGCGGAGTGACCTGCACTCGCATCAGCTCCCTAATTCCTCCAGTGCTGGTTTCAGCTCAGGGGCCACTTGTACTTGTCACCCAAAATGCTGCATTGTAAAGTCCCCTTGCTTTGTATAGCCTTGTGAATAACCTGCAGGAAAAATGTACAGTAACAAAGTAAAGCTGTAAATAAATATTGATTTATACGTCTGACTTTGGCTGTGACTCGGGGTGTGGTGCTGTTTTTTCTTCTGCGAGTCATCGCTAATAATAGTGGAGTAACAAGGATTTGTTCTTCTAGGCCGGCTTTACTACACCCGATGCACCGCAGCTTTAATTACTAAGGAAATCACGTTTCATGAGTTTCATGAGTTCTAGGCAGTGGCATTGTCTGACGCAGAATCCCTGCTAAGCGCCGCACTTGGCTGCCAACCAGGTGCGTGGAAAGAAAATCTAATAACGCAATGTACGTTACCGGGAGAAATGAGACTTTTGTATCATCCACACAAATGTCTTATTGTATGCATAGTACGGGTACACAAATACACATTGCTGGTTATTAGGGCTTGTATGCAAACACCGGAAACTGCAATTATCTCCCCTTATACTCCACATGCACATTGAAGAGGGGTACATTCAGTGCTGAATGGGCACAGGATAAGCAAAAAGGCGCCGATACAGCAACCCGCGGGAAAGGTAAAGTGGTAGGATGTATCTAGGGTAGGGCGGATAAGATCCCATGCTGGCGTAGGTATATGATAGATAGCCCCCACCAAGTTCATTTCCGTTGTCCAACTCTGCCATTGTTCTGTCATTATTGCATTTATAGGACATGATGTACATATAATTTTAGTTTGTGCCACTTTGAGAGACACAGAACTGTTTAAAGGAAATCTATCAAAATCAAATCTGGTGTTACCAGACCCCCTCTGTGCTGTAGCTTCACAGACTGTTACTGTTCAGTGAGCTTTCCCCTCTCACTGTGTGCTGAAAATGACTAGTCTGCTATGAGATTACATCAGGGAAAGGGAGGGCGAAGTGCTGAGGGAGGAGGGTTAAACAGTGTAAAACCCTGTGAATCTGCAGCACGAAGGGGCTCTAAAATCTGATTTTAGAAGGAAAGTACATTTTAATGTTAGATTTCCTTTAATTCTGTCTATGTAGCCATGTGAAGGCTTTGTTTTTGTGGGAGTACTTGTAGTTTTCTTAAGTAGACTCTTTTTGGTGCATACAATTTTCTGAATGCATACGTATTTTTTAAGGTAGAATGCCTTTTTACTTGAAGTTAAGATTCTGGGATCACATACAAAATGCTTTGAAATACTTTTATAAGTATGGGGGAGAAGTGTATGAGATCAGAACTTCTCAGAGCTCAGCCTTCATTTTCCCACAGTTTTACCTCAGACTCTTCTGCTAAATCTCCCCTACAGTCATGACAAATGGCCTACAGAAACCAAGGACAGATGTGACGGTCAGTGCCAAGCTGAATCAGAGAGGGTTTAGTATAGCATCTTTGTTGTTTTTATTCTCCTCTAGGACCTATATTTAAAACCCCCTGATTCCACACTACCAGGATAACTACTACAATAGCTGCTGCTATGGGGCCTGGGATGGCCAGCCTGCATACCACCCTGCAATACAAACCAACAGGGGATAGCTGAACAGCGCCGCCCATCCTGCCATGGCTACAGCCTGGGAGGGACCAGGACAGCCCCGGGGACCATATCAGTGCTTCTATCCAAATTTCTGGTGCACCCACTAAACCTCCACACCAAGGAAGATAGGGAAAATAAAGTGGAAGATGCAGGATGCCATTTGTCACATGGTGGAGGTCACGTGAAGCCCTTGGATTGCTTTGGTGCTGGTAAAGTGGGAGATTTGTACAAGGCCAACGGGATTTTGAATAAGAAAGACCCTGTGGGCAGCGAGTGATTGGAGCCAATTTCATCCTACAACAATTATACATGTACTATTTAGGGAAGAAGCAGCAGCTGGTATCTATATGTAATGGAGTGGCCGCCCTGTCACCAGATCCCAACCCCCAATGAGCTGTTGTGGGAGCAGCAAAAAGAGCCCATCAAGCCGATCTAACTTGTGGGAGGGGCTTCTGGAAGCATGGGGTGACATTTCACATCATCCAGTCCCCAAAAAGCTGATTCTTGTACCCTATGTAGGAAGTGATTCCAGACTTGTAGGGGCTATAATATTAATACAGCCCAGGGCTCATGGTGGTCTTAATCCGCCCCTGGTCAGAAGACACCAAGGATCTGTCCGAAATGTAAACCTCTAACATAATTAATATGAATCAACTTTGCATGAAATAAAATGCACTATATGGAGAAAATGTAAGAATTGCAGCCATTACTTTGTAATAATAGAAGTTAAGCTTGGAATGAATATGTGCACATCACCCCTAGACTGAGGAGGACCGAGCCCCAGATGAACAGGAAAAGCCTCTATTAATACCCAGGAGTTTTATATCCCATGTAATAATTTTACGTTACTCTCTGGCTATGTTATTAGATGTTTTTAGTTGCCTGTCCCACAGGTCAGCATCATTCTACAAATCCCAGCGGCAGCTTGTCCCGGGACACCAGACACAGGGCTCAGTGTGACGTCCGCAGGTTAAGCTAATGTTTACAGTGCGAGAAGACGTGAGAACTTTACCCTGCTCTGCTGGGGATTGTTCACCTTTCCCAAGCTTCTGTTATTTGTCATAAAGGAGGCAACAAGCCAAAAGTTGTTCACTTGCTAAATTTCCCAAATCAGTTCTCTGTGGGATATTCTACTCCGCGCCATTAGTTAATTCTGCTTGAGACGTGTAAATTGCTTCGTTGTTATTAGTACAATGTGTAAGAGGAGAGAACTTTCTATGAAACTGTATCCTGCTCCCTGGTGGTCAGTGGTTACAATGTAATTACCAGAGACCTTCATAATCACTTATTAAAGGGATTGTTCATCGAAAATGCAATTTACCCACTGAGGGACGATGCTGCTCAGGTTCTGACACTACGTTTTACGGACAAGAGATTCTGAACCGCAGTCTGTGATGTAATTGCATGGGGATCCTATTCAATTAATGGGAGTCAAGCTGCAATAACACAACTCAACCACTACAGAGTGTACGGAGCCATCTCTTTCCAGCTCCTACACTCTACTACTATCCACAAGGTGCTGGACCTCCTGATGATTTCCTGTTACCAAAATATAAAGATGAGTTCTTAATTGGGAGTGCAACAACACCATTTTCCATAAACTTGAATGGGAGTTATGGAAACAGCATGGCACGGTGAAATACTCTAAGGGGAGTCCATAAATCACTGGAGTCCATACCTACTAAGAGACTCCGGCCTCTTAGTAAAAACGAGCGCAAACTCTGCCAGTTTGGACCTGTTGACCACATCTAAAGTGGTGCAGTGTTTTACCCTCGGCCCACCTGCTCCCTGCCCCAACGTTCCCAAAATGGAGTGCGGGTCAGGAAAACTGCTTGCTGTCCTTCTATAGAAAGCTTCCAGATTTAGTAGACAGAATCTGACCACGGTCAGTTGTTTGTATGACGGAGAGTAATCAGAGCTGTGTGTAATAATGAGCCTTGTACCTGTGTGACCATGGTCAGATTTGGTAGTAAACTTAGAAGCTTTCTATAGAAGGACAGCAAGCAGAGATCTAGAAAACCGCAAGGAATTTGATACAGAAAGTATATTGGAAACTTGTCTTTTTATAATACAAACAATAACATGAATTTCTTAAAATGAGAATTCACCTTCTAGATAATGTCTATTTCATGGCCCAGCCTGGTAGTATCATCCAGAAAAGCAACTTTGAAGTGACATGTAATTTGATTGAAGTTTAGCACCGAAGTCAAGCTCTCTTTACTTCAGAATTAAATTTTTACTGTAAACAAAATCCCTTTACTGTAATTGATGCTCCTACATCCAGACACATCAATAACCAGATCTCCTTCATTCTAAGGTGAGCAGAGCTTGACTTTAATGCTGAGCTCTCCACCTCCATGACTTTATATAACCATTTTACAACTCACTTCAAAGTTAATTTTCTGAATAATGCTGACAAACGGAGCCATGAAAGAAACGTCTGGAAGGTGTTCAGCTGCTTCTCAACATATTGGTAATGGTTAATTAGGTCAATTTCTGATGACAGGTTCCCTTTAAGCTTTCTATGCCCTTGTTTTTAAGAAAAAAAGGCTTTAAATTATGCAAATGAGCTTGAGGCTTTGGAGCCCTCAGACCCTCAGGCTCATTTGCATAATTTTAAAAGCCTTTTAAAAAAAACAGGGCATAAGAAGCTAAAAGCTTGCGGATCCAGCCAGAGGGGGCACTTACCAGTATGTCAGTGTGCTTGCTTTACAATCCTTTATCCTGGTGGCAGATGCCCTTTAACCCCTTAACGACATTTGACGTAATATTACTGCATGGCGGGAGGTGCGTTCCCGCATTATGCAGTAATATTACGTCAAGCTTCTGGCGCCGGCTCCTTGTTCAAGCCAACCTGTAAAAGTAAATTTAAAAAGTTAAAAACATTAAAAGCACATTTTAATAAAAATAATTAATTAAATAAAGTTAAAGTCCCCTAAACACAAACATTCCCTATACACAAACATTTTGAAGTTCGAAAATCAAGAATTTTTTCCAAATTTTCACCAAATATCTGATTTTCTCATAAATAAATGCAAAATATACCACCAACATTTTTCAACTAAAATGAAGTACAAAGTGTCACGAAAAAAAACGATTTAAAAATCACTTGGATATGTTAAAGCGTTCCGGAGTTATAACCACTTATAGTGACACAGGGCAGATTTGAAAAAATGGGCCGTGTCAGGAAGGTGAAAAGTGGTTCGGCGTTAAGGGGTTAAGTATAAAGGGATTGGGGAAAATTAAAGACCATGATTTTACTAAAAATATGTTTGTGAAGGCACTGTAGTACACCTACAAAATTTCCCATGTAATTAGAGTTGCCATGAGAAATTATGTTGATCCATTTATGTTGCTGACCCATTTTCACTCTTTTCAAGTGGCATTCGCCTGGGCTGAATCTAACACACGGTGAGCTGTTTTCTGCTTGTTTTTTTGTATACTGGAATTTTTTTTCTATGTAGTCAACCTACCCGTAAACCAGAAATTAACCTAATAAACTACTACCAGAATGTTGTCAAGCAGCTAAACACCCTCCAGATCATGTTCATGGTCCAGTGTGGTGACATCATCCAGAAATTCAACTTTGCAGTGAGGTAAAAATTGGTTGTATTAAGTCACTGAGATGGAGACTTTAGAACTAAAGTCAAGCTCTCTCCTCTGCTGTGAGTGACGTCCTGCATCACACTTCAGGAGAGCTGGCCAGTGATGATCCTGGACAGAAGTGGACGCTCTGAGGCATGGAGAGCTTGACTTGAATACTAAAATGAGGCCACAATGGGTCACAAAAGAAATGTAATCTGGAAGGTGTTTAGCCGTTTGACAACATACTGGTAGTGGATTATAGGGTACTGGTAGTGGATTATTTCCACTGATAATTTCCCTTTGGCATGACGTGAGAGGGTGCAGAGGTGGTGGTTGTACTCTATAGGACCCATAACCCATCCATCCCCATATGAAGAGATTGTAAATGATTATAGTTGGGGGACAGGTACACACTTTGCATTGCAGTCGCCTGTTCTCTGCTATGTGACTGCAGCAGACATTAAAACGTATCATTACATTACATTTTCAGTGATATGTGGAGTATTAATGTGTTAAATAATGTTGTAAACTCGAATCTTGTAAATTTGCATTTGGCGCACCCCGGACTCTCTAACAGGATGACAAAAGTTCATCAAAAACACAAACTCTGGCGCTCAGGCTGGAGATAGGTGCCCGGAAATCAGCTGCATTACAAGTTCTTTTTTTCGGTTTCTTCTCTGTTGCATTAATTATAGGATTTCCCTTAGAATTACAAACTATGAGGTGGATCTGTTCCCAGAAGAAAAAATAACAAGAAAGATTAAGGTATTTAAGTATTAACAAACCTGTTTTCTTTTCGATAACACCTCTTGTAACATTTATCTCGCTTGAAAACTATACGTGTTTAGCAAGACTGCGGCACTGAGATCATAGAAAAATATGTAGAGTCCATAGAAATACAGGTACAGAGTGTATGTCAGATAGTGTATAAGGGGTTTTACTCTCAATCATGTCAATCCCTGCCCTGCTTATGTATATTGGTTATATATAAGGATCTGTAGTTACATAGAGAGGCAATACACAAGCCCTGGGATACACAGATCATGGAGAATGATTGATTCCCTCCATATAGATGTTATCCTGCTCAGGATTATCCCGCAGCATCTCAGGCTGCATGTAAGGTTGTTGCGTGGCATGTGATAAATTCATCATCCCGCCAAATTATCACTGTATCACAACCTGCTGACAAGAGACAGATAAGCATCAGCATGTTATACTCATTGTTCCCTCCCATTGTTTGCTTATCTGGTTAGTGATAGTCGTGCATTACGTTACATTACTCCTACATTTGTGTGTAAGGATGAGCAAGGACTACAACTATTTTATACAATGTGTCACTCCCTATTGTACCAAACCCTTGTGTCACACTGCACAGTCATAAATCTCAGTCTGTGCACAACTAAGTGGTTTTACAAGACAATTGCAATTGTTGGCGCTTATCCTTAGGAGAGGTTATAAAAATAAGGCCTCATTCACATGGCCAGGTGGTGGACCAGATCCTCGGCAAAGCGCACAGATGGGTGGAGAAGCGAGGAGGAGTGAGCACTCCTCACCCCTTCTCTCTCCATTGAAAGCTGAATTCGGCAGAATATTGATCATGTCTTATTCTTTGTGGTGCCGGCTCTGTCCACGGAATGCCCACCACACCATGTCCGGGTGCTATAGACTTCTATAGTGCCAGGATCTGGCTGCACTATGTGCCACAATTATGGTTGTGTGAATGTAACCTTAGATCAGTGGGGTCCAACACCAACCCCATGACTGTGTGGTGGCCGTGCCGGAGTACTACAGCTCAGTTTCCACTCACTTTACGAGGATCAAACTAGTGCACTAAGTCTTCTTCTTTTGACCCTGCCATGTACCGCTAAGGCTCCATGCACACAGTAATTGTGCTGTTTTTAATGAATGGATAACAGAAAGTTCCCTTTATTCAATGGGCTTATGTTCGCGGTTTCAACTGCCCCATGTATGAGCCAATTCCCCGCACCGCAAAACTCAGAGCCGGTCCTATTCTCAATGATGTGATAAGTAAACAAGAGAAATAATTCCCATGATATATTCCCCGAGGCTTACACAATGGCTCTAGGTGGTGTTCACACAGAACATCTGGATACAGATGGTAAAAGCTGGAGCAGAGCCTAAAAGACAATTATAAAGAAAACTCCCCTGCTCTTTACTATCACTATAGACTGTATCACATACAAGTAAAATAAGTAATAGTAATCATTAGTAAGATGTAGAAGGTCACCTATCATTTAGGGAGGTGAACATTTCCTGCACCCATCTAAGGGTTGGTCCAGTGCCCTTTGAGCTATTTCTCTTATTACGGGTGGTAATTTTGCAAGTGATTGAATTGGCCATTTGTTAAAACAAATTCTATGTATGTGTCTCAACTACTGTAATTACTGAAGATTAATTAACAGGTATCATTTATATTTTACTCTGATAGCAGAACAAGTGGAGGCATGGATGACTAATGACAGGTTCAGGCAGCTCGGGGAGTACTGAAGGCCCTCAGCTCTGCTATCTCGGCACTGGTTCCCTAAATTTGCATTGGGTTGTTATTACACATACCGTGTTTCCCCGATTATAAGACACCCCCGAAAGTAGGACGTAGCGGGGGTGTTAGGGGGGGTCGTCTAATGTAAGACGTACCCCGAAAGTTAGACTTACCTGCAGGGGGGATTCCTATGCAGGTACCGGGAGCGGAGGGGGAGATTGCTGGCTGCAGTCCGATGTCGGCCGGCGGGAGCAGGAGCCCTATGCAGGTACCGGGAGGGGAGATTGCTGGCTGCAGTCCGATGTCAGCCGGCGGGGGCAGGAGCCCTATGCAGGTAGCGGGAGCGGAGGGGGGATTGCTGGCTGCAGTCCGATGTCGGCCGGCGGGAGCCCTATGCAGGTAGCGGGAGCGGAGGGGGGATAGCCGGCTGCAGTCAGATGTCGGCTGGCGGGAGCCCTATGCAGGTACCGGGAGCGGAGTAGAGATTGCTGGCTGCAGTCCGATGTCGGCCGGCGGGGGCAGGAGCCCTATACAGGTTCCGGGAGCGGAGGGGTGGGAATCGGAAGTAGGAGATATGTGGGGGCGGGTTGGAGCCGGTCAAAGGGTGGGCGGGAGCTTGATGCTGGCATGTGCAGCCTCTGATTGGACCAGTGGCTCCACGAGGAAGGAGAAGCCACACCTCTACCCAGCACCGCAGAGGAATTGATCCCATCGCCATTACAGTTCCAGGTACAGCAACCCGATGGGAATATCCAATTTAAGACATCCCCTGAAAGTAAGACATAGTGGGACTTTTGAGGGTAAAAAGAATGTAAGACACTGTCTTACTTTCGGGGAAACACGGTAGTAGAAAATTGAGGCTGCGTTGACGCACAGCGTTGTGATGCATTTTGAAACTCAATGCAAAGGTTTCATCTGTGATGACAATTTGAGTTTCCATCATCCCGTTAGCCCTCTTCATACGGCCTCCACACGTCATGGAGCGTGGAGATAAGCAGTAACTTTAACTGCTCTGTCCTGTCACAGCTTCCAATCACATGAGTGTCTTGAGGACACCGATACAGTACAAAGAAGTGGAGAAATTCACATTATCACAGTAGTTTACTTCCAGGTTCATCTGAATAGGAAGAATTGGGGGCCCCGAAGCTGGAGCTCCGATAATAATCCAGCTGTGTCCTCACCTTCTCACTCCTCCTGTAGTGCCAGGAAGCCTTAGCACCGCACATCATGAGGAGGCCTTGTCTGGTGAACTCTGTCCTGTGGTGATGGCCTGAGCCCCCACAGATCGGGCTCTGAGCAGTGGTGGATTAAAATATAGGCGGTTGGGGCGTAGGCCCTTATGGTTATTTTATATAAAGCCCCCCTTGCCCCTATGGATTCATTAGATACAAACCCCTTCACCCCCATGCATTCCTTGTGTACAGCCTTATGTGGGCCCCCCAGCAGCTCTGGGCCCCGGCACTTGCCCAGGTACCCCTAGTGCTGGCGCCAGCCCTCTTTAAAGGCATCTATTTAGATGCCTCCTGAGGTAATTTGGTAGAAGTTTTCCCGCCTAGTGTTTGGTGATTAAGACTATGTTTGGTCGAAACGCATTGGTTTAAGGGTGACATGTTTGCAAGTACTATAGTCTAAATAGTCTACATAAAGAAGATTTTTATTCATTTGTCCATGGAAATGCTGGAGAACTTTTTTTTTTTCTGTATTTTAGCACCTGCTTGTAAATCTGTGCACACTCTGGACGTGTGAGGGTCAGGTGAGCTGAGTTTTTGGACTTCTTCAACACAGAAAGTGTCACTATTTAAAGAAAAGCCCAGTCATGTGACCACCTGTAGTGGCAGGTGACCACTACAGCCAATCATACCTGATGCCTCATGGATAGGAGCCGTCCTGCCGCTGACACATCACAGCTCAGATACTGATCAGCTATAGTGCCCCGCTAACAAGGCTCAGGAGCACTCGGATTATTTTAGTTTTGTTACAAATGGTGAATAAGCTTTCATTCAGACATTTGGATGTTTTTTTTCTTGTTATGGGGTTCACTATATGACATAATCTTTATATTTATTCTTTTATACAAGAGGTTTCCCAGCATCTTTATAAAAGCATTCTAAGGAAAAAAAAGATGGAATATTTTAATCATTTTAATTTTTTTAGCGTTGCTCAATACAGTATATTATGCACCTGGTTGTATACAGATCATTCTTGGGACAGAAACAGATTGAAACAAATAACTTAAAGAGGGAGCATTGTATATAAATAAATAGGGGTACTGTGTGGCAGAGGTCATTGTATAGTGGGGGGCAGTGTAGCAGGGGGCACGTGATAGTGTATAGTGGGGGGCAGTGTATATAAGAAGGCCTTGTATAGTGGGGAGCACAGTATAGCAGTGGGGTTGTATATTCATATTAATGAGAGGTGTTCTGCATAGTCTGAGGGACACTGTATGGTCGGGGCTGTGTATCTATAATCATGAGAAAGTCACCACACTCCTAACAACACCCCACTCAATATAATTTCCCCCCTTATTGCCCCCCCCCCCCCCAGCTCCCTTTCACATTATAGCCCCCCCTTTCATATTGTGCCTCCAGTTCACCCTAAAATTAAAGTCCCCTCTTATTTTGCAACCAGAGGTTCCTCTAATATTGTGCCCCCACAGTAAACAATAAACACATATACTACCCTCTCTCAGTTCCCCCACAGCAGCTCCTCTCTCCAGATGCCAGTTGATGTCCTGACATGAGACTCCTTTACTATTACAGGGTAATGGAGGCCGGAGCTGGGGTTTGATAGTGTGACCTCAGCCTTACTGATAACAGATAAGTTATTTTTACAAAGTTATTTATTTGGGTAAAGTGATGAATATACTTGTATACACCTATCATGCTGGCTCGTTGTGTTATGGATTTCTTATACTTATAACCCCATGAGCTGAGATTCCTGATAACAGTGTGAATAGAAACACTTGTGTTAGCCCCAGATAACGCACTGTGGTATGTGTGTGAATGGGCACGGTAGCGTAAAAGGGAGAGCGCCATAGATGTAAACATTCTCCTCAGCGGCTGCAGCCCCTCCCCCAGTGGTCGGAGCCGCAGCGATACCGCAATGTATTGCCCCTCACACTGTGCGATATCTTGTATTTCCCGCCTTATGGGCAGTTCTGGGCGGGGTTATGCCCTGAGCCCCGCCCCGTGTGCTTGTGTGGGCAGTGTTGGTCTCCTCCCTCTCCCGGGATGTCGCTCCGGACACTCGGGTTTTGAGCTGTGATGATGCCGGGCATGGAGCGGGCTGTCCCGGGTGTGTGGCTGCTCCTCCTGCTGCTGCTGGGGCCGGCCCGGGCGCACCTGTACGGGGAGGATGACCCCCTGGTGTCCCTGGAGAAGGGGGCGCAGGGGCTGCTGCTCAACTCCTCCAGCTGCTGGCTCGCCCAATTCTTCGCCAGCTGGTGCGGGCACTGCCGGAGCTTCACCACCAACTGGATGATCCTGGCCAACGATGTGAAGGGTGAGAGACGTGTACCGGCGGCATGTGCCCAGTGTATGGTGGCAGTGCCCACTCACATGTTATGTAATGTGTAATGCCAGGGTATAGTGTAGTGTATGTTATATACCATGTGGTGCCATAGCCGGGCTGTATGTTATATACCATAGTGTGCCATAGCCGGGCTGTATGTTATATACCATAGTGTGCCATAGCCGGGCTGTATGTTATATACCATAGTGTGCCATAGCCGGGCTGTATGTTATAAACCATAGTGTGCCATAGCCAGGCTGTGTGTTATATACCATAGTGTGCCATAGCCAGGCTGTGTGTTATATACCATAGTGTGCCATAGCCAGGCTGTGTTATATATACCATGTGGTGCCAGGGTATAGTGTAGTGTATGTTATATACCATAGTGTGCCATAGCCAGGCTGTATGTTATATACTATGTGGTGCCATAGCCAGGCTGTATGTTATATACTATGTGGTGCCATAGCCAGGCTGTATGTTATATACTATGTGGTGCCATAGCCAGGCTGTATGTTATATACTATGTGGTGCCATAGCCGGGCTGCATGTTATATACTATGTGGTGCCAGGGTATAGTGTGCCATAGCCGGGCTGTATGTTATATACCATGTGGTGCCAGGGTATAGTGTGCCATAGTCGGGTTGTATGTTATATACTATGTGGTGCCAGGGTATAGTGTGCCATAGCCGGGCTGTATGTTATATACCATGTGGTGCCAGGACATAATGTGCCATAGCCGGGCTGTATGTTATATACCATGTGGTGCCAGGACATAGTGTGCCATAGCCGGGCTGTATGTTATATACCATGTGGTGCCAGGGTATAGTGTGCCATAGCCGGGCTGTATGTTATATACTATGTGGTGCCAGGATATAGTGTACCATAGCCGGGCTGTATGTTATATACTATGTGGTGCCAGGGTATAGTGTGCCATAGCCGGGCTGTATGTTATATACTATGTGGTGCCAGGATATAGTGTGCCATAGCCGGGCTGCATGTTATATACTATGTGGTGCCAGGGTATAGTGTGCCATAGCCGGGCTGTATGTTATATACTATGTGGTGCCATAGCCAGGCTGTATGTTATATACTATGTGGTGCCATAGCCAGGCTGTATGTTATATACTATGTGGTGCCATAGCCGGGCTGCATGTTATATACTATGTGGTGCCAGGGTATAGTGTGCCATAGCCGGGCTGTATGTTATATACCATGTGGTGCCAGGGTATAGTGTGCCATAGTCGGGTTGTATGTTATATACTATGTGGTGCCAGGGTATAGTGTGCCATAGCCGGGCTGTATGTTATATACCATGTGGTGCCAGGACATAATGTGCCATAGCCGGGCTGTATGTTATATACCATGTGGTGCCAGGACATAGTGTGCCATAGCCGGGCTGTATGTTATATACTATGTGGTGCCAGGATATAGTGTACCATAGCCGGGCTGTATGTTATATACTATGTGGTGCCAGGGTATAGTGTGCCATAGCCGGGCTGTATGTTATATACTATGTGGTGCCAGGATATAGTGTGCCATAGCCGGGCTGTATGTTATATACTATGTGGTGCCAGGATATAGTGTGCCATAGCCGGGCTGCATGTTATATACTATGTGGTGCCAGGGTATAGTGTGCCATAGCCGGGCTGTATGTTATATACTATGTGGTGCCAGGATATAGTGTACCATAGCCGGGCTGTATGTTATATACTATGTGGTGCCAGGGTATAGTGTAGTGTGCCATAGCCGGGCTGTATGGTATATACTATGTGGTGCCAGGGTATAGTGTGCCATAGTCGGGTTGCATGTTATATACTATGTGGTGCCAGGATATAGTGTACCATAGCCGGGCTGTATGTTATATACCATGTGGTGCCAGGATATAGTGTACCATAGCCGGGCTGTATGTTATATACTATGTGGTGCCAGGGTATAGTGTACCATAGCCGGGCTGCATGTTATATACTATGTGGTGCCATAGCCGGGCTGTATGTTATATACTATGTGGTGCCAGGGTATAGTGTACCATAGCCGGGCTGCATGTTATATACCATGTGGTGCCAGGGTATAGTGTGCCATAGCCGGGCTGCATGTTATATACTATGTGGTGCCAGGGTATAGTGTGCCATAGCCGGGCTGCATGTTATATACTATGTGGTGCCAGGGTATAGTGTGCCATAGTCGGGTTGTATGTTATATACCATGTGGTGCCAGGATATAGTGTACCATAGCCGGGCTGTATGTTATATACTATGTGGTGCCAGGGTATAGTGTACCATAGCCGGGCTGTATGTTATATACTATGTGGTGCCAGGGTATAGTGTGCCATAGTCGGGTTGTATGTTATATACCATGTGGTGCCAGGATATAGTGTACCATAGCCGGGCTGTATGTTATATACTATGTGGTGCCAGGGTATAGTGTACCATAGCCGGGCTGTATGTTATATACTATGTGGTGCCAGGGTATAGTGTGCCATAGTCGGGTTGTATGTTATATACCATGTGGTGCCAGGGTATAGTGTGCCATAGCCGGGCTGTATGGGTGGACCAATGAATCATATCATGAGAATGGAGGAGATGTGAGCTATGGAGGGGATTGCAGATTCACAAATGGATAGGTACAACAAAATTTGGTCCCTGTGGATTGATTTCCGTAGTCCGACGGAATTTGCATCTTGGATAGCGGATGGGGGCAGCCCATAGATCCCCACCTTATCAATTGCTGTTCAGGCGCAGACCGAGCGGTAGATACATAGGAGTCAGTTGGTTGTATATATATTTATCCCCCTTTTTCTTCCTTATGTGTCTCCTTCTAATGCCCTCCCACCCCTTCCCATCCCTCTTCATCCCTTGTGTACTTCCCTTTGTACTTTTGTGTTAAATTTGTTTTGTTATTGATGTTTGCTTTGCTGCTAGTATTGTTACTAATACTTGTAACTTGAGACGCGGTCATCTTCAACATTTACCTTTATGCTTCACATGAACAGAAGTAATCTTTATGTTGTCCTAAATATTGTTCACCTCAGACAGGAGCACTCTTGAATGTTATTACCGAATTGATAGTTATTTGGCGCCCGTTTCTCACATTTGTAAGAAAATGTATAGACACAGCATGTACCTGATATACTGGCTATGCCTTGAGTTTTGTCATGTGTTATCTTTCAATAAAGTTTATTGAACAGAAGATACTATGATTTCCAGTCACCCGAGCAGAAGACACCGAAAATAAATCACTACAGACTAGTTCTCTTTTTTTTTTCTAAACAGAAGTTCTGCTTAAATCCTTGGTCCCCTCTGTAAATGATTGACTATTAACCCCTTCAGGGCAGTCTATTTTGACCTCTAGGACGCGGCCCCATTTTTCAAATCTGCCCTGTGTCATTATAAGGGGTTGAACCCAAATAAATTACATTTCCCAAATGTCTTCGTTTATGTTGGATGTTTTTTTCAGATTTCACATATTTTACGAGAATGTTATGAGGGGGCCGTTATTTGGAAAATCACCAAAACCCCTAGTTAGATGGACCTGCTCAACTTTTAATTGACTGTGAGAGGCCTGAATAATAGCGAGACTAGTAAATTACCCCATTATGAAATCTATACACCTCAACGTATGAAAAAGCACTTTTAAGAAGTTTAACACCTATAAAACACCTAAAGGGTTAAGACAAAACGGAGGTGTGGTCTATAAATTGTAATATTTTTTGACAATACATTCATTTTGGGTGGAGAATTAACATTTGCAATGGATTAAATGGAAAAAAAGCTCCTCAAAGTTTGATACCCAATTTCTCCTACACAGATACCCCATATGTGGTGGTATCCTGCTGTATGGGCGCACAGCCCACTGTGGACCTACAGGGGCTTATTTTTTTGCCACATGAGATGCACTTTTCTGGTAGATAATTTTGGGGCATCAATAGCTAATTGGTGAGATTTTATTAACTCGTTGTTTGTGGAGGAAATGAAAATCAGCAATTTTTAGGAAGACATTTTTTTTTTGGCCGTTTACTATACCATAAAAATATAATATTTTTATCCTATGGATTGCCACGTATATTTTTTTCCCCAATTTTACTGAATAAAAAGTAATTTGGCAAAAATGTTCATTTTAGCATCTTTTTCAAAAGCATAAAATTTTTATTTTTCGGCTGATGAATCTAGTTAAGAGCTTATTTATTGCGAGAAGCCTTATTCTTTTTAGAGGTCTTATTTTAGAGTGCGTAACATTTTTAATCACTTTTTAGAGCATTTTTTAAAAGGTATTAATTTAAAATTATCCTTTTTTGGAACATTTTTTTTCCCCGCCATTTACCATGCAGATTCAGTAATAATTCTGTTTTATTACAGATTGATACGGACGCGGCAATACCAAATATATTTTATTTGTGTTTTTTTATACTTTACTAAGTGTTTGTATGGGAAAGTGACATTTTAGGGACTTATATTTTTTATTTATTTTTATATTTAAACTTTATTTTTTTTAAACCGTTTTTACTTATACAAACTTGAACCCGCTATGCTCTGATCACTGGTTCAAATTCAATACACTCCTCTGCAATACTAATTCATTGTAGAGCAGTGTAAACTGTCTGGCATGCAGACGCATGCGCAGACAGTTTACAGTCAGACCTGAAAGGGATCTGACTGGCAGGGACATCGGGCAACCTCGGGTACTTGGGAGACCTCATGGCTGCCCAGAAGAGGATCAGATGCCCTGGTAACCGTCACAGGGGATTCGATCCATAGGGGGAAGACCCTTACGTGCCACAATCATTCTTGCCAGCGGCGTGTAAAGGGTTAACACTCGCAATCAGACCCGGCTCCGATCATGTGTGTTGCGGCACGTTGTCAGCTGTAATATACAGCTGACAGCCGTTGCTTCTGGTGCCATCTCCGTCCGTGAGCCAGTGCCAGAAGCGGGACGTTATACAGGCAGTCCCCGGGTTACATACAAGGTTACAGGGAAGCAATATAATGTCCAGGTGCGCATAGGGGTTAAGTAATAACTTATTCAACCAGGGATGAAGTGATTTGGGAATATTAAAGACACTGATTTTTCCAGGATTAGAAAATCATGCCTACTTTCATTGGCACATGTTTTGCCCCACAGGTTTTGAGCAATATCAGACACAATTATGGACAGGTATTCTGGTTCTTGGAGGAAGTAGCTTACATTTTTTCAATTCACATCGAACCCTTTAAATTGCTTTTTCTGTGTCTACCAAGTAAATGTTTTGTGTTTCCATGTGATCTGGATCCGGCATGGGACACTTATTCATAAATCCAGTCACCGTGACTAGTAATCTTTTTATATTTGTTATCTATGGCCGCCTTCCTTCTAAAATCAATTTTTAAAATCATGCTTTGTGGCTCCTGGGCATGGTAGCAGAGCCCCACCGTGCTACAGATTCATAGGCTGTTACACTATACAGCCTGTGAAGTTACAGCATGCAGGGGCTCTAGTAACACCCCTACGAGCCCTTCTAGCTCATTAGCATTATTTTAAAAGTTGATTTTAGAAGAAAGGAGGCCATGGATAAGAATTATAAGAAGATTACAGTGACTGGGTCTATGAGTAAGTGTCCCTGGTTTATCGTGATGCATATTGTTCTGACAAGCAGAGAAGAAGCGGCAGAATCCGTCAGCCCTCCATGCAAGTTGTCACTATTTACCCAGTGCTGCAGATCTGAGCTTGTGCGTCCAAGCAGTCTGAGCCCTCATGTACACAAATGAACATTGTTTTTGGCTGTGATCCATGTGTAATCCGTATTTGCAGATCATTCGCTCAGTAAAATTACATCTAACCCTTCAAGGTTGGGCAAGCTAGTCACGTCATTGGCCAGATTTACGTTTCTCTTTTTGTCGGTCTGCAAAAATCGGATGACACTCGTTTGCGGCCTGAGAACAACAAACGTGTAAGAACCTGAGGAGATTAAATTTTGGTTTTGACTGTTGTGTTTGTATGTGGGATCTTGTTCTAAAATGTCACATTTTGATTGGCTGCCTTCGTATTTTGATTGCGTCTGTGTCCTAATACTGCACCTTAATTGTATTTACTTGCCGCTCAGATGTCACAGTTAGTTAAGCCGCAATGTCTGTGATTTTTGTTTTATTATATTTTTTTTTCTGCAATAGTTAAAAAAAAAGCTTCAAATAGATTCACTGACCAGATCTTCATATATTTATATATTAGTTCAGCCCTGTAATCGTAATAGGCCACTGTTATAAATATGTGAACCCCCTGCCGCTCTGTGATACAAAATGTGCTGGAACTGTTGTTCCTTCTCTGGTTGTTTTTGTAGGACAGCATGCCGTGTTATCTCTCTTTTTTTTTTTTTTTTTTTTTTTTCTTCTTCTTCTCTATTTTTTGGGGATGGAAGGCTTATTTGCTGTGTCACTGACATGCAGGTCAGAGGTTGTAATGTTTGTGTTTTTTTGTTTTTGGTGGGTTTTTTTTTTTTTTTTGCCCATGAAAGAAAACTCTGAAATTTCAATCCCCTAGTGATGATAACACAATAAAGGTAATTTTTAACCCCCTTACATTACAATGTTACTCAGTATTGTTATTTTAGCTCCTATCACTCCCTAAGCTGCTCGGTGTAAGATCAGAGTGGGGGGCGGGGGGGGGGGGGGGACTCTCTAAGCAGACGCTTCATTATCCATCTAGTTTTGTGCAGTGACAATGTGCTTAGATTATCAGGGTACAGGTTTATATACACATTTACCTTCTGAACATTGTACTAGTATCTGACACAAAGAAAGAAAGAGATGAGACAGATCAGAGATGAGATGCATATAACATACAATGACACTCTCCAGCTCGTGCTACATCTCAGCTACACACAAACACACTATCAGATCTGCTGTGCCTCCCCCGATAAAGAACTTATCTGCCTGTAGCTTGTAGTTCTCCTCTGGATGGTGCCGGCCGAATGTCAGTGTGTGTATATCAGTGAGAGATCCGTCCTGGACTGCAGGGGGAGGGGCTAGAGGCAGAGAGCAGCTCGGCTCATGCACCATCACCCAGAAAAGCAAGATGGCTTCCCCAACCCTAAGTTGCAGGGTCTTGTCTGGGGGCAACTGAAATTGTGTACAGCAGAACTGATAGAGACAGGTTGGTATTATATCTATGAAATGCTGGATTTCTGTTAATAACAGTGAATTAGAGAATGTGTTATTTTGTTATCCTGACTACATATATGAAATTCTTCTTCATAGAAATATCTCTGTAAGCATATGACCTATGATATACTTATAGGTCCGATTGACCGACACTCTCCGGAGTTCCAATTCTCGCGTTTGCATACTAGATCCCGGCAATTAGGGGATCCAGTGAACAAGCGCTGCCGACTTCCAGCTCTTTGCCCCTTGGGGGGCTTACTGCGCATGCGCTGCCTCACTGACGTCTCCTGTTATTGAAGGCGGAGGCATCGCCGGCATCTATGGTGCAAGCGCAACTATTAGTACCCAGGCTAGTGGCAGCCTGTGAAGAAAGAGGAGTGCCTGGACTGCCCCCTAATGAATAAGCCGGACAGCTGGTCCATCAATTGGACCTATACGTATGTCATGGGACGATTAGTAAAGTTTCATGAAAGTCAGGGTTATGCATTGGACTGCTTTAAAAAGGGTCTGGGGAATAGAATGAGTAGGTATGTTTGGATAGGGGCACTAATTTGTGGTGGCTGGTGTCCTTTTAAAGTAGGTTCAAAAGTTTAAACAGTGATTCTCCTAGAACAGGGAACATGATGGAATAGGAAGAATTCTTCTTCCTCAAAGGGAACCTGACAGCAGAAATTGCCCAAATAAACCACTACCAGCATGTTGTCAAGCAGCCAAACAATTTCCAGATTATGTTTCTTCCATGGTCCGTTGTGGTGGCATCATCCAGAAAGTCTACTTTGAAGTGAGATGCAAGTTGGTTGTATAAAGTCAAGGAGGCGGAGTCTGTGACACTGAAATCAGACTCTCTCTTCCTCAGAAAGCCCCTTCACTGTGATTGATGGCCCTACATTGAGAGGCATCACTAACTAGAGCTCCTGATGTCCGATGCATGACCTCCGTCTCAGAATAGGAGGTGTTCAGTGCCCCAGAACCTTGACTTCAGTGTTTAACTCTCCGCTTCCATGACTTTGTACAACCAATTTACAGCTCATTACGGAGTTGATTTTCTGGATGATGCCACCACACAGGACCACGAAAGAAACAAAAACTAGAAGGTGTTCAGCTGCTTGAAAATATTCTGGTAGTGGTTTATTAGGCCAATTGCTGATGACAGGTTCCCTTTAACTGCGCCACATCTGTCCAGTGGATGGTAGTAGTATTGCAGCCCTGTTCACTGGAAATAGCTCAAGTTGAACAAAACGTCTTTGGGCAGATGTGAACACGTTAATCTGTTAAGTGCTGTGTAAAATGATGGAGCTATATAAATAAAGATTATTATTTTCTATTCCTGGACAACCTCCTTAGTGTGTGAACAATTCATATATCCACATGCAAAGCTCTATTGCCATTTATCCATGAGCAGGTACTAGAAGAGATCAAATGTTCTAAGGCCAAATATAACTCCTTGCTACTCAACTTTGTGCCAAGCAAATGTTAATGATTTAGTGCCTCAATCCTGAAATTTAAAGGGAGCCTCCTAAGCCAATGGGGCTCATTTACTAAGGGCTCCGCGGCCGCACTTTCGTCGGGTTTCCAGAATTTTTCCGTTTTGCGCCGAATTCAGAAAAAACGCGGAATTTAAAAAACTCGCGTGCACCAGGAAGAAGCAGGTGAACTCCGGCAGACCTCAGTGCAGCAGCGACACCTGCAGGATATCGGGTGCACGACCTTAGTGAATCCTGGCAGAACCCGAATCCACGTCAGACAACGCGCCGCGGGATCACGACTGGACCGGGTAAGTAAATGAGCCCCAGTATATATATGCTTGCTGGCAATAGACAGTTTAATTGTTTACTTCCTGGTCATTTGATGTCACACAGGTGGATATACAAATCACTCACCAGGGGCAGACTCAATTTGCCCGGTTTGCCTTTATCATGTCATGCAGACAGAGTGTAAAACATCAGTCGCAGTTAAAGGGGTGGTGTTAGATCTGTGTCTTGAATCTCAGTGCACTGACTGAGAGCGCCAAAGATATCTGAGCACTGTGCTTTGAAAACTTCCCACTCTCCCATAGAATTGAATGGAGTAGCAGAATCAATTCTTATACCTGCTACTCCATATATTAGAAAAGGACTCCAATTCCCGTGATCGATGGTTATCCACTTTATTATTTTCCCCTTTACACAAGATCACTAGAACAACCCTTTAAAGTCACCGCATTCAGGTATCTTCTAGTTAAATAAGTCTATCATAGACTGCAAGGGAGATGTGTAATATTGTAAGCTCCTTGTACTTGGCACAATTGTTCAGTGAGTATTTTATGGGGACTATTATGTGGTTGGAAACATTTTATAGACACTACTGTGTATCTGGCATTGTGTGTGAGATAATTATGTGTGCTGAACACTGTGGTTTGGTACAGTGACAGCTCTGACATCAGAAGGTGCAGATAACATCACAGTTTTGTACGTTTACTCTGGATAAAGTCCTATACATCTTGTTATAATAGTGACTTACACGGATAAGTTCCCTCTGAGATGTCAGAATAGTAAAACATTTGAAAAATGTGAGTGGAATTTTTGTGTTTTCGCATTTTCATTTTTTTTGTAATATGTTCTTATCGAGGGCTACTCGGGCCATGCAGATCATGTCTGGATCCGTCTGTTCTTCTAAGACCTGGGGCCGTCTATCAGAAGAATACAAAATCGTTTTTGCTAAGTTTCTGGGCAGCAGTGCAATGTGTCTCCAGGAATATTTTACTTCTGATGTGAAGAATGTCTTCTTTGTTTCACACGCTGCCCCAGGACCCAGCAGTGTAAATATACTGTAATGCACCAAGGAATCCCATATGGAAGAACGGGGCATGAATATGTATTATATAGGGGAGACCTAGTACTATTTTTTTTTTAGTGTGTGTGTGTTTGTTTTTGTTTTTTTTTTTGATAAGCCAAGTTTGGGACTGGTAAAATCGCTTTTGGAACAAATTTGACCCTTTTAGCAGAAAGTCCAGAATTCTTTAGGAATTCATTGCCATTTGTTCTTTAATGGAGCAGCAGGATACTTGCTTGAGCTTTCGCCTAATGTATAAGTCAGAATGGGCCCCTTGTTCTGGCTATCAGTGTTGTCCCAGCAGTCACACACTCAGCATTATGATTGTTATCCTCTATCCACTGGATAGGGCAGTAATGGCAAACCTTTTAGAGACCAATTGCCCAAATTACCACCAATTTAAGCATTAACTTACTGCTCCAAA
Source organism: Engystomops pustulosus (assembly GCF_040894005.1). Taxonomy (NCBI): domain Eukaryota; kingdom Metazoa; phylum Chordata; class Amphibia; order Anura; family Leptodactylidae; genus Engystomops; species Engystomops pustulosus. The sequence continues at coordinate 74,056,259 of NC_092420.1, forward strand.
CTCTGTCACAGCTTTCAATCGTATCAGCATCCTGAGGACACCAATACAGTAGCTTGAGAAGAATAATTGCAGGGGCTTGGAGAAGAAGTTGCTCTGATGGTCAATACCTCCTCCTGTAGTCCCAGGCAGCCAAGATGAGCCACTTTAATATAACGCAGCAGGTCCTGGACTTCCTTTGTTCAGTCTGGCAAATTCTATGCGGGAAGTCACAGCTTAAGAGCCCAAAGAGAGGGCACTGGCACCCATGCCATAGGTTCACCACCACCGGGATAGGGGATAACAATCAAACTTGGTTGGACCTCTAATTTCCTTTTTTGAGACCTCCACACAGATTATACAAGAGAATTGTAGTGCAGTTGATTTTCACCAGCTCCACGTAGAGACATCTGCTGCCTATAAACCTACAGGAAACCTCTCGCCTTGTTCACATAGTAAAACTTATGTGTTATAGGAAATGGCAGGTGGGTGATTAGTTTGGGCAGTAAAGTTGTGACCTTCTCTACATGGATCATGTATAGGGCAGGTGGATTGTAACTAACATAGTTTAGCCATTTTGATCTTTAAGTAGTAGTCTGGCTGCTCATAAACATGGTCTAGCTAAATGTACAGACTAGTAGTCCCTGACCTGTGGATCTGTGCTTAGTGTTTTGTATTTTCCCTTCTACTGCAGATTCTTCCCAATGCACAATAGTGTGCGGAGCAATTAGAACTCGCATGAATTAGGGGGATACTTTGGACGTATCTTATATATTGTGATGTGTCTGCTGTAGTATAGTGTTCCTTAGGCCACATTCAGACGTGGCTGATTTGCAGTGGAGTTACCATCACCCCCCTTTCCTTGGCTCAATTCAGATGTCCCCTTTAGGCTGCGGTCACATGGGCAGTAATAGTTTAGTGATATCACTGGATCAAAAGCCCTTAAATTTAAAAGTTGTAGTAGTTGCCATCTTGTAGTAACAGATTAGATTGTAACATCTGACGAAGTAGAAATCTGTGTGTACGTAAATGCTCAGGAAAATCACAGTACACAGTGTCAGCCTTGTGTAAATAGTTACTAAGGGAGTAACATTGTATTTTTACCATGATGTAAGATAATTTCTAGAAGTTCCTTCCTAAAACGTTCATTGTAAGTTTTTTGGTACGATTTATATACGGTATGTTTCTGCACATGGTTCCTAAATTTCCATCTGTAATGGAGCCCAGTGCTGCCTTCATAGTTCTGCTTATCAACATCTGGGCTGAGGTTCCTTAGGAATTCTAGATAACATGATTAGTGGAGTCCAATATGTGTCCCTGCTTAGGACTTTAGCACCAAACTAGAGGGTTTAGGGTCTGATCTACACTTTTTACAACATCATAGCGCAGCTCTTACCTGTGTGTTTTCATTAATTTAACTAGTTTCTGTAGGGCCCTTGGTTAACAGCACTTCTTAGAACTACTGAAAAACTAGCCCATATTCACATTGGTCATGGCCCTTGAATGCTGACTTTTTTGTGCAGTCTTGAGCAACTCTCAAAAATATTTGGGCCAATTGATGACCTTTTAATTGACAAAAAAATAAATGTTCCCATAAACCTGCTGAGGTTTTATTTCACTGGACAATCCCTTTGACGTTAGACTGAGTTCATCTTCTCCTCTGACAGGCAGAGAAGTCCCTGCAGTTACAAATGGGGCATGAAGAGACCAGACTGAGCATGTGCGTCCACATCGGATCACTTGCTGTGGAGGACAGAGAAATGCTCATCATTGGAAACAGCAGGAGGATAGATTTTTTTTGTGGACTGACTACCTGAGACTTGGGATGACTGATTCCTGCTTCTGGGTATCCACATTGTTATCTGGAGGCTACAGTATATAGTATAATTACTAAGCAGTTACTAAGAGTTCCAAGGTTTTAAGTATTTTCCTACAAACATTTCTATTGTTGGTAGCGTTGTACATGTATTTGATATGATTGATGTATCAACTGGACAGAAAACCCTTCAATTATAGGGAAACACAGAAAACAATATGTATTAAATCCTGAAACTTGTAAAAGATTGGCTTATTCTTGGCAGAGCCAATGGCCTGAATAGACAACATTGAATTCCTTGTTATACACGCGGGAGGAATGCCTCCTAGTCTACAACATGCCGACAGATGACTTTCTTAGAAAGGAAAAGTATTTCCTGTGTCGTCTGTGATGGATTAGACTGCAAACGTGGAATGGAACAAGTTGGTCACTGGCTGTATATTATGTCTGATGGTGGAATATGTATGCACACGCCTAGATGCCCAATAATTACCAGGTTATGTTATGACACTGCAACCAGTACTGTGTCTAACCACCTAAATTATATCCTATGATAGATGAAATCTGCTCAGATGAGATCAGATCTGAAATTCTTCTTTTTTTGACAATTTACCGTAAGCAAATTAGATTCTGAAAGGGATACACTTTAATTTTGGTTTGAAATATGCCAGAATGGATGAACCCCCTTTCCCTAGACATTATAGGCTCCCTAATAGAACTGCTGGACTTCTAAAGCCCTCAACTATTTACACGCATGGGAAGATACATACAGGTACATTTATGGCTTTTAGAATACAGCAGGGATAGTGAGGGCTGGAAATAATGAATCCTGGAGGGCAGTAGAAAAAAGTATATGTTTTACTGATCCTATATCCTAGAAAAATTATGTTCTTTAGTGATACCACATCAACGTGCTTTCTTATTTGTTGTACTTCACTTCACTGAAATGAGACCAGGCCTGGAGAACTTGTGGCAAAGCAAATATTTGAACACGTATGTCCTTATCCCCTGTTTGCAGTGGGTGGATCCACTTTCTGGTAATTGAGAATACAGGGAGGTTTCCACCTGATTCAGGGCACTTGAGATAATTAAGAAGAGCGCTCAAGGTAATTATAGGGGTATTCCAACCTTTGACATGTATGGTGTATCTATTGAGCCTCTTTGTATATACACACATATATATACATATACACACGCGCACACTGGGTTGGAATACCCCTTTAATTACCTTGAGCTCTCTTCTTAATTATGGAGTGATGGATAGATGGACAGATATAGAAGCAATAGATCGATGTATTGAGGGTGCGGTCACACGTTGCGTTTAACGCATGCGTTTAAAAAACGCATTGCAATAGCTGAAGAGTGATTTGCCTAACTAAACAGCTGTTAACACGTGGGTTTACAAAATGTAACCATAAACGCATTGTTAGCACATGCGTTAACATTGCGGTTAATGCATGCGTTTGTTAACACAATGATAACGCATGTGTTAACATCTACATTATGTAAACGCAAGTGTTAGCAGCTGTTTAATTAGGCAAATCTCCCTTCAGCTGTTGCAGTGCGGTTTAAAACGCATGCGGTAAACGCGACGTGTGACCGCACCCTCAAAGTAAAGTGTTATTTAAAAAAAAACTGATTAAAAAAAACCTATCACTAACTGAAAGACAAGTGTTCAGTGTTTTTTAACAAGGAAACATAAGGGTATCAGTTAAATAAACAGACACTATGTCATCAGTTCCTATCAGTTTACCTTTATTGTCTACCTTTATCATCCATTTTCTTTTTTAAACGGAGATAAAGGACGGATATATCGGTGGTTGTGGTCAGTTTGTCAACATGAGTTTTAGATAATTTTTTTTTTTTTAAACGGAAAAAAAGTACTGCGAGCTTTGTCTCTTTTCTGTTAAAAACTGATCCAAAATGGATCACTGTACAACTGATCATTTACATTGATTTAATTGGGATTTAACAGTGATCCTATCTCAGTTTTTTATTTTTCTAGGTGGATACTAGAGACGGAAATCAAAACTGAGGTGTGAACTTAGCCTTACATACTAGCTCTCCTGTTCATTCTAGGTGACTACAAAGTGGTGCCAAGATACAGTATAGCTAAGTATATCTCTGATCGAGATTTATTTACAGCATGTTACAGATTGAATAAAATGTTCCAATAATGTGAAAAATAATGAAAAATCCAGTTTATGAAATAAGTAACCACAGGCTGCACATGGACCTGGGTGCATAGTTTCATGTTTACCAAACAAAACTGTGGAGAGTTGTACTAAACAATAACATTTACACATAAAGGTAAATGTGTACCTCATTAACCCCTTAAGGACGCAGCCTGTTTGCAGGTTAAGGCTCGCAACTTTTTTTTGAAATTTGACCAGTGTCTCTTCCTGTGGTAATAACTTTTGAACACTGTTACTTATCAAAGCGATTCTGAGATTGTTTTTTCCCCACATGTTGTACTTCATTTTAGTGGTAAATTTTGGCTGATAAGTTTTGCGTTTATTTACAAAAAAAGGGAAAAAATGATGAATTTTTAGAAAAATTTGCCATTTTCGAAATTCAAAATCACCGCGTTTTCAGGCAGATAGATTTACCACCTAAATAACTTGCAGAATAACATTTCCCATTTGTCTACTTTACATTTTCATAATTTTTGAAATGTTTGGATAATTTATTTTGACGTCACGCGGCCTACAAATCGAATAGCGATTTTCTGTATTTTCGGAATTGACTATTTTGGGGATAAATACTGTTTGAAATCAAATTTTACATATTTAGCAACAAAACCCCCTATATAACCAACCCATTTTCAAATCTGCACCCCTCAAACTATCAGAAACAGCATTTACAAAGATTATTAACCCCTTGAGATCTTCATAGTAATTGAATCAAAATGGCGGTGAAATTTAGAAATTTCAAATTTATCAAATTTTGTCGGTTATACGTTCATTTAGCCCTAAAATTTACACATTTCCAAAAGAGAAAAAGAGAAAACTCACCATAAAATTTGTTCTACAATTTCTCCTGAGTGCAGCGACCCCCCACACGTGGCCGTTACTTGTGTTATGGGGGCACAGCGAGGCGCAGAAGGGAAGGAGCACCCTGCAGCTGCCAGGATTTTAGTTTTCTGGTTGCCCCCTTTTGAAGGCTATAAAATTTTCGCTTTTCCGTTATTTGGGCCATGTGACGGCATTTTTTTTGCGGGACGAGATGCTTTTTCCAGTGTTACCATTTTGGGGTTGGTATCACCTATTGTTGAAAATTTTGGAACTTTTTTTGAGGTCATGAGTAGAAAAGCATCAATTCTGTACTGGATTTTTTACTTTTTTTTTTTTTCCGTGTTCACCGTATATCCTAATAATCCTGTTATCTTTATTCTATGGGTCGATACGATTACGGGGATACCAGACATGAATATTTTTTCTTATGTTTTACTAAATTTGCCAAATAAAACCCTAATGTGGGGAAAAATCTATCATTTTTGCATCGCCGTCTTCCAAGTGGCATAACATTGTTACGTTTTTGGCTACAGAGCTGGTTGATGGCTTGTTTTTTGCGGGACATGTTGTTCTTTGCAACAATATCATTCTGGAGTACATATGTTTTGTTGATCACTTTTTATTGCATTTTAAGTGGGATATAATAATTTTTGGCGGGTTTTTGACGTTTTTTTTTTACGGCGTTCATCATATGGGTTCAATAGTTATTTAGTTTTATTCTATGGATTGTTACGGACGCGGTGATACTATATATGTGGGGTTTGTGTTATGATTTAGACTTTTTTGAGCGTTATATGTCTCTTTATATGTTTTGGGGCTTATGGGCATTTTTAGTGATTTATAAAGTAATTTTTTATTGAAAAACATTATTTTTTACATTTTTTTACATGATCCACCATGGGATATGAACAAGCAATTATCTGATTGCTTGTTCTTGATAATACTCTGCAATACTAATGTATTGCAGGGTATTATCAGTGCCAGCCTATGCAGATGCATAGGCTGACACTTTGCCTTTAAGATGACGTCACAGACGCCATCTTAAAGGTAAACCCTCCAGGCTTCTCTGGGGTCCCGATCGGACCCCAGAGGAGCCAAAACAGCGATCGCCCCCCCCCCCGAAAACGGTGCGGGGGGGCCGATCGTGGGGTAAAGACCCCCAGAAGGCATGTTAAATGCCGCGGTCGCGTTGACCGCGGCATTTAACGTGTTAAACACCCGCGATCGGAGCCCACTCCGACCGCGGGTGATAGCCGGGGATGTCAACGGTAGATTACCGTTGAAATCCCGCGGCTAACGATGCTGGTTCGGCTGCTATACAGCGCTGAACCGGCATCGTCTCTGCGCAGTAGCTGTACTGCGCTGAGCGCTATTCGCGGGACTCAGCGCAGTACAGCTACGGCGCAGAGCGCTAAGGGGTTAACAAATCAATTAAAAATCCCATTGACATCCATGTAAAATTTAGGTCACTGGCATGTTTTTTTTGTTTTGTTTGTTATTTACGGAAAAAAGGATGGTGGCCACAGCACTTTTATCCCGTTTGAAATAACGCATGCGTAATGGATGTTAGAATTTTTACATTGAAGTAATTGGTAGAGGTTCAGTAAGAAAACGTGTCATTTTTTACAATGAGTTACTACAGCTGTTTTTTAGATGGATATAGATTAACATAGTAAATATTTCCATAGATACATAGATGATAGAAAATTAGATGGTGTGGGTTGTCTGTGGGAGAAACATCAGGTGGTAACACATATACTCTTGTCAGATAGATAGACTTGATATATAGATCAATGATAATTTGCAGTTTTGACTCCCCAGGACTAAGAATAGTTGTCACAGCCAGACCCTAAGGGCGCGTTCACACGCACAGGGGGCGGAGTGTGGGGCGATCGCATATGCGTTTCCAGAGAAACACATGCGATTGGGTTATTAATCGCATGCGTTTCCCGGGAGTTATGAACGCGACGATAGCGGAATGTGTGAACGTGCCCTGAGTCGCACATAGCTTGTGGTGCATGGGCCCTGGTGCAGCTTTTTGGCGCCCCTTAACATCAAATCGTCAATGAATTAAAAGCATTGCAGAGGAGCCTCCTACTTGTAGCAGAGATGGCTACCGCACAGGTGTATGTAGAGTATCCATGTAATACTGTATTTGTCTTGCCATAGTGGAAATAATCACGTGTGTGACTGTGCCATAAGAGCTTGGTGTTTGTCTTTTTGTCCATTTTTCCAACCTCTTTGGAGTAAATTGCAATATCTCTCAACTGATCAGATGAATGAATACTCCATCTATTATACCTGGGATAAACCTGTTCTGCCATGTGTCCTCCTGACCGAATGATCCATTGCTGGGTGTTGCTCCTAATAAACTGGCCTCTGGGTGTACAGGCAATTGTAACCTGTGATTGTAGTAAGGTGGAGCACAGGGATGGCTCTTACTTACCGACAGGTTGAGAGTTTCCTAATAAATCTTCTTCTTTTCTAACTCATACATGTCTCCTACTTATTTAGTAACTTTTAAAAGATGCGTGAAATGTGTATGATTCAGCTTGTATACCTTACTGAGTAATCGCTGTCAATCACTGTGTGTGGGAAGGGTAATTGGGTCTCACTTGCTGACATTTATCAAAAAACGTGCAAACTGCACTAAGTGTGCAGAGGGCGCCAAATTCACAAATTGTGACGCCCGTTCTTCATTAATCTGCCGCCCCTGCAATGCTCTGACTTTTTTTTTTTTGGTGCACCTTTAACACAGGCCGTGCAACACAATTCTGTTGGACTGTGCATGATAAATGTTGCAAATGGTCTGACTGTGCATCGGAACGCCCCCTTCGGTGCAGAATTTAGTTTTGCGGCTGCTTTATACCCTACAAAGATGTAAGGCAGACACTTTATAAATACACGTACAAGCAGTTTGCACTGGAAAGAACATTGGACAAAAAACTAGTGCAGGGGCTTTAATAATTTAATTTACTTGCTTCATGGTGAAACCTTTGGCTAATGCTTGTAATGTTCCTGTTACAGATTGGCGGCCGGCGGTGTATCTTTCTGTGTTAGACTGTGCAAAGGAGTCCAATAGCAAAATGTGCAACAGCTTTGGAATACAAGGATACCCCACTGTTCAGGTAAGTCTCCTCTTGTTACTGAGGGGGATATGTCTTCTCGCAGTGACCACCTTTTGGAGGTGTTTGGAGACTTCTTGCTTGCTAAGACTGCTGGGAAAGAAATGCACAATTTTGTTTTCTGGGATGGAAAAGGCAGATTTTTGTCTACAATTTCATTAGTGTTGACAGATTTCTTTTTGTGTAGTCTGAAGTAAAAAAAAAAAGTCTGAAACTTTTTTTTTTTGGTTTGGTTTTTTTTTTTCAGTTCTTCAATACCTTCTCCAAACAACCATCAGATGGGATCAGATTGTATGGTACGTGGTCTTTTCACTTATTTTTGTTAATGTTGTTGTAGGCACATGTTCATCTAATGTAAACGTGTCATTGAAAATTCATTGCCACTGTAGGCAGCAGGTTATAGAGCAGGAGGAGCCGAGCAGGTTGTGCATTGTGTCCTATCTGTTGATGGTCATTGTCATTGGTAGCCCTTTCCTATGCTTGGTTGTCATTTATCCAGTGCCATCTGGCTCCTCCCTCGCTAAAAAATGTAGGTCCCCTTTTAATTCAGTCATCAAAGTTGCAATAACCTCATGACTGGAGGACTTAAGTTGTAATGAATGGGGAATAAATTCAGGTCCGTTGTTAAGCCATAAAAGGTCCTCTTTAAATAATAAGCGATACTAATTTAAATAATAAGTAATGTCTCTGTCTGGGTGTCCCAACATGTCATTCCAATTAACCCACACCAAATAAATATTTCAATACAAAACTATGTTTACAAACCATTGCCCTTATTCCTAAATGATTCCTTTCCATGGCTGAAATGGAACAAAAAATTAGTTTGTCAACTGCAACTCACCAGAGTCCAATCACTAAGAGTACTGTATATTCATGGTTCTCTCACTGCTACCACCTTGCTGCCAGTATGGAAATAGTACTTGGGGGCCATCTGCCAATATTCAAATACAGACATTCACAGGGTCATTTAATATCCCCTGCTCATCTTTGTGAGACTGAAGAGATTTCCTGAGGATTAGGTGAGCAGGTGAGAGAGACAGTGGCACACTTTTGCCTTGCAGCGTTGGGGTCTTGGGTTCGAATCCCACCCAGATCAACATCTGCAAAGAGTTTGTATGTTCTCTCCGTGTTTGCGTGGGTTTCCTCCGGTTTCCTCCCACACTCCAAAACATATTGTTAGGTTGTTTAGATTGTGAGCCCCATGGGGACAGGGACCAATTTGTCATGCTTTGTGCAGTGCTGCGTAATCTGTGTGCACTATATAAATAAAGAATAATTATTATTATTATTATTATTATTATTATTATTATTATTATTATTATTGTGTGACTCAGCTCAGCTACATCACCACTTCCTATGGGGCAAGACTTGAGAACCCCCAAATGAATAGAACAGCTGGTCACAAATACTCAAATACTGCTCTATTCATCTCTGTGGTACTGAGGAGATATCCAAGCTTCATTAGGTGTCTCAGAGCACTCCATTCATCATCTATCTGCTGCTCCATTCATTTGTTTTTCATTGTTTTTGTAATCTCGTTAAGTTATCCATTATAACGGGAATGCCCCTGCACAATTTCAGAATGCTACTACTGAGCGTGTGTGACCACCAATGCTTGAAGTCAAAGATCTTTAATACAAGTTTGTAACCGCAATGTTAATCAATCTGCTTTCTATCCATATTCTAACCAATATTAACCTTTTTATTTTTGTAGATCGTAAACCAGACATGATGAAACGCTTCCTTATTGATAAATTAGAGGCTCAAAAGGAGTCTCCACCCCCTGCATGTCCTCCTCTTGAGCCAATCAGGTACCAATTTATCTAACAAAGTCTCAATCTGTTTGTTCCCGTTTGTAACCAAGATTTATGATTTTGTGCAACTTTTGGGAGTTATTGGGCAGCAGAATGTCAGGTCCAGGGGACTCTGGAGAGCATTTACCGCTTATGACTTCTCCATTTCTCATACACACTGTGGTATATAAAGTTCTAATAAAAGAATGGTTCCTCAGGAACTGGTTGGTAGGACCCGTCTACCATCAGTAACTGCTGGTAGATGTCCTTCAAGGTTGGCGCCTTCTATATGATATCATTGTATGTTTGATCTGCCTTCACTTTCTTGGTGGATATTATATAGAGATTTAGAGGCTTGTCACACACTGACGTATACATGCTCCTTTTCCCTGGGATGCTTATCCACAGGCAAATTTTCAGCCGGATTTGCATCCCCAGAGCGTTCATTTGAAAAATTAGACAGATTTGTATTATGTAAAATTGAACACTATTTTGTATTACTAGTGTATCATCCCCTTCCTTTATTAGAACCTTGTGCTGTATTGTTCAACAAATTTCCTCGACTTCTCTTTCAGTGCCCCTGAGATTGACTATTTTTTTGAGAATAATGATGAATCTTTCTTAACTCTGATTTTTGAAGAACACAGCAGTTACATGGCGAGAGAGGTAAGAGATTTCCACTTGAAGGAAATCTACCATTTTGTTTTCATGCATTGTGAACCAAACATACGTTGAGAATGCTGTAGCTACTCTGATGCAGAAACATGTCTTGCTTAATCCGTGATACGAGTTGTTTTATTAAAAAAACAATTATACAATTCAGGACCTTGGGAAAGCTGGGTTGCATGCTGGCTGCCATCCATACACACATTACACAGAGCTTCCTGAACTGACCAGACAGGACTAATCAACCTGAGCTGGATGACTCCTATACAGCAGCTGGGGGATGCTGCAGCGATTTGATTACTTGAATTCACTTCACAGTGAATTCAGCGTTCTCTGGAGCAGTGCATAATTAGAGTAAGAGGAGAAGTGCCGAGCAGCCACAGGAGCGACAGAGCCTCATTATCATAATTTTATAATTGTGTTTGTTCAATTCAGGGATTCAACAAGATATGTTTCTGCATCAGTGTAGCTACAGCATTCTCCAGGTATTTTGGTTCACAATGCATAAAAGCAAATAATAGATTTCCTTTCAACCTATTTCCTCCACTAAACAATATGTAAATCTATAGCAATCATAAAGATCATCCAATTACTGATGTGCAATCCACCCTTAATTACCCAGAAAAGAGTCTCGCTCTTGTCAGCTCCAGTCCTGCTTTTTCTAAACTTGCCCTCTGTTGTATTGCATTTGCTGTGCTGCTGTATATATTAATGTATATTCCTCTGCATATTACACACTACAACCAAGTTTTTTTTTTTCCCCTGGGCTTGGCCCTTGTAAAAGGTTGTCTCTAAGATCCCCAAATATCCTGTATTTCTGAAGAGAGCAGAATGCAGCACTCACTAGAGTAATTGAACTCCTTCAAACTGCTGATCAGAATGGTTTCTTGGTTTCGGACCCCCGACAATGTATTGAAGGGATTGTCCCTACTATTCCTTATCCACAGGAAACAAGCAGATCTGTGAGGGTCTGACTGCTGACCCCCAAAAGCGATCTGAAGGACAGGGGTCCTGTTTCTCTACTGGGTGGGGCAGCAGGATGTGATTTGTATATGTATGATGGGAATAGCTGAGCACAGCACACAGTTATCTCCAGCACTCACATTGACAATGAATGGGAGTGAAAGCTTGGCTATTTCCCTCATTACTATACAATTGAATGGAGCAGCAAAAAGCATAGTTCACCCATTAGTGAGAACAGGATCCCATTCTCTGGATGGATGGGGGTCGCATTCAAGCCCTCAAAAGTTGGAAAAACCCCTTTAATAACCTTTGCTGGGTGACAACCAGATCCGCTGGTATGTTATTAGGTTGATGACAATTTGTGCAGAGACTATGCTTTATATTGCACTCTTGGCCCATTCTACATCTGGTTTCTTAAATGACGGCTACATAATATGAGGAGCAAAATACTGTGCTCATTTTATTCTTCTCACCCTCAGGTTGCCCTAGACATGGTCCAGTATCAGGGGGTCTCGGTGCGGCGGGTACTGAAGGAACAGGCGGATCTGGTAGAACGATTTAATGTGTCATCGTTGCCATCTGGTTTCCTTCTGTGTAGAAATGGATCTTTTAGTAAAATTAGACTGTGAGTATGTCACTGTATGGCCGCGTGTCTTCCACATAACTGTGTTTGGATGTTCTTGACCTATTTGTTTCTCACAGGATGGAAGAATGTCGTGAAGAATATACAAAATTTGTGCGCTCACTGCCCGGGGTTAAGAGAACCATCACCAATCTTATTGGGTGGTCTGCAAACCCTGTGGATGACGCGGTGGTTCAGAAGACTGTTAACAGGTATAATGGACACCTACCTGATACATCGTTACAAACAGGAAGTGGGAAGTTTTGTGCTATTGAATAAGGTTATGTTCACATTTGGGTATAAGAGTCAGACACTAATAATTAGCTGAATTGGGTAATTGGGAATCCAGATTTACTCGAAAAAACTTACATATGGGGGAACATTTACTTACCCAGTCCTGTCGCGATCCCCAATCCGGATGGTCCGATGAAGATGAAGTCCGGCACCATTCACCAGCATCGTGCGCCGGAGATCCTGCATGTGTCGCTTCTGCGCTGAGGTCCGCCACAGTTCACCTTGTTCTTCCCGGTGTAAGTGAGTGCATGTCTTGCGACACAATTTGCGATGTTAAATCCAGTGCGTTGTCTGAATCTGGCCGATTTTCCAACGGTCCGCCCCCCTGATTTGTGTCGAGAGAAAGCCGGCCGATGCGCCAAAATCCAATTGCTTGTGCCAAAAACCCCTGTCTAATGCGGCGCAAAGCAGAAATCGTCTGGAAACCCAACGAAAATGCGGTCCGCGAACCCTTAGTAAATGAGCCCCATGAAGTCTTGAAGCTCTTTATGTAGCTGAGGTTGTTGGCAAATGCTGCAGAAAATTGTTACATTGGCCCATATCTACTCGCACAGAGTCAGAAAAAAAAATAGTCGATTGGGGACGCTAAACCAAATTACAGGTCCTTATGGGCCAGTACTCTCGTATCCCAAATCTTTATGTAACATCTCTGTCTGTGGCTTATACAGGGGCGTTGCTGGGGTTGTACGAGATCTGGAGTAAATGCTCCAGTGCATATGTACAATCATGACAAAAACTGCTCTTATCATAAATACAGGAGAGATCCTACCTATTCCATCTAGTCACTGCAGGTGATTTTGTCTCCTGATTTGAATCCTAGTCCTATCTTCTCGATGAAGCCCAGACCACCATGTCTCTTCTCCCAAACACAAGTTGTCCTTGTGGAGTTTACAACTCAGACATCTTATGTTCCTTACATCCTGGTTACTTAACAAGATCATGTTGCTACTACCCCTAACACTATACTGATGGTATATTTCTCCCCCATATTACCCCACAGTGTAAAATGTCCTGTAGAATTCCCCCTACCCCTTCACGCCTGGCATTGTAGACCCACACTTTATAATGCCACAGACAGACACATATATAATATATGACACCATACTCTATATTGCATATCTTTAACATGGCCTTTATACTTAATAATGCCCCTACACTTAAAGGGGTTGTCCACTTTCAGCAAGTATTTGATATTGTTTGTGTAATAAAACTACTATTTTCCAATATATATCTCTATATATCTCAATTCTCTGTGATACTAAAGGCTTGCAGATGTCTATTCACAGGAAGTATACTTAGATCTCTGCTTGCTGTCCTTCTAAAGAAAGCTTCTAACAAACCAGAAGGAATTGATACAGAAAGTATATTGGAAACTTGTATAACTTTTCCTTACACAAACCATATCAATTATTTGCTGAAAGTGAGCGACCCCTTTAATGCCTCTCCTATTGTGGCCCCCTATTGAGGTTTCATTTAATGATCACTGCAGGGATGCTAATAATACACGGCACTCCATACGAATGCCCACAGTGATAGCCCACCATGGCCATGCCGTCACTCCAAAACAACATACTCGCCTGTCTTCATTCTGACCTCTGACCAGGACACATACGGGCTTAGGCTATAAGATCCAGGGCACGGGCTCCCTATCTTTTGACCTAACGACGCCCCTGCGTTTATACCTTCCTAGAAAAGAGTCCGATAAGGGTGATAGCACACATGACGTTTTGAATGCGTTTTTGGCCCATTTTTAAGCAGTCCGTCAAAAACCGCATGTGTTAAAACACCGCTCCAAATCTACCCAGGCATTCATGCAGAGGAACAATTACAATGTTCTGGAATGGCCATCCCAGTCACCAGACCTGAACATCTGTGGAATGATTGGAAGCGGGCTGTCCATGCTCGGTGACCATCAAACTTACCTGAACTGGAATTGTTGTGTAAAGAGGGAAATGCCTTCATCCAGGATCCAGGAACTCATTAAAAGCTACAGGAAGCGACTAGAGGCTGTGATTTTTGCAAAATACGAATGTTATTTTTACTAAATATTAATGTCACTTTTCTGTTGAGGTGACCATACATTTGCACCTGTCGAATTTAGTTTTTATGCATATTACACATTTTCTGAAATGTTACTGTGTCCATCAGTTATTTGATATATCAAACTGAAATTGCTGTTGGAAAAACCCAAATTTTGGTAACTAAAATGATTAAGATTAATAGGGGTGCCCAAACTTTTTGATATGACTGTATAATTTATATATGTACGTCTTCTTGCTTTGTGTCTTGATAAGTAAGTGCACCACAAAATGTGGGGCATCAATGAGCTTTGTTTCTCTTGTTTTTTCTCTGACTGTTCTCATCTTTGTTCTTTTCTTGTAGTTCTGCTATTTACATTGCGGATCTCGAATCCTCCCTCCATTACTCCCTGCGGGTTGAGGTTGCTCGTTTCAGCGTATTAACAGGGGATCGTCTCAAAGCTCTGACTATGTATCTCTCTGTACTGAAAAAGGTAACTAAAGGCCCAGAATGGATGATCCCTTTGTATTTGTAAAAATCAATATGATGGATATAGCAGGTGAGGGTAGATGTGTATGTACAGGGGGGCATGGTGCACTTCCCATATACACATCATATAACATTTATTCCAGTTATTGGATGCATTGCATCTATTGCCATACATTATGAGATGCATTGTGGACATTTACATGAAGTAGCCACTAGAGGGAGCCAGTGCAATACTTTTATAGTATACATTTCCCTCTTTTGTATTGTTGCAGTCAGTTTTCTATCTTGGAATAAAAAAGGTTTTTTTTTTTTTTTTTTTCACATTAGTCATTTTTTGTTACTTTTCACATACAGTATGCACATGGAAAGATGAATGTGCTAAGATCATGATCTCTTTCTATCATAGTACTTTCCTGCGCGCCCCTACTTGCGCACACTGCTGAATTCATTGCATTCCTGGCTTTACAGACAAAGGGGAAAGATTGTGACTTATACGGATTTTGCAGATGTTCTAAATAACAAAGATCAGGTAAGTTGGAGTCTTTTGTCTTGTTGGGTTCCATGCAGCATGACTAAAAAAATAACCCTTGCCAATGGTGGACAAAGCTTGAAGACATTAAACCAAAATTGTAATTTTGCTGTCAAATATCACACTTGTCTTTTCTCTATTCTATGTGCAGAAGCAGAAGGCCGTGCTGACTCCAAATGTCAACTTTGTCTGGTGTCAGGGTTCCAAGCCGGAATTTCGAGGTTACCCGTGTTCTGTATGGACACTGTTCCATATGCTGACTGTCAGAGCAGCAGAACTTGGATCTTCCAGTGAGTGGGATTCTGATTACTTAAAGGGACATGGTCACCATAAATTGCCGTATTTAAAGGGGTTGTCTACCTTCAGAAAATAATTGATATTGTTTGAAAAAGTTACTTCGATAAAGTACCAATCCCTCACTATTTTCTAAATCTCCACTTACCGTCACTCAACAGGAAGCTTCACCGTTTACTTCCTGTGGATAGAGACCACGGTCCATGGTCTTGTGATGTCACACAGGTGCTCATTATACCACAGGGTAATCGGAGCTGTGCAATAAAGGCTCGTGCACCTGTGTGACATCACATGACCAGGGACCAAATTATTTTCTTTTTTTTTATACAGGAAGTAAACATTGAGAAAGGAGTCTCATTGCAGAAAATTTACCTTTAAAGTTAAGCTAAATTAAACTGCAGATGCTCACCAATGCTCCTCTTCCCCTCAATCCTAGCACTTGTCTTCCTTAAAGGGGAGAGCCACCTTAACTTATGTTTTTCTGAATGTGTGTAAGCTTTGGGTGCAGGATATGAGGTAATTTACCAATGTACATCTATTACTAGTTCTGCACCAGTTTTTTGATGTGTAAAGTGAAGCCTCCTGTCTTTTACCTCATCAGCCAGACATTCCTGTCTACAATATGGCCGCAGATGGAGGGTCATGTGATCTCTAACTGGCGTTTGCTGATGGACAGATAGAGATCACATGACCCCCCATCTGCAGCCATGTTATGTTCAGGAATCTCTGGCTGATGAGGTAAAAGACAGGAGGCTTCACTTTACATATCAAGAAAGCAGAGAAGAACTATTAATATACAGGCAGTCCCCAGGTTACATACAAGATAGGGTCTGAAGATTTGTTCTTAAGTTGAATTTGTATGTAAGTCAGAACTGTATATTTTATCATTGTAATCCCAGCCAGAACTTTTTTGATCTCTGTGACAATTGGATTTAAAAAATGTTGGGTTGTCATAAGAATCAGGATTAACACTAAAGCTTCATTACAGACACCTGTGATAACTGTTACAGCTGATCATTGTAGCCTAGGACTAAAGTACAATAAATTACCAATATCCAGAGGTCCGTTTGTAACTAGGGGTCCTATGTAAGTCGAGTGTTCTTAAGTAGGGGACCACCTGTATTAGTAAATTACCTAATATCCTGCCCCCTCACTTACACCCACATTACAGAAAACATGAGGTAAAGTGGCCAAGCCCTGTAAGCTTGACACACCAGGTTCGCCTTATAAAAAGTTGTTCCTCGCGGCGTGATGCGAGAAGCTTGAGTAATCCAAATCCTGGTGTGCTGTTTTTTAAATCGCTCTCTTTCAGGGGATCTCAGCGGGTTAAGCTTAAATAAAACCAGCGCCAGGATGGAGGTGAAGAGGAGGACAGGTGAGTAGCTGCAGTTTAATTTGGCATTAGTGGTTAGATTCTTTTTTAACCGACCACAGACTGGCCGTGTCATTTAGAAGCTGCCCACGTCTGAAATATTTAACATCTGAGCTAGAACTCCACCTGTGGTATATAACACGTAAGTAGTCTTAGACATTTTGTCTTAGTTATGAAGGATCTGATGCAGGGGGTAGATATATGGAAACACTGCCTATAAGCTGTTAAAAGATGCCCTAAGGCAGTGATGGCAAACCTTTTAGAAACCGAGTGCCCAAACTACAACCGAAATCCACTTATTTACAGCAAAGTGCCAACATTGCATTTTATGCGGTAACTTATTTCTACCTGTTCTTCAACATCTCTCAATCGTATCAGCACCTGCGGCCACCAATACAGTTGAAAGAAGGAGGGCACATTCAGACTATCATTGTAGCTTCTCACCAGGGTCCAGTAGGATGAATGTAGGGTCCAGTAGGATGACCTCCAAAGATAATGCAGCCCTGTCCACACCTTCTCACTTTTACCGCAGTTCCAAACAGCCAATGAAGTGTTGTTTTAAAATAGCGCTGATTGCAGCATCTCTTAGATTGCCTGGGACTGCAGGAAGATTTGGTCCTGTTTGGTGAGCTCTGTCTTGGGGTCAATGGCCTGAGTGCCCACAGAAAGGGCTCTGAGTGCCACCTCTGGCACTCATGCCATAGGTTCGCCACCACTGCCCTAAGGGGTCTCCACTTTCAAATACATAGGCATCTGGATTTCGCCTAGAGTACTAGTATATGTAACCCTTACCCTAGACCCGCTCCAGGAGAGAGCAACCGTCAAAGTAGATGCCTTGTGCCGTCTCCCCCTATTAGTGATGGGTAGAATCAACCGTCCAAACAGCTATTGAGGGTTCATGGTGAATGTGAATGTTTAATTGATTGTTAGAAGTCTTATTTGCTGTGAACAACTGTACAAAAACTCATTAACTGTACACCCATGTAACATTAAAATCCTCATGTAAATATTGTAATATGCTTTCTCGTTTGGACAGTTTAAGTGTGAGGGGGGGGAGTTTGTCTATGGAGGAGGTTGGAGTGGGTTAGGGGGTATTTGTGTATCTGTAAAAAATCTATAAAAAAGAGTTGATTTAAAAAAGTAGAGGCCTTAAGAATTGCAGCTCAGCCTCTTTTATATATGAATAGGATAGAGCTACAAGGGAGTCATGTGACAAATCTACACAAAGTCCTATGTCTGGATAAGTGGAAGAGTTTCCATATTGGATCTCCACGGCTGTGGATCTGATATTGATCTCCTTTGTTTAATCACTAAAAAAATCCCATACTCAACTATAATTGGAACATTTAGCAGCCCACCGAGCTGTTAGGCTTTAGGAATATTGCAGGACATTTTCTTTACCCAACTTAATATTGTTATTGTTACCTACAAAATTTTTCTTTCTTTAACACTTCCTTTCTCTGCAAAGATCCACATGAGGTTCTGAAGGCGATGCGTAGCCACGTCCGCTTCTTCTTCGGCTGTAGGGATTGCGCTGAACACTTTGAGAAAATGGCTGCCGAGTCAATGAACAGTGTCCGTAACATGGATGATGCCATAAGGTGGTTGTGGCTCAGTCATAACCGGGTCAATAAGAGACTGGCCGGTAAGTCATGAATAAGGAAGGACAATGACTAAAGTTCATTTACTTCACTGCAAGACTATAGCTACAGTTTCAGACCGGTCAGAACTGATAATAATGGGTCTGACCTGGTGGAGGTTGCTACTAGATCCACTAAGAAATTGGATCCTCTTGGAAGATCCACAAAGGTGTGCGCCGGCATGCATGCATTGTGCATCGATGCATAATCTGTAGGCGATATATAAATAAAGAATTATTATTATTATTCCGTCCTATGAAACAGGAGTAAGAGCCTGGCACCCGAAAACGTATCCTTCCCCTCTATGAAATGAGAAAGGGGTTGCACAAAGTTAAAGTTAAATAATAACTCCTACCCACCCCCCCCATTTCCCTAAGATCCCAGATATTACCGACTGATCTGGCAAGCTTTGTGCAGCGCTGTGTAATCTGTGTATGCTATAGAAGTAAAGGGATTATTATTATTATACCCTAAAATACAGCATTGCTGTCTGTTTCCGAGCCCCCGGGACCTCTGTATTTTAACTTTTTATTTACTCCTACTTATAGTAGACACATGACCACTCACCCCATCACCCTTTTCTTAGGAGA
The DNA here is from genome assembly GCF_040894005.1 of Engystomops pustulosus. Classification (NCBI taxonomy): domain Eukaryota; kingdom Metazoa; phylum Chordata; class Amphibia; order Anura; family Leptodactylidae; genus Engystomops; species Engystomops pustulosus. The sequence goes on from NC_092420.1 coordinate 74,075,461, forward strand.
CGCAACTGAAGATCCACATTTCCCAAAGATTCAGTGGCCTTCTAAAGAGCTTTGTCCAGACTGCCGAAAAATGATCAATAATGAGACGACCTGGGACACGCCGGCTGTACTCAACTTTATGAAGAAACGCTTTTCTGAGAACAACTTATTATATGACTATGCGGAGGATGAAGCCGTCCTGCTGGAGAAGCAGAATAAACGTGCAGGTGGACAGCGGACCAAAAGGATGGCTGAAGATGACCAAACAGATCCCGAGAAACAGACCGTAATTCAGACCATAATCCCAGCCATAAAAGCCAAAGAACCTGAAGATAGACCTACAGATTCTAAGGGAAAGCCGAGCTCCCGCCACCGGGCCACCATCATTAAAATGAAATCTTTTACAGCTATCCAGAATGAGAGGGAAGAGGACGACATTGTGGATTTGGATAACTCTGAGCTTCATTATTTTCCACGTCGGACATTACAGGATTCCAACAAAAACGGATACGCCATCCAGTCAGAGTTAATGCTGGATCTTCCCGATTCTGACTTTGACCAAGAAGCTGTAAGATTGCGCCTGCTAAAAAGAGGGGTGGACGCAAACTCTCTCATCGGGGTGGTGGCAGAGACTGGGGAAGTGAACTGGAAAGGGCGTTGGGTAAAGATGCTGGAGGTTGGCTTCTCTCGACTGGACATCAGCATCTGCGTCTTCCTGTATTTCCTCACCAGCATGTGCTTACTGGGCATGTACCTGTTTCTAAGTTTCCGCTCCCGATTCAGACAACGGTGTTTGTATCCCCAGCTATAACGAGGTATTGTCACGCCGTTTTATTATACTACAGACCTGATGTTTTATGGAACTGTACACTTTGTAAGAGAACTTTGTGCCTTGTTTATCCGTGGAAGTACCAAGAGCACAACCCTGCAAGAATAAAGCCAAACTTGTCGTGATCAGCTGGTATTTTAAAAAATAAAAAAGAAAACTAATTGTTTTGAAGATGTGTTTTCTAAAAACAAATTGATTTAATGATCTCTCTTAAAGGCATTGATATAGAAAAAGAGTTTGACCAAAAGGGGCTTTGTTTAGATGAATGGGGTTTTCCTATGAAAATGATGAAATCAGAAATATGGGTCAAGATACAGGAAAAAAAAAATTAAGTTCCCTGTTATGGCACATGTAGCAACCTGGCACATGCATTTATTAAGAGGACAATCCAGGTCAGAGAAATGACTGACAGAGAAAGCATAATTTCTCTCACACCCAAAGTGCACATTCACATTACACTCCTTTCTACTCGGTAAGACCCTGCATTAATGGAATTACTGGTGATCTATAATTAATAATAATAAAGGGGTATTCCCATCTGGACATTTAAATTTAATCTGCCATATATATATATATATTTTATTCAACTGGATCTTGTAAAAAAAAAAATGTGTGAAGATAATTTCCTGTAAAATTATGTCCATGTTGTCCCTTAGAAACAACATTACTGCCCTTGGATACGACCGCCCCCGAAGCTAGGCATGCACTCCATTATTACAAGATGGATGTAGGACATGCAGCAACTCCCAGACATTTCATATACCAAAACTATGTTTCTTTGTGCAATCACCGCAGCAGAGGTGGTTGTATCCAAGGACAGCTATGTTGTTCCTTTTTTTCAAAAAAAAAACGGCTATATTTATGGGAAATTATCTTCACATAGGTAAATCTTTTTAATAACATCCATTTGAAGAAATGTGTGTAAAATAAATATATATATATATGTATTAAGTGTCAATGTCCAGTTCCGAATGTCCCTTTTAGTCATCGACCTGTTAAGTCACATGCAGATGGTGCACTGATTAGTTGTTTGCGTCCTCTGAAAGGCACGCAGGTCGCCAAAGTTCTTTCATGACCACAACTACTACTATTCCTATAACCTATACTCGCTCCTTGTCTTGCACTTTATTACTACGCTGTGTTTTTGCATTATCTTGGTGTAGGACAGTCTGGTTCTAGGAAATTGTGGATGTTTTTTTTAAAGTCCCTTGCATTCACATGTGTGCTTACCATGGCCGCAACCCAGGTTAGTGCATGGTCGGTTGGAGGGGTCAGCACTCCTTACACCTCTCCTCTCAATTAAAAGACTAGGTCACTGCACCATGACCGGACACCATAGACCTCCATGGGACCCATATCACAGCCCCCAATGAGTATTGTAATGTCATTTCAGTTGCACTCTGAATCCCCCTTAGGGTTGTGCGTTCCCCTGTTGCAGGGAAATTAAACCTATTACAAACTTCCATAGTAGAATACAGCAAATTAGAGTAGTTTCCAGCAACAACATCCCATCATTGAATGACACATTTATTGGATTGTCCAATAATAAGCCAGCAACCAAGAGGCCTATGATAAGATGTGAGATGGTTCTAGTCTTCCTTAGTGACTGTAAGAGTTACTGTCCTATACTAGGTGGGACTACATGAAGTCATAGGTGAACTGTAAGTGTGATCTCCCTCCCATTGTTTTTTATGGGAAAATTAGGTTTTGTATCATATTTTGCATTTAAATGTATTTTGCTATTAAGGCTCAACCCTATAGACACCTTCTTCTCAGACCCAAACAGATTGGACCTGTGTGTTTCTTATTCACTGTCATTTTTGTGGAAATCTTGAAAGATATCCAAGTCCTTGTGTGTCTGACCAGATTTTAAGGACAATACATACTTAGACATATTGCCTACATTTATATACAGTAAATTCAATAAGTAGCCAAATGGAATCAGGCAAAGGAGGGAGAATCCATGGAGCATGAATTAGACCAGACTGAACAAGAAGACGCAGCACATTAGTTTTGTTTAACCATAATTGAATTCTGTTTGGGTCAAGTGCTCTCGCCTTCCACTTGTCTTGCCCTCTGCTTCCACTTGTTGGTTCTACTTTCTTTTTCTTCCATTACGATGCAGGAAAATTGAAGAATAAAGAACGTCAGGAGACACAGCCTTGAATGAGGTGAGATCCACAATCCATTACTTATCTTTTTCTTTTTTATATCAAGACTACAACTTTTAAGCCGCTTTGCACATAGATTTACAAATCCTCATAAAGTTAGAGGCCCCTTTTCTATATTTTAGGGGAATATTACAATTTGCTAATAGCATCTCAGAAAAGTAGGGAATATTCAGGTCTGATAGTGGACAGGACCCACTAAATACCATCAGGGGTTGTAATTCGCATAAGAAGATGTTTTTTGGAAGGCTATTGGTCTCCTGATTTCCTTTACTATGTAGATATGTAGAGTCGTGCCCTGTCACCTCTAAGAGTATGTTATATGGACATAAATTACAATCTCTGATCAAAAATATCTCTTAAAATAAACTGATTTACAGGAATATTTTCCCAGTCTTGTAACTTGATCATATTGGAATACTGTGGTTACCCTGAAATCATACACTAGGCCCCAAAAGAATACCCAGAAGTGATAGATAATGCAGACCCAAAGGCCTTACCCCTTTCTCCAGTGCATATGAATGAAGTCTGGCCTATATGGTGATAGAAGTTAAAGGGAACCTGTCATCAGGAGCCGCCCTCTTTCTGGCTCCTCCATGTCCTCATAAAAATGATGTGCACATTGTGCATTTTTAGTATAAATAAAATAAAAGTTTACCTTTCTCTCTGCAGAGCAGTGTCCCATGGGAGTGGCCAGTGAAGAGCAGTGTCCCATGGGAGTGCCCAGTAAAGAGTAACCCCCAACCACCACCACCCTCGAGAAACTGCTCCGTCATGCTTCTATTTCAGATAGGAGGGATATGGCGCACGACAGAGCAGTTTCCAGAGGACACTCCTCACTGGCCCCTCCCATAGGAAACGGGACAAAGCTCTGCAGAGAAAGGTAAACTTTCATCTAACTTTTCTTTGTAAAGGAAAAAGGCAGTTTTATTATAGAAACACTCTGGCGGTGTGCACGCTATTCTCTATGGGGACATGGGGGAGCCAGAAATAGGGCTTCTGATGACAGGTTCCCTTTAATTGCTGCCATCAGATGTGTAATATCTCTTATGTATCTAAGGTCATCAATACAGATCTACACTGTAGATTCTTATGTGAGTTCCTAAAGATCGGATCCAGTACCATGGACAACACATCAAGTAGCTGTGCATCACACGTTCTCTTTGACTTTCTGTGTTTGACAACTTTTGAACCACAAGATATATTCCACATCTGATTGGAAAAATTGTCTCAAAAATCGATTGCTACAATTAGAAAAAAACTTTATCATGGTCCAAGATGGCGCCATGTGTCGAACATACCGTAAAAGATAGTCCTGCCTCACGATTACTTGCTGGGAGATTTAGGATGTTTTTTTCCCCCCTTTCATTTCTGGAATAAAGTGGTGTCCTGGGACTGAGGACTCTCCCTCTACGTACAATATTATAAATACCGAATGCAGCAATGACCATGTTCTAATTTATGGATCCCAAAAGCTTCAGGTTGTGGTTTGTTCATGTGATTTTAGGATGACATCTGCTTTTCTATAGATTCTCCTGTACGCTGAGCACAACCCTTCCCATTCCTACATTCATCACAATAGGAACATCTCCGAAGATCTCGAGCCTTTCCATTCTGTGGAACATAAGTGAACAATTACTGTGAGCGCTGGAGAGGAGGACACAGTAATTCCCTGTGTATCTGCACTTGTCATAGAGCAGGAACCTTAATCCATGTTTATAACGAGCATGAAACGTCCTTGTCACAACATTGGGAACACATTTTGTACGGAATTCTCAATGTGGACAAAACTCTTTGTCCTAAACTGCATGAAAGCAAAATGGATTTTCTATAACAATATCCCCGTGACAATGCGTCCGCCTCGTGTGACACACGCGTTCCTCTAAGGAGGGGATCCATCTTTCTTGCTGCTACAATCTGTCCTGTTTGTGTGAAGCCCCTTATGTCTCTGTGCCAGCTGTCTATACTAGTCATATCTCTGGCCCATGATAATCTGGGTACTGGGGGATCCAATGTTTGCACTCGCACAGGAGCCCATCTGTTAAATCCTCATGTAACCAATTGGATGGTATTATGGAACAAGTTATCCTGGGTAATCCGGCTCCTGCCCTGCTGTGGATACATAGGGATAACCGAGCGGCTGCTAATCAACTCTATTAAGAGCTGGAGGGGCAATCGGATTTCATCTGCAGTATACGGATTTCATTCTAGGCCAGTGCAAAACATTGACTTCCCTGTACATATTTTCTTACAGTGATTATAGTCTGGACTATGTTATGATAGAAACATATAACTATAACTTGTAGGATTCAATATAGAAGAATAGAAAGTGTTGCCATTCATTGAGTGCATTTACAGTGTCTAAAATAATTCATTGTGTGAACTCATCATCATCACTATTCATTCACCTCATCATAAAAATGAAGAGCCATATTTGTTCGCATAAATCCAATGTTTTTTGCTCTTTCCTTTTCAACTATGTAATAGTAATATTCATATATCTGTTCATGCACTGATTGTATCTTCCTGGGACTCTAATGCCTCAAGCTGACTTTGTCCACAAACCTTGAAACATGGTGTATCCACCTTACCAGACGGACACTTCTCAATTACTTTGTTCAGGTCCTGTGTGACCAATACTGATATTGATCTGTTACATTTGCTGGTTCTAACCTTTCGTATTTATATATGTGAACTTCATTACTTCTTAAATAAACTATATTGAATATAAAAATGAAGAGCCATCATACTCCGCAGCACCTTACAGATCAGGGCTTCATTATACAAACAAAATAAGACATTATAGAGAAATAACATGGTCACATGGAACAATAGGAATGAGCCTGTTCCCAAGAGCTTGCAATCTATGAGACTTATCTAGCAGAGGAGGCACATAAATCTTCCCATCCCTGCCAGTTTCTCTGCTTTTCTGACCAACACGCCACTTTGGAATCCGGCCCACCACATTCACTATAGTCTCCCCCAAAGAATTCCCCACCAAATCAGACCTGGTCCGATTTGGCGGATATTGCACCCTAGATAAGGGCCTTGGAGCACCTGCATGGAATTTTAATGAATTTCTCCCATAGTGTTATAGTCTTTCTCCACCGCCTCCTTTCATTATCGTATTTTTTTTCTGTCTCCCTCCTAGTCAGTATTAGGCCGGTGGTACACATGGCGTTTTGAACCCGTTTTTGGGCCGGTTTTAATCACTTCATTAAACAACGCATGCTTTATGAAAAATGGATCCATTTTCAACTGATTTTACCAATTTAACTTAATTAAAACAGGTCAAAAATGGATGTGTTTTCAAAGAACACATAAAATTCTGCTCCTGAGAATCTCCTCTGTACAACTGCATGCCCTAGGCACCGGCTCTTAAATGCCCAATTTGAGGCAAAACCAGAAACAAATTGATTGATTACCAGAAACAAATTGATTGATTACCAGAAACAAATTGATTGATTACCAGTAACAAATTGATTGATTGAATAAAGGGAAAAAACAAATCCAAATCCAAAAAACAATGCCAATAGTGGCAGGCAAAGGACTTCTTGACAGAACCCCTTTCTAAATGTTTTGACTGGCTATTATGCCCCCTTTTGAAGGACATAACATCCTATATTAAGGACACCAATGCCTTTCTCCTGGCATTACAGGATATTGGATGGCAAGAAGGCTTCCACTTGGCGTCAATTGACGTCGAAAGCCTGTATATGAAAATTGCGCAAAAATTACGGGTTCAAGTCCTTCAGAGGATTCCAACAAAGATAAACCAATGATAGATTTTATTTGTGAATCCTTGGAGTTTATATTGGTACATAATGCCTTTGTTTTCAACAACAAGTGGTTTGTTCAAAAAAATGTAACTGCCATGGGGACCCCTGTTGCCTGCGCTTTGGCATATCTATTTCTAGCAGCTTTAGAAGAACAACATGTATACTCTACAACAAACCCATTTGTAAGGTACATACACTCATACCTCAGATATATGGACGATGTGTTCATTGTGTGGAGGGGAACAAAAAAGGAGTTCATGGAATTCGTTGTCTTCTTGAATGAAACCAACGAATACAACATGTTCTTCACAGCAAACATTGGGGACAAAAAATTTGAATCTCTTGATTTTTTTTTTTTTTTAATCACAGTTGAAGGCACCACCCTAAAAACAGAATGCTTTAGAAAACCAACTTCCTCCAATACCCTGTTGCACTTCAAAAGTTTTCACCCTGAACATACCAAAACAGGGGTTCCATATAGTCCATTTCTTAGGCTACGCAGATTAAACAGTGACGACTCCACTTTTCTGGATCAAGCTAAACGGAGAGACTAGAGGAAAGAGGGTATCCAAAAGGTATTGTCGCAAAAGCAGCCAAGAGAGCTTGCTATCTCTTAAGAGAAGAAGCCCTGGGCAGGGGGGGACGAGGAGTAGGAAAAATATAAAAAATAAACAAAATCGTTTTGCCTTCTCCTTTGGATATAATACCTTTTGAAGCAGAAATTTGTTCAGCAATAAATAGAAATTGGGGTATCCTCACACAGGACCCCCATTTAATGGAGTTGATGGAACAGAAACCAATTATTGCATTTAGAAGAAGTAAAACACTCAGGAATATCTTAGTCATCAGCCGTTTCAGTACACCTACTGGGACATGGATAAATGCATGCATCCCTCAGTGTCATTTTAAATGTGGACACTGCAATTTTTGCAGCCGGATGTGGACAGGTAATCTGATACAAATTGGTGGTATTACACATAAGGTCCACAACTTCATAAATTGCAGATCCTCATTCCATGGGGTACATTTTCTAAGGGTCCGAATCACGTTTTTCCGCTGGGTTTTCCGAATTTTTCCGTTTTGCGCTGAATTACCCCAGATTTTTGGTGCACGCGATCGAATTGTGTTGCATTGGCGCCGGCTTGCATACAACAAAAAATGGGGGTCGCTTGACACACACTTACATGCACCAGGAATGGTGAACTCCGGCGGACCTCGGCGCAGCAGTGATACCCGGTGGACATCGGGCGCACGACCTTAGTGGATCGCCGGAAGACCCGAATCCTCGTTGGAGATCGCAACTGGACCGGGTAAGTAAATGTGCCCCATTGTGTATTTAATCCACTGTCCATGAAAACGTTTCTATATACGCTATTTGTTTACAAGGTTCCATGAACATTGCAACGTCTTTAAATGGGTCCCCCAGATTGATCCAGCATATGATTAAAGATCATGGTGGTAATGCACAATCTTTAAAATTTGCAGGGATCATGCATGTAAAGAATAATCCAAAGGGGGCAGACCGACAGAGAGAGGGAAAATGGATGATAAAAGCAATGGGAGCATTAGTCCAGCCGTATCTCTGTGAAAAAAGGAAAGAATACATTTCTCTGCATTACACTGTGTTTTTACATTTGTTTTTAGTGGTGAAGGAGTAGGTGTTTATTGTACCGTATTTTTCGGACTATAAGGCGCACAGAAAAATCCTTTGATTTTCTCAGAAATTAAATTATGAACCGTACTTACAGACAACAGCTGTCTTCAACTGTGCACAGGTCTGCCACCTGCTGGTCATCCATCCTTATAATCAGGTGCGCCTTATACTCCGGTGTGCCTTATATATGAACCTAGATGTTTAAGCAGGCATTTATTGATGGTGCGCATTATAATCCGGTGCACTTTTTTTAAGGACCTGGGCCCTGAACATGACACAGAGGTTGGACAAAGCGCTACGAGCGCGAAACAGCCTGTTACCTGTTGGACCTCGGCGTCCTCACACGTCTGTCCATTGAACGCTAAATAAAGATTGTGGGTCGTGGTAAGCGAGTGCCGTCCTGTTCTTGCATTGAACAAAAAACAAATCCTTATTTTCTAATCTTGTTCTAATTCTTTCCTGTCATTCCTCTGGTAACGTGTCCACCTACCAAGATAGGAGATTGATGAGGACTTGTCCTGCGTCCTGGCTGGAGATCAGTACTGTGCATCGGGAGGTCGTACTATGATCAAGAATGAAATGGATACAAGAAATCATCTGATCAATACGATATTATTTGAAAATAAACCCCAGATCATCTCCACAATTCTTGATTCCTAGTTAAGCCTTACAAGACATATAGCAGAGCTCAGAAACTGAAGTGAAAGATTGTGAGAATACTGAAGCAGATGCTCTATATCAGAGATCCCCAAACTGCAAGGTGTGAGCGACATTCAGGAAACCTCTCAAAATAGAGGAGACACACATAAGACTCTGTTCACACGAATCCTAGGGATTCAGTGGAAACCATGGAAAGGAAAAATCCCTTCCTTTATAATAGTGGAGAGATAGACGTGGGCTGCTGCACTATTTTTTCGGAACCTGCTGAACGCAAGTTGGAACTGGGCCTTTCTGTATATATTTACTTGCCCCAAAATGGCATCAATGAAAACTAGAAGTCATCTCACAAAAATCAAGGCACCTATATGAATTATATATACCGTAATATGATTTAAAAACCATTACAATTGTTTAACCTCTTAATGACCAGGCCTGATAAGACTTCTGCTCTTCAGTGTGGTTGGTCCCTGATTTATTTTCTATATTGTTTGGGATCCCCAGCAATCTGTAGGACGGGGGTTTGGTTCTCACTAATGGGTGGAGTGGCAGGACTAGCGTGCACAGCGCTCCGCTATCTCCCGCACTCACATGCATATGTTTTTCTCTGTGCAGGGGTGCAACTACAGCGATAGCAGCCACTATGGGGCCCGCAGTGTCAGGGGCCCCGTCATCCGACTTGACACAATAAAGAATGGAGGATGTGCACCATTATATCTATATTGTACTGCACTGTGATGTATATATGCAGGATCTGTGATGTGTATATGATGTCTGTATACACTGTATGTGAGTATGTTGCATATGGCACTGTATGGATGTGTATATCCGCATGTGTGAGTATACTAATATGTATATTTTGCAAGTGGGAAGGAGGGCCCCATGCAGTAGCCTAATAGGGGGCTCTGTCTGTCTTTGTTACGCCACTGTCTCTGCGATATCACACACTCCCGTACTGTTAATTGGGCGCCACCTATTAGTGAGAATGAGACCCTGTTCTCTGGATTGCTGTGGGTCATGTTCTTTTAATCGGACAGGATACAAGCAGTTGGACCCACCAATCACCTTGTTAACCCATGTCCTGGGGTAGGGGACAACTTGCTAACTTGGTACAACCCGTTTAAAGCTGCTACAGTCTAGTGTTCCGTCACTTGAACTTTCTTTGTATTCTGGTATCAGGTCGCATTCAGCCCAAGTGTTGTTAATTATCAGCATTCAAGTATAAAGCATTTAAGGGGTTGTCCAGTTTCAGCAAATAATTGGAATGGTTTGTGTAAGGAAAACTTATACAATTTTTTAATATACTTTCTGTATCAATTCATCAAATTTTTCTAAATCTCTGCTTGCTGTCATTCTATAGGAAGCTTTATTGTTTGCTTTCTGTGGATAAACACTGGTCCCTGGTCACGTGATGTCACACAGGTGTATGGCTCGTTATATATCCCTTGTCACGTGATGTCACACAGGTGCACGGCTCGTTATATCCCTCATCATGTGATGTCACACAGGTGCACGGCTCGTTATATCCCTCGTCATGTGATGTCACACAGGTGCACGGCTCGTTATATCCCTCGTCATGTGATGTCACACAGGTGCATGGCTCATTATATATCCCTGGTCACGTGATGTCACACAGGTGCATGGCTCGTTATATGCAAAGTTTTCTGGAAAAAGATTTTTATGTGTATGATCCAATGCTTATACGTTCTATAAAACATTTGTGGTGGTAAAAAGCATCCATATCATAAATGCTCTGAGTGTGGTAGTTCTCAAAATAGGATCATTTGTTGGGTTGGGGGGGGGGGTCATTGTTCTGGTACCTTAGTAACCTTTCAAATGCATATTGACATAACTAATATGCGCTCTGCTGTGGCCCCTAAAGTACTTTACATTCACATGTGGAATATTGCTTAACTCGTCAAAAACTGCACATCAAAATCTGAGCTGTGTTTTCTCATTTATCCTGCATGAATCTATACATTTTAGGGCTAAATTATAATTTTACTGTCAAAATGTAAAAAATCCAAATAGATTCTACTGACTGTGCCATGTACTGGGGAACTAGAACACAATTTCCAGAGAAATGGGTAGTTTTCACTTTACGGTCCAGATGACTCCTCCCCCTTTAGTCTTTGCCTTACTGTGATCACAGAGATATAGCTCTATAGTTTTGTTAAGTTGTCGCCTATGACAATCAAATTTTATGGGCGGAAAAATGGAGAAAAAGTGTCAACTTTGAAATTTATACTTTCATATCATGGGCTAATTAATTTTGTATTGTCATGGATCAGGTCTTTTGGCGATACCCAACATGGTCATGATTTTATTTCTATATGCATTCTAGGGAAATGGGGTAACTTTTATTTAAACCCCCCCTAGGGTGATTGAATCTCTTTACCTTGGCCAGTCAGATTTTTGTTATTTAAAGAACATCTACCAACAGGATAAAAGATTGTATGTAAATGAGCCTGGGGGGCTTTTTCTACTGCTCATCTTAGAAAATGGTGAACTTTGAGGGGAGTCTTAGATGCAAAAAAGTGAGAAATGAGCACATGCGCCATGAAAATGCACAAGAATGTAGGAAAAGTCAAGTCAAAAGTTTGATGCATGTGCCTCAATGAATGTTAGGGTATTACTGGTGTGGGGTCAGAACTTGTGTGGGGCATTACTGGTATGGGGTTGTTACTGGCTTGGGGGCATTACTAGGGTTACAATATATTACTGGCCTGGGGGCATAATTAGTGTGAGGCTATTACTGGGGTGTGGGTTATTGCAGGCATTATGGCAAAATTAGTATAGGTCAGTGGTGGCGAACCTATGGCACTGGTGCCAGAGGCGGCACTCTGAGCCCTTTCTGTGGGCACCCAGGCCATCACCCCAGAATGAAGTTCACCAGACAGGACTCAAAGAATCTGCCTGCGGAATCTTCCTACAATGATAGATGAATTTGCCTTCCTTGTTTCAACTGCTTTTGTGTCCTTGGGAGGCTGAAAGATTGAAAGTTGTCAATGAACAAGGAAAAATACAATACTTCTTAAATTGCTGCGCTGGCAATTTGCAATATATAAGTGGCTTTTGGTGGAAGTTTGGGCACTCAGGCTCTAAAAGGTTCGCCATCACTGGTATAGGTCATTACTGGTGTGAAGCGTTTTTAACTGGGAGTCACAGTGAGGGTGGATTAGTGGGGCCATATAGTGGGGTGGTCTCTGCCCATGGCCAAAGAATGTAAACTTTTTTTTAAAAAATCCTATACATACCTCTGGCTTCTTCTCCTTGGGCTCTGTCTTCTTCCCTGCCCGCGCACACACTTTATGACGCCACGCAACGTGAATGCAGGAAGAGAGGATGATGGAGCCGCAGGGAGAAGAAGTAGGAGGTAAGTATAGAGTTGTCTTTTTTTTTTTTTTTTTTTTAAGGGCTTTGCCCTAGACTTTTCCTTTAAGGGGGGCTCTCTGTGGGCATTTCATTAAGGGGGGGCTCTGCTGTGAACACTAAAGACAGACAAAGCAGTATCAGGAGGGGGCTACAGAATAATAATAATAATAATAATAATAATAATAAAAATTCCTCTATTTATATAGCACACACACAGATGACGCAGCGCTGCACAGAGCTTTCCAAATCGGCCCCTGTCTCACAATCTAATCAACCTACCAGTATGTTTTGGTGTGTGAGAGGAAACCGGAGGACCCAGAGGAAACCCATGCAAACACGGAGAGAACATACAAACTCTTTGCAGATGTTGACCCTGGGACATGAACCCAGGACCCCAGCGCTGCAAGGCTGTAATGCTACAGAAAAGGCGGCATCTGCAAGAAAGGGGGAATTTTAGCCCAAAGGCTACTGAAAATGGCACATTATTTGACCTGGGGGGGGGGATCTCAGGCAGCAGAGAGGCTAGGTCCCCCCCACCACCACCACCAGGAGGGGGTTTCTGTAGAGGAGTTGCTGCTATAGAAAATTTTGTGCCCCGGATCTTGTATGACCCTAGTAAGGCCCCTGACGCCATATATTTAGCAGTGGCCGTGCTAGGTATTGAAGTTTAATGGACTTTTGTTCCGGTAACAGGTTATGTGACTAATGGACTGGACATCGGGGTTACCAGAACCCTTGGAAATATGAATTGAACTCATGACCTATCCTAATAAAGGGCGATGACAAAAGAAGTCCCATTTAAAATCGGATGTGCCCGTGAGTAACCCTTCCCCTGCTGTGCCCCTGGCTGAGCACTAGGACTGCAGAGCAGATGTGCAGCGCATGGAGGAGCGGAGCCTCCTGCTCCCGTGGGGGTGTGGGTAGAAATTGGCCACGCCTGCTGCTAGCGATAACCACGCCTTTAACTGGTAGATACTTGGGGACCGGCAGGACACGCCCTCCTGTGTCTTATTGGCTACGGGGCGTGGGGACCCGGCGGGCGGTGACGTCACGGCAGCTCCTGCAGTGTGAATGAATCAAACAGGCTGTAAGGGTGTAAGCGGCACTCAGGCTGGAAGTGCTGCAGCATCCCCGAGCCCGGAGCCCAGAGCCTGCCCCGGGACAGCAGGAGGAGGAGACCCCGGCCTGGCCCACTGCTCCCTCCCGAGCACCTGTCAGCTGCACCCATGCTCTGCCCCCCGGCAGCCCCCTAGTCCTCCTCCCGTCTCATGGTCTGATCACCTTTCTTCCTTCTTCATCTCATCGGAGAATTTCTCCGGCCACGTCTTCTCCATAAAATGATGCAGAGCTCCGCGGCGCTGGCCACAGATGCATCTGTCAAGGGGCTTCCAGAAATCCTCGGGCTGCCAATGCAACGTAAGGCATTTTATTCCTCATCCATTGATTTAATAATAAAGAATCCTGGCAGGATGGAGGCTGGGATGCTGCAGGGAGTGGGATCTACAGCACGATGGGATCTGCAGCCTGCAGATTCCTTCCTCCATGATGTAGATGACATAGGGCAGGGGTCAGGGGGTACTGGAGGTCATGAAGACATCACATATCCCCATGCATCTCATAGGGATCATAACCCCCTTGTCCTATCCCCCCTTAAAAAAAAAAAGTTTACTGCAAACTTTCTTGAGGATCACCCCTCACCTGCTGCATCCTCCCTGCTCTGCAGCTCCATCCCACAGCAGAATAGCTGCAGGATATAGGACAAAATATCTATAATGCCCTTCCACTGTAGGCTGTTCCTGGGTAATCCATAGAAAGAAATGTATATTCTATATAATCACACAAATCTGGGTAATATTGTTAGGAATAATTCTTCTATATCCCATAGAATATAGGATTGTGCAGATGGTATGGAACTTTCTGCCTAAACAATAGAATATAGGATATTGTTGGAATATTCAATGCTTTTATAATAGGAGATGTTGATAAATCTAAAGACAGAACTTTCTATGTGCAATGTAGAATATTTTTGGTGGAATGGATCTTAGTATAACCTACAAAATTCTGATAATTCTGATGACATGGAACTTTCTATATGGAGTGTTGGATATTATTGATACAATGCATGTACGTTTTTTATAAAACCCATACAATTCTAAAGACATGGAACTTTCTCTGTGTAAAATAGAATATTATTGATGGAATGGATGTTTCTATATAACCTACAAAATGTTGATAATTTTGGTGAGTTGGAACTTTCTATATGGAATATAGGAGGTTATTGATGGGGTGGAACTTGGAAGGTAACCAATATGATATAGTATATTTTTGATGGAATTAATGTTTTTTACAATCCACAAAATATAGAAAATTCTAGCGACCCAAGTTATAGAATATAGGATATTAATGATTTATTAAACGTTTCTATAGAACCCAACCACTAATCTAAACCCAACGAATATGTAATATTACAGATCCATAGAATATTGCATAATACTGATGGCATGGCTGTTTCTGTACACACATTATGTACTTTTGTAATTTAACTTTTTATGTTGCCCTCTATACTGCAAAATACTTAGTAAATAGAAGTTTCTATGCAGATATGTATGAGAATATAGATTGTTAATGGTTTTAAGTAATGTGCACATTACCTACCCAATATATACTGACGGGATAGAAGTGTCTTCTCTTTCTCAGAATATTACTTCATGCCGATTAAATAAAAAAAAAAATCATATAATGTTTTAATGATTATTTAGAAATTTCTGTAAAAATCCTTAGAATACAGCATTGAATTGATGAAATAGAAATTATTTGATATAATCTATATATTGTATTATATTATATACTGTCCAATTGTAACTTTGCAGAAAGACAGACTGCAGCATTACTGAGGGAATGAAAGTTTCTTTATAAAATAATAACATAGGATTTCACCGATGGCGAAGAATTGTCTTTATCAATTTCTATTTTCAAATATAACCTAGTGTATAGATTTCCATGTAAACCATATTATATAATACTGATAGAGTTGAAGATTGCATATAACCCATATAGGAGGCTCCTATTTCAGTATTACATGCAGTATAAAGTTTACATTTATGCAATAAGACGTAGAACATCAATAAACTTTTGATAGGATGGAAATTTCCTTAGACTATAGCATAGTCGTGCTTGGTATACATACTATATGATGGATTTGCCACATGGGATGGACCTGCCTGGTATACACACTATATGAAGCTCCTGCCTGATATCCACAGTATAGGATGGTCCTGACTGGTATACATACTATAGTTTGGTCATGCCTAGTATACATACTATAGGATGCTCCTGTCTGATGCCACAGTATATGATGGTCCTGTTTGGTATACACACTGCAGGATGGTCGTGTCTTATATATACTCTTTAGGATGCTTCTGTCTGGTATACACACTATAAGATGGTCCTGCCTGATATACACACTATAGGATGGTCCTGCCTAGTATACATACTATATGATGCTCCTACCTGATATACACAATATATGATGGTCCTGTATGGTGCACACTATAGGAAAGTCCTGCCTGAAAAGCACACTATAGGATGCTCCTGCCTGGTATACAGAAGATGGTCTTGTCTGGCTTGCACACTTTACACTGTTATATACACTGTAGGATGGACGTGTCTGCTATACACACTATATGATGGTCGTGTCTGCTATACACTCTATAGGATGGTCCTGTCGGGTATACACACTATAGGATGCTCCTGCCTGATGTACACACTATAGAATGGTCCTGTCTGCTATACACACTATAGGATGGTCCTGTCTGCTATACACACTATAGAATGGTCCTGTCTGCTATACATACTATAGGATGGTCGTGTCTGCTATACACTCTATACGATGGTCCTGTCTGCTATACACACTATAGAATGATCCTGTCTGCTATACACACTATAGGATGGTCGTGTCTGCTATACAGTCGCAGTGATGGGCAACCTTTTGAGCTTGGTGTGTCAAAATTTGTCAAAACACCGAGCATAACTCGGGTGGTGTGTCACCTTAACAAAAAAACAGAATTTTGTGATATTTATAGTTTATATAGCAAATATGTATTATTATTTAACTTCTAGGGTACTTTAATCCTAGGTTGTGTGATTGATCCTACCATGTACTGCCATACTATAGTATGGTAGTATATGGGGATTTTCCACATCATCTATTTATTACAATGTGCTGGACAATCTCTCAGCCTCCAGGCTACTGCACCTGGCCGTGTAGGAGCCGAGGATGAAACTTAACTCTCCAGCGGCCGCGTGTCACTGAAAATGGCTATGCGTGTCAGCACTGACACGCGTGTCATAGGTTGGCCATCACTGGTCTATAGGATGGTCCTGTCTGCTATACATACTATAGGATGGTCCTGTCTGCTATACAGTCTATAGGATGGTCCTGTCTGCTATACACACTATAGGATGGTCCTGTCTGGTATACACACTATAGAATGGCCCTGTCTGCTATACATACTATAGGATGGTTGTGTCTGCTATACACTCTATAGGATGGTCCTGTCTGCTATACACACTATATGATGGTCCTGTCTGGTATACATACTATAGGATGGACATGTCTGGTATACATACTATAGGATGGTCCTGCCTGGTATACACACTATAGGATGGTCCTGCCTGGTATACACACTATAGAATGGTCCTGCCTGGTATGTAAAGTATAGGATGGTCCTGCCTGGTATACACACTATAGAATGGTCCTGCCTGGTATGTATAGTATAGGATGGTCCTGCCTGGTATACACACTATAGGATGGTCCTGCCTGGTATATATAGTATAGGATGGTCCTGTCTGGTGTGCACTAGCAGTGACAGTGGGCATGGGATTTATTGAGTGAGGTCAGGGATTGAATGGTCTTCACAGGGTTTTCTGAAGAGGGTTAAGTGGAGGTGTTGACAATAATGTCTTTTGTCCTTCAGAGCAGAACTCGTTGGTGTAATTGAATTCTGCCTGTTTGTATCCTCACAGTAACTGGAGTAATAGGAGCATCATTTAGGATTAAGGATGCTTTATGGGACCATCTACAGAATTACATCTCAGTCCTAGAGTTATCTGGGGTTTTGTCATTTATTTTCTGTAACAGTGACTGTAGTAAAAGTAAACATCAGAGTCTTTTACTTCCTGGATTACAACTCTCATCATCCTTTACACAGTCATAGTTGTCGTTTATATACATTGCACATTTGTATTTAAATGGATTGGACTGAACCCCTCTAGAAAGATGATTATGGATTGATGGCTGGAAAGTCATATATTAGATAGGTAGACATACATACGGATTAAGCTGAAATATTGTTGATTGAGTTGATATAAATATCTCCTATTTTTACTTTTTTAGAGTGTAACGTTTTTGGTTTTCATATCTTGTGGACCTTCCAAATGTGAAACGATCACGGTTATTTTTAGATAAATAGATATGAGATAGGTAAAAGGATAATTAGAAAGATATAAAATCGATACATATACATATATCAGCTTTCTATATATTTTTCTAGTTTCACATAAATTTGGAAAGTATCGGAAACATACAGGACAGGCACAATGTAAAATCTCTAGTGGAAATGTTAACACAACATTTATGTTTGTATCAATCTGTTTTTAGAAAATACAAATTTTGTAGAAAAACTTTATTGTAATGAGATGACAAAATTGGGGACCTGGGTGTAGATGAGAGTCATATGTTGACATATATACTCATTGTTTTTTGCATTCCGTCTTCCTTCCTGCTCCACTTGATACAAACCTGTAATGTAAATAACAAGACATTGAATATATAAACTATAATTATATCAAACAAATAATTAAAAATAAAAGGACAAAATCTAGAATACTATACATAAATAATGCGGAAAGGGGGACAATCCTGATGATTACATAATTAAAAGTTCAGAAACAACTTAAAAACAAATAAAAGAGGAAATCGAGAAATTAAAGCCGTAAATAACGATAGGTAGAAATAACTACATAATGTCTAATAATAATAATAATAATAATAATACTATATAATAACAAGTTAAGAAATACAAAAAGAAAATAAAATCCCTGCAAAACAAATAATAGACTTCTGTAAATGTAAAAATTGAGTACAGGAGGGAAGTCGCTTATTTATAACCATTCATAAAACACTCATTGCAGGAAGTATTACAAAATTATAAAATAATAATAACAATAATACAAGTAATAATACTTATATTGTTACTTATATTATAAAAATCTTTTCTTCATGACCTATTTTCTTGACATCAGGTTGATATACTGTGAATTGTCACTTTGGACCTCACTCTGGTTAGAGCTGTCTTATTTAACCACTCATTAACCAGTGCCCCCCTGGTAGTGGTAATGAGCAGGGATTAGTAATTTGTATGAGTTTAGGTTGTCCTTTGCTTTTTTTCAGTGAAAACTCGGTGACAAATGTTGATCTTTTTATCTGTAAAGTGGAAATGAGTTTCTGGAGTCCTGACATCATATTCTCTCCTATTTCCGTGGATATTAACCCGGGGGTGAAGTGCAGGGAGCTGCTGCCATATATCACACAGAGAATTTGATCTTCCTTGCCTTCTCCCTCTGCACCCTGGTCCATGTGTCTATACCATTAGCCTTGTAATTTGATTTTTACAAAAAAATAATAAAATAAAATGAAAACTATATATAACTATAATTAATTGTAAATATATTTAATGTATGATAAATATATTTATATAAACACAAACACAAGGCAGGTTTCTTGCCATATATCATAAACACTCACTTGTACACAGTAATGCATACAATATATATATATATATATATATATATATATATATATATATATATATATATATATATATATCTCTATATACACACACACACTTATGTTATGTATTTCTTGCTGTATTGGAACTACAGCAAAACTATGCTTTTGATACACAGATTTTATTAAATTTAAAATACACGTTATATAATACTATCTCAATGTGGGTAGATACCTATGAATATTTTCTCTATATTACTCTGTGCATACACATTGATATTTTGTATTGTATGACGCTTTTAAAATTTTATTTTGAATAATAATAGATAGATATAACATAGATTTATAGATCGATACTGTAGATAGATGATATATAAAGTATTTTATCTATCTATTTATCTATTATTTATGAGTAATTATTTCAAAGGACCTTCGTATCAGCATTAATTTGGTAATGTGTTCAGTTCTACAGACTCGCAGCTACCAAAGATATATGGAGTATAGACAGTACATCCAGCCAGAATATATTCCTATATTATACTGTGTATGTCATAGCTAGACTTAGTCTCTATAGGAAGCCACATATACAACATCCAGAGAGATAGATAGATACAGATATAGATAGAACTCTCCTCTCTTCTTACTGGCTGGTGTTTGTCTTAAGTATCAGTCATTTTCTAATTTACCTAATTATTATCTCTTCATATGTGGAATAGTTAGTTAGCCCATTAATCGATCTATCCCTTGCTGTAATCAATAGTGCAGCCATTACCTTCTCTATTCATTAATATTTCTGTTGTTCTCTATTTTGTAGATGCCTCTTATTTATCTTATGGTTTGTTTTCGCTATTATTAGAGAATACAGAGGATCAAACCCCTGATCCTGAGCAAATATCAGTCACAGAAATGTTTCTTTTCTCTTTGTATCTATTGAAACTACTACATTCAGTCTCTGTCTCCTGTACATTGTGTATAATTGTAAAGATCTATGAATCTATCTATTAAAAGACGTCGATTGATATCCACATCTCATCTGTTTTCTAATTGTTTAGTATTATTACTTTATTTATACAGTAAATATTCTATATACTCTATTTATCATATATATATACACATATGTATTTCATATACATCTACTATCTATTCATCTGTTTATCTATGCATTCCATATCTACATTTATATTTATGTTTATTATATATTTGTATCTCAATCATATCGATATCGAGATCATATCTATCTAATCTCTCTATGGTGTATATATACATATGTATATCATAAATTATCTATCTATCTATCTATCTATCTATCTATCTATCTATCTATCTATCTATCTATTTATCTTATATCCATGTATTTCATCTATCTCCAATCCACCCATCTGTGTGTCTGATATGTTGTCTGTCTCTATTTCCATACACTCACGTGTGTATATATACAGGGCTGCTGCTCTCTAGCATTTCCCAGCCTCTCTTTATCACATACATATCTGTCTGGCTTTACCATATAAGTGATATTTTTTGCTACTGCCCTCTAGTCTGAGAATCTCATGTGTCCTGTCCATATAGTGCCCTGTGCTGGTGACTGTGTGTGATATGCTGCTTGGAGTATGTATATAAGATGTGACATGGATCAGGCAGCAGTGTGTTTAGTGATTAGTAGAAGGAGCTTTGTCCACAGTCTCTGCCTCCTCTCCATGTGCTCTGGATGATGCTCCTGCATATTACACATGGGCAGTGCCCTCTAGACCCTGGGAGATCCATCACTGACTGGCAGGCGGGCACTGGGCAGCCACATAAATCCTCCTCCCGTACAATTCATGGATATATTATGAGTCTTTCCTCCACCAGGGACTCCACCACTCAGGGTGTGCATTTGCTTCATTATTAAAGATGGGTATTGGATGATACTGCACAGACAAAGAGATTAACATTGAGCAGGGAGCAGATTGTATGTATATACACACAGGTGGGCATCATCTTCACATAATATTACTTACACATCCATTACACACATAGATAATGCATATGTGAACACCAGAAAAGATGGGTATTACATAGATAAATGGGCATATATAGACAGATATAAGATAGATAGATACTACATATTAGACAGATGGATATGAGATACTTATTAGATGATTGGATTGATTATTGGATAGACATGAGATAAATATAAGATAGATAGATAAAGTAGATATATATGATGTAAATATTAGATAGACTATACAGATGAGAGATAGATGAGAAAAATATTAGATGGATTGATGGATGGATAGATAGACATATACAAAAATAGCCATGGAGATATTAATGAAATGAATATTAGATTGATGGATACATAGAGGGATAGATAGGAGATTATATATATATATATATTTTAGATGGATACATATATATATATATATATGTATATATATTAGATGGATGGGTAAATAGACATGAGAGGCAGATATAGATAGTTGAAAGATAGATATTAGCTGGCACTAGATACATGGAAAGAAGAAAATTAGATAGATAAATAAATATCAGACTATCAGATACTATATTTACCATATGAATAAAGTGATATCAGATATGATCACATAGAAAGCTAGAATAAAATAGACTGAGAGATAGATATGAAATAAATAGAGACAGATGAATAGAAGTGGATTGATATATGTTGTTGATACATTTATTCACATACAGACATAGATTGATGGACGTCTGTAAATCTTCCTTCAATCCTGGTTCATTAGCTGATTGTATGAGGGATATGCAGTATAAGTCCTGTGTCACCACTAGTCACCGGGTATTCACTGTCCATACACTGTATAAGGCTAAGTTCGCACTAACATTCAGATTCTACGGAAGTAGAACTAATCTTTTAGGTTTCTTTCACTCCTTAACTCCATTTGAAAACTAAAGAACGGAAGTTTTTTGGAAATTTAACTTATTAATTAAAAATCCCATTGACATCAATGTAAATGTTATGTCATCCGTTATGGTCAGTTTGGAGGGTATCCATTATGCGTTTTTTTTGCAAATGGAAGAAAAGTACTGCAGCCTCCGTAATTTTTCCTGTCCAAAAAATGCTTGTATAACGGATACTTCCCTAAATAAATTTACACCACCGTTCCTTCCCTCTGTTAAAAAAGTGAAGAATGGAGGTTGACCGTATCAGTTAAAAATTCCATGGACATCAATGTAAATATTATATCATCCGCTATGGTCAGTTTAGAATGCATCCGTCATCTGTGCGGAAAAAGTACTGAAGCCTCCGTCATTTTTTCTCCAAAAAAAAAAAACAGATCCTTGCCTAAACAGAACATAACAAAAGACACAAAATTTACATGGAGGTCAATGGGATTTTTAAATGATATGTTAAACCTCCTTTCTTAACTTTTTTTAACTGAGGTAAGGAACACAGGGAAGAACCAGTAGTGTGAAATGAGCCTAAGATGAAGGAATAGACAGTAGTGGATAATATATAGATAGAAAAATAGATAGATTATAGATGTATAATCTAAATGTGAAGTATAGAGAGAAAGATAGGTATGTAGAAGTGAGACCTCTATAGATGACATATATGAGGGATAGATTAGATTAGATTCGAGGGATAGATGTACAGATATAGAAGCTATAGATCATTGTATTGAAAGTAAAGTGTCTCTTACTATATTGGATACTGTCATCCCTTGTGTTCAGTGGTATAACCGTTTATATACCTTCCGTTATCTTTTTATAACTGAAATCCTGACCGTAGTGTGAACATCGACCACCAGGATGAAGGATTGTAAACCAAGCACCACTAACATACTGGTGTGTGCACCCTCTGGCAGGATCTGCTGATCTAATAAATAGATAGATATAAGTTTAATGTATCATTTAAAAATCCCATTGACTTCACTGTAAATTTTATGCCATCTGTTATGCTCCTTTTAGACAGGGATCTGTTATCCATTTGTTTGGACAGAAGAAATGATTGTGGCTGCAGTTCTTTTCCTCCATTTGAGAAAAAAGCTCATTGATAACAGATCTCTGCCTAACTGACCATAACAGATGACATAAAACTTACATTGGATTTTTAGCTGACTAACGTTAAACCTCCTTTCTTTAGCCTTTTTTTTAACAGAGGTAAAGAATGGAGGTTTGAACCATAGTGTGAACTTAGCCGTATATAGCCAGGATAGATGTCACTGTATTACCGTATATTATAGTAGAACATTGTATCCTTCATTCTGTCTTCTAGCTATCTATCTATCTATCTATCTATCTATCTATCTATCTATCTATCTATCTATCTATCTATCTATCTATCTATCTTCTACTCCACACAACTCAGGCTGCACTTTTTGTACGGTCACAACAGATATCGATCCCCCAAATCAATGTCATAAAGCCTCTACAGTTACATAACATTTTATGTGTGTGAGATATAATTTATTCTATCTCCTTACAAGAGGGCAGTAAAAAATCATAGTCCATGCAGCACAGCCTTACCCCATTATTGTATAATGCTGATAAGATACATACACAACAGATTGGGCTAAATTACTCCAAACTAGCGCTGTCTGTACTATGTGCAGCACTGTGTGCAGGGCGAAACAGACTAATAAAAAATAGCGCCCGGTCTTCATTAATCTGGTGCAGCTTGCACTGTTAGGAAAGTGTACACCATCTTTTTTTGGTGCACCTTTATCATGGAGTGTGTGACACAATTCTGACGAGTTGCAGTAATAAATGTGGTGCACGATCCGACTCTGTGCCAGAACCTCCCGTTAGGTGCAGAATTTTGTGTTGTGCTGGGCGCGGTGCAGCCGGGACACAATACTGGTGCAGACACTACATAAATACATGTACAAGCAGTTTGCACATTCTTTTCAGCGCAAAGTCAGACAGAAAATTGGAGCAAACACTTAAATAAATGTGGGTCGTTGTGTTCTCTTATATTTTTAGAAGTTAATGTAGAAAATTTTAGCTAAAATGTAAAATGTTCCGTACACAAACAGATGGGCGTAAATAGCCTTGTTTTCTATAAAATATATAATTGAGTTATTTTGTGAATACATTGGGGCTCATTTACTAAGGGTCCAAGTACCGCACTTTTGTCGGGTTTCCCGAATATTTCCATTTTGCGCCGAATAACCCCGGGATTTTGGGGCACGTGATCGGATTGTGGCGACGGCTTGCATGCGACAGAAATTGGGGGCGTGGCATCCGGACAACCCGACGGATTCGGAAAAACAACAGAATTTAAAAAAGGTTTTGTGTCGCAAGATCAAGCACTTACATGCACCAGGAAGAAGAAGGTGAATTCCGGCGGACCTCGGCACAGCAGCGACACAGGAAGGAACTTGGACGCACAATGTCAGTGAATCGCGCTGGGCCCGATTCCTCGTTGGACAACACACCGCGGGATCACAACGGGACTGGGTAAGTAAATCTGCCCCATTGTATTTATTATTATGTACTCGAGTATAAGCCTAGTTTTTCAGCACAAAAAAATATGCTGAAAACCCAAACTCGGCTTATACTCGAGTAAAAAATGTAGGTTTTACCAGGTTTTTGTGGTAAAATTAGGGGCCTCGGTTTATACTCGAGTATATACAGTAATACTGTTTGTATCTTGAATCTACATATTTTACATAGAAAATACCTTGACCTCTCACTCCTACCTACTGTTCGGGGAGGAGTCTTTTTTAATAAGAGATGTATATGTGTTTAAAAATAGAAATCATAATGACAGAGCAAAGATTTTTTTTGTGTTTTGTTCAGTTGCTCTCTGCATATTATTGTATGGAAGATATAGAACTTACATGGTAGGAGGTGGGAGGTTAGATAATTACCTGGTACACTGTGGGCGTGATTTTGACTGTACCTTGGAGTACCTTGGATCCTTCCTTAATTCAATATTTGACACAATTTTACACAATATGCAACATTATTTGGGTGGTATAAGGAATAATGAAAGGAATATATCCATCTATCTAGGTTATTGCATGGGCAAAATCTGGTATATTGGGTTATCTGGTGGTGCGAGGTAGGTAGTTACAGAATATCTATAGAACATCTATAAATCAAGAAGAATAATATCTATCTATCTATATAAACAAAATCAGGCAGAACTCCCAGATGGTGTAAAGAATTAAAGAATTGTATATGAAACATCATCTGGGAGAAATAGCTATCTATCTATCTATCACTCCAACACAGGTAGGTATAAGGCGAAAAGGTGGTGTTTTTATTTCATAGTGATAATTGGCGACATTTCGACATTATGGGGCAAATTTACTTACCCGGTCCATTCGCGATCCAGCGGCGCGTTCTCTGCTCTGGATTCGGGTCCGGCCGGGAT
Source organism: Engystomops pustulosus (assembly GCF_040894005.1). Classification (NCBI taxonomy): domain Eukaryota; kingdom Metazoa; phylum Chordata; class Amphibia; order Anura; family Leptodactylidae; genus Engystomops; species Engystomops pustulosus. Next base: position 74,101,026 of record NC_092420.1, read on the forward strand.
TTAAGAAGGTAGTTCCTCCGCCGTCCACCAGGTGGCGCTGCTGCGCTGAAAGTCATCTCATCGCGCCGGAATGCACCACCTCGGACCAGGTGAAAGTAAGCGACACTTTTTCGGTTTTTAAATGCGGCGGTTTTTCCGAATACGTCAGGTTTTCGTTCGGCCACGCCCCCCGATTTTCGTCGCGCGCATGCCGGCGCCAATGCGCCACAATACGATCGCGTGCGCCAAAAACCCGGGGCAATTCAGGTACAATCGGCGCAAATCGGAAATATTCGGGTAACACGTCGGGAAAACGCGAAACGGGCCCTTAGTAAATGACCCCCTATGAGTCTTTCTGAAGCAATTCTGGACCATTGCTTTAGAAAGGCTCATACCGAGCCGAAACGTCACCACTTATCACTATGGAATAAAGACACCATATTATACCTACCTGTGCTGGAGTGCTGCTTTTTTCCTTGTACATATTTTGGAGAACCTGTGTGCCTGGCCCTGGTAGCTTGCACCACCTATTATTTTACAATTTTGCTGCTAAGAACAGGTCCTCCTCTCAGTAGGCAACATTTCTGGGTACTGTTGGCAGTGAATACGGTCTTGCGATGCTCTTCAGCATTTTCTACCTCTATGCTTTCTTCTACTTACTTTTCCCATCGCTTTGCAGTCTCCCATCTCTAGTCTGTCTACATTATATGATTTAAATAAGAAATCTTGGCCAACGTGTATCACGGCTTGTATGACTGAAATTTGGGGGTGACTCTCTCCTTGAGGCAATCCCCAGGGGCTGTCACAGTTTACAAACCATGGATGTGACATAAAATTGAATATTACAGCGATTGTAGCTGCATTGTCAAGTCTGACATTATAGTGGGCTCACAGGAACATACAGTTAGACAGATGATTGTCTCCAGTCGTCACCTCGTCCATATCCTCCTTAACAGACAAGAAGAGATTTAACTTTTATTCACAGAAGACATGTTTGCATTTGGAAACTTGCATAATTCATAACTATGAGCTTTTCACGTACAATCTTTTAGACAGACATCATACAGAGCGGACGTAGACTTGTGTTGATTAGTTTTGGTGTCACTGTCCATAAATTATAATGACTTTGAGCTGCACTAAACAATTACATGGGAAAATACAGGGGACGATAGGAACCAATCACAGCAAAGCTTTAGTTTCACTTCCTGCTTTTGAAAAATGAAAGCTATACTGTGATTGGTTCATATGGACAACAGCTGCCCCTTGCTTTAATTTGACTATTCAGTGTGATTTTGGGGATATAAAGGTTATATTTTTCCTCTATAAAGGTTATAAACTGGAGGGTTATTTGTGAGGGCCTCATAGGCCTTATTTCCATATATTCTGCCATTTTTTTTATTTATTAAGTAGTGAAATACCAGAATAAAACCGATCCATGTGTTTTCTGTGGATTTGTTTCTGGCATCAATAGAAAAATACATCATTTGTGTTTAGTAGTGTTCAGTGGACCGGAACCCGAACTTCAGTCAGAAATTCAAGTTCGGGTTTGATCCAACCCCCTCCAATAAGACCTGCGTTCATGGGTGTTATCAGTTTAAAAGCCACCGGCAACACATGCGCGCCGCTCCCTGGTGACATCAGGATGGCGGCGCCCACACGCTGCTGTGATTTTGATTTTGTCAATGGCTTTTACTCCCGATCAGTACCAGTGCTGTTCTGGTCCAAACATGGTTTTCCTGTTTGGGTTTGGCCCGCGTTGGGACTCTCCTGGGTTCTCTCATCACAGTGTTTAGCCCAAGCTGAAGACAATAAAATACATGAATCCAACCAAACAGACTGGTTCCCATCCTTTTATGACAGTGGTCCCCATAAAAGGAACCGGCTACATGCAAGAACATTATACAGAGCTCCCTTATGTGGCTGGGATAGTGTGTTATGCCCCTTTCCTATGATACCCCACTTTGTATAAAGCTGTCTGTAGGTTTTTCTCTATGGACATATTTTTTTTCTGAATTTATTCAAACAGCTATTGGATACATGTACATCCATGAATAAGGTACGGGTCATATTACTGGGTGTGATAGCCTGTGAGCTGGTGCCTGAACCTTTGCAAATAAGACTGAAGTTTAATGGATATAAATATTTTATTGAGTAATTATATTTGTGCACTGTTTGACTATATAATCTGGAAACTATATGGTAGCTTATAAATGTAGCTATCCTTATTGTTTCGATTAGCAGACATAGTGGACTATCAATACAGGAAAATACTCCCATTTGGTTCCCTACAAGAAAAGTACACCCCCCCGAACTCCTCTGACTTTCACTACGCGAGAATTTGTCATTGAACAACTCAGAGGAAGTCTCTAAGCCCACTTTGTTTGAACATATATACGTAAGATGGCCATCCACAGCTCTTATATCTGACATCTACATGGGACTATTACATCCTGACCTGGACACACGACTTCGCACTTATACATGGAAAAGTGGGAACAGATAATAGGAGAACCCGTACCCTGGGAGACATGGCATCTGATTTGGTGAAGGGCATCCAAAACTACATATGAGGAAATCCAGTATAAGCTGATGCTTCGCTGGTACCATACACCCTCCCTCATACACTGGCTGTTTCCAGAAGCGCCAGCTGTATGTTGGCGCTGTGGTCTAGTAGGCGGCTCCCTTCAGCATATATTCTGGACCTGTCCCCGGATACAACCCTATTGGCAGGAGGGTAGGGGTTCTTCTCCACTGAAATAGATGTCCCGCTTTCACCCCATTCTACCTACTAATTGTCTCCTCTCAACCTCTCTGGGAAAAGGGGCTACCAAAATCACATCCTCACAGCCGCAAGGCTGTTGGAAAAGAGCATCTCCCCCTTCCCATCCGGATCTGCTAGCCAGGATACAGGAAATCCACAGTTTGCATGGTTTGATAAAACTTGGGAAAAGTGAGATGGATTTTGGAGAAGAGAATGTGAGTCAGAAGTGATCTAAATGCCAGTAGGTCCTAGTGTCTCTCCCTTTGTAGGTGTTCTTGTGTATTTGTATTTGTGTCCCCCTCCCTTATCAGTCTTTTGGATTTGTTGATCTGAAAAAGAGACGGTACTTAATACCTGCCTCACCTTTATAATGTATAAATTGTCTAGAAACTTGATGTAGCTATGAGCCCTTCCTATTATTCCAGAAAGTTTCATAGGCTCCTATACACAATTATATTGAAAAAGAAAGCTATCCCTAAGGCACAGTTCTATTTTGGGTCACCCCTTGTTATGGGAAGAGATTGAAGGATTGAGGAAATAGAGTTCCCCATTGTATTTCTATTTCTAATGGATATCTTTATAACCTCATTTACACCCCAGCTTTAGTAGTAGCAGCACTTTAGTAGTACCGGGCACTTTAGTAGTAGCAGGGTCAATCATTATCCCATTTTTACATTAAAAGGGTCGCCATCATGGATACAGTTTTAGAAAATGTATCATATAATATTGAAGAAAAAGATAAAGGTCCACATGTGTCTTATACTTGCAATTTGTGCCTGTGTGTTTTGTTTTTTTTTAACTTTTTTTTCAAAAAGTAGCAAAAAAAAAGGTGCAAAAAGTGAAATAATGTAAAAAGGAAAAATAAAAAAGTGCAATTGAAAAGATACATCTCCCCCAAAATTAAAAAAAAAACATACATTAATAGGACATTTAGTGTAGTGTTTGGGAATTGTCTTGCCTATTAAAAAAGATTCAAAGAATTGGTAAAAAGATATATTTGGATGGAGGATAGATGGGGATGTTCAGGGAAACAGATCGGTCAGTGAACAGGTGGTGGTATGTTCTGTTCTAGTATATAAAATGGAATTACAACACAAGTGGTAGAGTATCCATCATATCCGCCGCTTCTCTGTATATGTGCATTCACACACAGATGAACACCAATCTGCCAATCCATTAGCATATTGCAGCCTTTCATAGAAAGTCCATACTTACTGCACAGTATTTAATACCGGGCACAATCCTATTTGCAGATAAACAGCAGCATTTTCTTAAGATGTATTTCTGTTCTGCATCTTTCAGTGTCTGGAAGATTTTACTCTAAATCTTTTTGTAGTAGATCTCGGGGGTTGGAGATTATGATCTGACCTTAATCCTAATCCCTCATTGCCCTGGGGACCTATAAGAAACTCATAGGCAATGTGTCATCTTTGAAGATTTATCTCCTGCAATACTGTTACAAGATTTCATGCAGTTTAGGGTCAGACAGCTTAATTTGCCTCTGTGATAACGGCTAGGTGGTCTATCTGACATTACATGTGATGCATTGCCGCAAAGAAAGTGGGCAAGATAGTTGCATGATGTGTCGTTTCTAAAGAGTTTTAAATGTTTGGTAAAAATATTGGAATATTGCTGAAAAGATGTAGCCAGTACTTAAAGGGAACCGGACTCATTGATAATTAAGTGTAAGGTGGCAGGTAGCATGTTATAGACCAGGAGGAGCTGAGCACATTGTACATTGTGTCCTATCTGCAAGCAGCATGTTATAGAGCAGAAGGAGCTGAACTGATTGTACATTGTGTCCTATCTGCAAGCAGCATGTTATAGAGCAGGAGGAGCTGAGCACATTGTACATTGTGTCCTATCTGCAAGCAGCATGTTATAGAGCAGGAGGAGCTGAGCACATTGTACATTGTGTCCTATCTGCAAGCAGCATGTTATAGACCAGGAGGAGCTGAGCACATTGTACATTGTGTCCTATCTGCAAGCAGCATGTTATAGAGCAGAAGGAGCTGAACTGATTGTACATTATGTCCTATCTGCAAGCAGCATGTTATAGAGCAGAAGGAGCTGAACTGATTTTATATTGTGTCCTATCTGCAATCGGCATGTTATAGACTAGAAGGAGCTGAGCACAGTGTACATAGTGTCCTATCATTATGCCCCATGAAACAGAATTTAGCAGATTTTTCATACAAAACAGAATATTCTTAAAAATTCTTAACGGAAATTGTCTTGGATTACTATGGAACGTATTGTAGCAGTATACTGTGGTACTGTGCCATTAGACTCTGTCTTAAATTGTCATTGATATGTATTGTAACAGAGACACTAAGGCAAGAACTAACAGTGGATGAATGCTGTGTCTGGTGCTGTGAGATATTTGTTAATATATAATTTCATTAAGAATGAAAGATACTGAAGTTGTTAACATATTTAAAGGAAATCTACCATCAAAATCCATCATGATAAACCATGGAACTTACTCATAGATCCAGGCACCATGACTGTGGAAATATATTTGTATTTATTATCCATGGCCTCTTTCCTACTAAAATCAATCTTTACAATTATGCTAATGAACCACGAGCGCTCTGGTAGGTGTTACCAGAGCCCCTCAATGCTGCATATTTATAGGCTGTTAAACTGTGAAGGAGCATTGCCTTTTTCCCTCTTTGTGAGAATACAGCAAGCAGAGGGAGGGGGGAAGTGCCGGTGGAGCATGGGGGATGGTGAAGCAGTGTAACAGCATGTGAAGCTGTGGCAAGGAGGGGCTTTGGTTACATCCCACCAAGCCCTTCTGGCTCATTAGCATATATTTGAGGGGGAATAGGAATACAAAATTGGGCTTGAAAAATAGATGCGCTCAACACCAAAGGCAGGAAATAGTAGTAGATGAAATTCAGTAAAGGTTTCTTTTCTATATTTTTTTTTATTGTTTGTAAGGCAACGCATTTCAATGTCGAAACGGCATCCTCATTAGCATAATTTTAAAAGTTGATTTAAGAAGGAAGGAGGCCATGAATAACAAGTGTACGAAAATTACCACAGTCATGGTGCCTGGATGTATGAGTAAGTGCCCCTGGTTTATTAGGCTTCATTCTGCTGGTGGATTTCCTTTATCCTTAGAGGGTATTTCTGAGCCCCTGGACAACCAGTATCTTATTGGTTGAGGTCTAATATTCTGGATGACACGGCTGATCAATACATATCCTGAGAATAGTGGCCTTACTGGGATCTGCAGCTTTGTTCCTATACAAGTTAATTGGAGCAGAGCTACAGTACCTGATGTGCAGCGGACGGATCCTTCTTCTTTATGGACAATCCCATGTAAAGATTCTGGTGCCTAGAGGCTGCTGGAAAAATTGTATATAGTATGGGATGGGGGTTATTGTTTCATATCAAAAGGCCATCGGTCATAGAAATCAATGCAGGTGATCAGAGGGGTATAAGCTGACATCCAGTTACATAAATAGGGATCAATCTACTTATCCTACATAGGGAGTGCAGGGATAGCACATGGGGCCCTGTAACCTGGAGGCTGCTCTTCCACATAATGATACTTACCAGCATTATCATTTGCTGGGGTCCATGATCCATCTTATTTGCCGCACGGTGGCTCAGTGGTTAGCACTATAGCCTTGCAGTCCTGGGGTCCTGGGTTCAAGTCCCATCCAGGTCAACATCTGCAAAGAGTTTGTATGTTCTCTCCGTGTTTGTGTGGGTTTCCTCTGGGTCCTCCTCTGGTTTCCTCCCACACTCCAAAACATACAACACAATGATTAGATTGTGATCCTCATTGGGGACAGGGACTGATTTGGCAATGTCTGTGTAGTGCTGCGAAATCTGTATGCGCTATATAAATAATGGAATTAGTATTATTATATAATAGTTACGAATGTTGCACCAGGAGCTTCTGCCTAAATCCATAGATGTGGATTCTTAAATTAATATCGGAAACAGTCCCCATCCCTTTACCCAGCAGCCACTGCTCTGAAGTCAGTTCTTGGGGATCAATTTGTAAATAGGATGGAAATTTGCATATGTTTACTGTCAGACGTATTCCAGTACTTGTCTTATGGCTGCTTGTCTTTGCTCTTTCTCTTTTGCAGAGATCCCGCGCTGCTCAGGATGCAACGAGCACATATTAGATAAATTCATCCTGAAGGTTCTGGACCGGCACTGGCACAGCGCTTGCCTTAAGTGCTGCGAGTGCCAGGTACCCCTGGCAGAGCGCTGCTTCTCCCGGGCTGGAAATGTTTACTGTAAAGACGACTTCTTCAAGTAAGTTCCAAACCTTTAATCACATTTCTGCAACTTTGATTGTTTATACAAGAAATAGACGGAAAACGCCGTAATACATTATTAGTCTTTAGATCTGTTCGCTCACTAAAAATTTACTAACTCAAAATTTTTTCTAAGATTTTGAAAATTTGAATAATTCTGCTGTATCACCTGCATTTCATACGGTAGACATGGAATCATTGATTGAGTGTATGTTAAGGGCCATTATATGCATTGTATATAGGAGGATATGTGTCTAAAAAGTTTTTTTTAAGTTTCTCAAAGTTTTGAAGTTTTTATATTTCTATTTAGAGCACTCTTATTGTAGCGTTAGCTTTAGTGTTGTAATATGTTTAATCCTTCAAATGACTATCACTGTAGTGTAGTCTGTGAATGCTATGACTACATAGGATGCAGAAATGGTCCTGCTGATAACCTGCTACCAGAGGCCTGTGACCCCCATAAATGCTAATATTGTGTATACAGCATTGTAATTAGTCTACTTTCTACATGGCACTGTTATTTGAGCACTATACATTGGGTATTGAATGGTAATATCATTTTAGGAATGTATGTTGGGTCCATTTGAGCATTTGATGATGCTATTATAGGGACCATGTATGGTGCTATTATAGGATCACAGCATGGTTCTATAATTTGAGCACTTTATGGAAGTACCGTATCATTGGAGCACTGTATGGCAGTATTATAGGAGCACTGTATGGCAGTATCATTGGAGCACTGTATGGCAGTATTATAGGAGCGCTGTATGGCAGTATTATAGGAGCACTATATGACACTATTATAGGAGCACTGTATGGCAGTATTATAGGAGCACTCTATGGCAGTATAGTAGAGCTTTATGGCAGTATTATAGGACCACTGTATTACACTATTATAGGAGCACTGAATGGCAGTATTATAGTAGCGCTTTATGGCAGTATTATAGGAGCACTGTATTACACTATTATAGGAGCACTGAATGGCAGTATTATAGTAGCGCTTTATGGCAGTATTATAGGAGCACTGTATGGCAGTATTATAGGAGCACTCTATGGCAGTATTATAGTAGAGCTTTATGGCAGTATTATAGGAGCACTGTATGGCAGTATTATAGGAGCACTGAATGGCAGTATTATAGTAGCGCTTTATGGCAGTATTATAGGAGCACTGTATTACACTATTATAGGAGCACTGAATGGCAGTATTATAGTAGCGCTTTATGGCAGTATTATAGGAGCACTGTATTACACTATTATAGGAGTGCTGTATGGCAGTATTATAGGAGCACTGTATGGAGATGTTTACGTGCAATAATTGACAGTGTACAGTTTATAGTCCGCTGCGAACAATCATTGACCACATCTGCTGAACTTACCTTCCAGAGGTTTTCTTGTGATGTTGGTAAACCCCCTTTCTGTTAAAAACTGGCACTTCAGCACCATACAATGGCAGGGATTTATCACAGTTTGTACGCCTGAAAGCATGGAGGATGTGGTTCCGGGTCATTCAGTGGGCCATTACACTGCCTATTTACTGTCTGTTCGGGCACGGGCTATGGAAATTCTACTCCAGGTCTGACCCAGTGACGTTGAGCTATGTTGGATTGTTCAGGAGGCAGGAGCCCCCTGATGAGTTCTGGTGAGTGCTGGAGGCCCCTGCGGATGATAAATGTGCCACAACATATTTATGCGTTTCTATAGAATACTATGGGGGGATTTATCATATACTGGTACATGGTGCACCAACACATGGTGTAATCCCTGCCCCTGGCACCCACAGGTTTTATCAGGAGGCTTTGACCTCCTGATAAATCTGTCTGAGGTTGCACCACTGGCATTTCTAGCTTCCGTAGGAAAGCGCCTTAGCCTTCAGCAGAAACTTGCGCAGGTTATGGGTAGTGTGCAGGTGCAGGAGGAATACCCCGTGCCGGACCACTGAGTCGCTGGCCTTGCCCCCATCACGCACCTCCATGCCCACCTGTGTATTACCTGCACCTATTTAAGAGGTTGTACATTAAGATTCTGGCGCACAGACTCTGATAAATCCCCCCATATTATAGACTGAAGACACAAAAACTGTTAACTTAATTCCCTCTTTCCGAGACTTAGTACTCTGTTAGTGTCTGGACATTTTCACCTTTTTTTGGGAAGGTTTTGTATGATTTATCTTAGAGTGTGATGTATCTGGCATCGGTCTGTTGGCTTTTTGCAAGATTTTTTTGTATTTTTTTTTTGCAAAAGTCGCACAAACATCTCAAATTTTTGAGCAACACCTTCTAAATATTCTCCTACACCTGCTTAGGAGGGTTTTTTGCACAAAGAATTTTTCATAGGTCCAGGTCTAGGTTTCTGAGATCAGGTGCAACATTAAATAACTTGTTCACGGTGTGTGAAAAAGTTGCAAATTTTTGTGCAAATTTGCAAATGCACCAAAATAAGTTCCAAGTAGAAGAGAGAGAGAGAGAAAAGAAAAAAACTAACATAATTGACCCCCAAAGACTAATTCTGTGAGACTGATGAACTATCTGGAACCCTGCATTGCAGACTCATTATGGTCACTGGGGTTCAATGTGTTGTTGTAAATGTCAAATAATGTTGTTCAGATAATGTTGTTTTTTTCATTGATTCAGTTAAAGTCGGGAGATCTATATCATTTTGTTTTGTATGGTTTGTAATTAGAAATGTGACTATGAAAGGCAGTTATTGATGCTGAAATAGATATAGAACAACGAAACAGAGAAAAGTTGTCTAGACTTTGCTGGAACTTATATATATTTTTTTTTAAATCAAAAATGTTTATTAAATACAAATAAGAACAATATAGTTCAGTACATAATAAACAATAATTATTCATGAAATATAATACATACGAAAGTGAACAAATACCCAAGACTTATATCAAAATCTCAAATCTGCTAATATAATCTAATTCTCTAGAAAAATACTGGAAGTGAACTGATAATTGATTCGGTATCTGATACAGTAACTTCAAAGTCTCTTATTCTATCAATGCACTTTCATTATAACTTCATAATCCGCCAAATATGTACCAAAAAAACATGCATCTACTCTACCCCCCCAATATGTATATGAACTTCTATGTTGATCACCAATACAACTCTTCCTCCTGACAAATGATGATGTCTGGAGTCTTTCTTCACTCTTTGTATTTGTGCCAAATTAGGGTGTGTGTATGGGATGTCAGGAGGAATATCTGTCTGACTGTCCAGAACATGGACGCCATCTTGAAAGCTGCCTTATTAGATCAAGGTGCAAGGTTTTCCAATGAGATCCAATGTGGTCAACATAACAAAGCCTCAGACATAGCTGTAATATCTCTTGTGGTTTAAAGGTTATCAACACAGAAAGTTGCAAAAACAACTGGGAACGTTCCCTGTGATGCACAGCTATTTGACATGCTCAATATGTTGTCCATGGTTCTGAACACAGATCCGAAAGTATTGGATGCAATAATTATAAACCTGCATTAGTAACTATGGAGAATCTCTGCAATGATATCTGTAACCGCAAGAAATCTTATAGTTGGAATTTCTGAGATAAATCTGGTCTTCTGTAATATGTTACATGACCACCTTCCCATGTGGAAACGTGGTGGCCATGTTCACAAGTTCCTAAAAGATAGGCCTCTTATCTATTTCTTTCTGGGGTATGGTGTAATATTCCCTTTTGTTACTGAGATAATAAAGGTTTTCCTGAGACATTTTATATTGACCTTACGTTAAGTGGCCGACAGCAGTTTTATGTAATGTTATTCAATCAAAGTAAATGTTCCTGCCACCATAGACAGATCCTAATATGAGAATAAATCCTAAGATCATCACTCATAATACTGATGGCATTCACATGTAAATGAGAGCTCAGGACAGAAGGTGATCTGATGATTATCCCTGCTAGTGTCACAATGCTAGGAATATAAAGTCTATCCATCTATCCATCTATCTATCTATCAATCCATCTATCCATCTATCCATCTATCTATCTATCAATCCAGGGCCGGCTCCAGGTTTTAGTGGGCCCGTGGACGATAGAGCCTCAGTGGGCCTCCCTCCAGTAGCCACACTGCCCCCTCTCCCCCTGTACACACACTGTATCCCCCCACACCAGCTATACTACTCCCCCAACCCCTGTACACACACTGGACCCCCACTCCAGCTATGCTGCTCCCCCTCCAGCTACACTGCCCCCCCCAACCCCTGTACACACACTGTACCCCCCTCCTCCAGCTACACTGCCCCCCTCCCCCTCCAGCTACACTGCCCCCCCTCCTGTACACACACTGCACCCCCCCTCAAGCTACACTGTATCCCCCCACACTGCCCCCCTCCGGGAAAGGAAAAAGACTCACCTTTCCTCGTTCCCCCAAAGCAGTGCAGAAACAGCCGCATACGGCCGCTGTACGCACCGGCTCTGAAGCCGGCTTACGTGATCCGATGAGGTCATCATGTGTGCCGGCTTCAGAGCCGTCGCATACAGTGCTGAGCGCCGCTTCGGGGGAACGAGGACAGGTGAGTTTCGGATTCTGCTTCTATGCTGCACTCCCAACGAGCGCAGCATAGAAGCAGAAAACTACACGAGCCGGATGGTGATCATTTGTACCAGTGTCTTAAAGCGATACTGGTACAATTGATCCAGGGGGCCCGAGTGGGCCCCTCCAGCACCCCGGGGCCCCGGAACTTGCCCGGATAAGCCGGGTGCTGGGGCCTGTATCTATCTATCTATCTACACCACTACATCGCACTGATATAATGCCCCCTTGGATTATCCATATGCTTTAAACTTAGATGCACGGCATCGCTTTCCTTGGATAACTATGTGGGTTCCCAGCCCAAACTGTGGGTCTCTCCACACCCCGATACCGGGGTTCAGTAAACACTGTGCTGCCGTGGACTCAAACATTGCTGTTTCACCGACGCAACCAGTTTATCACAAATCCACAAATGTTAAAGGTGCTTTTCTGACATCTGATCATCTACTGGATGCAGTTGCTCCACAGGACTGATGTGTTACGTCCATTCATCACATGATCAGTGGGCAACTCATTCCAAAGCTGAGCTGCAATACCAAGTATAACCACTATGCAAAGCAAGATTTAAATGGGTTATCCCAGTGATGTCACTAGGATATGAGATGGATGAAACATCTTTTTGTCTTATTTGTAAAGTTTTCTATCGGGGCACCCTACCTCTAACTAGGGATAGCGATCAGGGCAAGTGTGGGACTGCCCTTGTCAGAGCGGGAGAAAATCTACTGGGTGACAGGTATGCCAGTAATAGGGATGAATTAGATATCGGACAACAGACTTCTGGACCATTGCCAGTTTTTTGACAGTTCTTTTTCCCAATGTGCGCCTATATTCAATATTCAGCGCCTTAAATAGAGCTCCTTTTTTTAAATTTTTGGTCGCTCTATTAAGGCGCAGCTTGCTAATCCCTACACTTTTCTTACATTTCTATGTTCCCTACGCTGTTTTTGGCACAATTTTGCATGCACAGATGAGCTAAAAGCTGGTGTTCGGAGTTCTATTTCACCTTCATGAATGTGGCAAGAGTTCTTAACCTTTTTCGGCTGTGCGCCAATTCATTAACCCCTTGCGCCACAATCTAACGTCTTAGTGTAAATTACCTCACAATTTGTGCGCCAAAAACACGGACCCTGCACCAAAGTTGATGAATGCCCCACCCCAATGAGTATTACAGGCTGTTGCAATTACTAAGGATGTATTATAATTATTGTTTCCTTACCATAGTCTTTCCTGAGTGCAACATAGACAACCACTGAAAACGGCCTAATATGTATAAAATACTGTATAGGTGACCTCACTCTTATATTTGTGGTCCTAGATGATGGTCTTCTGGAGAGCGCTCAAAAGGAGACGCATCCTTGCACCAACAAGACAGAGCAGACGTGATATTCCAAGGGGTGTTTCAGCCTTTCACCTATATACAAAGACTGAGCATCGCCCGGCCCAGTCCATGGTCTTTGGCATTCACAATCAGTCTAAGCCCAGCTGTGCCCTATGACACAGAATATTTAATGCAATCTTGTGGTGTTGGCGCCCCTCCCTCGCTGATGGTCACCCTAACCTCTGTAATCATCGCTGCAGAGCGGCAGATAGCGCTCCGATATTTATAGGCTGTGTTTGTTATAGTCTAATACTGATACTCAAATGGCCCTTGTTACTGAACAGATTCTCCACAGCCTTGAGAATGTAATCCCAGCAATGCAGGCTTTATCCTTGGAAGTAGTGAGATAGCTGGAAGCCGTCAGCGTCTTGATGCTTAGAATGTCAAGAAGCTTGGAAGGATTCGGAGACAGTCGCCAAGTTTAACAGTCAGGAACATTTATTCCGGGGTTAGGCTTAATTACATTTAAAGCGGCCCTGTCACCGTGAATTAGCATTTTCTCAATCAATAGTCAAGAAATACTTTTATATTACAGCAGCCATTAACTCCAGAATTTTCCATTTTTAGGCTGTTTACTATTACTCCTGCTTACAACCAAAGACTTCATTGTATCGATAGGAGGTAACATTTCTATCCACGTCTTTGAGCCTCGACGCCTCGTCTGTGCCTGGACCCGGGGTTCCTAGGGACGTCCTTATCATATGATCTCTCTATACTTTAAGAAAGAAATATTCCCTCTTATAATAGGATCGCTCACAAGCAGAGCTCTGGAGTTCAGGAGAGCTATAGCTAGTAGAAATGTATTAACTTTTATCCCCTAAACGCCAATTCTGGCATTTGTACATATTTTTTATTTTTATATTTTTAGTGTGTAGGATAATTATATTAAATTTGAAAGGATTTGCCATTTTAGGATATAGAGATACCTAAAATCTTTATGATTTTTATGTTTGTATGTATGATTTTTTTTTTTTAGTATTTGATAGGCTTAGAGGTTTTGATTGTTCATACAGTATAATGCAATACTACAGCAGTATAGTATATTGTAAATATCCTGCACCCCTACTATAACCTACCTTGTGAAACTACAGCCATGGGAGCCTCCGAGAGCCCTCTGTCACAGAAAGCAATTGTCTTCCCCCGCTGAAGTGTTGATCAAATACAAGATGGTCGTGTCCAGGGACTGTTTTGGTGCCTTGGTACCAGGACCAATCAGAGCTAGAGATGAGTGGATGAGTGGATCCAAACCTGCAATGTTTAGTTAGAAGTCCTGGTTGGGGTTCAGCGTTCAGGCTCCCCCTCCTCCCCCCAGTAACGCCTGTAATCGTCGCTGGCACCAATTGTGTGTGCTGAATGTTTAAATGACGTCCACATCTAAATCTGCTGGTATTTTAGTACTAGTGGCATTTAAAGGGTAACATCTGTGAACGGTGCCAGCACTGATCAAGGGTGTTACTGGTGGGAGTACACATTCAGGTTTGTATACCCAAACCCTGGACCCATACCGAACTTTCATGATCAGGCTTGGTCATGTTCGACGAACCAGAGCCTCATCCCTAATCAGAGCTGTTAAACCGGCTATGAATGGGAAGAGCGCAGCCCATCTGCCCACTCCTTATAGCCTTACAAAAGCTCCACCATACTATTATGGCAGATGTTGGGCATTAAAGTAGTTCTTTTTCTTTAAATATTGATATGAAATATGACTGAGCTCTCTGGTTAACATTAAAAGAAAACATTTATACTTGATATGTAGTTGTCCTGTCCAGTGACGTTTGGACATGGGGACAAGTCATCGCAGCAGCCAATTGGTGGCTGTAAAGTTGATCAGCCACAGCTAGTTAACCCCTTTTGTTGGGATGTCATTAGGAAGTACAGAGCAGCAGGAATTCGGACACCCCGAGTCACGAATGCAGCAGGAGGGGTTTATAGATTTTACATTTTTCTTATTCACTGTGCTGGACCATATAATTGTTCATTTCATGATGAAATTCAATTTAATTACAGGCAGTCCCCGGGTAACATACAAGATAGGGTCTGTAGGTTTGTTCTTAAGTTGAATTTGTATGTAAGTCGGAACTGTATATTTTTTCATTGTAATCCCAGCCAGAACTTTTTTGGTCTCTGTGACAATTGGATTTTAAAAATGTTGGGTTGTCAAAAGAATCAGGATTAACACTAAAGCTTCATTACAGACACCTGTGATAACTGTTACAGCTGTTTATTGTAGCCTGGGACTAAAGTACAATAAATTACCAATATCCGGAGGTCCGTTTGTAAGTAGGAGTCGTATGTAAGTCGAGTGTTCTTAAGTAGGGGACCGCTTTTATATATTAATTTATATTGTATAATTTATGTAAAGCAGAGCTTGTTGAAGAATTACTTTGTTTGCAATGTTTAGAAATGTTTCGCTTCAGTATATGATACATTTGCTTTTCTGCTGGACTATGGACGTATTGTATGGTCTCAGTCACATCTCTCTAGGTCTTGTTTATCTGAAAAAAATGATGTGCTCCTAGGTGTCAGAAGGACCTGGTGCTGCTACTTTCAAAAAATATATTTTTGGTCACTATAAAATAACTATAGAAAAGGAGATGAGTGGGGCTCATGCTGCCTATAAAACTTTACGTAGTCAGGAGACAACTTTATAGCAGACAGCTACTGTGTCTTCCAAAAATCAGTTTGTACAAACTATGATAAGAGAGAAATTCAGCAACTTGATCCATTTTCTTCTCTACCAATGGAGTAAAGTCAGGACGCCCCAACGCACATCACGTCAACGGGTCCCATCAGTCAGCAGGTCAAGTCTACAACAGTCATGATCAATACTTCATGGTCACAAGTAATAAAGTCTCAAAGGTTGTTGCCTATTGGATATATCTAAAAGTACATCTACTATCAAAATCCATCATGATAAACCAGATACACTTACCCATCGATCCAGGCACGATGACGGTGATGTTCTTCTATTTGTTATCCATGGCCTCCTTCCTTCTAAAATCAACATTTAAAATTATGCTAATAAGCCAGAAGGGCTCTAGGGGAGTTACCAAAGCTCCTCTGTACTGCACATTCACAGGATGTTACACTGTCTGACCCTCTAGGTCAGTGGTGGCGAACGGGTGCCAGAGGCAGCACTCAGAGCCCTTTCTGTGGGCACCCGGGCCATCGCCCCAGCACACCAGATAGGACTCAAAGAATCTTCCTGCAGTTGCAAGCCACTTAAAAGATGCTGCTTTCAGACATATATTGATACTTACTTCGCTACTTCGACCTGTGGGAGAGGGAGAATGAGTAGACGGGGCCAAATTATCTTTGGAGGATTCTTTGTGTACAGAGGGACACTGGAAAGAAGCTTAAGTGATGCAAATTTTCCATCTTTCTACTGTGTTGCTGTCCTCAGGAGGCCAATCTGATTAAAAGTTGTTGAAGAACAGGGAGCAATAAGTTACTGCTTTAATTTTTGGTTGGCACGAAAAATAAGGGGGGTTTGGGTTGCAGTTTGGGCACTCGGTCGCTAAGAGGTTCGCCATCACTGCTCTAGGTGAATCTCACACAGTGGGAAGTGCTCCCACACAAGACTGTATATGGTGGCTGTGAGCTAGAAACAAAATTGGCAGCTGGCTCAGGACTGGCACCGAGGTCTATAGTGCATAGTCACAGTGCGGTCACATGTATCACCTCACCGTCACCAAGCTGGGTGCGCATAGCCTGGCTCCTATGGAGATGGGGTGAGGAGTGTTCAACCCTTTCTTCTCCACCCAGTTGAAGTGCGGGTGCCAACTTCACCCTGTGTGCAGCCTGTTTCTGCACACAGTCTTTAAAGCTGCAGCATGGGGGGGGCTCTGGTAATGCCCACCATAGCCTTTTTGGCTCTTTAGCAAAATTTTGATTTTAGATGGAAGGAGGCCATGGATAACAAATATAAGAAGATAACCACAGTCACGGTGTCTGGATCTATGAGTAATGTCCCTGGTTTATCATGATGGATTTTGATGATAGATTTACTTTAAAGGAAATTTGTTGTTTACATAAATGTCTTCTCCTTAACACTCACAATATAAGCCTAAAGTTTCACCTCAATCCAGTAGACATATAGCCTATTGTTTTTTTTTTAAACTTTCTTTATTCAGATTTTCAACACAAAACAAAGCATACATAGCAACTTTGGACATTTCCAAATGACTCAAGAGTTTGACATATACCCTATTGTTGAAAAGAAAATGGAACAAAAAAGAACCAATTGGGATTGATGAATTTCCTTGACTATGTTTTATTGTTCGTTCTATCCAGTAATCTGCGCTTATTCTTTTATTAGACGATTTGGCACCAAGTGTACGGCCTGTCAGCAGGGGATCCCTCCAACCCAAGTTGTACGGAAAGCTCAAGACTTTGTATACCATCTACACTGCTTCTCCTGCATCATCTGTAGTCGACAGCTGGCCACTGGAGATGAGTTCTACCTTATGGAGGATGGCCGGCTAGTCTGTAAAGAGGATTATGAGACTGCGAAGCAGAATGGTGAGAAATGATCTGTGTTTATGCTAGAATCTATATCATTTCAATGTCTGACATCTAAAGATATAGGTAGGAAGTCATAGGAGAAATATCTGATCTTTGGTGGCTTTGGAGCAAGATTGGTTTGATCAGAGGCAACTTTGGCCTGTTCTTCTGACTATAATGTTTGTGGACTAAAAGCCTAGTGTATTATAGGTCATACCAACAGTGAAATTGGTCGGCTGATGATATTGTACCTATTATCTACCACTTCTGTTCTCTTAGTATGGGGAATAGACACTTTATGGCCTTAGGCTCCTGAGCCAAGGTGCAACTGCATCTTCTGCACCCTTTCCAGAAATACCTCTGGTTGATTCTGAGTTGCCTCAAAGACATTTTAATAACAATAATGTTTGGTGGAAATTGTCAGACGTTGTTTCTCCATGGCTGGAGTAAGGTCATGGTATCAATGGAACACATGTCTCTGCTAACCATCCATCACCACCTCATAAAGTTATGATGGACATCAATTTGTTATGATGGGAATTATGACAATTCCACCAGCTTTTCATGGCTGAGTAGGATCACCCAAGGTTGGGATCATCAACGATGGGTGCATTCTGGAGACCACAGGGCACTTACCCCATACCAATATGGCACACATAAAGGCAGCCTTAACCTAGAGATACCTTCTACTGATCATATTATATCTATATGATATAAGAAACCTCACCCTAAATATTTAGCAATGTTTTATGTGTTTAATAGTTAATATCTAAGTCTGCCAGTTCTCTTATTTGTGCCCAGAACATAAATTAAGCTCCTTCTATTTCTTAGTCAAGTGTTTGATTGAAATAAAATGTAGTAATTGGTTTCATGACATCATCACTGACAGCATCAGGCCGGAGCAGCAGCACTTTCTGGTAATAGAAGGAGCTTCTTCCTAGATGTGCTATTTGTCATGTACACTGGTGAATGATGAGGAGAGTTTGTGAATTATGATACATTCAATCGGTGAATTAGAAAAAAAAGAAGCCGGTCATAAATATATCATAACTTCTGTTAAAGGGAAACATACACATAATGGTGCCATTAATATACATACTGGGGCTTATTTACTAAGGTCCCGCAGCCGGATTTCCGCCAGGTTTTCCGACGTTTTTGGGCATCACGTCCAGGATTGTGTCGCTTGTGATCGACTTGTGCAACAATCGCAATCGCGCCGGCTTCCAGGCGACACAAATCGGTGGGCGGGCCGTAGGATGATCTGATGGATTCGGACTACGCGCAGGATTTAACACATCAAATTGTGTCGCAAGACATGTACTCACATCCACCGGGAAGAAGAAGGGGAACTCTGGCGGACCTGTGCGGGGAAGCAACACATGCAGGAAAATGGACGCACGATCTTGATGAATAGCGGCAGAGTTCATTCTCGTCGGACAAGGCACCTCGGGGATCGCGCAGGGACCAGGTAAGTAAATGTACCCCAGTGTGTTATAAAAGACGCTTTCTTAGTCTATATACTTTGGATAATGTCTACTGACAGGTTTACTGGGTGACTATGGGAAATCTACAATCCTCTACAGCCCTGAAGGATACGTTGATGGTGATATTTATATTAGGACATCATGGCTGTGCATACAATTCATATGATACATGTAATATTCTATGTTTTAAAGGTCTTTGAAAATTAACCTTGAAACCATGTAATGAAATAATGACATTTTTTGTATTATTCAGATGATTCAGAGGGTGGAGCAAAAAGGCCTCGTACCACGATAACTGCTAAACAGCTGGAGACGCTAAAAAACGCCTACAAGAACTCCCCAAAACCAGCCCGCCATGTGAGGGAACAGCTCTCCTCCGAGACTGGGCTGGACATGCGTGTTGTGCAGGTACATCACCTACCTATATTGGCAACTCACATATTTTCTGGACTATTTGACACATCTCAGATTTCGTCATCCAAAACCCGAAAATCATATTTGATCCCATTTAAAATTCCCTGTTGGTCACACACAAGCAAAGCACACACAGCCCTACTACACCCACATGCTTCTGCCATCACTCTGGGTCCTGCAGAAATACTTTATGGGGCGCCAGGAGAGAGCAGTGAAGAGGCGCCGCTCTCCGAGATCATGTGAAGCGCTTTGTTAGCACTTGACCCGATCTCCAAAACAGTGGACAGAAATATCTGGCATATCCCCTACAGTACACCACAGCATGGCCACTGAAGACTGGATATGGGCTACATGGTCTATAACAGTAAATTGATGAATGTTATCACAGAACTATAGTAGATAATGTTGAAAATAGACATCGGTCCAACAAGTCCAACCTATAAATTCCTTCCCATCCCGAATATGGCAGTCAGTATAGCTCTCTGCATCAACTTTTAACAAAATTTTTGTTCCCATAGCCATTGACGTTTTTGCTCTCCGGAAAGTCATCCAGGCCCTTCTTGAAGTTGTCCATATTAAAACTCATTACACCATCTTGTAGCAGAGAGCTCCATAGTCCGAATACTACACAACCTACTCATTTTTAGGTTTCTTTTCAAGTTCTTAACTATGGCAGGGGTCAAATCAGCAATAAACATGGAGGTCTCTCATACAAGGCTACATAAAAGATCAAAACTTTAACATGAGGAATGTAGTGTCTCAGTCCTGGCAACATCCTTAATAAAGATCAGACCGAGGCAAATAATGAGAAGCTTCCTTCATCGATCTGTAGAACACTGTGTTCTTCCCCTAATTTCCTATACATTGTGTGACATGACCCGTTCTCTCCTTAGGTTTGGTTCCAGAACAGAAGAGCTAAAGAGAAACGGCTGAAAAAAGATGCAGGCCGACAGCGATGGGGGCAGTTCTACAAAAGTGTGAGGAAATCTCGGGTAGGAAAGCCAGGCAAGGAAAGTTCAACGGAAGACTGTGGTGTCAGCGACAGTGAATTAAGCTACAGAGGTAATTGGCTAATTAAGTTTACGAATATGGCGGCAGGGAGTCAAAGACATTCGTATCTTTCTTTTTTTTACTTTTACATTTTTGTAAATCCATGGCACTGCCTCTAAAAGAAAATGTGCAATGTTTTCGAATTCTATACCTCCCCTTTAAAAGTGAAGTATAGCCTATTCCTCTCCAGCCCAGAGACCTTTCAATGTTATAGAAGCGTCTATAGCTCAATACCCATAAACGACTATAAAAATTTCTGCTAGCGCTCCATTAACTTCCCGATGCCAGGAGCTGGCTCAGGATCAAGCAACATCTGGAATACTCAAGACGGCCCATTTTAAAAAGTGCAAAGCGATTCACCAAAGCCTTAAAGTTGCAGTGAATTATGGGAGTTCATGCTGTGTTGTGATGAAATATAGTGCATTGTAATGAACTTTGTATTTGTCGGCCACTTTCCAGAGCTGCAGGAAAGTTGTAGCCACAACGGAGCTGACAGCAATCGCTAGTTACAAAGCCCTCTCCATCTCCAGTAAATACCTGAGTAGTATTCCCTGCAGTCCATTTGTCAAACACGGCCGTGAACTAGGCAATTGATCAAATAAATAAGGACGCAGAAGGACGATTAATCATCGCTCCGGTTCAGCCATCAGCTGGTTTATGATGATTTTTGTGCGTGTGGAATATTAAACAGCTTATAATTCAAGGCCGCTGCCTATTATTTTATATCAGACTAATTCCTTCATTATATCTATGCTTTAGTATACTATAAAGAAGAGCTTTATACTGTGACTTGTCATGTTTAATGACATACTAAGACTGTCCTGGAACCTCGCCCCTGGCCAACATTCAACTACCTAGAAACACAAGTCCTTTCCCCATGTATTGTATTCCAGATACAACTTCTATAGCGATAACGCACCATCCATTCTCATTTTTATTCTAATAGACACATTTTTAAAAAATAAAGCCAGACAAAATATCTCAAAGAAAAAATGATATTTTTCTATATTGAGAAATTGGTCAGGAACTATAATGCAATTTCCTCATCTATACTTTGTTCCACTACTTTACTATATAGAGATAGTTTGGGTCATGGGGGCTTAAAAATACACTGAATACTGAGGAATGTGTGAGGAAATATGTAAGATAATCAGCTGGAGCAGCAGTGGGACAAAGAGTGTTGTCAGATTAGAGTCCCTTAGGCCTAATACATTAAAAGGATTTTGATTGCCAACCCTTCATCGTCCCTTAGGACAGTGGTGGAGAACTTTTTAGAGACTAAGGGGCAGATTTATCAAGCGTCTGAAAGTCAGAATATTTCCAGTTGCCCATGGCAACCAACCACAGCTCAGCTTTCATTTTACTAGTGCTCATGAATATTTTAAAGGGGAGCTGTGATTGGTTGCCATGGGCAACTGGAAATATTCTGACTTTCAGACACTTGATAAATATGCCCCTAAGTGTCGAACTACAACAAAAAACAAACTTATTAAGGAAATCAACCATTTAAAAAAAAAACAAAAAAAAACTCATCTAAGGATATTCACCTCATTCCTCTTCTATACAATCTCAGCGCCGTCCTCCGCTAAGCATGACAGCCAGGATCACTTACAAAAAAAAATTATTATTAGCAGCCCGGAGTGCGGGGACAAGATGTCTGGAGCTCCGGGCTGCTAATTATGCAAGCTGAGAGCATGGGAGAGGGAGGTGACGTCACGCGAGAGGTGTGAATTCTGGGATGCCTGGGAATAAAGGAGGAGGCCTTGGTCTGGGGAACTCGTGCTGGGTTCATAGCCTGGGTGCACACATAGAGGGCTCTGTGTTCCACCTCTGGCACCCATGACATAGGTTCACCACCACTGTCATAGGAAATAGACGCCACTTTCATCTAAATTAGCTTGTCTTATACTGTCCACCATAACTGACATGTAGAATGTAGGCCCCAACCCCCTCCCCCCCAATGCTAATTCTTCATTCCTTCAACATAATAGGACCCAGTCAAAAATTAGATTTAATCCTTTTTTTTTTTTATGGTAGAGCAAAATACTTCGAACTGATAAGGCAACTAAATCTGTTGCATACTCCATTAATTTAAGTTGTACTTCAACCAGATATTCTATGCTAAACAATGAAAAAACAAACTATGTTGTATGTTATTTTTATTGGTCTGAATTATTTACATTTTTTTTTATAACCCACAGATGATCAGATTTTGTCAGAACTGGGATCTACGGCTGGTATTTACAGTACAGGAGGGGACCTTGTGAATGTGCCTCTTGTCAATGGAGGCTTTACAATAGATGCATCAGGACAGTCCTACCAGGAACTTCATGACGGTAGCCCTTATGATATTCCACAATCACCCTCTTCTATTTCATCCCTTCCATCCCATGGGTTACCATACAACATGGACAATGCAGGAGGGCTTCTCAATCACCCACCTTTACGAGCTCTACCAGCTGCTCCAACCTCTGACATCTCCACAGAAAGCAGCATGGGTTATCCAGACTTCCCAACCAGTCCAGGTTCTTGGTTAGATGAGATGGACCATCCTCCATTTTAAAGAAAAGGGATCAGGCCTTCTAGATGATCATTGGGTTTGCCAAACTCTGCGGACACCACACTCAGCCTTTGGAAATCTCTGAAAGACAAAATTTCTGCTCCTCCATACTGTACAGTCCTGCAAAACTGACACCATGGGCACCCAAACCCAGACAAATGGAGAGGGTGAGTGGAGGAGCTTCCATAGACAATGCGCGGTACAACAATGTATTGATATAAAAACTGGAATGTTTGCACTTTTGTGGGTTCTGAATCTCCCAAACTAATCCTGGGCGATCAAGAGACATGTCCTCACACATTTCTCAATCCTCAAGAGTTCATGCTCATGAGTATTTGTGTCATCTTGCCACTTGAAAACATCAGATGGATCCAACCAACAAAATCCACCAGCCTTCGTAAGAGGCACAGACCATCAGTTGACATGCAACCGACAATCTATACCCATTATAATGCAGCATTTGTTGTGGGACAGAATCATTTGTTTCTGAATAAATGAAATAGTGAGATCAACGTATTTGAGTCTACAGGTCAATTGTAAAAACCTTACGTGTCTAACCACGTTGTGTGGGTTTCCAATTGTGAAGCTTTTGGATTGGATTGTACCATTCCTCTGCTATTCCTTCTATAAACATATGAAAATAGGGTGTTACTGGTCAGTGGGGTGTGTCCTGCACAGTCAGCAATGATTGAATCCCAGTAGCAGAGATTTTCGGTTCTGATGCCTTGGCCCGAGCACTGAACATCACATCCTGTTACAAGTGATGACCCCTGGTCTGCTGAAGCCACTGAATGGCCTGAAGATCCCTTTAAGAAAGAATAGCAGAGGAATGGCTAAATGCAGATGCTCCAGAATTCTTACTCGAAATATTTACTTTTCCAGCCTATAGCGGTTTTACGTAGCTCTTACGTGCCCCTTATATTTTACCACACACAGGGGTAGTTCTCAGGCTACGAGTGTGGTCCGATGTTTGTGGCCCATGTGTCTTCAGCATATGAGGTCTGATGACAGGAGAAAAGACTGCCTGATCCGACAATACGGGCATGAATAGGACCTTCTCTATGATTTGTGCCTTGGGCAGTCAGGTCTTACATGGGTCCAATGTGTGTGAGCCCATTGAACATATAGGACTGTGTACTAGACGTTGAAACAACAGCTACCGTGTGGCCAAAAGCACAGGTATAATTCTGTGAAGAGCCTCAAAATTAGAGAGATTGGCCACTTATCAAATTACATAGGGTCACTCACGTCTACTTACCTGTTTGGCATTCCGCATTTGGTCATGACTTCCTGTGATGTCTCATGTCCTGCTGGCTTCTGGTAGGTAGAGGAGGCCATGCAGTCATTACTACATGCACACCCCCTCTGTAATAACCACTCCCATATCAATGGTGGGAGGAGCATTTGGATGTCTTTTACATGCCCCTCCAATTACTGATATGGGAGTGGTTATCATGGACGGAGTGTGGATACAGTAATGACTGCATGGCCCCCTTCAACTTCCAGAAGCCAGAGGGCACATGAACCACCGCTCCATTGCAGTGAATTTCAAATTTTAACAGGGCATTAAAGGGTGATCTTATTAGGGTCTTATACTTACCCTGTTAAAGATTGTATAAGTGACCAACGCGGTGACAACCTGAGGTATTCCACATACACAGGGGTCTGGGTCTTCAGATTCTAGGGGATTGAGGAGCTGACAGAAATATATGACAATCTAGAAGCTATCTAATATAAGGTGACAAGTTACTGTGGGTATCAGGTCCAAAAACATTCATGGTCCTGGAAGGGTTATGCTAGGACCTCCAGAGAGTGGCTGATGGGGGTCCCACATAAATGTTCCCCTCAACTCCTCTGACAAACGTATAATGATATAGACACTTATTATAGAGCATTTTGGCTTCTATGAAAAGTGGCCACGGGTTATGTGACGTTTGACTCATGACTTTGCCATCACATTGGCTCTTGAGAACATCCTTCATGGGAACTTTTTATTTTAGTCCTAATATAGTCCATAATTAAATATGCTAAGTGCTCTTCCAGACGAGCGTTTCAGGATGGTTCAGTAAAATTCTGCCACATGGTGTCCGAATCAATAGAAGATAATTACTACTAAGTACAAATGTCAAGAGGGAGCATTGTTATGCAAATGAGCTGAGAGAAGTAGCGGCTTTCCCATTCCTATGCTGTACATGGCAGAAAGATAACCCAGTGTATACATGGAGGCACCCGGCCTGGTGCAGGGTTACTGTAGGCAATGCTGTGCCGTGCATGAAACCTTATCAGTTATGTTGTGAAGTTATAAGAGGTATTCACACGAAGACAAGTTTCTTGTATGTACTCAGGATAACAAAATAACACATTCTCCAATTCACTGTTATTACCAATAAATGCATTTCACACATATAAGTCCAACCGTTCTCTATCAGTCCGGCTGTACATATTTTCAGTTGCCCCTGGTTTCCAACCCTGGATCTTCTAACTTTAGGGTCGGCAGCCATCATGCTTTTCTGTGTGACCCTGTGGAGCTGAGCTCTTCTCTGCCACTGCCTCACCATTGCATTCCAGGACGGAGCTAACACCCACCGACTTCCTGTCGGCAAACAACAACACATCACATTGTGAGCTACAAGCTATAGACAGATCAATTCTTAATCTGGGGGAATGGGGAGGGAGGCACTGGAGATCTGATAGTGTGTGTGTAGCTGAGATGTAGCACAGTTGGACGGTGTCATTGTGTGTAATATGCATCTCATGGATCTCATCATCTCTGATCTGTCTCATTGCTCTTTAAATGTTCAGAAGGTCAATGAAAGTGTAGATAAACCTTGTACCCAGATAATCTAATCACATTGTCAGCACACAGAACTAGATGGATCAGGAATTATCTGCTTAGAGAGTCCCCGCCCACATCCAGGAATCTTACACTGACCATCTCTGAGTGATAGGAGCTAAAAAAAAAAACAATAAAACCAAGTAAAATTGTAAAGTAAAAGGTTAAAAATTATCTTTGTGTAATCATCACTAGGGGATGGAAATTTGAGAATTTTCTTTCATGGGCAAACCCCTTTAAAATGTATGTTTGCGTTTGGAAAATTAAGGATAGGTGACCCATTTGAGATTGTCAGGGGTCCAATGCTGGTCACCGCCCACTGATAGGCCGATCAAAGATCAGTAATGATCCATTCCGTTTATCATGTGGCCTGCGTGTAGCTGAACCCTATACGATATAAAAATTTTGTTAAATCCTGAACAACCCCTTTAAGTATATGTAGAGAAATTGCAATCTAATTTTATTCATGTAGCGATGTAGTATTAGAATTGATAAAGCTAAATCTTTAAAGGGAAGCAGTCAGCGCTACGAGCCGATGCCTGAACAATCCTGATGTCATTACAGAAGTGCAGACTAGATCACTGCTCCTTCTCAATGTATTTGTGTGTGTAATCCTTTATGTCATAAAAAGTACATCTCCAGCCTGACTCAGCACTAGATGTGCGGCCCGGCACTGACACAGCACAATTTCACTAATGTCCTGCAAGCTGACATCTTAAATTGTTCCTTATGCAAAATTCCTGAGCAAAAACTTCCATTGACCCCCTGCCCATGAAAGAAAATTCTCAAATTCTTTTATTATTTACTATTTAGATAACTTACTTTATAATTTTACTCCGTTTTATTGCTGTTTTAGCTCCTATCACTCTCTCTAAGCAGATACTTCATGATCCCTCTAGTGCTGTGAGATACTTTGTGCTGACAATATGCTTAGATCATCAGGGTACATGGTTTATCTACACTTATGTAGCCTCTGAACATTCACTATTATCTGACACACAGAAAGAGAGATGACAGATTAGATCCATGAGATGGATATTACACATGACATTCTTCCCTCTGCCATCACATCTACAGCTCTACTATATACCTCCTTCCCTCTCCCCTGGATAAAGATCTGATCTGTCTGTAGCTTGTCTCTCCTCAAGCAGTGATGTGTTGTTTGCAGGCAGTCAGTCAGTGTGAGCTCCTCCTGGAATGCAAGGGCAGCTCAGTGCAGTATTACGGCTCTTCTTGGTGAGCTGGCTCATTAGGCTCCACTCACTAAGAAGAGCCGACTCTTCTGGCTCCTGAATGGCCCCCTATTAAATATATAATAGGGAGCTGCAGGCCAGTCAATCACCCCATTCTATACCATATTAAACCCATTTGTATTGGGTGAAAAGGGGTGTGGTGAGCCCGTTAGGGCAGGGTTAAGTGAGCCATTGGCTCACTGAGGGGAGCCGGCTTGTGTCGTTCCTGAACCACGCATCACTACAGTGCAGCATCAGATAGGAGAATGGAGGTCATTTATCTTATCTCTGTTTTGACTGGCTTTTGTCTGTCTTTTTTTCCTTCTGCTTCTTTGGTAATTTATCAATATCACTTTTTCCCTGTGTTAAATGGGTATTGTTTTGCAGAACTTTTTATTTATTTATTTATTTTTTTTAAGACATTTGTTACAAATGTCTCAAAAACACCACACAAATGTCGTAAGTCACTTCTTTCCATTGTCCAAGTTCTCCTTAAGTATGGTTTCGTCTGGAGTTTAGTATATTTTTGTTAATAACAATGAATTATAGAATGTGCTATTTTGTTATCCCGAGTATATTTAAGAATCTTGTCTTCGTGGGAATACCTCTTTAAGTTCAATATGGAGTCCTATCTGATGGAAACATGTTATAGAGTAGGAAGAGCGGATTGAACATGGTGTATAATCTCCTCTCGAAAATGCTGCTTGCAGATAGCACATTTTGCACAAACTGCTCAGCTCCTCCTGCTCTATAACAGTAGCCCTGCACACAGGACACTATGTACAATCTGCTTAGCACATCCTGCTCTATAACATGCTGCCTGCTGATGGGGTACTACTGAAAATCTTCATTGGCCCTCTAGCTCTATAGCAGTGATGGCTAGCCTATGGCACTGGTGCCAGAGGTGGCACTCGGAGCCCTTTCTGTGGGCACTCAGGCCATCATCAGAGATGACTCCAGGTATCTTCCTGCAGTCCCAGACAGCCCAGGACTTGCTGTGCACAGAGCTATTTTAAAGTGACAGCGCTACCTGGGACTATTTTCTGCTTTGTTGGTGTCCTCAGGTGCTGATATGAATGAAAACTGACAGAGAAGGGAGTATAAATCACAAATTACATTTCTGTGTTGGCACTTTGCGATAAATAAGCGGGTCTTTGTTATAGTTTGGGCACTCGGCCTCTAAAAGGTTTGCCATCACTGCTCTATAGGATGATGTTTGCAGATAGGACCTATCTGCAGGTAACACAACCCGCTCAGCTCATCATGCTCTATGCAGTCAGTATGTTCTAAAGGTAAGAGAATCCAATTTACTATTAAGAGATCTAAGGAGATGGAGATGAAATTCAGCTACACAAGTAGTTGCCGTGGAGCCTTTATAGCTAGACACTGATGATTCTGCACAAGGTGTGACTTCATTATTACAAAGGTTGAAAGGTTACAGGTTGAAGGTTGGAAAAAAAAATGGCTGATTTCTTCCAAAAACAGCGCCACACCTGGCCATAGGTAGTGTGTGGTACTGCAACCAAGATCCATTCATTTCTATACAGCTGAGCTGCAATGCTAGCACAATCCATGGTCAGGTGTGGCGCTGTTTTTCAAAGAAATCTGTCATATTTTTCAACCTCGGGGGAACCCCTTTTAAACAGATGGAATATAGTAAGTGCAGTAATAGTTTACGTCTAGATATAGTCTAAGTAACTCTCTAGTTCATACCCTTGTATAAATTCCAACATGAAGTAGGAAGATTTCCTCTAAACACATGACAGATGTAAGGGGAATTGCTGTAACAGATCTTATTTAAAGGAATTGTCCAAGATTAGAAACGTTCTCCAATTTACTCTAAAGAAGCGCCACTTTTTTCCTGCAGGTATTGCAGTTTGAATGGGGGATAAGCTGCAGTACCGGACACAACCTATGGACAATGGTGGCAGTGTTTGCGGAAATAAAAAAGGAAATTTTTTTTTTTTAGTTTAAAAGGAGTAAATCCAACATCTATCCAGATAAACGAGAGTATTAAACACCACGACCCGGCCACACGAGATGTTCTCGATTTTAATGTTCAGAACTTTACAAGCCACAAGACAGATTGGTCTCCCCCCTCCCCGTCACTGCAGATGCCGGGCTCAGCCTCTCTTTGGGATTTTATTTATATCATCTTTTTTTAATCATTTTACCATTTAATGCTCCTCAATTAAAGTGTTTTTAGAGTGGATCCAGCTTAAATTGTGCATTAAGCACTTTGGTGATCGGTAGTTAAGGGCAAGGAGAGGGATTAGAGTTGAGCATGTGTGCGTGGCAGGGTGTATAGATGTGCAGAGCGCTGGGCTGGAAAGCAGATTACGCTGCGGCATTCGCCATGGTTAGGGCACCAGCCGCATGCATATGGCGTGAGAAAGGAATTAACCCCTTGGTGGGACGCAGCAGTAATGCATGGCTCTCATACACAGAATACAGGGGGATTAGTTCCCTCTGTGGGAACAGATTTGATGGACAATCCTGTGGCGCTCAGTATGAAGGTGAATGAATAATCTGCAATGTTACTAACACTCATGGCTGAAGCCTTATTATAGAAGGAGTGATATATTAGGGGAAGGCAGTGATGGAATCTTTTTAGGCCCAAACTACTAACCAAAACCCATTCATTGCAACACAAAAATTTCAGCAGTAACTAATGGCAGATATATTTTCATGATTGGCGCATTGAGGACACAGATAACACGGAAAGGATGAGAGATTGTTTATATTTAGGTCCGGGGTGGACGGGTTGAAGTTTTTTTTTGCCATTTTTTTTGGACCCCAGTGTATCACAGGGTCTATTACAGATCGCTCCGTAACAGCCATGGGGGTCTGTTTCCCCCCCTTGATATAATCGGGGGCTGCTCATCAGGTGCTGTGACAGCAAGAAGGCAATGCATGACCGTGGCACAAACCGGGTTTAGCACCGATTGCAGATGTTGGCAACAAACAACCGCTACGTAAGGAGAGCGCTCAGCCTGTGAGCTGCTGCCCCATAATGGGGTAAAATACCGAGTGTGACACATCCTGAATACTCGCTGATGAGCTCCGTGTTGTGGCGACATCCTCCCTGCCCACAAAGAGACACAGGTTCACGGCCACTGGTCTAATTTTTTTAACTTAAAAAGAGGTATTCCCATCTGGACATTCACATTTAATGTAATTCATTTATCAAATTTATACATTTCTTTAAATCGGATGTTATTAAAATATATCTACCTGTGTGGAGATAATTTCCCATAAATGTAGTCATGTTGTCCCTAATAAATGAGATAGCTGACCTTGGATACGACCACCCCGCACTCTTCCAGCAGTGCACTATGGAGTTTTGCCTGACTACCTGGATCTCGGTGGTCAGTAAAGCCCAGGAGCAGATGTGAACTGGATTTTATCACATGCGGTTCACTGAAGGTTGTAAACCGTAACGTCAGCATCTACGTTGTTGCGATACAGAAAGAACGAGGAGATGGATTGGTGGAATAACAGGCATTTTCTTTTTAAGATATATTACAAACTTTATTTTCTTTGCATGCATTATTGACTTAAAGGGGATGGATGGGGAGGGGGTGAGAATTTAAACAGGAATGCTTTAAGACAGAAAAACACATAATGAAGGCCAGAACGGGTAAACTCCACGTGAGATTTAGTTTGCACTTTGTAAAAGGCTGGGAGATTTGTCATGTTCCCCGAAGGAGACGTGTTCCTTTAACATTTCTGAAATTTCTTTGTTATCTGTGGCTTCATGTGGCTGGAAGCCATCGTGGTCCACGAGAGTGGGGTCAGCGCCATGTTCCAAGAGCATTTCCACGATGTCCGAAAACTCACAAGCAGAAGCTGAAACAACAAAGTGTTTAAATAAGACATAATATAGATATTACATCACTTTTGCTTCATACTATATCACCAAGGCACTTGTGACAAACGAATAGTAAAGAGCACTCTACGGATAAAATAAACCTGTGTGTTGTTTTTTTACAATCATGCTGCTACTGACATATTCCAGGATTGTAGCTGGACTGGAGCACTCTGTTTAGTGAAGAGATCTTACACACCAGTTCACCATAGACCCTTCCCTTTTCTGAGTAGGAGCAGTATCAAACTTCTGGTTATATATTAGAGCACAGATGAGTGGCTGGGAAGTGTTACGCAAAGTCCAAACAACGCAACAGTCTAGCCACAGCCCTGCAATATAAATGCATTTCTCACAGCACCACACAAAAGGAAAGACTTCTAGAGCTACTATAGAATAGTGGCTGAAACTTATGGTCAAAACTGCAAGAAGATTCTCTAAAGGTAAATCCTCCGGATGTTGAAAATGGCACCAGAACTGCAGGGAGCATTTTATAGAGCAGAAGGTGTGAGCAGACTGATAGAGCTTACAAAAGTGTCCATCAGTCTGCTCTGCTACTCCTGCTCTATACTATGCTGCTTGCAGATTGGACCTTATGTACAAATCCCACCTGTAGATGGGACACTATAAATAAAGTGCTCAGCTCCCCCTGCTCTATAACATGTTACATGCAGGTAGGACACTATATACAATATGCTCAGCTCCTCCTGCTCTATAATATGCTGCCTGTAGATAGGAATGTATAAATACAGCGACTCCCCTTTTATAGGTGAACTTTATCACTAAATAGGAAACTGATCCCATTCACACAAGGATCCCCATTACATTATATAGATTTGGTGAAGCTCAGATGCTGACATTCATTACCATGAGAGCAGGTGTCGCCACTCATTTTCTGGGGTCCCAGAAGTGGGATCTGGGGTAGTTTGAGGAGAAAACCACTTCAACTAATAAAAATCCCATATACACAATAACCACCCTGCGAGTTGTATCATTGGTGCCTCTTTATTGATTTCCATCTCTCTATATATAGACATATACCAGGCCTATGACATTTATAGTACAGAGATTATATATATATTTTTGGGGAGTAATTGTGATTCCTCTGAGCGATGCATCCACTTAGAGAATCCCGGATTGCCGTTCTTTTCAGAGTGATGACAGGAGAGATGTATATCGCCTCCTCCCTGCACCAGATGGGGACTGGTCCCATCCCAACCTCTCCCACCAATACAAGACGCCTGATTTCCACTGGGAGATGTGGAAAATGGTATTTTATACCCCTATTGCAGGGCATCTCCAGAACGGGAGGCAGCGACCAGGAGGGAGGGGAGCAGGAGGCTGACCTTGTACCAGCACAAGCCAGAAAGATGGATTTACAACCTTTTATGGGGTTCCTGACCTTTGTTATTACCACTTGCTGTCAGGGAGAAGATAACTCAAGGGAAAGGATCTGCCCCTGCACATAAAGAGTTTAGGGACAGGCAGATGTTACTGTGAGGTGAGGGTTACACTGTATTCTACTTCTTAGGATCAGGCGGTGTAATGCATGTTGTATGTTGCAGTGTGGCAATAAAAAGGCATTACAAGAACTTGGGCCATGTTCACACAATGGTTTTTGATCTGGGTCAAAAGACGTTGGGTTTTCAGAAATTTAATTTGCCCAAATGAACATCTGAACACAGACCCAATTTGTTAGAACAAACCATGCCTACTACATATAAAACACTACAGGCTGATCCACCTTTGATCTAATGTCCTTAAAACAAGTAAAAATGAGGCTCAATATTGTGTATGGCCTTTCCACCACACCTCGGCTCCTGATGAGGTTGTGGATGGTCTCCTCAGGGATCTCGTCCCAGACCTGGACTAAAGCATCCGCCAACTCCCGGACAGTCTGTGGTGCAGTCCATTGGTGAGAGGAGCAAGACATGATGTCCCAGATGTGCTCAAACAGATTCCGTTATGGAGAACGAGCGGCCAGTTCCTTGCAAAAACTGCTGACGCTCCAGACACATGAGGTCTAGCATTGTCCTGCATTAGGAGGAACCCGGCACCAGCATATGGTCTCACAAGGGGTCGGAGGATCTCATCTCGGTTCCCAATGGCAGCCAGGCTACCTCTGGCCATCCCACACCATTACTGACCCACTGGCAAACTGGTCATGCCGAAGGATGCTGTAGGCAACAGGTCGCTCTCCGCGGTGTCTCCAGACTCTGTCACATGTGCTCCGTGTGAACCTGCTGTCATCTGTGAAGAGCACAGGCGCCAGTGATGAACTTACCAATCCTGGTGTTCTCTGGCAAATCCCAAGCTATCTGCACGGTGTTGGGCAGTGAGCACAAACCCATCGGTGGATGTTCAGCTTTCATTCCATCCTCATGGAGTCTGTTTCTAACCATTTGTGCGGACACATGCACATTTGTGGCTGCTGGAGGTGATTTTGCAGGGTTCTGGCAGTGCTCCACCTTGCAAAAAGGCGTAGGTAGCGGTCCTGCAGCCCTCCTACGGCCTCCTCCATGTCTCCTGGTGTACTGACCTGTCTTCTGGTAGCGCCTCCAACCTCTGGACACTACGCTGACAGACACAGCAAACCTTCTGGCCACAACTCGTCATGCTGGAGGAGCTGCACCACCTGACACACTTGTGTGGGTTGCACAAATGTAAAAGCACCACCAAAATTGACTAAAACATCGTCCAGAAAGTATTAGTACTGAGAAGTGGTCTGTGATCCCCACCTGCAGACCCACTCCTTTATTGAACGTGTGTTTCCAATTGCCTGTGAAATTGATTGACAATCAGTGTTGCTTCCTAAGTGCACAGTTTGATTCCACAGAAGTTTGATTATATATATATATATTATATATACACACACAAATACATTTATATTGTGATAAAGGGAAATCTCACTTACCATAATGCAACGGAGTCTGTCCTTCAGCATCCTGAAATTAAAAATAAAAAATTGATCAGTTTCTAGAAACCTACATATACTTGTGTAAATGGATTGGCAGGTCTCCTAAAGATCCCTATAAGTGTCCCCTAGCTCCAGCGAGTATTGATAACCCGTCACATTGTACACCGGGAAGGCAGTAATGTATTCTGAGCGGCCAAACATGTGACTGATGGATGGGGAAGCCACAGCCACTTCATATAATATCACACAGAAAGGACATCAGATACAAAGTGCCCCTCTCCAACCCAAACTATATTCTAAAGATGCAAAGATCATCCACACTTGGAATGGTTCTGGAAAGGAGGCAAAATCTACCAGCAAAATCATCATGATATACCAGGGACACTTACTCATAGATCCAAGCACTGGGACTGTGGTAATCTTCTAATATTTGTTATCCTTGGCCTCCTTCCATCTAAAATAATATAATAAGTATGCTAATGAGCTTGAAAGGCTCTGGTTTGGGTTTCCAGAGACCCTCAGTGTTGTAGCTTCACAGGCTGTTACAATGAGCAGAGCAGGTCGCCCCTCTGCACTTCCTGCTGCTGCTATATTACACGAGCAGCTCTTCAGGTTCATTAGCATAAATTATAAAAGCTGATATAAGAAGGAAGGCGGCCATGGATTGGATCTATGAGCAAGTGTCCCTGGTTTATAATTTCCTTTAACATCTCCTCTTTTGTACTTTCTTGATCCCACTTGGACCATGTGTGGTGCTATATATTTTACATGGCCCACCTCTATTATCCCAATATCCAACACTACATGCACCATCTTTCCTCACTACACACTTCCTCCAACATTTGGTTAACCCATACCATGTTATGGGGACTCTCTGATCAACGTTCCCAAGGCACCTGCTATCACACACTTTGGGTCTGATCCTGCACAGACGAGGATGTCCATGGAGCCAAGTGTACATGTGGTGGGGTTGAGGGGTAAGTTTTTAGTTTTATAACCTGCATGCTGTTCTTTTTGCAAAAGGTTGACCATAAATTGAGGAATAAGAACATAGACCTGAACAAGAATGTGAATGAATGTGACAAAGGTGACGGACTGCAGACCACCCAGTAGCGCAGTGGTTAAATTAAAGTGACAGCGCCCTTAATGGGTCATCCCCAGGAGAATGAATACAGAGGTTAATGAATACAAAAGAAACACAAAGCTGCCGAGTGTTTCAGAATTTCCACCTGACCCTGGCAGAGGGATGGAGAGAATAGGGGGACAGATGATGCGGGTGGGAGGATGGGCAGGGAGACTCGTGCCAGCCCTTAAACAAGCATCTGAGGCCGGCCACGCGCTCCTGATTGGATTAACATCTTAGCTCCCAACAGATGAGTGGTTTGTCTGATGGGATCACGGGAGGTAACAAAGGTCTTCTCCCATCACTTACAGTCTGTGTGGCTTGGGGAGAACAACTAAACAGCCAAAAAAAAAAAAAAATTCCCTACAGCCAAAGACCAAGCAGAGGATGGGAGGGATGAGGCCTCAGTCTCCATCAATCCTTCCCCCAGGTCCATCACTACACTAAGGATGAGTGAAGTAAATAAAGTAAGATTTACGAGGACTTCTGTCCGCTTCCAGTCAGTAGCTTTTATATATAGATCACAACTATATTAAAAAAAATATAGAGTCTAAGAAAAAAAGCGGATTGTGTATTTTCCGGTAATAGACCATGTCAGTAGGCTGGAGGTAAAGGCATGTAACGTTATTAGACCGTTCTTCACAAAACCGCAGGAGTATTCTACAAAAGACAAATACAAGCAGTAATTCACCAGGAAAACTTACTTATACGTCGTATGAGATCATAATGGAGACTACTGCATCGGTGCCGCTAATGCTTTAACGCAATTTAAAGGCAATGTATCGGGAATGTGGAGACGGAGAGGCGAAGGCACGATGCTCTGACTGGGCCCATTCAATGGTACAAAACTCAATAGTTTTTTTTTTTTTGCAGAATTTTTTTTTTATAAAACATTGAACAGCTAGCCGATGTGTCACAGGGACATAGAGCATACAATGCAGACATTCACAACCATGACTTAAAGGGTCTCTACCACTCCCCCAAGCGCTATATTCTGCTGGCATCACAATGTAGAGAAGTGCACTGCCATTTAAAATATACCTTTATTATTTATGTTTATTTTGCAGTCTCAGAAATTCCCACTTTAATCCATATGCAAATAAGGCAGTTGGTGCAGGACCTTAGCACCCGGAGCTCTCCTATTCCTGCCTGGACAACAACTTCTCCTTTAGATAAAGTAGGAGATTTGTATAAGGAGAAGTACAGGGTGACAATAGAAGAGGAAGGCAATTTGAGCAAAAATCGCTGTGCGCTGGGTGCATTAAATGCTTCATTAGCATATGGATTAAAGTGGGAGTATCTTGAAAACGGCAGACTGGAGAGAAATAATGATGGTATGTTAGATATCACAGTGCACTTCTCTACAACATGCTGCCAGCAAATTAAAACGCTTGAAACACCCTGCGATCAGGCGTGAGTACAAGTGCACATCTAGTATTCATATTCTTGCATGCGCATCGGATACTTTCCGTAGCGAATCTTCACTACACAGATGTAAAAGTTGCTGCAGACTGAGTGGAACAATGTTATCTATAGGAAGTTACACTGTAGAGAAGTTGTCCAGAGAACAAAAGGATTGGGCATGCGGAAATCCGACCGCTGATCCGTCTTCACCTGCTACACATTACATAGGAGTTATTTTCTATATCTCTATGTATGGAGTGACAATGCACATAATAAAAACAGATTTTAATATTAACTAGAACAGTCCAAACTCCATATTGAGGCTCATTTAGACAGTGAATGGACGGGAAGCAATAGAGAATCTGCTGGTCATAGTCCTCATCTCCAAAACCAGGACACAGAATGGGGACACGCAGAAGATGGAAGGAGGGGACAGGTGGGACCTGCACACAGCAGACTGCAGCTTTCATAAATACATACAGAAATAATTAAAATCTAAGGGGTTTAGAAGGGTTAATCTGCTTTGTATAATCTGAAGCATAAAGCCAGCACAATCGCAGCTCAGGACCGGCTGTGCCATATCAGAGGCGGGAGCACCACTGCTAGGAGGGGGTGCGGGTGTGGATTAACAGATCCTGGAGAAAGGCAGAGAGGCCTATTAGGGCCAAATATTAAGGAAGAGATTGTTCTACAAGTCACCTGCTGCATGGTACACAGTGCTATAGATAGAGAGGATAAAACTAGTGGGATACTTAGATGCACATTGGAGCGAGCAGCGTCCCACCTCCTCCCCGTTTCTTCTCGGTAGAGGTTTGAGGGGTCAGAATAACTTTCATCCTGTGGAAGCGGAGAGTGCTCAGCCGGTGCTGATGGAATCATGGAAATTGGATTGCACCCATTTACCATGCTGGAGTAAAGCAGTGTATTTATCCTATTACCAGGGACATTGCAGGAGCAGTTCCATTACCCCCCTCCCCAGCCGCCACAGCTGAGTGCTGAGCCCCTGCAAACCTGTCACAACCACTAAGGAGCACACAGCAGAGCCAAGGTCTAGGTATCAGAGCCGCCACAGTGTTAGGTATTACAGTAAAGAAACAGAAAACCCGCTTTATATTTAGTAGGTGAAAGTCGTGGGGTATTCAGTGTAATCTTCTAGGTGGGGAAGTAATGTCTGGTCAAATGCTGCAAATCCACTACAAGAAATTTGTGAATACGTTTGGCTTAATTGTCAGTGTTTTGGATAGAGAAAAATAACAGATTTTTTTGGTTTTAACCAGAACATGTCAAAAGTGGTATAAATATGACAGCTTCTTCAGGATGTGAATGCAGGGGGACCATCCTAAAAATACTGATTAGGCTAAGACACCTCCACCCTCTGCTCCTATATGGACCAATCGTCAGCAGGGGGCAGGTCTCAGACTACCAAAGTATAGAAATGTAGTCAGACAAAATGGAAAGATTTGTAAATCTTCTATTTTGGGGCCACTACTAGTTTTGGTTGCATAGAGAACTATCCAAGGTGCTGAAGATCCAAAAACAATGCAAAGCATTTTAACCAACCGACATGAAATTTTTTGTAAAGTTGTTACAATGACATCACCAATGAAGCTTCCGACAGAATGACAGCAAACGGAGATCTTAGAAATTTACAAAAACAATTTTCCAGTAAACTTTCTGTATTAAATTCATAACTTTTCATTTTACAAACATCAACTATTTACAAAAAGTTAACAACCCCTCAGGCAGCGCGTGTCTGTAGAAGGCCAATATGAGCGATCACATACCCACACAGCACACTATGAAGTGTGCTACAAAGTTATCTCCTAAAGAATACATGGAAAAAATCCTGATCCCTTCCTACAAAACTGGAGACACAAAAGTACAAGACAGGAAGGCTAATGGCATCATACAACTCACCCACAGGACATAAGATCAGTACTATGACTTTACACAGTCACTAGTCTACCATTTTGCATTTTGTTGAGTTTTTGTACAGTCGGAGTATGTGGAGGGCAATATTTGCATATTTATTATAATTAAATTAACTAGGCACCAAACTTTTAGGCAGAAACTTTGACCATAATTTCTGTTGTAAGACCAAAGACCACAAAGCTAGAAGTCTGGATTCGACATGCTTGGGGGTCACAATGCAATACCCCATGGCGTGTACAATAATGAAGGAGAATGTTGGATGTCTGACAGCATTGCAGCCAAGCCCCAGCCGTACAGCCCTTATGAACATGGCAAACATGAAGGACATTCTACCAATTCCCCCAGCATTGCACTTATATTAATTGCATCCACTGCACCTAATAGTAAAATTTGGTACCAGGTTTGAAAGGAGTATGAATTCCCCTGTATCACATAGAACCAAGTTTTATTTGTAAGTTTTGGTGAAAGTAACGTTTTTTGAATATTGTAATGTTCATCATGTGTCTACTGGATGTCAATATAGACAAACTTTTTTTACATGAATTATTATTGAATGTGAACAAAATCATCAACAGGTTTTACTTAATTTTTGTATCTGACCTAAGGGGACTAGTATTTTAATGTCTTTTCTAGCATTCCCTTTTCTATGTGAAATATCACCAGTTACCTATAAAAAAATTCCCAAAGATCAGGCAAATATCTCATGTGCAAGTGAGGTGAGAAGAGTCATGAGTCAAATTTACAGAAATAGGCTGCATCATATTAAAGATAAGAATCTCATCTTTCAGATCAGATCAGGCTTATGGTTCTGTGAGCTACAGAACTGGACATCTTTATCCGCAGCTTGTTTTCCTAACTATGTCTTTGGCTGTCTGTATCTGTTTTTTTTTTTTTTTTTTTTTTTAACTCCCAGAACAACAAGCCTGATATAATCTGAAAGCGGAGGAGATTCTCAGCATGCTTGTAGGTACTATAGAACAGAAGAGAGAAGAGTCTGAAGTGACACTTCCCCTGCAAACACTAAACTTTACTCATCTCATGTAAAATGAGGTAAGAAGAGTCATATTTGTCCAACTTTGGTGGAAATTATTTCGCAGGTAAACTGGTGTGAGATATCTCTTAAAAGAGAAAAGTCCAATACTTCAGATGTCCTCATCATCAAGAACCATGATGTACAGGTAAAGACAATTTTATATTAGAGAATCAAGATAGAGGCATCTTAAAGGAAACCTACCACTTGTAGTGGCAGGTTTCTGATGGAAATACCGGGCACCAGCTCAGGGTGAGCTGGTGCCGGAGCTTATTTTTGTTAGCGTTTTAAACCGCAGTATCGCGGTTTAAAAACACTTTTTAAACTTTATAGCCGGCGCTATATATAGGTACGCGCTCGGTGCTTACCGTGCGCGCGGCTACATAGGAAGTGAATGAGAGCCGCGCGCATGGTAAGCGCCGAGCGCGTACCTCCCTGCGCCGGCTATAAAGTTTAAAAAGTGTTTTAAACCGCGATACCGCAGTTTAAAACACTAACAAAAATAAGCTCCGGCACCAGCTCACCCTGAGCTGGTGCCCGGTATTTCCATCAGAAACCTGCCACTACAAGTGGTAGGTTTCCTTTAAGTTACTCTCCCCTCCAGCCTATAAGTTAATCAAAGGAAAATGTGTTGAGAAGAGCGCACTTTTTGCCTGATATACGATTTTTATTGGGTAAACTGCTGAGATTTGACAGAAATGGGGGGTATACTAGAAATTATATCTCCTACC
Source organism: Engystomops pustulosus (assembly GCF_040894005.1). NCBI lineage: Eukaryota > Metazoa > Chordata > Amphibia > Anura > Leptodactylidae > Engystomops > Engystomops pustulosus. Next base: position 74,141,054 of record NC_092420.1, read on the forward strand.
TGATGGGGGCTGGTAGATTAGGTGTGTAAAATCAGATGACAGGTTTCCTTTAAATGCTGCAACTGTAAAAATTCCCATTATGACAAAGTCACATTTTTGATATGTATTTTAGGTGGCAACATGAGCAGTAAACCTAAATGCAACCAGTAGTCACTCCACTTCAGATACAGAACTGCAAAATACCTTGAAATTTCTTATAGGAACGAATCCAAGGAAGCAAAATGTTAAACACTGTGTATAGAGAATGTGCCGGCAGAGTAAACGTCCCCTTAACCAGCAGTTGTGATACAGGACGGAAGAATAATTGTAGAGCTTTCTGTGTACTACATGTAATAACAGTATCTGCCTCCGCTGGGATTTGGAAATATAAAAAGCAAAGACAAGACGTTTTAAGAGGCTCACAGGGAGAGTCACGGTGCATGTTTTGCTATCGGCCGCTAATCCTCTCTGAGAGTTTCCTAATCTGCCTTGTGAGATGTCAGAATTGAGCATGAAAAGGGAGCACAAGATGCCGCAATGGTTATTGGAGTGAGGGTCTGTGCTAAAAGGATCAGGAGGTGCTGGTGGAGGGGGCTGCGGATGGATAAAGCTGGAGGTCTAATCAAATCAGATGGGAAAGCTGCAGACTGAGTGGTAACCTTGCCAATCACAGAGGGATGGAAACATGCCTGTGCACACTAATCCCAGGGTGTCCTTCACCCCACCCGCATCATAAGGCAACCCCCAAAACACAAGCTAACCTTCCAGGAAGGAACCACCGGGGCGGCTAAATGATAAAAGTTTTAGTGCTTTGTAGAAATATTAGGGAACCCGTCAGTAGTATTCAGGCCTGGAGACCACCATCAAACCGTTATCCAGGACCATGTAAGGATCTGAGATCAATTTATGTATTTTTCACTTCCCCATAGACTTCTATAGGCAGACCAGAGCTGCAAACACGTGCAGGAATAGGACCACGGGCAGTTGCCTCATATTCCGGGCCGTGTGTATGAGCCCATAGAAATACATAGGTGTTATTGATATGACAATACACGTCCAAAAACATTCATGTATACGAGAGCCAAGTGCAGCAAGACACTCCAGGAGTATAAGATGTCCCTGTGCATGGAATAGTACAGAAGAATATTACTGGGGCTGCCAGAAAATAAAAGGTGCAATGAAAAGGAGCCGTATGTTTTTATTATTTTTAACATAGGACATATAATCCTCAGTAACACCTATAAAACACCTATATTAGATGTGAGATGCTAATGCTGTGTAATAGGAGCCTTGCGTTTAAAAAAATAATAAATTCTTTAGTGATTTCCAAAGATTCTCCAAGTCTAAAATGTCAAACCGCGACCCACTAGATGCAAGCGCTGCCCGTGTGATCATGTGGTGTATGTGATAGCCTGTATATCATACACAGACAGATGCTGCACAGCTATGACACCTGTCACACAGGCAGAGTATTAGAAGCCGGGCCTGGGGTGACTGGTTACACCTGTAGGTCAGGCTGGAGATGGTCCAGATGGGCGGTGGAGCTGGGTCCTTAGGGAGAGATATTTATGGTTATTGATCTGCGGTGAGAGCAGTCAGGAGGGGGGGGACTCTGCCCTCAATTAACTTATGAATCTGAATCCAATACAGCCGGAGCTCTGACCTCGTGCCTCCCTCTGCCTGTGCTCATTACTGTTACCAGGACCTCTCTACCCCCCTCCCGGACATAATCTGTGCAGCAGACTGGGATCCTGACTGATAGCGGGCCGCTGGCATCACTCACTCACTGCCAATAACAATTGACCAAACCGCCATGACATCACTTTTATAAAAGTCAACTTCATCGGGAATTAAGGGGAAACCAACAATTGAGGGAATTTATTACTGAGCAGCAAAACAAAAAGCATCAGCTAAAGTGTCCATCTAAAACAAAGGCATTTACATAGAGACATCAGCTACAGTCTTGGATGTGATTTCTACGACTAATACTTATAGAGCGCTAAGGAGTAGCAACCCGGGTTTCCTAAGCAGGTGAAGTCACCCATCTCCCCTGTTGGAAACCAAATGCCCAAGACTTCTCTTCCCAACATCTACCACCATGCGAGGATGATTTATGATGGAATTGAAATGAATAACAATTCTAAAAGTCCCAGAAACGTTAGACAAACCGTAGATCGGAGTGGAGTCCATGATCTTGGACCAGCAGCACTTGACGGTCTCCTACACAACCTTGGAAGCCGCGTCCCATTGACATGTATGGGGGATCTTGGACAATCAAAAGGATGAAGGACCTCTGCATAACACTGGAATTGGAGCCCCATTAACTCCAATGGATTTTTGGTTAAAACCTTTTTTCCATGATCCCTTGTACATTGGGTGTTAAGCCTACATAGATCTACAAACAATCCATGTCCAAATCCACAGGTAACACCCATGTGGATGTGCTGTAATGGGTGGATTTAATGTAATATTTAATTTGCCATAAAAAAGGGGGGCAAAATTCTCCATAATACAAGCAATCACCATCTTGTCAATCTGGTCACCATTATGGCTAAACAACAACATATAAGGAGCAGGGAAATCTAAGACCTCAGAATGTCTCGACTGCAGGTTGTTGTCAGTAATGAGATGGATTTGGCAATGGATTGAGCGCTCAATAATAATGTTGTTTGTGAGAATCTCTCCCCGTGGAGACGCTCACTCTGCTATTTATTATCTCTGGATTGTCTTCCTCTGAAAGCTTTGAGAAGACCCCCACCCCGATGCTTATTTCATCCCTGCCCCCCTCCACACAAGCTATTTATAACCAATTTTACCAACCTTGTCTCATATCAGGGGTTCCCTGCAAGCTACTTAGTGTGGGGGTGACCTCTAAAGATGAGCCGACAGGTTAATTCCCATCCCCCTTTCTCCAAAAAATTTCAAGGTATGATGGAAAAAGGTCCGGGAAGAAACATAACAAAGCACTTAGGACTTGGACTGAAAACGATAAGAATCCCTTAGCCAGCAGAGCACCTAATCAGATCCTTTGTACCCAATACCTGTATCCCACCGGCACATCAGACAATCAATAGCCTAAGTGAATTTACTTGTAGGGTCCGGGCAGTTTTCTATGGTTTTATACAAACACAAAATAAAATTAAAGCCAAACCAGTCTATCTATAATCCTGCATCATGTCACTAGGCTTCCTGAAAGTCATGCCTTAACATCAAGCAAAGTAGCCAAAAGGGGCAATGTTTTCCGTATCCCATCCTGGGAAATATATTTGCATTTTTCCCAAAATCCCCCGATGGAGCGTCAATGGCTGCAAGTCTCCACACACCTGCAAGGCAGCCTTAAAAGTCTCCGTATGGAAATATTTTACGCCATAAAACCATCACCAGAATGGTGCAGGTTTTGGAACAATTTTGGAAACTGATGGGAGATAAATATAGTTAATGTGAATAAACCCCTTTGGCAAAAAAGTGCCATTTTTGACTTTGGGCGCTATTTTAACATCTTGAAAAATGTAAAAACAAACTAAATAAATAAAATCAATAAAAAGTTATCAGAAGGTCGTACAGTCCTAAAAACCGTTGCATTGAAAACTTAAGGTCGCAAAAAAAAAAAAAAAAGTATACACCAAAGTATAAAACCGTTATTAGTGGCAAAAGATGGCAAAATTACAAAAAAAAAAAAAAAAATTCTACACAAGTTTTTAATTTTAGGATGTATGAAAACATAAAAAACCTATACAAATGTTATCCCCGTGATCGCACCGACCCAAAGAATAAAGTAGACATGTAATTTGTGGTGCACAGTGAAAGCCGTAAATTCCAAGCCCAAAAGAAAACCCTGCAAATACGTTTTTTTTCACCAATTTCACTGCATTTTTAATTTTTTTCCCCCACTTCCCAGTACACGTCATGGAAGAATAAATACCATCACTATGAAGTGCAATTTGTTACGCAAAAAAACAAGCCGTCACAGAGCTCTTTACGTGTAAAAGGAAAAAAAAAAAAGTTAGATTTTTGATTGTGGTGAGTAAAATAACAAAAACAAAAAAGAGCAAGGTCCTTAAAGGGTTAAAACACAATCATGGCACCACTTTTTTTTTATTTCTATAAAACCTTAAAAGTAGTATTTTATGATTAAAGAACTGAGCGATACGATTTCAGTTTTTAATATTTTATTAATTTAAAAATTTTTTAACTTTTTCTTAGACTCTCTAGGGTACAATGAGCCCTAGCTCATTGTAACGAATCTACCGAAACCATGCAGACTCGGGTCTGACGAAGACTTGCATGTCATGGCAACAGTTTTCCCATGCGCAGTGGGCAAGCAAGTTAACACCCGCGATCCGTGCAAGCACCGACCACAGGTGTTAGCAATATGCAGCCAAGCCCATCTCTTTATAAAGAGGTCTCAGCCAGAGGAGTCCTCTGCGTACACCCTTCATAGCTCTCCAGCAGATATATCCGTCACAGAGTTTGAAGGGGTTAAGCATATTCCTAGTTATTGTGGAGACAAATCTAGAGAATCGCAGGCCTGATTCTCCAGTTAAAAGTGCAGATTTAATAAAGACAAAATACAGATGATCAGTTTTGTTGATCTTATTGGTTTGTTCTCTGTCTGGGTTAGGATTTGGATCCTTACCTGCATATTTATATGAGCGTTGTGAAACAAGAGGAGGGACACCAGTTCTGTGCGTCCTCTATCACATGCCCAGTGCAGGAGGCTGCGACCCTGCAAACAGAAAAAGAAAGGTATCCTTACTAGAACTTTAAAGTTTCAAGTGATATATTAAATTTGTTAGAAGTGCTATAATAATCTCAAAAAAAGGGTAAACGGTCACCAGTTTTACCCCATTACTACTAGCTTCCTCTGTTAGGCTATCAAATGCCCTTTCTAAAATTTTCCCTTATGTGAAATCTCCCCTAAAGACATGCAAAATGGAGCATTGAAAAGCCATATTTTACCGGAGAGGAGTCAAGTTGTTTAAAGGCTGTAGTCCCATCAGATGCCCCCATCTTAGGTTCTGGAGTAACTACAGGTTTTGGGTGTCATATTAAAAAATGAAAACTCATCTTTATGACTGCATCCGACTTGCAGTTGGCCAGGCTATACGCTACAGGGGGGCTGGCTAGGCTATACTTGAGTATATATACGGTACAACAATCCACAATTGATCCTCCCCGTGCCTGTAAAGCTCCCCAGTCCGTTGGTAAAGTTGTCTCACCATCTATGCATATTCATGATCTTGTTGCTGCACCTTCAGCTTCCTGACTGACAAGGGGTTGTGCTTTCTCTTCGGCTCTGCTACATCATTCATCACTTATTCAGGTAATGTGCATAGATGGGGAGTAAACTTTACGAATGGACTGAGGAGCTTTACAGGCATGGGGGGGGGGGGGGGGGGGAGGGGGAATAATATAGGGATAGTTTTACTGATGTACAATAGCTGTTTTCAAAGATATGTTTAGCAAGTCCGGGTTAGTACCTTATATGGCTGGTTTCCTTGTTGCTGGCCGTATCTTTATAAGGTTACAATACTGCCTGCATTCAGAAAAATGTTCTTATATCTTCGTTCAGCATCCAGCCAAGGAGGTTGGGTTAACGTCCCAGCAGTCAAGTAGGCACCGCCCCTCACGGTCATACGGTCACCAACCATACCTCATCTCCAACTACCAGCACCAGGCTCTGCCTCCATGCCCCCCCCTTCTAGTACAAATATCCCCAAATGCAAAGCGTGCCTCGACAGGCACACTGCACTCGCATGGGAATTTGTACAAGAAAGGGGCCAGAAAGGAGGAGTGAACGAGGAGCAAAGAGGCAGATGGAGATAATGAGGTGTAGTTGGGTGACCACGCGGCCGTGAGGGGCGGTGCATGTTTGACTGCTGGGACGATAACCCACCCCCCTGACTGGTTCCCGAACATAGATATAATTTCATTTTTCTGGATGCAGGCAGCATTGGAACCTTATAAAGACAAGACCAGCAACAATGAAACGGCCATATATTACATAAATACTTGAACCAACACCTTATTATTGATACTTACAGTAACAAGAGTTATCCATGAGCCCCTCACTTCTCCATTATTGTGAATACCAGCAGTTATAGTTTATATATCCCAGGTATGTAGTGTTACCAAGTGATTAAAAGTCTACATGTACAAGAACAGTCCAGGGCAACTTCTAGGAACTAGATTAAAGAGGAAGATCATCTCCCATGCCTGAACGAGCCCCAAGTATTCCTGAAAATTACTACATACCACAAAATGTATTTCATAGATAAAATATGCAGATAAAAGGGGGCTTAATATCCAAGACTAGATCATATCATAAACACTATAGGGAGCTTCACATAGGAGGGTTAGGGCAACGTAGCCGCTCTCTGTGCACATTAATTCCCCACGTCTCAGGCTATGAATTGATAATTTCATCTCTTATTCAAATAGCAACATATTTAGGAGTCACTGACGATGGAAAACATGCAGCCTGACAGCACATTGCTGGATACAGCTGGGTGTGTGAAGTCTAAAGATTGTACATGTGTGATTCAGAGAATAAAAGGACTATATATAAATTTGCACACCTCATCATCTGCCGCATTCACATCAATGGTTCCCAGAGCCAAAGCTTGAGATATTCGTAAAATGTCATTTTCTCTGCAATAGTCAAAAATATCTTTATCTTCATCCCTTCAAAAAAGAAAAAACAAAACAAAACAAAACCACTTTCATTAGTCTGTATGCTTAAGAGAATAAAAGAAAAAAAAATTACAACCCAACAGAAATAATAAATGAACTGTAGAGTTGTGCCATGATGAATGATGGGAGCCGCCACTCAGCTAGGAAGGAAATGACCAAATACTTTAGTAGATTTAACATTCAGGATGTTTGGACATAGTAATATTTATTGTTAGTCCAGAACAGGAACTGGTGAGCAGATTGTACATAGTGTCCTATCTGCAGGAAGCATGTTATAGAGCAGGAGGAGCTGAGCAGACTGTACACAGTGTCCTATCTGCAGGCAGCATGTTATAGAGCAGGACGAGCTGAGCAGACTGTACACAGTGTCCTATCTGCAGGCAGCATGTTATAGAGCAGGACGAGCTGAGCAGACTGTACACAGTGTCCTATCTGCAGGCAGCATGTTATAGAGCAGGACGAGCTGAGCAGACTGTACACAGTGTCCTATCTGCAGGCAGCATGTTATAGAGCAGGACGAGCTGAGCAGACTGTACACAGTGTCCTATCTGCAGGCAGCATGTTATAGAGCAGGACGAGCTGAGCAGACTGTACACAGTGTCCTATCTGCAGGCAGCATGTTATAGAGCAGGAGGAGCTGAGATAGAACACTATGTGAGATCTGCAGGTAGCATATATTCTAGTTCACTCAAAAAAAATTAAAACTTGTGATGCACCTTTTTCCAAGACAATCATAAAACTTATCTATGGGATAATACACATGGTATACAACATATTCATATTAAAAAATCTCCACTGAGCACATGGCATCTGAAAAGATAGTGGCCATCTAAGATGAATTGTGAACCACTGAAAAAGTACTTGTACAGATGAAGCATTATGTGTGCACAATGCGGTCACATTAGATTTGTAACATTTGCAAGGTTGTCCCAGAAGGTTGTCCCTCACCAATCTCTAGACCTCCACATCAAGAAGATCTTCCAATTCTGCTTGCCCATGACAAACCTATGGTGCTTATGGAAACAGCTGAACACTAAGGACCCCAATTCTAGTGACCAGTGAAGGACCCAACAACGGGGATGTCCTCTTCCTGGACTAAAACCAATTCAAATATCATGGACGAATAATGAAGTGCAACAAGTAAATCCCAGTTGCATGGAAAGATATTTTTGGTGATGGGTTTCTGGTGAAGTGGAAAGGAAATGTAAAAGGTCCCAACAACTTCTTCCTTTCCTCCCGGGACGTGGAGTCACATCACCTGTAATTATTTCCAGTCTTTAATCAGCGGATGCTCGATGCCTCTCAGGGGCCGAGAGAAGGAAAACCTCATTAAGAGCAGCGTCCACGGCCTCCGTAGCGCGGCGAGCTTTTAATTGCTTAGTGTGATTAGGCGATGGTGCGAGAGCGATCATTTTCATAAGAATGGGGGAATGCGGAACGATGGGGGGGGCTGTGGTCCCCAGGGTGTGCGACGCGCGCACACCCTACACTCATGCAATTATTCACACCAGCTGAGCTGCTCCATGGCTGCCTGATCACAGGGCTGAACACATTGCAGGAGGTGGCGAGACTGGGTCTTAGGGGACGGAGGGGCACACACTTACCCAGCGCGTGCCAGTATGTTAAATAGGAAGGAGATCTGCCAGGACATCAAATTGCTACAAGTGTCTGCATCCTGCAAGTCTGCTATACACATGGGACCCTTCTAGGTCCATTATGGGTGGTAATGCACATATATGGGAGACATTGAAGTACTGCTGCAACATAGCTGACACTTAGGCTTAATAGGTTTTGCTTGAGAATTGATAAAAGGTTAATGGACTCCAAAATCCCTACGTTGCTGTGCGCATCCTCCAGAAAGCACATGTATGCTCTGCTCCGAAGCCAATATGCATTCTGCTAGTCTGTGCACATCTCCTTTTTAAAAGCTAAAGCTGACTGCCTGACCACACGGACTGACCTGTGATACTTCATGCCAAAACAGTCCATTTATCTGGCAGAGCAACTAATCAATTGCAGAGCCCATCAATCATCCGTGGTGGAACTAGTCGGGCCTGAGCGGAGAGGAGAGGACAGATGGCTGCCCGAGTGAGAAGGATTAATTCAATTCTGATAGATTACTGCAAAGCCTCATGGGACACAGGAGAAGGGAGGAGAAGAGGCGCACGCTGGAATGTGGGAGACCTGTTATGTGGAGACAAAAAGAGGAACGTAGGGATAAGTTCAGTTACCTAAGCGTCTCCTGCTCCTGGTACAGGCAGCTGACCACCGGACCACCAAAGGTTGACTTGTGCTTCTCAACAGGTTCTTCAGGCTCCTACGAAGAAACAAAAACCGCCAACAATGACTACAAATGCAGACACGAGATGACAAAACATGCACAGGTTAATAAAAAATTAAAAATTGAGCAACTAAACAAGTAACATTTTCTAGGAAGCAAACAGATGTTAACACTTACATAAGGAGGATTAAACTGCAGAATTTTATTGTATCCATCTCAAAACTCTTTGGTGGGACCAATTTAATATTACAATATGTATCATACTGGGGAGGGCTCATAGAAGAGAGCCAGGACATTTCCTCATTTAGGGGCCGCCTTCTGGGCACTTGCTAGCTAATTTGCATGTTACTATTCAAAACAGATTTTGCAGAACGGTAATAAAAGTTCAAGAGGCTTGCCCCATAAAGAACATTTTTAAGCTTTATTGCTGTTTTAGCTCCTGTGACTCAGTGTTGGTCAATGAAGTTCAAGATTCTCCAAGCAGACACTTCATGATTCCTCTATGCTATGAGATACTGTGTGCTGACAATGTGCTTAGATTATCAGGGCACAGGGTTCATCTACACTTTTATTTACCTTCTGATCATTCTACTAGTATCTGACACATAGAAAAAAAGGGAGATGAGACAGATCGGAGTCAAGAGATAGAGATAAAACACAAGGCTGTTTGCTGGTATGAAGTGCCCGTAAATCAAGCTGGTCTTGTAATGCAGGGGTGAGGGGCAGGAGGCGCAGAGCTTTGCAGTGTGCAGACAAGAGAAGCTATTAAAGAGAAGAATCCGAACATTGTTGTACCAGGGACAACCAAAATTGGGTACACCAGGACTGATAGAAACAGGCTGGTATTAGATCTGTGAAATATTCTCTGTTGATAACAAAAATAAAGTATGTCATCCTGTGTATATTTAATCTCGTCTTTGTGGAAATAAACCTCTCTGCACTTAAAGGGGTAAGTAGTTTTTATGAAAAACACTATACCGGAGAGAGGTTGTGAACAAATTTTTCATAATTTTAATAGGACACATCTTGAACCTGGCCAAGCAGCGTACAACACCTGGACATTTGTACAAAAGGTTATACTTGACACAAATGGCTCTAAATTTACACTTCCTATGTCCCATCAAGTCACTAGAGTAAAATATGCCAATTTTTTTAATTTTTGTTAGCAAATTGATATGTGGAGGGGAAAAAACTGCATGCAAGTATTCTCAATTTTGCAGCATGTTAATTTACCAACAAAGTGCATTCACACTGTATGTATGGTGCACTATATGTACAACAAGTTGAAAAAAGGGTCATGTGAATACAGTCCCAATAGACCACGTTAGGGGTCTTCTTAATTTCAGGAGTCAGTATGTATACAGTCAGCTTTCACCTGATGCGTAGCTTAGGACTTATGATTAGTGGCTGGTAAAAATCACAACTATGACCATCTACCAATCAAGGATGGTATAAGTACACCGCATAAGACCTCTTCACGGGAACATGTGCACCGCAACGTGACCGGGTACCATAGAAGTCTATGGGCGCCGTGAATCCTGTGACCAGATCACTTCCCCCATAACAGGCGTGTGAATGCACCCATGAAGTGATTCTGTTATGAGAGCTGCTAGAAAATGCATATTAAAAGTCACATAATGACCAAAAATGGAATTATTACCCCATGGATTACACACTGGATTACTGACATAAGTAAAGTTTGAAGAAATGTTTGGGCTTCAATTTTACACTATGAGTTGCCACCAAAGTACAGCCCCTTTCTGAACAACTGAATAGACAACTGGGGACAAGGCAGATGCAGAATTAAACCCATTTCCCAAAACATCTAAATGCCATCCATCACGTTGCAATACCGGAATAAGAATGTGACTAGTCCTATGTATAAAAACACACATTTCCAGTGACAGGCAATGCCATATTTCAAGTGTCCATCTGCAGAGGACGCCGAGCAATAAATAAAGCTGCAGAGCTGTAAATTCCCAGTGAGCCGGACATTAAAAGGCGACAGTCAGGTAAACGAGGAGCGGCGGAGAGCGGGAGGAAGAGGGAGAATACATTATACATTCCACTTACCAATTCTCCCTCCAAGCCTGGGAGGATAACCTCGTAATAAAATCTTATAGGCGATTTCTTCATAGCACATAAGTAGTGCTGTATATATGTAAGGGATCACTCCAATAAGCATAAGCCTGTCTCATAACGGATATACATTCATATCATATCAGGGCTGTGAATATCAGGCCAGTTATACGGTCAATAAGGATCAGAATATATCCTATGTAATGCTAGCGCCGTCATATTGACCAAACGTTCGAAATCTTTCAATACTAAAGAGTGTGTATAGTGGATACTTAGCAGAGACTCCTTGCATCATACATGACTATGAAGCACAGAGTCTGGTACCGACAAGAGCTGTGGAGTCGGTAAGCCAAACTTCCGACTCAAGACTCATTAATTTCCCGAACTTGGACTTCAGCTCCACCAAAATGGTCACCGACTCCATGGTCCTGTTTTCTGGTCACTCTAGCAGCGCGGAGATAAATGCACTGCCTTATTCCTGCGAGGAGAGGAGTTTCACTACTGAGCATGTACACAAAGTGCAGCCAAATAAATCTTAACTAAAAGCTTAGAAAGGGGGTCCACAACCCAGGCAGACAAGACTCACGGGGCCGATCAAGGTATGAGTTGTGCCTGCACCTTGCTGACGGTCAATAAGTCAATGAGTCCAATAAGCACTTCCATATCTGTAATATAACTGATGGAAGTGTTCATCGGTGCAAGAGGCTGCTGAAAAGTCCTCACCCCTGCAGGTCCTCTCCTGCCACTCCAATCTGTGTCCCGACACTGGACATAGAACAGCCACAGGAGCAGGAGATGACCCAGGAGTGGCTATTACCTCTCCTGGCGCAGCTCTGCTCGGGGTCCGGATGCCTCCACATACAACCAGCACAGGGTACAGAGCAGAGACACACATGGAGGAGAATAAGCTGCAAAGTGGTGCATGGAGGAAAGAGGAGCTTTAGGGGGTGGGGGGGGGGGGGTCTCTGGTATTAGTAGTTTTATGCTCTAGGGATATTCAGTATTAGTGGTTTTATGCTTCTAGTGGTCTCCAGCATAGTTAGTTTGCTATGGGGTCTCCAGTATTATTACTTCATACTCTAGAGGTCTCCACATTATTATTGTTGTCTGCTCTGGGTTCTGCGGTACCAGTACCAGTTGTGGGGTCTCTGCTATTATTGTTTGCTCTGAATGCAGTATTTGGTTTCTGGGTTAGTATTATTGTACTGGGGGTTTGTGCTGTACTGTGGTTATTGGTGCATCTAGGGAGCTGGTTACTGATGCGGCCCCTTAAAAACAGTAGGACAAGAAGGCACTTGGACCAATAAATGTGGTTGAGCCCCGGCCTAAATGCTTAAATCAAAAATAGACCACACATTTAAAAGGTAATTTCATAATTATAATAAATTCGGGTCCACAAACAAACATGTGCGGCCCCTGTAAATGTTGTGGCACGATCCCACGGGCTGCACACAGAGCAGAGGAGTAAAATATATAGAAATAAAATACAAGGACGTTCCCTCTGCCGACCGAACAGCATTAACTATTACAGTTCTGGTGCAGATGTTCAGCCAGCAGAGAGAAAGTCCTTGTATTATCTTTCTACATAATGCAGGGACTCCCGTCCTCTGCTGTGCGCAGCCTGGGGGATCCATACGTAACTTACACAGGCTGCACACGTTCGTGTGTAACAGGCCTGAAATAAGACTCTTCCACATCTTAGCAGGCGGGAGCCATGTTGATTATATGAGCAATGACCCAGGTGAAAGTCCCATCACATGTGAGAGTACGGCTGCTTCCTGCACATGTCTTTATGTGGTGCCATCATTCATCATGCTGATCAGCGCAGGAAATCTGTCTGCTCCTGACTTGGTACACTTCCCAGATGAGTGAAGGGAGGGGGGTACATGGATTAAAGAGTCCGATGCAGCCCCGATAACAAACAATAAAGAGATGCCGTCTCTACAGACTTCCCTGGTGACAGATGTTCCTAAATGGCGCTGTTATTTTATGCAAATGTTCGTCTGCTCGGGTCTCTCATTTACATACCTGAATACTAGCAGCTAAGAGCTTGGCAATAAACTAGCAAGCAAAATTATAGCCACAGGTTGCAATGTGCAATGAGTATATGGAAGGGGGGGCGTGTAACTCCTTATGTGCCAAGGGCGTTTTATACACTCGATTGTGATTCCTATAAATTGCCGTTCACTGCCAGTAAAGAGGGCGCTGCAATCTGTTAATGGAAAGCATGGGGAAAGGTTAGATCAACCCTTTAGAGGCACAAACATATTTTACATATTCTGTCTAGCAATGACAAAACAGGTTTAGGCAAAAACATACAGACCGCCTAGGTCATGTGTGACTATTATTATCATCATACCCAATCAGGGAAAGGTCCATCCTGCTACTGCCCACAGATATAAAAAGACATCTACCACCAGGATGAAGTATTGTAAATCAAGCACACTGACATACAGGTGTGTGTCCCCTCTGGCAGGATCTTCTCTTATTATGATTTGTAAAGCGCTACGGAATTTGATGGCGCTATATAAATAAAGATTATTATTATTATTATTATAGCAGCATCCTTTAAGCAGCCGTGGTTAAAGAAAAAAAAACCTTTACAAATTATGCAAATGAGTTTGAGGGACTCCAGTCTCAATTAAAAGATACAAAGCCTAGAGCCCCTCTGGATCATTTTTGGTAAAAACCAGGGCATGAGAAGCTTAAGAAAGAGCAGGTCCTACCAGAGGGGGTACACACCAGTATGTCAGTGTGCTTGGTTTATAATCCTTCATCCTGGTGGTAAATGTCCTTTAAGGTGCTGGTGCTGTGGTTGTATCATCTATTATTCACACTGACCAGTCATCTTTATGCCGCTATACTCCGGAGCGGTCTATATACATACACACACACACACATCTTTTTCAGAAGATGCACATCTCAGTGGACGTGGCTTGATGCCCCTTGCTGAGAGGGCCTGTATGTGGGAAGGGTCTCAAACATTTCGCCTGGTGCTTTTCTATTCAGCTCTTTGGTCCTGGATATGTGAAACTGTCTGCTAGGCTGCGAGTTATAGTTCCCTGCCAGTGCAAGGGAATGTAGCTGTAGCAGCTGAGGTGGTTTACAAATTCAGAGATTTCTAGGCCCCAGTCATTACCAAGTTTAAGTCTACTCTAACCATCCTTCTTCCTTCTCTACAAGAAGCAGATGAGATATTACTGGCATTACATGCATTCCCTTCTCCTCCATCACTGACAGCAACATATGTATGTAGTGTATAATCATGCCTCAACTTTAAGAGATATGGAGCTTTGTATGAGCAAGTCAGGGTGGACAATGATCTTAGACTGGAGACACAAGCCATAATCACTTGGTGCTAACCTGCTGAGATATAGTCCTACCACTGTGGATTGCTGCCAGAACACCTGTAGCAGAACCAGAATCCTACCGCAGGTTCAGAACCTGATGCAGGTTCATTATTGCTGAAGAGTATCTGCCCAGTAAATTAAATTCCAGCTAGTTTCTGTCATATTGAATATTCCACACCAATTCCAAACTCTATTAATATCAAAGGGCCATTGTGATGCATATGTGTATAAAAAGAAGCCAATAACATTGAAATTTGTAAAATGTAAGAATCGCACACTAGGATACGACCGCTGATTACTCCATAGTGTGCGGTGGGCGGCAGGGAGCATGGCCGTGCCTCTGCCGGCTAATACAGCAGAAGCAAGAAGAGGAGCCGCACAGGGCATGAGGGATTATTGGAAGGTGACCAATGCATTTCCCACTCCTGGTTTATACTTGAGTCAATAGGTTTTCCCAGTTTTTGTTAAAATACTTATACTCGAGTATACAAGCGGTCCTCTACTTAACACCCAATTTACAGACGACCCCCAGTTACAAAACGAACCTCTTGATGTAGGCAAGTTACTGTACTTTAGCCTTAGGTTACAATTAACACCTATAACAGTTATCACAGGTGTCTCCAATTAAGCTTTATTGTTAATCCTGGTTCTTATGACAATCCAACATTTTTAAAATCCAATTGTCACAGAGACCCAAATAAAAATTACAATTATAAAATATACAGTTCCGACTTGCATACAAATTCAACTTAAGAACATACCCATCTTGTACATAACCCAGGGGCTGTCTGTATACAGTAACGTTTTTGTTTTTTTAAATAGAAAGGAACCCCAGATCAGGTGAAGTTATTCCCGATTTCCCCAATATCACTTTAAAACATCAAATTAGATGACAACTCTGTGCAGTCCTGTTACAATAAGCCAATATTGAGTCTGTCCAATAATTGACAGTGCAGATGTATAGATTGTTAGATTTACCAATCTATAGGCGTATCTTCCTGTAAGTAAAGCAAGCCGCCACTATCCTTTGTCGCTCCTCTACCCCTCCCTCTCGGATATGATTTGTATTCCTACCATACTGACACCAGAGCCATAATTCAATTAGTTGGAGAGCAAAGGATCCCCCAGGAGTAGCATTCTCCTGGCCCAAATCACTGCATTTCTCTGGCAGATGACAGGAGGGCGAGCGTTTGTGTGCTGCGGAGAGAAAGCCGCTAGTGCCGGGCTCGTCCTGCTGGAATGAGACGGCCCACTTACCCTCTTAGTTTTTTACGTGGTCCATAGGGAAGGAGGGAAATGATGTGTACAGACCCGAGATGGGCAGTTAACAAAACACAGAGAGACAACTAACTCCCACTGCAACCATAACACATTAATTCACAAAATGCTCCCTCGGGCCCCTGAGAGTGAAGTATCCGACTCGGAAGAGGAGAGGGGGGGGGGGGAGCACAAGCAGATGGCTCAATGTCTTGCGGGATCATTTTCCAGATTAAAGAGCAGCGTGATTAGAGGGATGTCAGGCAGTGTCACCTCCTCGCTGCTCTCACAACTGGCAGCAAACTTATATGGAGAACAACAGCATCAAGCAAGCCCAGGTATATAGTACACAGCATCTACCACCTGCATTTGGCAAATCAAGAAACCCCAATAAGCCAGATTTGGGAGATTTATTTGTTCTATTTAACCATTATTCTATTCCCAATGGCTGGACCATTGTACAAGCTATTATACCTCTCGTGTGACCACCGCATAGACTGTAAGGTCTTGTGTATCTACATTGTGCAGTTCCTCCATTATTCTTGAGGGTGCGTGTCTGCAAATAGCATTTCACATAGGTGATGCTTTAACTCTGCCCTAGTGTTCCTATATGCAAGTATACTCCTTATACTGATTGCTCATGTACCATTGCACCCAATTCTGATTAACATATCGTTTCCCAATGACTCCAGTTATGGAATATACAAGCATTTCCCTCCCCCTTTCTGTCCATGTATTACATCCACCATGTTATTTACAACTTACATCCTTCCAAGGACAACTTCGCAATGTATATACATGCAGTCACTGGGTTACGTACAGGATAGGTTCCGTAGGTTTGTTCTTAAGTTGAATTTGTATGCGAGTCAGAACTGTATATTTTAGAATTGTAGCTCCAGACAAATTTTTTTTTGGTCTCTGTGACAATTGGATTTTAAAAATGTTGGGTTGTCATAAGAACCAGGATTAACAATAAAGCTTCATTGCAGACGCCTCTTTAGCTGTTATAGCGGTTTATTGTAGCCCAACGCTAAAGTACAGTAAATTAACCCAGTTAAACTAGGGGTTGTCTGTAAGTCAGATGTTCTTAAGTAGGGAACCACCTGTATATTACCGGTGAGCCTTAAATTAGGCCATTCACCACTGTAGTTATTTACAAGTACTAGAAGTCATGATCACTTTTGCCTCATAAGGAATTTGTACTTGCATTCCCTGTAGCAGAGGTTTTTATGTTAGTCTTCTTTGTATAAGACATTCTCAGTTTATTTTGTATGTACCCCAAAGTTTTCAATGAAGGTTGGATAGACTGAAATGTCAATTAGGAATTTGGATTGCAATACACTTTGAAATTCTTGTTTATTAATACAATTTGAGTGCTGGGTTAGCGTCTATATATTCATCGGGGTGCAACCCTTTGTGTGCACCTTCTTCCCTAAAGGAGTGATGTGCATTAGAACATATATGTGTCACAGTGTCACAGCCTGTGAAGCTATAGCAATGCCCCCCCACCTAAACCAGCACATGCCCGCAGCGCCATCACTAGCCTACCTGGCTGCAGGGTAGATGGTAACCTTGCACTATGTGAATACTAAGGCTTGATCACAGCTCCCTCTTTCTCCCGAGTGTGACGTCACTTTGCGTTCCCCTCCTCTCTATATGGAAGGTTCATCAGTGATTGCATGTAATGACTTTTTAATCAGTTTGACAATCCAGCTATAGATTAATCCTCTGTTCTAGCAGCAGCAGTAAGTGATCTGATGGGAGTATATAGGAGGAAAGCTGTAAGGTGGCTACAAGGCACTGTATACGGATTCTGCTCTATATAACCATCTCATCAAGGTCCGTAGGATACAAATTTGTATAGTTATATCCCAAAACTACAGAGATAAAAAGCACAATGCTCCATCACTGCGATGGGGATGTTGTCTGCAGGTGGACATCTCCGTACTGCAAACAATGTAGAATAATTCCTAGGACAATACCTGCTATGGTGTGATATTATACTGCGTATGGCAGAAGCTGATCTTATGGACAAAACACATTTGTGTAAATCTAGAATAAAGTTAATAAAAAAAGCTCCACAGATCTGTAGATAAATGGGTAAATTATTAGATTTTCTGCAAGTGAATGGTTGAATTATTATTTTAATGAATTAGATAATCTAAGAGACCCTCCAAAGTGTTAGAATAGACAAGTGTATGAAAACAGGGGAACTACTAAACTGCAGTGCTAGGCACAGCCACATGTGGAGACGATGTGTCAGTGTCATCATACCGACTGGTGGCCCCTTAATTCTTGTTATTAGAATAAAAACAAATTATATTTTAAGACTGTAAATAAACTATGGAAATATATTTATCTACTGGGATGACAGAACAGAATACAACAACAATAAATCATAGAAGTAAGCCGGGACAGAAATAATTAACAGTCTTCTACTGCCCCCTACAGGTTACCTGTCTTATCTAAACAATACTTTTATAAAGAGTAATTTCTATAGTGCAGAGCTCAAGCAATAATAGTCATGGCACACCAATATAGCTTACTGATGGTCACAATGTGCATCTATACATCACAACTCGCTGCATCCTGCAAGCTATACATGATCTAGGTGACTGATGAGCTCCTGACTTAGCCTGGTGTTACGGTGCCATCTAGTGGGCACAAGCCGTACTGCAGATGCAGAAATCACAGCCACTGATGATCCATGAGCTGGATTAACATTAAAGCTTCCAGCTTAGGGGCCAAAGGTTAAATACAGTAGGAAAATTCAATACCACATTACACAGGCACAAGGCTTTCCTGAAAATTAAAGGGGCGCTCTCCAATGCAGATTTTACATATACATAAGGCTTGTGGAGCAATAAGGAGAGCATAGTCTATATTGTGTTGTAAGGATTCCTTATTATCAGACATCTTTACTACTTATAGTAATGTTCTATTGCCCAAAATTAATGTAGGATTGAAAAAATAACTTAAGGCAGATATTTCTACCCAGTTTCTAAGCAGTCCGTCTAAAAAACCGCATGCGTTTTTGACAGGTTTAACCAATTTCAAAAACTGGCCAAAAATGTGCTCAAAACGCCACGTGTGCCATCACCCTTAGACGCGGCAGGTGAATGCTCCACAGTCAGTCTTTGCTTACACTGGCTGGAGCTGTGACTTGTTTTCGCAGCCGGTGACTGCTGTAGCTAGCGATTTAAGGTATAGAAAAAAGGTAGCAGCTTTTATTTTCAGTATCCCATACCATTTGGATGCAAACTTATTATTTAAGGCCTCATGCACACAATTGTATTTGGTTGCTGTGAGCTAGCCGCACAAACAACAACTAATGCACAGCCGCCAAAGATTTCTATTGCGCAGGGTCACAATGCAGTGAGGCAAGGTGCAAGTCCTCAACCATGCACAGCCAATGCCGTGGCTAGCTATACTGCAACATCTCAACACCACAGATAGAGGGCACATGCACCGAGGTTGTATACACAAGTCATTCCAATGACATTCAGACTGCACCTGTGGTTTCCAGTCTGGATCCAGCTTTCTCACGGTTTCAATATAATCTCGCATGGCCTGATGACTGCTGTAATCGCCCAAGGATTTCCACGCTTCCCTAAAAGCAAGGAAAAAAAAAAAAAAAAAAAAAAAAAAAAAAAGGGAAATCAGAAAAGGGAATCATTAAAGATACAAGTCACATGTCGCATCTAACGCATGCATTTCTACAAGCTGTAGAGAGATTCGTACAATTAAACAGCTGTTTACAAAATGCAAAAGTTAACACTTGCTTTAACGAAATCTCAACGCTTGCAAAAATGGTTGCATTTTCTAAATGCAAATGTTAACAGCTGTTTAATTAGGTAAATCTCTCTCCAGCTGGTGGAATGCATTCTGACACCCTTAGGATTGTACTACAATAGGTACCTTGTATGGTACCTACAAGGTACCTATGGTCTTAATAAATTGAGACCACTGCCTGCAGCCGGAAAAATTAACATATTCATAGTCTGCTTCCAATTCGGGGGGTGGGGGTTTCACCAAAAGCAGTCAAGGAGGCATCGGGCTTCACGGGTGCATCTTTATATAACCGCACCTCCCTATAATCTCCGTCCCGTCTCAATTCTTGTGCTGGTCATCTCCACTCCAACCCTGAATGTACTTGGAAGGAGAAAGGTGTAGAGTTGAGACAAGACTGCGACAGGCCAAGGAGAGGGCAAGAAGCCAGGAGGCAGGGCATGCTGTGGCTATGAGAAGATAATGGTCGGTGCCTCCTTGACTTCTGCTGCCAGAAACCCCACCCCCCTGACTGGAATTGGACCACAAATACAAGTTAATTTTTCCAGCTACAGGCAACGGACACAAATCCAGCACACATGCAGCGGGCCACACAAGGTACTTATTGCAGTTTTATATCCATTTGCCTGGTGACAGGTTCTCTTTAAGTGGACCTGTCACCAGGTTTTACCTTACTAAACTACTAATCCCTTCAGGTAGGGTATTAAAATATACTAAACTCCCTCTTTAAAAGGAAGGCCGTACACATTGCCAGAGTTCGTATAGTAAAATTGATTCCCCCTCCCCACCCAAAAAAATAAGTTGGATGAAAGTTTACCTTTCTGTATCCAGAGCTGTGTCCCTAGTCCGAGGGTTGCGGAAAAACCGCTCCTCACTGGCCACTCCCACGGGCTAGAGACACAGCTCTACATACGGAGAGGTAAACTTTCATCTAACGTAATTTTTTGGAAAAAAAGCGTTACACAAAAAACTTTGGCAATGTATACACTATTCTCTATGGGGACATAGGGGAAGCAAGAAAAAAAAAGGCTCCTGATGACATTTTTCCCTTTAATGTGAAATCTCACCTTTTAAAGTTTAGTGGTAACAGAGGTAGGGGTACGTCAGAAACCCCTAGTTTCTGTTCTATATCACCTAGAAACAAGCCTTTTAGAGTCATAGATGAGGATCTCAGCATTCAGATACCATCAGGCTTATGGTTCTGTGAGCTACAGAACTGGACATATAGGAAGCTAAAATAGGCAGGAAGTGCAGCTTACATCGCCAACTATGTCTTTAGCTGTCTATCTTTGGTGCATTATCTCACAAAGCCAACAACAACAAAAAAAAAAAAAAAGTACTATACTATAGAGGAGGAGATAGCTGCGTCTAAAGTGATACTACACCTGACACCACCACTAAACTTTACTCATCTCACATGAAAAAGGAATGAGAAGAGTCATATTTGCCTGAGGAAGAATTTATTTTTTTTACACACAGGTAAAATGGTGAGATTTCATAAGAGAGAATTCTAGAATGCACATTTCATACCTGAAGGGGCTATAGTTTAGTTGGGTAAAAGAATGTAACAGGGTATTGTCAAAGCCAAGGATGAACCATTTACAGGGAAGTTCCAGGCAAAACCTAAACATATTTCATTGGGATGATAGTGTGAATTTGCCTCCAATGACACCTTCCACACTTCGGTCTATAGAGATCTAAGGGGGGGGGGGGTGTGTGTGTGTCACCTGTTAAAAGCACGCATGTTCCATATTACAAGGGTTTCTTCATTATATACAATGGAACCCTATGACAAATCTTTGGCTGGCCATGGACTTTAAAAAGTTGATATTACATTTCCTAAGTTTATGAAATTGCTCAAAAACTATCCGTCTCCCTGATATTACCTCTGGGATGCCCTTCTAAGTGGATCATCAATAGCATCAGGGAATATAGAGAACAATACAAAAAATGAATAACAAAACAAATTAAATAGAGCATGTGCATGGGGATGTAACAACCCGAAATTAATCAGTCTTCTGGAAATTAATTAAATAGAAGATATAATTAAGGGTGAAAGCGCAATTCACTTATCAAATAGACCTGTCACAATGAATTAACTTGACAGACTACATCTTAAAATAACAAAAAAATAAACCAAACATATGATGACAAATGAAAAAGCTAAATACATTTCATTGGTGGCTTATGTCTGGGAAGAATGTCCCCTTACGTCTCACAATAAATGGGTGATGTGTAGAAGACTGGAGCTGAAAAAGACCCCGGAGAAATGAGCCTCAAATGTGGGACCAATGTAAAAACTTTAATTATTCTTGACTTTTTCCCGGCGGTCTTGACTATGCTATAGTACAAAGTGATATTACTCAGCAGGACAGCCTCATCTAGAAGACCAACTACCATTATGATCAGCTTATACAGGCAGTCCCCTACTTACAAACATCCCCTAGTTACAGACAGACCTCTGGTGAAGCTTTCTGGATGCTTTACTTTATTCCTAGGCTACAATGATCAGCTGTAAGCTGTGTGTAGTAAAGTTTTATTGATAATCTTTGTACCCATACTGTACATAATTCGTGGACTGGCTGTATTGTTATAGGTAGTCATTGGCAATGACTAGAAGATTAGCAATGGGAGGGACATTGACTCAATCCGCTTTAATAAGGTCATATTAAAAACAGTGATCACATACAAGATGACTGGAGACGCATTTCAGGCCATACAGCTTGGTCCTTGCTCGGGTCTTTCTTGGACCGTTTTTAAATGGATGTGTTTTCAGTCAGTTTAAAAACGGATGCGTTTATTGAATGTTTACCATGCGTTTATTGAATGTTTACCATGTGTTTGGCTGGTTTGAACATGTTTATGTTCATTACTGGAAGTGTAGGCAGCTGTAAAACAGATTAAAACCAGCCAAACACATGGTAAACATACAAACAGTCCAAAAAACGGACCAAGAACGCCCCGTGTGGCAGCATCCTGAGGACCAAGATGTATGGTCACAGCACACGTGATCACCATTTTTAATTCGACATCATTAAAGCTTTATTCTGTCCATGTGGTGCTGTGCTAAGGCATCATGGGATTGACAGCAAAGCAGAGAGGGTAAGAAAACTAGCATGAAATCTGAATAGCAAGACATTGTGATTTATTGATTCAGCAAAGCAGAATTAAAGTCAGGACATGCGTAGAGATTTACCATTTCTGTCTTCCTTCAAAATCAAAGAATCCAGGTTTTGAAGTCGTGCACTTTCCAACCTTTACCTGCCAAGCAAGAGACATATAATCAGGTGCAAAGCAATCTATGATACGAGGGGACACAGCGTAGAACAACGTACAGATGTGTAAAAAAACCAAATGGTAAGTAGATCACATCGCTCGCTTGCAGGGGTTCAGTGTTAGTAATTTATACAACAGTTTCCATAAGACAATGGGGGTAGGTGACAGCACCCATTACTACACACATTGGGAGTAGGATCCTCCAGCTTGTAAAGGAGAGCAGGCAACACTCAGTGGATACAGACTGGAATCTCATACAATATAGTATTGAGCTTAATGGTAACATGTCACAAGATTTCCCCTTATAACCTCTTCCCACCACTGAGTAATACACATACTGCAGCTTAGGATAGGGACACACAACACGTTGGCCCAAGAGAGGACATAACAACATGATCAACCAGCTTTATAGCTCACCACATATTTCCCGGATCTATAAGCACCGACCCATGTGCAGAAGGATGCAAAATGTATGTAAAATGATGAGGAAACATTTACCATGAGGAACTTATGTGATTTCATTTTCCTCAGGTTCAGATACACATTTCAACTGGACACAGACAGTGGATCTTATCCCAATAAACTTTCCCACGGCTAGAACAGGCTTTCTTTATGGATCTATTTTTAAATAAACTATTTAAAATGTCTTATCTTGTGACTTAATTAGAAACATACAAAACGTTTTATGAAATTTGGCACAGTGCGAATCCCCCCAACTTTCCAGTTTGCACTGACTTGGCAAAAACGTGATGTTCCAAAGTGAGTGAAACCCTCCGGCAGCAGTTTGTCCAGTTGAAGGCCAAAGGGGTGACTTATCAGCCATAGCAAGATAATTTGGTTGTTCCAAGTGATCTCTAGGATATTGCATCTTTAGAACATCAAAAACGTATTCACGCCCCCCCAAGAAGGCAGGTCGCCCTCGAAAGACAAAGGCAAGAGGACAGGATAATGCAGAGAATCTCCATGGGTAATCATTTCAACACTGCAGATGGAATTGCTTGCCAGTTAACCACTACACAGGAGGAAAGAAGGTTTCATTTATTCCTATCTTACAGGTAACATTATGTTCATTGTGATACGGAACACAAAGCGTTTCAATAAGTCAGTGAAAGGTGGTGGAGGAAGTGTCATGGCTTGGGGAATGTTTTCTACAGCAGGGGTTGGACCTCTCGAGAGTGAAAGCAAGTATCCGGACCTTCAACACACTGTTCTTTCCTTGCATTCATCACTCAGCCAGACATTTTCATGCAGGATAATGCCCAGTCACACAGGTAGAGGTAAAGTATAAACAGGTAAAGCTGTTCTTTGAAACCGAAAACATTGAAATAATGAAACGATCAGCCCAGAGTCCTGATCTAAACCCAATAGAAAACCTCTTAACATTCAATGTTGACACAATTATGGCCAAGGAACCCACAACAGCCATAGATCTGTGGATGGGACGGGTAGAAGAGTGGACCAAAATCACAGCAGAGCAGTGAGACTAGTGATGTCCTGTGGCTGCAGAGGTGCCTGTGCACTTTCTACTGATTGGTAACTGGTGTAACCTTCAAATTAAATTATAATCTCTCTTACATTACAGTCATTGCTGTTCTATAATTATGGTCATTATGTTTTGTCAAAATAAAGGTTTTATGTTGACACACTATGGTAATTTTTATAAAACACTGGTTCTAGTGGCATGGCGTACCCCTTACAAAAAATCCATCACATATTGATAAATGGAGATTACATTACCCCTGGGGAAAAAACAAACAAAAAAAAAAAAAAACAACTGATCATACATAGTTTTCCAATTTTGATCTCTAGTTTATATATTATAAATTGAGCCAAAAACTGACAGCCGAACTGCAGGTCTACACCATAAATCACTAAAATTTCAAATCACTAGACTACTAGAAAGGGATATGGCTTTTCTGCAGCTTAATTTCTTGGTAGATGAACAAACGCATGGAGGAATTGTGTCTTATTTATCTGAAGCTGTATTTATTTTAATATCTTCTCGTAAGCAAATTGTGTTTTTTTTTTTTTAATTATATTGTAAAACTATAGAAATTTAAGAGATGTACTTCCTTTTAGAGGCCACTATTATTTATATAATGATTGATAACCCTTGAACCCTTTTGAGCCCTTTTCAACCCTTGAACTGATAAACCACCACAAGTATCAAATATTTGGTAAGAATTTATACTTTTACAAAAGTTTGCAAATTGAAATACTGAAAAGTGCAGTATGACCATGTATTCAGTCCCCTGTGCTCCGATTCCACATAAACAACATCTACCTCTAGGATCAAGTAGATACCAGTGTGTGTCCTCTTAAGAAAAAAAAGGGTTTAAAAATTATGCAAATGAGCCCCTCAGGCTCATTAGAATAATTTTAAAAGACTTCAGTAAAACCAGGGAATAAGAAGCTGAAAGAAGAGCAGATCCTGCCAGAAGGGACCCACACCAGTATGTCAGTGTGTATGGTTTACAATCCTTCATCCTGGTAGTTGATGTCCAGAGGACATGGACTGAATACTGTATGTTCAATTGCCTTTAGAAGTCACCTCATTACATCAGAATGCCCTTTAATCTGAGTATAACTACAGCTGTTTGGTGGAGGCCTCAGATGTTTTGTTAGAGAACATTCGTGAACAAACGGCTTCATGAAACCAGAAGCAGATAGCTCAGGGATAAAGTTTTGTCTAAATGTATTGCAAGGTTAACTTTCTAAAAAAAAATAGCCCAAGTTCTGAAGATCTCTCATAGCACCGTTCCATCCATCATCTGTATATAGAAGGATTATGGCAGAACTGCTAACCCTCCAAGACCTGGTCATCCTCCTAAACCGACAGTCCGGACAAGGAGAAGAAAGCAAATGTCACAGGGTCACTGTGGAGGAGGTTCAGAAATCTAAAGCTCAGGTGGAAGAATCGTTCTAAAGAAAAAGTATTAGGCCAAGTTCACACTTGCATTTGGCAGGTTCAGTCATGTCTTAATAGCAGAAACAGTAGCACAGCAACTTGCTTTTTTCCCCAGATGAAAGTGTAATGGAAGGCCATGTGCTCAGCTTCAGCTTTCTCTTCTTCAAGGAAACCTACCACGAGGAATCCAACTTTTAAAACAATGTTATTAAAGTAATATTTAGAGGGGCTATTGGGTCCTTGCAGGGCAGCACACTTACCTGTCCCCAATGCCCTCCTCTTCTTGTTTCATAGATAAATTGAGTAATCACCAGCAACTCCGGATAACCCTACAAAGGTTTGTTTCTTTATTGAGGTATAGCGACAAGGAATAAAAAATGCACAGGAACAAACCAAAAATAGAACACGCCTTTCAGCACATAACCCTGAGGGATTCTCAGTGCACCGGGATATTAGAAGGTCCCATTACAAGGTACGAGAGTCTGGACTATTCATTACAACTTCTTGTTTCATGTTACACATTGCATACATGTGCAGAGCCTCGCATCTTTTATCCCCAGCTAAGTATGGCACTGCCACTAGCGACGTACATGTATGTATGTATATAATAAATACACACACGTACATGTGGGTAAGTCACTGGTGCCAGTGGCATACATAGCAGGGGTTAAAAGACACGAGGGCTCCACACATGTATGCAGAGTGCATGTGCATCTATTCACTCTACTGGGGCCGGAGCTACTGCGCATACGCAGCTGCTCCATTTGATGCCGGCGATGTGTAACATAAGACAAAATGAGGAGCACTGGGGCACTCCAAGGACAGGTAAGTGTGCGGCCTTACAACGGCTACTGGGTACGTCCTAGTAACCACTGCAGCAATTTACATTACTTTCATAACTTTTGTTATAAGTCCGGCTTCCAGATTAGTTAAAGATTAGGGCAGAGGTAGGCATGAGGAATCGGCCATCAGATCTGCTTCGGATGGTAGATTCATCATGGTAGGATCCAGTTGCGGTTTTTAAAATGCAACGTAGGGGGGCACAGCAAGCAAATGGAATATGATGAAATGGTCAGATGAAACTATAAACTAACTTCTTTAGCCTAAATTCCAAACACTTATGTGTGGAATAATCACAAAAACCGCATTTCCACCATGAAGCATGGTGATGGCAGCATAACGCTGTGGGGTCTATTTGGCAGGAAGCGGCTCAGAGATGATGGGTTGAGCCAAATATAGCGCAATTCTGAAGGAAAACCTGCTAGAAACTTGAGATGGAGACCCTAAATATACAGCCACTGCTAAAATGGAAAGGTTAAGCAGCATGGAGTAAAATGGATCAGTCAGAGCCAGAACATAATCCTAATCTGTGGCTGGACTTGGAAATTGCTCATCACAAGCGTTCTCCCCCATCAATGTGACTGCCTTTATCACAGCTACAGATGATCCGCTTCAATAAGGCTCCAAACTGTTTCAAATAAAATAAATTGAAGTTTTTGGCTGTAACATTCAAACACGAGGAAAAGGGTATGAAAACTTTTGCAACCCATGCATTAAACATCTTCTAGGCCAGTGATGGCGAACCTATGGCACGTGTGCCAGAGGTGGCACTCAGAGCCCTTTCTGTGGGCACTCAGACCATCACTCCAGTTACAGAGTTCACCAAATAAAGCAACACTTCATTGACTGTTTTAAACTGAGGGAAAAGTGGAAAGGTGACAGAACTGCAATATCTTTATAGGTTCTCATTCTGGACCCACCATTCTTCCTCTACAGGGAGACCCTGGAGAGAAGCTACAACGAGAGTCTGAATTTCCCTTCCTTCTTTGAACTGTATTGGTTGCCTCCGGTGGCCGATATGATTGAAAGAAGTGGAAGAACAGGTAGCAATACGTTATTGCTTAAAATGCTATGTTGGCACGTCATGGTAAATAAGTGGATTTTGGTTTTAGTTTGGGCACTCGGTCTCCAAAAGGTTCGCCATCACTGTTCTAGGCTATTTACTTCCAAGATATTACAACATCCTCTTCCTTGCCTAAAAGTGTCTTTGGGGAAGCGCCTGTAACCTGTAGAAACACATTTAATGACTCTTTGCTTGCTTTGATATGTCTTGTTTGACTCCCAGCCTCCTCTCCCCGAGTGTGACCGGGTCTATAGACTCCTGTGCTGTGGTTTTGGCAGTCATGTAAGATCCTGTTTGTTGCAGCATCCAGGATGCTTTACCCGTGTTATTTCGGCACATACAACAAAACTTACCATATTGTATAAACCCATATTTTATACACATATATACATACAGTTTCCATAATATTTTGCGGTAACAACATGAGGGTTTGTTTTTGTGGTACCAGTTAACCGGACTACATATAACCCAAAGAACCTTTTTTTAATTGGGTTTAGTAGATTGCATTTTGTATACATAGAACATATAACATAGAAAGGTAGTCAACTATTCTTGCTATAATTTACATACATTTTATTTGCTTTTTCCCAATAAACAGTTGCAGGAGAGGTGATGGCCTCCGCTGCCGGGCACTGCCAGGTCCATGGTGGCAGAACACTCTCTGGCTGATGACTGATATGTATATCAGGGAGTGTTCGGTATAAATGCAAGTCCTGACAGTGGTTTTGACTTTTGCACAAATGAACAGAACATTAGATAAGAGCCTTTTTCATAAATATGTATTGTGTATACATGTAGTACCTGCATTACAGTAAAGGACATGGATAATCCTGTGTGGTGTCCTGTCCCCACATCCTATTACTGAAGCTAGCAGTGTACATTCTGTGCCATCTCAGTTTTTTGGTTGTAATATGCGGATTTAGCCAAGTGGGCGTGCGCAATGCAACAGTCACCCACGTGGCAGACTACTGCCATCTGTGCCAGAGCCTTTGCCACCAGTAGCACTTAACTGTTTACTCCCCATCTACTTTATGAGCAGGGTAGACCTTTTTCAAGGAAAATCCTGACACAGAAGGGCACTGTGCCCTCTACATTGTTGAGGCCAGGCATCCATTATGGCCGATTTATGCATGGAGCAAGGTGTAGAAGGCTGCTGTGCAGGGAAATCAGAGAAGGGGAGAAGGTACAACCCCCATATGTGCAAATCGAAATACAGCTCCCAGGGTATATTAGAGGGTCGAGCTGTACCTGCAGTTTCATACGATATTACTCCTGTACTGAGGGAATGTCTTCCAGCAATGCTTGGCGCTCCATATGTCACCACGCGCTCTGCCTGCTGATCCCTTGCACCTAGATGTCACCCGTTACATAAGGAGGATTTAGAAAAGCAAATCACTGCTTCTGCTGAACTTCAGAGATTAGGAAGTGACATCTTACACACAGCTACAGCAATCCTAGGGCTGCCAACACTAAGCTTATGCCTAGTGCCGCTATGGAGGGCACTGCACCTGGCATTGTCTGCAGGGGTCCTATTACTGTACAGTTCAGTGGGAGGCGGCAATTGTAGTTGGCATTGCTGAGAGGAAGGAGATGGATACTGGCAACACTATTACCATTGAGGGGATGACAATAGCGTCTGGCAACGACATGTGGAACATGGTGCCCACAATCACTGCCTGGCACTGCTGAAGGAAAGGAGGTGGACACTGGCATTGCCAGGGGGAAGGAGCCAGCTGCCTCCACTGCCTGACACCGCCAAGAGGAAGGAGGTGGACACTGGCATGGCCAATGCTGTGAAGGGCAGGGGACAGGAGGGTGCTGCCTGCCATTGCTTTGGGGGTAGTGGCTGGCACCACCAAGGGAAAAGGGGGCACACACTATGGAGGCCATTACATGCTTGTACCTGGCATACAGAGGGCACAGGCTATGAAGGACATTACCGGCTTGTACCTGGCATACAGGGGGCACAGGCTATGAAGGACATTACCGGCTTGTACCTGGCATACAGAGGGCACAGGCTATGGAGGACATTACCTGCTTTTACCTGGCATACAGGGGGTACACACTATGGGGGCCATTACCTGCTTGTACCTGGCATACAGGAGGCACACACTATGGGGGGCATTACCTGCTTGTACCTGGCATACAGGGGGCACACACTATGGGGGCCATTACCTGCTTGTACCTGGCATACAGGGGGCACACACTATGGGGGTCATTACCTGCTTGTACCTGGCATACAGAGGGCACACACTATGGGGGCCATTACCTGCTTGTACCTGGCATACAGGGGGCACACACTATGGGGGCCATTACCTGCTTGTACCTGGCATACAGGGGGCACACACTATGGGGGCCATTACCTGCTTGTACCTGGCATACAGGGGGCACACACTATGGGGGCCATTACCTGCTTGTACGTGGCATACAGGGGGAACACACTATGGGGGCTATTACCTGCTTGTACCTGGCATACAGGGGGCACACGCTATGGGGGCCATTACTGGCTTGTAACTGGCATACAGGGGGCACAGGCTATGAAGGACATTACCTGCTTGTACCTGGCATACAGGGGGTACACACTATGGGGGTCATTACCTGCTTGTACCTGGCATACAGGGGGCACAGGCTATGGAGGACATTACCTGCTTGTACCTGGCATACAGGGGGCACACACTATGGGGGCCATTACCTGCTTGTACCTGGCATACAGGGGGCACACACTATGGGGGCCATTACCTGCTTATACCTGGCATACAGGGGGCACACACTATGGGGGCCATTACCTGCTTGTACGTGGCATACAGGGGGCACACACTATGGGGGCCATTACCTGCTTATACCTGGCATACAGGTGGCACACACTATGGGGGCCATTACCTGCTTATACCTGGCATACAGGGGGCACACACTATGGGGGCCATTACCTGCTTGTACGTGGCATACAGGGGGCACACACTATGGGGGCCATTACCTGCTTATACCTGGCATACAGGGGGCACACACTATGGGGGCCATTACCTGCTTGTACGTGGCATACAGGGGGCACACACTATGGGGGGCATTACCTGCTTGTACCTGGCATACAGGGGGTACACACTATGGTGGGCATTACCTGCTTGTACCTGGCATACAGGGGGCACACACTATGGCGGCCATTACCTGCTTGTACCTGGCATACAGGGGGCACACACTATGGTGGGCATTACCTGCTTGTACCTGGCATACAGGGGCACACACTATGGGGGGCATTACCTGCTTGTACCTGGCATACAGGGGCACACACTATGGGGGGCATTACCTGCTTGTACCTGGCATACAGGGGGCACACACTATGGGGGGCATTACCTGCTTGTACCTGCCATACAGGGGGCACAGGCTATGGGGGCCATTACCTGCTTGTACCTGGCATACAGGGGGCACACACTATGGGGGTCATTACCTGCTTGTACCTGGCATACAGGGGGTACACACTATGGGGGGCATTACCTGCTTGTACCTGGCATACAGGGGGCACAGGCTATGGGGGCCATTACCTGCTTGTACCTGGCATACAGGGGGTACACACTATGGGGGCCATTACCTGCTTGTACCTGGCATACAGGGGGTACACACTATGGTGGGCATTACCTGCTTGTACCTGGCATACAGGGGGCACAGGCTATGGGGGCCATTACCTGCTTGTACCTGGCATACAGAGGGCACAGGCTATGGGGGCCATTACCTGCTTGTACCTGGCATACAGGGGGCACAGGCTATGGGGGCCATTACCTGCTTGTACCTGGCATACAGGGGGCACACACTATGGGGGGCATTACCTGCTTGTACCTGGCATACAGGGGGTACACACTATGGTGGGCATTACCTGCTTGTACCTGGCATACAGGGGGCACACACTATGGTGGGCATTACCTGCTTGTACCTGGCATACAGGGGGTACACACTATGGTGGGCATTACCTGCTTGTACCTGGCATACAGGGGGCACACACTATGGGGGCCATTACCTGCTTGTACCTGGCATACAGGGGGTACACACTATGGTGGGCATTACCTGCTTGTACCTGGCATACAGGGGGTACACACTATGGTGGGCATTACCTGCTTGTACCGGGCATACAGGGGGCATACACTATGGGGGCCATTACCTGCTTGTACCTGGCATACAGGGGGTACACACTATGGTGGGCATTACCTGCTTGTACCTGGCATACAGGGGGCACAGGCTATGGGGGCCATTACCTGCTTGTACCTGGCATACAGAGGGCACAGGCTATGGGGGCCATTACCTGCTTGTACCTGGCATACAGGGGGCACAGGCTATGGGGGCCATTACCTGCTTGTACCTGGCATACAGGGGGCACACACTATGGGGGGCATTACCTGCTTGTACCTGGCATACAGGGGGTACACACTATGGTGGGCATTACCTGCTTGTACCTGGCATACAGGGGGCACACACTATGGTGGGCATTACCTGCTTGTACCTGGCATACAGGGGGTACACACTATGGTGGGCATTACCTGCTTGTACCTGGCATACAGGGGGCACACACTATGGGGGCCATTACCTGCTTGTACCTGGCATACAGGGGGTACACACTATGGTGGGCATTACCTGCTTGTACCTGGCATACAGGGGGTACACACTATGGTGGGCATTACCTGCTTGTACCTGGCATACAGGGGGTACACACTATGGTGGGCATTACCTGCTTGTACCGGGCATACAGGGGGCATACACTATGGGGGCCATTACCTGCTTGTACCTGGCATACAGGGGGTACACACTATGGTGGGCATTACCTGCTTGTACCTGGCATACAGGTAGAGGAGCTGCTGGGTGCTCGCCACATGGGCCAGTTGCTGGGCATGTTGTGCTGCCTGCTCAAAGTGATAGCGCAGCTGCTCGTCCTCCTCCTCGTCCGCCCGCTCCTCCTGGAGGAAGTCCCCGAGCTCCCCGTATCCCCCAGAACAGGCCTCGCCGGAGCTCGAATCCTCCACCACCTCAGGGCTCGCCATGTCTGGGCCTCACGGCAGGCCTGTGCACATAGCCGGTCACTACCCCGGCGTCTGCACGGCGTCTCTTCACCACCAGGATGCTCGCCTCTCACTGACGTCCTGATGTTTAAAACTGCCAGCAAGCAATGCGCATGCGCCCGGAAAATGTGCCCCTAATGAGTATGCGCGGAAAGAGGTCAGAACATGCGCAGTACAGCGGCGGGAGGTCGGCAAGTAATGGCAAGAGAGTGGGCAAACGGCAGCGCAATGGCTGTAGCGCTGTGTTGTCTGCTGATGGTTATACAGCGCCGCCTGGAGCACTCAGGCTACATTGCATGCTGCCTGCTGTCTCCTATTCAATGTCAGGTTATGGAAAGACTGAGCAGCTTAGATTCAACCATAAATCACACAAACTGCTGTGGAAATTCTCTGGGCATTACAGTAGCATCATAATAAATGTGAGGGCAGCTGGACAGGGACAGGATGAAGTGCGGCATAGTCCCACAATCTGTCATGGTGGCTTGGGCTATAGGAACAGGCTCATCCACCCCCAGCAGGTAGAAGCGGGGGAGGCTGCAGAGCAGGAATCCACCTGGGGGCTCCAGGTGCACCTGTGCTAACAGATCCCTGGCAGGGAGAAGCGGGGGAGGCCGCAGAGCAGGAATCCACCTGGGGGCTCTGGGTGCACCTGATCTGACAGATCCCGGGCAGGGAGAAGCGGGGGAGACCGCAGTGCGTGATTTCACCTGGGGGCTCCGGGAGCACCTGTGCTAACAGATCCCCGGCAGGGAAAAGCAGCGGAGGCCGCAGTGCAGTAATCAACCTGGGGGCTCCGGGTGCACCTGCGCTAACAGATGCCCAGCAGGGAGAAGCGGGGGAGGCCGCAGTGCAGTAATCCACCTGGGGGCTCCGGGTGCACCTGTGCTAACAGATCCCCAGCAGGGAGAAGCGGGGGAGGCTGCAGAGCAGGAATCCACCTGGGGGCTCCAGGTGCACCTGTGCTAACAGATCCCTGGCAGGGAGAAGCGGGGGAGGCCGCAGAGCAGGAATCCACCTGGCGGCTCCGGGTGCACCTGATCTGACAGATCCCCGGCAGGAAGAAGCGGGGGAGGCCGCAGTGCGTGATTTCACCTGGGGGCTCCGGGAGCACCTGCGCTAACAGATCCCCGGCAGGGAAAAGCAGTGGAGGCCGCAGTGCAGTAATCCACCTGGGGGCTCCGGGTGCACCTGCGCTAACAGATGCCCAGCAGGGAGAAGTGGGGGAGGCCGCAGGGCAGGAATCCACCTGGGGACTCTGGGTGCACCTGTCCTGACAGATCCCGGGCAGGGAGAAGCGGGGGAGGCCGTAGGGCAGGAATCCACCTGGGGACTCTGGGTGCACCTGTCCTGACAGATCCCGGGCAGGGAGAAGCGGGGGAGGCCGCAGGGCAGGAATCCACCTGGGGCTCCGGGTGCACCTGTGCTAACAGATCCCCGGCAGTGAGAAGCGGGGGAGGCCGCAGGGCAGGAATCCACCTGGGGCTCCGGGTGCACCTGTGCTAACAGATCCCCGGCAGGGAGAAGCGGGGGAGGCCGCAGGGCAGGAATCCACCTGGCGGCTCCGGGTGCACCTGTGCTAACAGATCCCCGGCAGGGAGAAGCGGGGGAGGCGGCAGTGCAGTAATCCACCTGGGGGCTCCGGGTGTACCTGTCCTGACAGATCCCCGGCAGGGAGAAGCGGGGGAGGTGGCAGGGCAGGAATCCACCTGGGGGCTCCGGGAGCACCTGCGCTAACAGATCCCCGGCAGAGGGTGATCTTTACTCCTTTTTTGGTACTCATTTTTCTTCTTACTTCACTCCCTCACTTCTTTTTGACTCTAATTCCTCTATCTTTTCATTCATTTTCTTTTCCTAATTTCTTTCCTTTCTTTTTCTCTGATTCCCTCCCCCCTTTCTCATTAGTCATTCCACTTCATATCTTTGATACAATCTTGCCTATACCTTTCTCCCAGCAGCTCCTTATACATATCCCATAACTGCACCATACCCTACTATGGCGTCACTATGGGAACCCAAGCTACCGGCTCCCATGCGATAACGCATTGCTACTGTGCTGATTCGGTGGTGGGAGACCAGACCTACCATCGCTCTCAGGTGTAGAAGTGTCCCTGTGTGTGGGCAACCCCATCTTTCGGGTGCTTACGCCTGGGGACCCCTACTGTCACACCCATTCTACACCATCCTCAATGGATGATTAAGCCATAAGAGGAAACACGCAGGTCTTTGTATGTCTTGGTGTGCTATCATGTATCATTACTACTTGCATGTTTTTAATGGATGACAGTAAGCATTATCATCATATTCATCTGGCACTGAACATTTTTTCCTCTTCTCATGCAATCTAACTGTGGCCTTTGTGGGCTTAATGTACGTGAACTGATTAAGATGATAGATCAATACTACCACGGGAGGTGGTGCCATCAGCTTTGAGGTGATTTTAGGTGCAGTTTTGTCAATTCCACAGGTGAAAGACGTGTGAATTTGATTTTGAGAAGAAACCTGTTCAACAAATGTCATTCACCTGTTGATCTGATGTCTTTTACTTGTTAAAATAAGTAATACCACCTAAAACCAACCCAAAACTAAATGTGATGCAGTTTTAACTGCAAAGTGTGACCGCACCCTCAGTGCTTCTCTTCCCTTCATTGCTCCTTTACTCCTACTAGTCTACATCTTAGACTGGCCACTTAGGGGTTGGCCACTTTACCTCATGTTTTTGTAATGGGTGTGTAAGTGTGGGGGCACGATATTGGGTAATTTAGCAATATACATCTATTACAAGGTCTGCACTGCTTTTTTTTGACATGTGAAGTGAAGCCTCCTGTCTTTTACCGCATCAGCCAGACTTTCCTGTCCATAAAATGGCCGCAGATGGAGGGTCATGTGATCTCTAACTATCCATGAGCAATCACTAGTTAGACATCACATGACCCTCCATCTGCAGCCATGTTATGGACAGGAATCTCTGGCTGATGAGGTAAAAGACAGGAGGCTTCACTTTACATATCAAGAAAGTGGAGCAGAACTATTAATAGATGTTATTGGTAAATTACCTAATATCCTGCACCAAACACTTACACACATATTACAAAAAACAGATGGTAAAGTGGCCAACCCCTTTGAAAGAAACCCAATTTTCACTAAAGACACTTTGCAGGTGCCCATTACAGCTGTATTGCAAAGATGTCTTTCTGCCTTTTCTGTGCATTTGTATTACAATATTATTGTGTGTTTTAACCTTGCACCCTGACAGAATCCTGTTCTGAGTGCCAGGTTTGTTTTGGTTTTGATGCATTATAACAAAATAAACCTATGCCTTGCCTGTGCTGCTCACTCACTCCTCAGCTCTCAGCCCCCACCTTCCTGCTCCTGTACAACTTGTCACTCCTGTTCCTTCACTCACACAAGGAGAGAGCGCACTCTGTGATGATCTGACATCGGTAGGTCCCCTGTGTTCGGTCAAATACATCAAGAGGCTTGGTCCGACCTGGCATAGTTTCGCGTGAAAACCAGTGAACGAAATAACACACGGGACAGGAACGCCTTGTACCCTCCCCCTCCACGGGTCGCCGTGCCCTTCTACTTCCCCTCCACTCCCACATAGCGTGGAAGTGGCATATTCCCAATTTTAATTGCAAATTCTTGCACAGCGCAAGATTTTGTGAATATTTCCCTGCTTTTACGCCAGAAAACTGCCACAGAAGCAGTGATAAATTTCCCACATGGTTCTTTATTGGCAGACATAGTCCAGCAACAGGCTGGCAGCAATCCTTCCTGACAAGGTAATTGGATTGTGTGGCTGTGGATAGTAGATTCCGCTATCAGGAATTTAGTTCCTTAGTCCTGCACCTTGGTGTCGAAGGACAAGCAGTTATATCCAGTAGGAGCTCAATCGGTTCTGCTGCTTCTGCACTAAGACAGACTCAAAACTCATTGCACAGAGACCAAAAAGAAGACAGAACACCTTGCACTGAGCCTCTATCTAAAGATTTTCTGCAGGAAAGAATACAACTGTTTCAGCATAATATACATAGGGGCATCAGGGGCGTAACTAGGAGAAGCAGGGCCCCATAGCAGGCTTATGCATGGGGCCCCCTTCTCACTAAAGAAATATACATATTTGTATACTCACACATGCAAGTTATAATCACACATTTATACACACATATAGAGCATATATACATCACATATACACTCACTTTATTAGGTACACCATGCTAGTAACAGGTTGAACCCCCTTTTGCCTTCAGAACTGCCTCAATTCTTCATGGCATAGATTCAACAATGTGCTGGAAGCTCCTCAGAGATTTTGGTCCATATTGACATGATGGCATCACACAGTTGCCGCAGATTTGTCGGCTGCACATCCATGATGCGAATCTCCCGTTCCACCACATCCCAAAGATGCTCTATTGGATTGAGATCTGGTGACTGTGGAGGCCATTTGAGTCCAGTGACCTCATTGTCATGTTCAAGAAACCAGTCTGAGATGATTCCAGCTTTATGACATGGCGCATTATCCTGCTGAAAGTAGCCATCAGATGTTGGGTACATTGTGGTCATAAAGGGATGGACATGGTCAGCAACAATACTCAGGTAGGCTGTGGCGTTGCAACGATGCTCAATTGGTACCAAGGGGCCCAAAGAGTGCCAAGAAAATATTCCCCACACCATGACACCACCACCACCAGCCTGAACCGTTGATACAAGGCAGGATGGATCCATGCTTTCTTGTTGTTGACGCCAAATTCTGACCCTAACATCCGAATTTCGCAGCAGAAATCGAGACTCATCAGACCAGGCAACGTTTTTTCCAATCTTCTACTGTCCAATTTCGATGAGCTTGTGCAAATTGTAGCCTCAGTTTCCTGTTCTTAGCTGAAAGGAGTGGCACCCGGTGTGGTCTTCTGCTGCTGTAGCCCATCTGCCTCAAAGTTCGACTTACTGTGCGTTCAGAGATCCTCTTCTGCCTACCTTGGTTGTAATGGGTGGCGATTTGAGTCACTGTTGCCTTTCTATCAGCTCGAACCTGTCTGCCCATTCTCCTCTGACCTCTGGCATCTGGACCTCCGCCCACAGAACTGCCGCTCACTGGATGTTTTTTCATTTTCGGACCATTCTCTGTAAACCCTAGAGATGGTTGTGCGTGAAAATCCCAGTAGATCAGCAGTTTCTGAAATACTCAGACCAGCCCTTCTGGCACCAACAACCATGCCACGTTCAAAGGCACTCAAATCACCTTTCTTCCCCATACTGATGCTCGGTTTGAACTGCAGGAGATTGTTTTGACCATGTCTACATGCCTAAATGCACTGAGTTGCCGCCATGTGATTGGCTGATTAGAAATTAAGTGTTAACGAGCAGTTGGACAGGTGTATCTAATAAAGTGGCCGGTGAGTGTATGTTATATACATGTTATGCTGTACAATGTGCAGCATAATATGTATATAATGGTGCATATCCTCCAATCTTTAGTATGTCAGGTTGGATGTGGGGGCCCCCTGACACTGTGGGCCCCATAGCGGCTGCTATGACTGCTACCACTGTAGTTATGCCCCTGATAGATATCACAATAACTCCTCAACAGTGGTGGATTAAGACTACCATGGACCCTGGTCTGTATGAAGATTAAACTTGAGTTTTACACACTTATGTATAGTCTGTTACCCCTTATCCCCTGGTACATTTGGATCACTTAAGGGGATTTCCCACAAAAGAAAATTCTCCCATTTCAATCCCCTAGTGATGTTAACGCAATAAAGATTATTTTAACCCCTTACTGACACTACCGCGTCTTAATCATGATCATGACTCTGCTCCCAGCTCTTGGCTTACGTCATCGCTCGCGGTGGTACAGGGGGTCCACTTCCCCTGATCCTGACCTAGAGCAGTAATGGTTTGGGACTTTCAACTCCCTTCAAATGTTTTCTGTGGAGTTAAGATCTGAAGACTGGCCAGGCCGCTCCAGGATCTTACAAAGCCACTCCTTCGTTTCCCTGGCGGTGTACTGGGGATGATCGTCATGCTGAAACACCCAGCCACGTTTCATCTTCTATGCCCTTGCTGATGGAAGGAGGTTTGTCCTTTTCATTCCTTAATGTACTCGGGTCAGTCACCCTGGTCCCTTGACAAAAAAACATCCCCTTGTCATGATGTTGCCATCCCCCATGCTTCACAGTAGGTTTGGTGTTCTTTGGATTCAACTCAGCATTCACTTTCCTCCAAATACGACAAGTTGGTTTCATCTGACCATATGTCAGTCTCCAATTTAGTTCAGATTCTTGGCATTTTTGTGACAGGGTTTTTCACTTGCAAAAAACGTATACATAAGACACTGTGGAGCAAATTTTTTTTGGCGATCTCTACTGTCACAATCCGGCCCAGGGCCGCCCATCTGAATATGGAGAGCCTTATTAGTATATTGAGTACTGAAACTACTCTGAGACTGAGTTAATTAGGATCTCTACTGTCAGATGGATTTTCCTGGAGCAGATTCTCAGGTTTTCCATCCAGATTTTTTTGCAGAAATATCATTGCTTGTTACAGTAGCATTAAAGAGCATGTGATTTTTTTTCCCCATAAGGACATTTTTCAGTGATGTGGAAAAAATTAATGATCATGACACTTACTGCCTCAGATTTGCAGTTTTCTTCTGATTCATTGGGGAAGTGAAAGTCTGCAATCAATATACACAAAATCTGCAAACAAGCTTTATACTGCTGCAGAGTTTATGCAGATTTGTCCTAGAAATTATGTAAGATCACAGGTGATAAAAAAAAGAGGCTAAAAACTACAACAGAAAATCCTGCAGGTAAATCTGCCTCATAACACAAATTCACATGAAATCTACAACCAAACACTGTGCACAGTCCTGTGCTAAAAACAATGGAAACTGCACTATCTGCAGTTTGCCTGTGTAGTGTACAGGGGGCGCCAGATTCAGGATTTCTGGCGCACGTTCTTCATGAATTTCTGCACTGCTCCTACAGACTGCACCAACTTTTTTTGGTGCACATTTAACATGGGGCGTGCAACACATTTCTGTCGGACTTTGCATGATAAATGTGGCGCCCGGTCCAACTGAGCACCGGAATGCGCATTTCAGTGACAAAATTTGAGTCGCATGAAGAGCAGTGCAGCTGCGACACAAAAGGGTCACGTGTGACACATATGTAGTGCGGACACTTCTTAAATACCTATGCAAGCAGTTTGCCCTAGAAAGAACGTGCAAAGTCCGGAACAAAACTGGCGCAGCTGCACTGGGCATCATGCAACACAAATTAGGGGGCGTTCCGGTGCTCGTCAGACCGTGCAACAGATTCATAATTTCTGGTGCAAGTTTTTATTTGAATCTGTCACACCCTGCATTATTCACAGGCAGAGTACTTTTAGTGCAGTTTCCCCATGGTGCCCAGACTTATGAGTAAGTATCTTGCTTGATTTCCTGTAATTGGCATGGCCGCAGCAGAATTTGTGTGCACTGTGTGTACGGGATTGTTATAAATCTCATACACTACACTGCTACTGTATTACATAGCACATCTGCTCAGAAGACATCACACATGATCTTGCATGTTTCCTAGATAAAATCATCATGAGACTGGCATCAATGCATAGCTTCTTTGTGGATTTCATGTGGATTTCTTGTCAATTTTGTCTTATTTGTGGATTAAGACTTGCAGTATTAGAAAAAGTGAATGGCACTCCCCCCTTTTGGACATATTTTTTGCACAGATTTTGTAGCAGAATACAATAGCATTAAAGTGAATGTGATTAGGCAAAAGGAATTTAGATGATTTCTGTGCAGATAGCCTTTCACTTCCCCATAGACTTTCATGTAAAAAAATGAAAACTACAATCTGCAAAACTGTAGCAAAAAAGTGACATGGTCATCAATTTATTTTGTAAAAAGATATATGGTAAAAAGAAATAAACAAGTACTTCCTATGGCGCTCCCGGTCTCCCGGGCCGCGGTCCATCACTGCCGTGCCCCTGTTTACAATCAGACCACCATAGATTGTTCCCCCAGTGATGTCACTGTTCTAATATGGACAGTCATATGACCGAGCCCCCCCCTCCTGCTGACCACCGTAGCTTGCTACATCTTTCCATCCTGCATTTTTTTACGTACAGAAGGTATAGTGGCCCCACAGAAGCCACAACCATGCCTCTGTCTGCCATTATTTGTCACTGTATACGCTGAGCGTATACGTCGGGTGCTTTCCCTGCAGATACGTTTAGTGTACACAAAAAACATGATGTGAACCCCGCCTATGTGAGCAGCACCACCACTCTCTGTGTGCAGGGCAGTGAACAGTTAATGGTGCTGAGTATCACAGACTGTGCCCCACGCTTGCCCTGCTTCCTGCCCGTCTGCATGTCACACTGCACGGCATGTGGACCCACAACATTTTTTAGAAGTGTTATCAATTGTTGCAATGTTATCAGATTTGGCAATGCTTTTTATAA
The DNA here is from genome assembly GCF_040894005.1 of Engystomops pustulosus. Lineage (NCBI taxonomy): Eukaryota > Metazoa > Chordata > Amphibia > Anura > Leptodactylidae > Engystomops > Engystomops pustulosus. Next base: position 74,182,077 of record NC_092420.1, read on the forward strand.
AGACCTGTAAATTAAAGGGGCATGTACACGAAGACAAGTTTCTCTAATTCACTGTTATTAACAAAAATGCAGCATTTCACAGATCTAATTCCAGCCTGTCTCTATCAGTCCTGCTGTACACAATTTCAGTTGCCCCCAGACACGACCCTGTAACTTCTGACTTAGGTTTGGGTAGCCGCCATCTTGGATTTCTGTGTGACAGCCTAGCTTGCTGAGTTTCTGTCTCTCTCTGCTCTGTGCCTGTAGCCACACCGCCTTAACAGAGTTCACACTGACACATACACTGATTCACTTCCTGCCAGCAAACACATCATGAGCAGAGAGAAGCTACAAACTACAAGAACATAAGTGATCCAGGGGAAGGGGGAGGCACGCACATGTCTGTATGAACAGAGATGTAGCAGAGCTGACTGTGTAAAAGTCTGTTAGCCTCTGTGTAATAGGCATCTCATCTCTGATCTGTCTCATCTCTCCTTCTATGTGTCAATGTGTTAGTACAATGTCAGAAGCCAGATGATAGTGTATATATACCTGTACCCTGATAATGTAACCACCCTGACACCCCACAGAACTAGATGGGTCATAAAGTGTCTGCTTAGAGAGACCCCGCCCACACCCTGAAATCTTACACTGACCAGCCGAGGGAGTGATAGGAGCTAAAACAGCAATAACACTAAGTAACATTGTAAAGTAAGCAGCGCTGATATATAAGAAACAATCAGTTTGCTCACCCTGGCCTGGTGACGTATATAATATCGCACAATCATAGGGGGACATTTACTATGGCGTTTCCGCCAGTTTTGTGGCGCTCTCACCACATGTTCTGCTCTGAGACCTATTTATTAGCTGGCGGCGCCAGAAAAAATGCCTTTTTCCGTCTGCTCCGACTCTACTCCGAAAAGGGGCGTGGCTTTGGCGGAGTGGAAACTCAGACACAATTACTATGTGTCGCAGCCCTTTTTGGGCGCTGTAAACTGGCGGAAAGTAGTCCAAAAGAAAACTGGTCTAGCAGGGACTGTTGGACACATTTCTGGTGCTCGGGACAGATTTTGGTCCCAAGGACAGAAAATGGTCTCGGCGCCAGAAATGTCTCTGCACAGCTCTACAATATTAAATGTGTGTCTTCTTTCTGAGAGCAGGTCGGTAACAAAGCCAGTGCAGACACCGACACTTTAAGTAAATGTCCCCCATAGTGTGGGATTTTCGCATGCAGCTCCCACTCCTGACTTAAAATTTAATAGTGCATATCTCCTTGTTCTGTGCCACCTACAAACACATTTTTTATGCAACATTCAAAACTGAGGATGACACCAGAACTGTATTTCTCTGCGCCACAGTTCAGAAGATATACCTGTCAACTGAAGGCATTATGGAGAAAGAGGAGGAAGCAGACACATGCAGTGGCTACAAGATGCTACATGTATAAGAAGTAAAGTGCCATTGATGGACATGGGAAGTTGATGCCAATTTTTGTAATGCCACATGCAAACGACCATATTGGGGTTCGTGATCTGGCCGCGCAAATTGTAGACATATAGACATATAAGTCTTTACACCCCATCATGGTGCAGTAAACACATTGTGGCACATTTACTTAGAAAGACGTAAACTTCACTAAAAGTGCTCTTTCCATGTATAATGCTGGGTGCGACACATTCATTAAGAACGTGCGCCAGAAATCATGCACTGGCCCGAAAGAGTTCACCAACATTTTTGAGGTGCACCTTTAACATAGAGCATGCAACACCATTTGCACGTTAAATTCGGCGCTCAGTCCGACTGAGTCACAATGCCCCCGAATTTGTGTTGCATGGATGCCAGCGCAGCTGTGCCACAAAAGGGTTGCATGCTCCTGTCTAAAATGAGGGCAGGAAATACAATGTATATAACAGTGTAAGTACCCATTGGGCACTTCCGAGTTGGGCTATGTGGATCATTGTTACTACATCATCAGTGATGATTTGCTCCAGGGCGCGTTCACACGTTGCGTTTTGACCTGCGTTTTCATCACGTTTGAAACGCATATACAACAGCTGAGGAGGGGTGATTTGCCTAATTATATCACTCTTAACATTTCCGTTTACAAAACGCATCGTAAATGCGATATTAACGCCCACGTTAACACACATGTTTTGTTAACGCATGCGTTAACAGTGTGTTAACAAACATAAACGATAATTAGGCAAATTACCTCTCATCAGCTGTTGTAATGCGTTTCAAACACAATGAAAACGCAGTTTTATTTTACAGTAATCTTATTGTATCTTGTTTATTAGAATTGCTTTAAAAATTGTTGCAAAAACTATTTGTAATTCCTCTTGACTACCAGCAGAGGTCACTGTTGTATTCTCCTATATCTTGTTTACTCTCTTTTTGCTGTCATTACATTCAGGTCACTTCTCCCCTTATGGATGTCATTTATGTGCTATTGTTTCCTTTGTCACCCCAGTCTTTACCTGTCAGTGAGAGCTCAGCAGAGAATAGCACTAAGCACTGCATACAAATGTTACCAGGGGTGTGGAGATTTTAGATGTAATTAGGGACTACAGGTGTTCTCTTCCAAGCTCAATTAAGGGGCTACATAAGCTGCAGATCTTCCGCTCTCTGGAGCCAGACAGCGGAGGAAATTGAGCTTCAGACTGCGAGCGGTGGGGTTTTCCTATTGGCTGAGACTAATTGATTTCCAATTATCATAAAGTGAAACTGGCCGTGCTCTTAGCAAATGTCTTTAACCTTATGTGACCGGTAAGTGTGTAGGATTGTTTTACATAAAGCTGTACATAAAAACCTACTTCATGTCTGTAATAAAATGGTCATTTATTAACCAGTGATGTGCCGCCTTAAGATTCAGTCAACCAGATTGTCGCCATTTACCACAATTTCGGTTTGACAGGGAATCTCCTGGACAAAGGAATCTCAAGGGCAGCTGCCATCGAGGGCGAGCCTGATCAAGAGCGACCCATACAGAAAAAATGAATTTGTCATTTGTTCATCTAAAAAAAAAAAATCTCATTTGAGAAAATAGCTGAAGAGGTTGAAATTGTTTCATATATGTTAATATTGTTTTGCATGGCAATGTTGTTACCTTTGTTATGTCTGTATACGTACCCAGGATCTGAAAGAATATCATGGCTCTATGAAACTAATTAGGATTTAAAGGGAACCTGTCATCAGGAGGTCTTTTTCTGGCTCACCCATGTCCCCATACAGAATAGCATGCACATTGCCTAAGAGTTTTATAAGTAAAATTGACTTTTTTCCAAAAAAAAACAAATATGTTAGATCAAAGTTTACCTTTCTGTATGTAGAGCTGTGTCCCATGGGAGTGGCCAGTGAAGTGCGGAGTTTCCCTCTCCGACCCTCGGGAAACCGCTCCGTCATGAATAAATTTCAAATTAACGAAAACCTCCCATGTCCCCCCCCCCCCCTTCCCTGTTTATTACATGTCTGACCCACTCCTCACCAGCCAATCCCATTGGACTAGAGACACAGCTCTGCAAATAGAAGGGCAAACTTTGATCTAACTTTTTTTTTTTTTTAATTTATTCTCTATTCGGGTGACTGGTTCCCTTTAATATTACTAATATCAGATCGGGGGGGATGACAATCCACCGATCAGATGATGTCAATGCCAGTAAATACATAGAGAGTGATTTGAGAATAAGAAGCTCCATTCTCTGTGCAGTGGGGTAATCGCAGCTCTGCTCCCATTCAAGTGGAGATCTTGAATGGTTAATGTATAAGTTAAAAAAAACACTAAAAGAGTTGTACCAAATATTATTGTCATATCCTATACACATGATCTGTTTGGTCCAGGTTTCACCACTGGGACTCCATAGATCATGAGAACAGGGGCATCAGTCTCTCATATTGAATGAAGCAGCACGTCAGCCATGTATACTGCCATTCAATTCAATACTATGGGAGCATTGGTGATTGACAAGTTCTCTGGTATCTCTGACACCACCATTCAGTTATGTTAGTGCCAGAGTGAGCCAATTGCTGTGCTCGGAATTTAAAGACGCCCCTGTATTATTGAATGGAGTAGAAGGACGCATGCTCACACTGACTCTTCATTTAGTGAGTACAGGATCCCCCATTCTTGTGATCCGTAGGGATCCCAGCAGTCGATCCCCTATAGATCAGATTGTTAACCGTTATCCCATAGATAACAATAATACATAAATGGGACAAATATTATGTGGTTGAGCCTAAAATATGGAGAGTACTTATGAAGTGTCTGTGCCAGTTTTGTGTCGCGGCTGCACTCTGTCTGACAACACAGAAAATATGTGCACCTAAAGAGATGTGTAACTGCTTTTGAGTTTGCACAACATTTATTACTGATGTGCGCCACAATTCTGTAGCATGAACAAAGTGCACCAAAAAAATGGTGGCCACTTCTCGTGCAGTGCAGGTGGCGCCAGATTCATAAAGACCGAGCGCCAGATTTCATGAATCTGGTGCCTTCTGCACACTCCACGGACAAACAGACTGCACTAGTTTTGATGTGGCCTTTGCATTCAAATGATGGTATAAACTTGTGGCATAGACAAGGCCAATCATAGGAGGTGTCATCTCCTACAGTCTATCCTCCAGATTTATCATACAGCCTTACCCAACGTAATAAACATGAGCATCATAAAGAAGAACCACCATAAACAATGTTGGAATCTTTCAGTCTGTTCCATGGATGAAACACTTGCACAGTTGGATTTCTCCTCCATTGCCTGTCATTATGGTTTCTTGATTGCTCTCTTGTGTTCTGATTAGTGGGTTTCTAGCAGCTTTTAGAGGTAAGTTATGTCATTGTGCTCTAGGCAGGGCCGATTCTAGCATTTTTGCTGCCTGAGGCGAATATTAAAATGCTGCCCCCCCCCCCCCCCCCCGCTCCCAGTTAAGTAAATGCGGAAAACTTTACTAACAATTAACAACCCTACAGACAGCTCCCTGACACTGTGTGACTGACTACATGATCTGAGAGGCATTAGTGACATCTAGTACCTTATAGATGACAATCTCTTCCATCAGGAGGACTTTATTCCGGGTTCTCCAATCCATGACGTATCACTGCTGAGTTCACGGCCGGATATCTTCAGCTCCGTGCAGCATCTCCACCCGGCATCCCTAAAAATACCACAGTCACTTACAGTATGAAGTATATACCCCTCACAACACAACTGACCGCACTCTCCCCACATATAACACATCCCTTCATTATCCCTGCTCTCATATATTTAAAGGCCTCGTTATTCACCACCCAATTAAATTATATACAGCTCCCATATACAGATCCCCTACAGCTTAAATAAAATCTTGCCCCACATATACAGCCCCCCAGCTTAGTAATATACTGTATCCCATATACATCCCCCCAGCTTAGTAATATACTGTATCCCATATACAGCCCCCCAGCTTAGTAATATACTGTACTCCATATACATCCCCCCAGCTTAGTAATATACTGTATCCCATATACAGCCCCCAGCTTAGTAATATACTGTATCCCATATACAGCCCCCCAGCTTAGTAATATACTGTATCACATATACATCCCCCCAGCTTAGTAATATACTGTATCCCATATACAGCCCCCAGCTTAGTAATATACTGTACCCCATATACATCCCCCCAGCTTAGTAATATACTGTATCCCATATACATCCCCCCAGCTTAGTAATATACTGTATCCCATATACATCTCCCAGCTTAGTAATATACTATAACCCACATACAGCCCCCCAGCTTAGTAATATACTGTATCCCATATACAGCCCCCCAGCTTAGTAATATACTGTATCCCATATACATCCCCCAGCTTAGTAATATACTGTATCCCATATACATCCCCCAGCTTAGTAATATACTGTACCCAGGGCCGCATCTGCCATGAGGCGAGATGAAAATCTCGCCTCAGGCGGCAGAATGCGGGTCCCTGTAAAGGGCGGCGAAATTTGCCGCTCTAAAGTGGGCGATTCGGGCGTCCATTAACGCCCGAATCGCCCACCAGCTAAATAAATCGCGCCTGTCTCTTTAAGACACAGGCGCGATTTATATGCGGAGCGACGCAGCGCCTTTCCGGCAGCTGCGCGCTCCGTCCTAAGCAGTGACACAGGCGTCATGACGTCATGCGCCTGTGTCACTGCGGAGCCGCGGCTCACAGGAAGACCGGAGTGAAGGCCGCGTGAACACCGGAGCCGCGCCGAGGGAGCAGCTGCCTGCAGGTGAGTATGATTTTATTATTTTTCAAGTACTTTAATTAAATGTAGCTAATAATTAATACTGGGGGGGGGGGGGGGGGCGCTATATAGGGCTAGAAAACGTTTAATACTGGGGGAGGGGGGGACGCTATAGATATCATATGGGGCCATAATTATTTTATACTAAGGGGGGGGGGTGCTATATGTATTATTTGGGACCATAATTATTTTATACTAGGGGGAGGGGATGCTATATTTTATTTGGGGATTTGGGGTTATAATTATTTTATACTGGGGGGATGCTATATGTATTATATGGGGCCATAATTATTTTATACTGGGGGGGGATGCTATATATTATATATCACTAAGCTGGGGGCTGTATATGGGTATATGGGATACAGTATATTACTAAGCTGGGGGCTGTATATGGGATACAGTATATTACTAAGCTGGGGGGCTGTATATGGGGTACAGTATATTACTAAGCTGGGGGCCTGTATATGGGATACAGTATATTACTAAGCTGGGGGGCTGTATATGGGATACAGTATATTACTAAGCTGGGGGGCTGTATATGAGATACAGTATATTACTAAGCTAGGAGGCTGTATATGGGGTACAGTATATTACTAAGCTGGGGGGCTGTATATGGGGTACAGTATATTACTAAGCTGGGGGGCTGTATATGGGATACAGTATATTACTAAGCTGGGGGGCTGTATATTGGGTACAGTATATTACTAAGCTGGGGGGATGTATATGGGACACAGTATATTACTAAGCTGGGGGCCTGTATATGGGATACAGTATATTACTAAGCTGGGGGGCTGTATATGGGGTACAGTATATTACTAAGCTGGGGGGCTGTATATGGGGTACAGTATATTACTAAGCTGGGGGGATGTATATGGGATACAGTATATTACTAAGCTGGGGGGATGTATATGGGATACAGTATATTACTAAGCTGGGGGGCAGTATATGGGATACAGTATATTACTAAGCTGGGGGGGCTGTATATGGGATACAGTATATTACTAAGCTGGGGGGCTGTATATGGGATACAGTATATTACTAAGCTGGGGGGCTGTATATTGGGTACAGTATATTACTAAGCTGGGGGGATGTATATGGGACACAGTATATTACTAAGCTGGGGGGCTGTATATGGGATACAGTATATTACTAAGCTGGGGGATGTATATGGGATACAGTATATTACTAAGCTGGGGGGCTGTATATGGGATACAGTATATTACTAAGCTGGGGGGCTGTATATTGGGTACAGTATATTACTAAGCTGGGGGGATGTATATGGGACACAGTATATTACTAAGCTGGGGGCCTGTATATGGGATACAGTATATTACTAAGCTGGGGGATGTATATGGGGTACAGTATATTACTAAGCTGGGGGGATGTATATGGGATACAGTATATTACTAAGCTGGGGGGATGTATATGGGGTACAGTATATTACTAAGCTGGGGGGATGTATATGGGGTACAGTATATTACTAAGCTGGGGGCTGTATATGGGATACAGTATATCACTAAGCTGGGGGGGGATGTATATAGGATACAGTATATTACTAAGCTGGGGGGATGTATATGGGATACAGTATATTACTAAGCTGGGGGGCTGTATATGGGGTACAGTATATTACTAAGCTGGGGCTGTATATGGGATACAGTATATTACTAAGCTGGGGGGATGTATATGGGATACAGTATATTACTAAGCTGGGGGGCTGTATATGGGATACAGTATATTACTAAGCTGGGGGGCTGTATATGGGATACAGTATATTACTAAGCTGGGGGGCTGTATATGGGATACAGTAAAGCTGGGGGATGTATATGGGTAACAGGTATATTACTAAGCTGGGGGATGTATATGGATACAGTATATTACTAAGCTGGGGGGGATGTACATGGGATACAGTATATTACTAAGCTGGGGGGGATGTATATGGATACAGTATATTACTAAGCTGGGGGATGTATATGGGGTACAGTATATTACTAAGCTGGGAGATGTATATGGGATACAGTATATTACTAAGCTGGGGGGATGTATATGGGATACAGTATATTACTAAGCTGGGGGGATGTATATGGGGTACAGTATATTACTAAGCTGGGGGCTGTATATGGGATACAGTATATTACTAAGCTGGGGGGATGTATATGGAGTACAGTATATACTAAGCTGGGGGGCTGTATATGGGATACAGTATATTACTAAGCTGGGGGGATGTATATGGGATACAGTATATTACTAAGCCTGTTAGCTGGGGGCTGTATATGTGGGGCAAGATTTTATTTAAGCTGTAGGGGATCTGTATATGGGAGCTGTATATTAATTTAATTGGGTGGTGAATAACGAGGCCTTTAAATATATGAGAGCAGGGATAATGAAGGGATGTGTTATATGTGGGGAGAGTGCGGTCAGTTGTGTTGTGAGGGGTATATACTTCATACTGTAAGTGACTGTGGTATTTTTAGGGATGCCGGGTGGAGATGCTGCCCGGAGCTGAAGATATCCGGCCGTGAACTCAGCAGTGATACGTCATGGATTGGAGAACCCGGAATAAAGTCCTCCTGATGGAAGAGATTGTCATCTATAAGGTACTAGATGTCACTAATGCCTCTCAGATCATGTAGTCAGTCACACAGTGTCAGGGAGCTGTCTGTAGGGTTGTTAATTGTTAGTAAAGTTTTTCCGCATTTACTTAACTGGGGAGCGGGGGGGGGGGCAGCATTTTAATATTCGCCTCAGGCAGCAAAATGCTAGAATCGGCCCTGACTGTACCCCATATACATCCCCCAGCTTAGTAATATACTGTATCCCATATACATCCCCCCCAGCTTAGTAATATACTTGTATCCCATATACATCCCCCCCAGCCTTAGTATATACTGTATCCCATATACATCCCCCAGCTTAGTAATATACTGTATCCCATATACATCCCCCAGCTTAGTAATATACTGTATCCCATATACAGCCCCCCAGCTTAGTAATATACTGTATCCCATATACAGCCCCCCAGCTTTGTAATATACTGTATCCCATATACAGCCCCCCAGCTTAGTAATATACTGTATCCCATATACATCCCCCCAGCTTAGTAATATACTGTATCCCATATACAGCCCCAGCTTAGTATATACTGTACCCCATATACAGCCCCCCAGCTTAGTAATATACTGTATCCCATATACATCCCCCCAGCTTAGTAATATACTGTATCCTATATACATCCCCCCCAGCTTAGTGATATACTGTATCCCATATACAGCCCCCAGCTTAGTAATATACTGTACCCCATATACATCCCCCCAGCTTAGTAATATACTGTACCCCATATACATCCCCCAGCTTAGTAATATACTGTATCCCATATACATCCCCCAGCTTAGTAATATACTGTACCCCATATACATCCCCCAGCTTAGTAATATACTGTATCCCATATACAGGCCCCCAGCTTAGTAATATACTGTGTCCCATATACATCCCCCCAGCTTAGTAATATACTGTACCCAATATACAGCCCCCCAGCTTAGTAATATACTGTATCCCATATACAGCCCCCCAGCTTAGTAATATACTGTATCCCATATACATCCCCCAGCTTAGTAATATACTGTATCCCATATACAGCCCCCCAGCTTAGTAATATACTGTGTCCCATATACATCCCCCCAGCTTAGTAATATACTGTACCCAATATACAGCCCCCCAGCTTAGTAATATACTGTATCCCATATACAGCCCCCCAGCTTAGTAATATACTGTATCCCATATACAGCCCCCCAGCTTAGTAATATACTGTATCCCATATACTGCCCCCAGCTTAGTAATATACTGTATCCCATATACATCCCCCCAGCTTAGTAATATACTGTATCCCATATACATCCCCCCAGCTTAGTAATATACTGTACCCCATATACATCCCCCCAGCTTAGTAATATACTGTACCCCATATACAGCCCCCCAGCTTAGTAATATACTGTATCCCATATACAGGCCCCCAGCTTAGTAATATACTGTGTCCCATATACATCCCCCCAGCTTAGTAATATACTGTACCCAATATACAGCCCCCCAGCTTAGTAATATACTGTATCCCATATACAGCCCCCCAGCTTAGTAATATACTGTACCCCATATACAGCCCCCCAGCTTAGTAATATACTGTACCCCATATACAGCCTCCTAGCTTAGTAATATACTGTATCTCATATACAGCCCCCCAGCTTAGTAATATACTGTATCCCATATACAGCCCCCCAGCTTAGTAATATACTGTATCCCATATACAGGCCCCCAGCTTAGTAATATACTGTACCCCATATACATCCCCCCAGCTTAGTAATATACTGTACCCCATATACATCCCCCCAGCTTAGTAATATACTGTATGCCATATACAGCCCCCAGCTTAGTAATATACTGTATCCCATATACCCATATACAGCCCCCAGCTTAGTGATATATAATATATAGCATCCCCCCCCAGTATAAAATAATTATGGCCCCATATAATACATATAGCATCCCCCCAGTATAAAATAATTATAACCCCAAATCCCCAAATAAAATATAGCATCCCCTCCCCCTAGTATAAAATAATTATGGTCCCAAATAATACATATAGCACCCCCCCCCCTTAGTATAAAATAATTATGGCCCCATATGATATCTATAGCGTCCCCCCCTCCCCCAGTATTAAACGTTTTCTAGCCCTATATAGCGCCCCCCCCCCCCCCCCAGTATTAATTATTAGCTACATTTAATTAAAGTACTTGAAAAATAATAAAATCATACTCACCTGCAGGCAGCTGCTCCCTCGGCGCGGCTCCGGTGTTCACGCGGCCTTCACTCCGGTCTTCCTGTGAGCCGCGGCTCCGCAGTGACACAGGCGCATGACGTCATGACGCCTGTGTCACTGCTTAGGACGGAGCGCGCAGCTGCCGGAAAGGCGCTGCGTCGCTCCGCATATAAATCGCGCCTGTGTCTTAAAGAGACAGGCGCGATTTATTTAGCTGGTGGGCGATTCGGGCGTTAATGGACGCCCGAATCGCCCACTTTAGAGCGGCAAATTTCGCCGCCCTTTACAGGGACCCGCATTCTGCCGCCTGAGGCGAGATTTTCATCTCGCCTCATGGCAGATGCGGCCCTGGCTCTAGGTGTTGAAGATGTGTCCTGGGGGTCATTATGTGTATGGTACAGAACGTACAATCACCTTCATAGATTTGCTGTGTATTTCTAAGGCTAACATTTTTTTTAATACTGATTACCCATAATATATTGTGCAGGTCGCCTCCTGCCAACAAAAGAGCCCTGACCTATTAAAGCACGGACCCCACAAACCTCTGATTATGTATCCTGTTGCCAAGAAAATGCAGTCCAATCTGCAGACGGCATGTTATAGAGCAGGAAGAGCCCAGCAGATTGTACCTAATATCCTATCTGCAGGCAGCAGGTCATAGAGCAGGAGGATGTGAGCTGATTGCACATAGTGTCCTATCTGCAGGCAGCATGTTAAAGAGCAGGTTGAACTCAGCAACATTGGGGCTCATTTACTAGGGGTCCGCGGACCGCGATTCTGTTGGGTTTCCCGAATATTTCCTTTTTGCGCCGAATTGCCCTGGGTTTTTGGCGCACGCGCCGGCTTGCATGCAACAGAAATGTGGGGACGGGCCGTCGGACAACCCGACGGATTTGGACAAGCCGCAGGATTTAAAAACGAAATTGTGTCGCAATATCAAGCACTTACATGCACCGGGAAGAAGAAGGTGAACTCCGGGGGATCTCAGCGCGGAAGCAACGTATGCAGGAAATTGGACGCACGACCTTAGTGAATCGCAGCAGACCCGATTCCTCGTTGGACAATGCACCGCGGGATCGCGACAGGACCGGGTAAGTAAATCTGCCCCAATGTGTCCATTGAGTTTTTGCATATGTCCCTGCACCAGGTAAAACATTGTTTATCAGTTTTTCTTAAGAATTCCTTTAAAAGTAAACTTTTGTCTGTTCCCCTATGTGTCATTAGCAGATAAGGGTTACATATTTCAAATTAATATACTGTAAATACCCGAGTATAAGCCGCCCCTCTTATAAGCTGAGACCCCTAATTTTGACACAAAAAACTGGAAAAACCTATTGACTCGAGTATAAGCCGAGGGTGGGAAATGCATTGGTCACAGCCCCCCAGTATATAGCCAGCCAGCCCCCTGAAGTGTATAACCTGCCAGCCCCCTGAAGTGTATAGCCTGCCAGCCCCCTCAATTATATAGCCTGCCTGCCTGCCCCCTCGAGTATATAGCCTGCCTGCCTGCCCCCTCGAGTATATAGCCTGCCTGCCTGCCCCATCGAGTATATAGCCTGCCTGCCCCCTCGAGTATATAGACTGCCTGCCTGCCCCCTCGAGTATATAGCCTGCCAGCCCCTCCGAATCCGTTGCAGGCACCATGACGTCAGCCGCAAGCTGACATCATAGTGTGTGCCGATGCGGCTGACATCACGAAGACTGACGGACCAGTACCCGATGTCGGAGCCGAGATAGATGGAGCATCAGAAGGTGAGTTCAATTTTTGTTTTTTTCCTTGACTCGAGTATAAGCCGAGTTAGGGTTTTTCAGCACATTTTTTTTGCTGAAAAACTAGGCTTATACTCGAGTATATATGGTCATTTGCATATGATGGTCTACAATATAAAACAGTTCACATATTGGGGCACGTTAACTAAGGACCTTGTGCCAGTTTTCTGGTCAACTTTGCACCTGCTTGCACAGGTATTTAAAAAGCGTCTGCACCACATTTGTGTAGTACGCAACTCTTTTGTGGTGCAGCTGCACTAGGCATCATGCGACACAAATTAAGGGCGTTTGGGTGCTCAGTCGAATCATGCACCAGATTTAACATCCAAAGTCCGACATGTTAAAGGTGCACCAAAAAAAAGTGTTGCGCTTTCTCAGAGCAGTGTAAAGAACGCCAGATTCATGAAGAACGTGCGCCAGAAATCCTGAATCTGGCGCACCCTGTACACTACACTGCACTTAGTAAATGTTCCCCATTGTGGGTTGAGGATTTAAACATATAGAAAGAAGTCTATAAGGAGAGACAAGGATGCAGTCAAACCCAGATACAGATATTAAAGAGTCCCAAAATTTCTTTCTTATCGCCAAGCAAAATCTTATGATAAGGAGGGCCCGTGGCTTCAAGTTATATCTCAGGCTTTAACACGCCACATTAAGTGAATTCTAACTTCCCTTTGAAGTGCACTTTGACACTAATGAATAATTGAAAAGTTCTGCCTTAGAAGTTAGAATCAAAGGTTTTGCTGACCATGATGTAGTATTAGTTTGCAATACGTTAAGTCACACTAAAAACTATTCTGTTTTCCCCAGTAGGGAATTGGACCCCAAGGATGCTGGGTATGGAGAAGACTGGGGTCAGCCTGTCTCTCGGCACACACCAGGGGTCATTATGGCTCACCACAAACAACTTTGGGTTTCAGTGGATGCTTATTATGGGCTTTTCTACACCCGCAACCATTAAAACAAACAGTGGGGAAACCTGTGGTTACGGTAGAGGGCGTTGAAGCATAAATCTAACTCCTTTATATTTGACATAATGATACAAATGTCCGGTCGTAACCTTGCATCAACTGGAAAATAATTTCCACACCAAATGCTGCTCTTCTCCATATCAAATACATGGAAATAGCCATGACTGCTGCACAGGATTACTAATCATTAGGACACCCAGCCACAAGCCAACAAATAACCTCATTATCCTCATACTACTCATATCAAAAAGTCAGAATCCTTGCCACCCAAAGCCTTGGCCGGCTCTCCTGTACTCCTCCCTTATAAATGAGTGCAAAATACAGCCATGACATAAAATCAATAGAAGCTGCACCATGACCAGTAATTGCATTGTAATAAAAAAATTACTTAGTCTTCATTTTTTAATATGGCAATTGAAAAGTACTATTTACTATGGAAGTGAGATTTAAAGGAACTCTACCACGGAGTTTCACCTCTACAAAGCTCCACCGCACATCAACATTGCAAGAATATCATGCATCATGATAAACCAGGGACGCTTACTCATAGATCCAGGCACTGTGACTGTCATCTTCTTATATTTGTTACCCATGGCCTCCTTCCTTCTAAAATCAACTTTTAAAATTATGCCAATTAGCTTCAAGGGCTCTTGGGGGTGTTAACAGAGCCCCTCCATGCTGCCGCTTCATAAGTTGTTAGACTCTCTCACCCTGTCCTTCTGCTCGCTCAGCACTTCCCCCTCTCTCTGCCTGATGTAATTTCACTGCAGCAGAAGAAGTTTCAGCACACAGTGGGAGGGGGGAAGTGCTCCTTGCACAGTGTAACAGCCTGTGAATCTACAGTGACCGGTACAAGCACTTCACGTAAGTCACTTTAGTACATCGCAGCAGTGAGTGGACTAAAGTGGAACATGCGTCTGTGGAGAGGGCTGGCACCAACCCATGCGTCCCCAGTTGGCGACTTTAGCACGATTTCTTGAGAGGAGGATAAGGATGAATATGATTGCTAGGGTCGTAACTTGGGCCTAAGAGGCTTAGGGGGCCCAAAAGGTCTCACTTTTCCATATGAAAAGACTAGTACTATAAACCATATATTATAGTCGGGGGCCTGGCACAGACTTTGCACTGGGGCCCATTAGCTTCAACTTACGCCACTGATGATTGCGAGCAACTGAGAGTAGGCGGGGCTGCTTGACTGTAGTGTGGAGCTCCTGCCTCCTTGACTGGATCTTCAGAACGCAATGATATGGAATAAAAGTCATTTTTCATCGATGGTAGCAGCAATTGGAACAACATTACACCCCCCTAATGGGTACTGTCTATGGTTTATGCAAGAGATATATATGCTGACAGGTTCCCTATACCTAAGTGAACAGTTTAGGAACGAGGGACAAGTAGAAAATAGTCTGGTAAATTGGTAAAGAAGGATGTTCTTTCTTAATAAGAAATATTACAGTTTTTTATCGCTTGTACTTTTGATTAATGCAAAGTTTGGAGAAACAACAGTCTAATGTTTAATGTTTGGTTATGTATTATTATTAAATCATTCTTGATTTGTTAGGTCCAATAATATTTTTCCCAATAACATTGTCTGGGTAGATCTGGAATATCGGGTGGGGTCAGTATCTTTGACAGCCCTGTTATTAGATCTGATATAGTAGTCATTTGTTTGTCACTTAATAAAATTTACTGATGTCCTTCATCTTTCATAATATACCATGGGGCTTATAATTGCTGCAATATTTCATATTTTGTTCCTGCATAGACCTATTATAAAGACAATACATTTTAATTGCAATGACCCTTTTCATCCATCTGATAAAAGATGCAATTACAAGGATGAAAAATGCAGCAAATACCCTGGGGTCGCTACCTTGTAAATGGTCTCAACTCCCTAAAGTTAGGAGTAAACCAGCTCTACGCCTCCTATGTGCTCGGGCTGTAATTTGTCATCAATAGTGGTATTCTACACTGCTGATGTGTTCATTACATGACTGGAACAAGACACTGGCCTACACAGGGCCGCATCTGCCATGAGACGAGATGAAAATCTCGCCTCAGGCGGCGGATGCCTGAGCCCTGATTGAGGCGGCGAAATTTGGGGCCATAGTGTGGGCAATTCGGGTGGCGATTGCCGCCCGAATCGCCTACATGAAAAATCAATCGCGTCTGTCTCTTTAAAAATAAAAGGCGGGCAGTATAACAAAGAATACGGGGGGCTGTATGATAAAGAAAACGGGGGGGGGGGGTGTATGATAAAGAAAACGGGGGGGGGGGGTGTATGATAAAGAAAACGGGGGGGGGGGCTGTATGATAAAGAAAACGAGGGGGGCTGTATGATAAAGAAAACGGGGGGGGCTGTATGATAAAGAAAACGGGGGGGGGCTGTATGATAAAGAAAACGGGGGGGGCTGTATGATAAAGAAAACGGGGGGGAGGCTGTATGATAAAGAAAACGGGGGGGGGTGTATGATAAAGAAAACGGGGGGGGGGGTTTATGATAAAGAAAACGGGGGGGGGGGTGTATGATAAAGAAAACGGGGGGGGGCTGTATGATAAAGAAAACGGGGGGGGGGTGTGATAAAGAAAACGGGGGGCTGTATGATAAAGAAAACGGGGGGGCTGTATGATAAAGAAAATGGGGGGTGTGTGATAAAGAAAACGGGGGCTGTATGATAAAGAAAACGGGGGGGGGGCTGTATGATAAAGAAAATGGGGGGTGTATGATAAAGAAAATATGGCAAAGAAAACGGGGGGGGGGGTTGTATGACTAAGAAAACGGGGGGGGGGGCTGTATGACTAAGAAAACGGGGGGCTGTATGACTAAGAAAACGGGGGCAGTATATTTAATAAAACGGGGCAGTATATTTAATAAAACGGGGGCAGTATATCTATGAAAAGGGGGCAGTATATCAGAATACAGGAGCTGCTTATTTAATAATAAGGGGGCTGTATATTATATAATATGGTAGGTGAGCTGGACATTATGTAACCTGGGGGTGGCTTTTAACCATAATTTAACTACACATTATATAATCAAGGTGGGCTGTATATAATATAACTTGTGGGTGAAGCATTATATGGGAGGGGGCTGTATTTAAAAGGGAGGGTGGTTAATATGGGGTACTGTATAAAATTTGGGGGCGGTAAATCTGTATATAGTTAAACGTGGGAGAATCTGGATATAGGGGTAGGATTTTAATTAAACTATAGGAGCTGTATATAATTTAATTAGGGGACAGGAGCTTTTATTATAAATTTTGAAGAAGGGATACTATATCCATTCTGTGTGTGGTGTTTGGGGGTAGAGTGGTCCGTTGTCATGAGAGGTGTACAGTATATGATTTAGGAGCGCTGTTATTTCGGTGAATATATACTGTAAGTGACTGTGGTATATTATTGGTGCAGTGCAGAGATGTGGTGCCGGGAGCTGAAGACATCTGCCAGCAAATTCAACAGTCCTGGGTGGGAGAAGATGCAATGATGCCATCTTCCTGAGTGAGCAGATCGTCGCCTGTGAGGTACTAGATGCTACTATTGTCTGTGTCACTGACTGGCAAGTGGTACCACGTGTGATGTCTCAGAGGGCCAGTTACTAATTTTAAGTAATGTTGTCAGCTTTTTTTTTTTTTTATTGTGGAAATTTAGTAGGCCGGACATATCCTGGAAGCAGGGGAGGTCTAGTGTTGGGCCGGGGGGGGGGGGGGGGGGAGGGGGTTTATGTGCTGTCGCCGGGGGCGGCATTTTAATTTTCGCCTCAGGCAGCAAAAACCCTAGAATCGGCCCTGGGCCCACATTTATCAAAGAAATGCAGTTTGTATTATGTGCAGTTGCCTGTGTAGTGTGCAGGGGACGCCAGATTCTTGATATGTGGTGCATGTTCTTCATGAATCTGGTGCCCCCTGCACTTCTCCAGCAGAATGCACCAATAATTTTTTTTTGGGGTGCCCTTTGGTCATGCTGCAGAATTGTGGCGCACACTCTGACTAAGCAGTAACTCGTCCCTTTAGGTGCACATATTTTCTCACGAGACTCATTTGTGGTGCGGCTGCCCTATACCCGACAGAAAATGTGCACATAAATGGGCAATCCGGCGCACAGTTGGACCGTGCGATACATTTATCATGCAGATTCCGACAGAATTGTGTTGCACGCCGCATGTTAAAGGTGCACCAAAAAAAGTTGGTGCACTCTGTCGGAGCAGTGTAGGCAGCGCCAGATTCATGAACAACGGGCACCAGAAATCCAGAATCTGGCGCCACCTGCACACTACACAGGAAAATCGCACATAGTGCAGTTTGCACGGTTTTTGATAAATGTGGGCCAGTAAGGCTACGTTCACATCACATTGTAGCCCTCTGTTGTAAGGATGCAGGGGGTGATTCCCAACAAATCCCAACAGTAGGCTCATACAGTGGGATATATGTCCTTCTTTTCAACCCCTCTCCCTGAAAGCAGTTTAATCCCTGGGACCTCCCATAGTGTACACTCAGTTAAGGCCAGGGATGGATGCAATACATTGGGGCAGATTTACTTACCCAGTCCATTCGCGATCCAGCGGCGCGTTCTCTCCGGTGGATTTGGGTCCGGTCGGGATTCATTGAGGCAGTTCCTCAGACGTCCACCAGGTGGCGCTTCTGCGCTGAAGAGCATCGGAACGCGCTCAAGTTCACCGGCCTATTCCTAGTGAAGGTAGGGGCAAGCTCCGCTACACTTTTTTTTTTTTATGTGGCGGTTTTTCCGAATCCGTCGGGTTTTTGTTCGGCCACGCCCCCCGATTTCCATCGCATGCATGCCAGCGCCGATGCGCCACAATCTGATCGCGTGCGCCAAAATCCCGGGGCAATTCATCGCAAAACGGAAATATTAGGGTAACACGTCGGGAAAACGCGAATCGGGCCCTTAGTAAATGACCCCCATTGTATTTGTCCTCCATAAGCTACTATGGAATGGATGGAAAGACACAACCTGCCACGTTTTTACACCAAGTGTTTCCTGCAGGATATGCCGTATACTGCTCAAACGGGGGCAAAAAGGATGCAATGTACCCTGCCAGTATATGTTTATAGATATTTTCAGCATATACACTAAGCATATCCACAAAGTGTGATATGAATTATAGTCTAAAACCAAGCTTTTTTTTATTGTCCTCAAAAAACAGAATGATGATGCAGGACCTAACTGCTGAAGCCATCACGGCTCAGGGGGGAAAGCCCAAACACCATTACTTTCAGTTTTACTGAAAAGGAAACCCTGGCAAAGTTACAGTCTGAATAAATGTAGCAGCAGCACAGCCTAAAGCTGGACTTGATGAATGGTCAGATTTGCCATGTAAGAAACTAATATCCTTATGGAGATTGCCTTTGCAGGCATACACAGTATTATAGGCCATGCATGCTCTGCTGGAGATTCTGGTTAAGGAATATGCAAATACATTTTACTGGGTAGGAAACAAACTATGCCTTCAGTGCAGTCTTAAATCAGGCAGCTCCCTCTATATCTATGACTGACATTCAAGAAAACTGGTGACACTTTTGATTCTTACCTAGCAGTTTGGGTGTCAGTTCTATTTGGAAGAACCTACTGATTTGGCTATAATCACATGTTAATTGAAAGTCAGATATTCATGTAGAGGGAGCTGCCTTATTTAAGGCAGCACTGGAGACATAGTTTTCCTTTTCCCATCCTCATATTTTTTGCATACTACATGGAGTGAGGGAATACAACAGAGCATTGGGATTATATAATATGGGTGGTACTTCTGAGCTCAATCCAAAGTGACAATTTCCCCCTTCTAAACTTATTGTTGGCAATCAGAGTGGGGCCCCTTGACTGCTGGACTCCCTCGCAGTAGCGATACCTTTTTCCATTTTACTTGGCCTATTATCAGATTGTGTCTTTAGCATAATATCCTTACTGCCACCTACTGCACAAGTCTACATACGATCAGTGATAATTAGCAGGGAAGGATATGCAGAGCGGATACAATTTTTAAAGCAATAACCCAGAAAACTAGCACTTGTAAAACTCCCGCCCTTCACCAATATATCAAGTCCCTCCAAGTTGTTGTAGACTACCAATCAGGCTTAGGCACTATAGTCCTGTGCCAACATCACAAAAGACATATTAGAATTGGTCAAATCAGCAGAATATTGATTTCATCCTAAGGGTTTACACCACTAAAGTATTATGGTCCTCCTGAGCATTTTAAGACTGTCTCCATATAATTTGTGCCAAGTGATAGTTTGGCATCATTTCTTAGTCGAGCAAAAAATATGAATCCTGTACAAAGGGACTGTAAAAAAAAAGTAGAACTGCATTGATTCTGCGAGTTTGGCTATTTTTATGACTGCACCTGTGAAGCATTGTGTCAGTGGTAAACAAGGCTGTGGGGGTGATTTATCCAGCAGGAGCAGCGCTCTCTTCCAAGCCGCTCTGTTGTGCCACTTAGACTGCAGTCTCTGCAGGATTTCCCTGGTTGTCTTGGCAGGCGCCGCCCGGCTTGTTTACTGTGGATGTGTAAGGACTATTGATGATCTAATATATGACAATGTGGCATGCAGCTAATATTGATGAGCTGATGTAAAGGCAGAAGTCAATAACCTTTTCAGTAAAATATAAAAGGTCTGAGTAAATATTGTGAGCATGCCTCATCTATAGTACAGAGTGATAGCTCGACAAAGAATAATCGGCTCAAGAATCTGCAAATTTGGAACCACCTATAGATCTGCATAAATGGCAATTACCAAATAACATGTTATTGCTGTCATTACCCCAATAGACAATGGACTTACATGCTTACAGCTGCAAATACGTATTCTAGCCTCACCCTCACCATCATTAGGGATAATGACATGACATGACATGATATTTTTATATTTCAGTTAATACAGAATGAGCCAAAAGTCCTGAAACTGAAGGAAAAATTACCTAGCTGACTACCCCAGCAAGTAATGAGAGAGGGATCTATCTTTAAGGCTAATTTTGAAAACGGCCATAAAGGATCAAGGGCAAGTTTTTCCGAAATGGGAAGGTGGTCATGTAGCAGAAAAAGACCAGAATTGTTTCAGAAAAGGATTGCCACAATCAGATTTGTGATATCTCTTGTGGTTCAGAATTTAACACAGAAAATGGCAACAACAACAAGGATTGTGATGCACAGCTATTTGATGTGTTGTCCATGGTGCTGAACACAGAGCCAATAGCGCTGGATCCATTTGTTAAAGGAAATTTACCATCAGGAATCTCCTTATTACGGTAAATCCTCCTTCTGTCCTTAGCCCTAAGCTGTCCTTGTTTAATCCTTGTATATTGACAAACTATATAAAATCTTTATCTTAATTATATGCAAATTGACAGAAGCTACTAGGGTATGTACTAGCATGTCTGGGCTATGAAAGCAAAGGCTACTCTACGCCGCAGTAGCCTCTACTACCCCACCAACTTTTGCATCCTAGTTCCTGATATACAGTAGCTCCTGCTCGAGTTTTGGCAGCAGCGACAATACATGCATATGCTCTATGCGAAGCAGAGCTCTACAGAAGCCAGGGGTGCTACAGAAGTGTGAGCAGCGTACCAAGGATGCGCAGGTAGGGGGGATCGCAGAGGCTACTGGGGTGTGGAGTAGACTTTGCTCTTACAGCCCAAAGAAACTACTCCAAGCCCCAGTAGCCTTTGCCAAAATATGCACATTAGGTAAAGTTAAAGCTTAGTTTAGAAAGTATTTTAGGATTAGGTAATGATAGATTAGGGCTTGGAACGTTACAAGCAACCTATCATCAGATCGCCCTTCGGATCATTACCATAAAATCAAGTTACTATTTTAAGTAAAATACCAGAACAGATATGTTAAAGGTTGAGCTAACATTAAAAAAGTGGTACTGCATGAGGATCTATGGAAATCTTATTCTTATTGTGTCAATCCATCCCTGGTCTTCTTTAATAAGCTATATGACCAACATACTCGCCTGTAAGTCCAATATCACAGCTTTTAAGAGGGCATCCATGTTCTGGACATAACCTGAAAGGTAGGCCCCTTCACCAACTACTTGCTGGGGTGTCCGAAACGTCATTTTAGTGTTTGACAGTAAAGACCTAGTTCAAGGAGACGCCTAGTTGCCAATAATTTTAATAAATAGTAAAAAGGAAAGGAACAATGTTGAATTTGTTTTGTGTCATGGTGAATGAAGTACAGGCAGTCCCCGGGTTACATACAAGATAGTGTCTGTAGGTTTGTTCTTAAGTTGAAGTTGTATGTAAGTCGGAACTGTATATTTTATCATTGTAATCCCAGCCAGAACTTTTTTGGTCTCTGTGAAAACTGTTGGGTTGTCATAAGATCCAGGATTATCAATAAAGCTTCATTACAGACACATTTGATAACTGTTACAGCTGATTATTATAGCTCAGGACTAAAGTACAATAAATTACCAAAATCCAGTGGTCCGTTTGTAACTAGGGGTCATATGTAAGTCGAGTGTTCTTAAGTAGGGGACCGCCTGTACTTGGTTATCTTTAAAGTAAACCTACCAGAAGGATTCTACTATCCGAATTTAATAATCCTCGAATCCTGGGCATGTACTAGCCTGGCCAGTCACTGGGAGCTAAGGCTAGGACACGCCCCAGTAGCCTCTGCAGTTCATTTACATATTACTAAAATCAAGTTTTTAACACGTTATGTTAGGTTACAGGATTAATAAATTTCAGATTAGGGCATAGGCAGGAAGGAGGAACCTGCCATCACATGTACTTCTGATGGTAGATTCCTCATGGTAGGTTTCCTTTAAATCACTTCCAATATCAAAGAGACCCATGTATTACATAAATGTTCACTGTTAAATATTAAAAATGTGGGGCCACTTCACCAAATCAGAGTTTCTATTTGAGAAAGTTTAGTCCATTTGGGCCATACAAACAGAATCTCATGCAAAAATGGGAGGAATTTATGGGAGCCCTATCCATGCACCATGTATCAGGAGCCCAATAATGTGCTTGTGTGGTTATTGGGATCTCAAGGGAGACTATAGTTATCTCTGGCTGCTCCTTGACACACAGACATCTTTATTATAATTATAATGATAGTAATCAGGACAAGGGACAATTCTGATCTGAAAGAGACATCACTTCTCCAAAGTCTCACTTAACCCTTGCAACAGTGGATGTGCCATACGCCTACATTATGTAAAATCACCAGAATCATTATCCTTGTTCCCGAGAGGAGACAGCAGGAGGCAATGCATAGCACAGCTGAAATATAACATAGAACAGAATGACATATATAATGAGAGAGGCTTTATTCAGAAATCCATAAACTACATGGAAAATGGGGATCAGTAATATCTGGCAGTGTTTCCATTGTAATGAAAGTACATGGGTTGTAAATCATATGTAATGTTTCTTAGCCATGATACATATTTATGGATGTGACTACCAGGGTAGCAGATATAGCAGCCGCTTTGGGGATTATATCAATTTTATGATAACATGGTGTATATTATCCCTGTGATGTAACATATACTGTACTATACATTATTAATAAAATGTTAGTGTGACATCACAGTGCACTTTATATTTGTACTGTGACATCACTGTGTGTATAACTGTACTATGGAATCACAGTACACTTTATTATTATACTGTGACATAACTGGGTGGATTATCCCTGTACTGTGACATCACCATGCACTATTATACTGTGACATCACTGTGTATATCCCTGTACTGTGGCATCACAATGCACTTCACTGTACTATGACATCACAGTGCACATTATTATACTGTGACATCACTATGTGTATTATCTGTGCACCTTTCTTTTTCTTGGTGCACTTTTGCTTCATTCTGTTGCGACACAATGGTGGCGATGCGCAGTAATAAATGTGGTGGAAACTGTGCACCTCAAGGGGTGTGATGGTGAGTGCTTCTAGTTTTCAAAAGTGCCAGACAAAATGTAGTTGTGACACCATACTGTCTCAAACGCATAATAAATACATGTTGTACATGCAAGCTTCAAATATACTTTTTTTGGGGTGAAAACAGACAAAAAACTGGCACAGACACAATAATATATCTGGGAAACTGTGTATATTATTATACCAGTATTGTGACATCACAGTGCACTTTATTCTTGTACTGTGACATCACTGTATGTATTATCCTTGTACTGTGACATCACTGTGTATATTATCCCTGTACTGTGACATCACTGTGTGTATTATCCCTGTACTGTGACATCACTGTGTGTATTATCCCTTTACTGTGACATCACTGTGTGTATTATCCTTGTACTGTGACATCACTGTGTGTATTATCCCTGTACTGTGACATCACTGTGTGTATTATCCCTGTACTGTGACATCACTGTGTGTATTATCCCTTTACTGTGACATCATTGTGTGTATTATCCCTTTACTGTGACATCACTGTGTGTATTATCCCTGTACTGTGACATCACTGTGTGTATTATCCCTGTACTGTGACATCACTGTGTGTATTATCCCTGTACTGTGACATGACCGTGTGTATTATCCCTGTACTGTGACATGACCGTGTGTATTATCCTTGTACTGTGACATGACCGTGTGTATTATCCCTGTACTGTGACATCACTGTGTGTATTATCTCTGTACTGTGACATGACCGTGTGTATTATCCCTGTACTGTGACATGACCGTGTGTATTATCCCTGTACTGTGACATGACCGTGTGTATTATCCCTGTACTGTGACATCACTGTGTGTATTATCCCTGTACTGTGACATCACTGTGTGTATTATCCCTGTACTGTGACATCACTATGTGTATTATCCCTGTACTGTGACATCACTGTGTGTATTATCCCTGTACTGTGACATCACTGTGTGTATTATCCTGTACTGTGACATCACTGTGTGTATTATCCCTTTACTGTGACATCGCTGTGTGTATTATCCTTGTACTGTGACATCACTGTATGTATTATCCTTGTACTGTGACATGACCGTGTGTATTATCCCCATCCTATTCATGGTGATTGAATGTGGTGTCACTGGGAATCTGACACAGGAGATAAATGTTGGTGGGGATATGTGGTTTGGTCAGTCACCTTGGATGTAAAGTGCTGTGCATGACAAACATAAACCATGTTATTCTACATAACAAACATAAATTATAGTTTCACCCTTTTTCTCCAAAACAACACGTTTTTTTTCCATAATGACTAGTATGATTTAGATTGGTATTAATTTAATTGCAATTTAATAAGGGTACATTCACACGGCGGTATGTGAGGCCACATATACATCCCCACTGACGGGCATGTGAATGGGGCCTAAAGGAAATCTATCATCAAAATCATATAGGGATAATCCAGGGACACTTACTCATAGAACCAGGCACCATGACTGTGGTCATATTCTTATATTTGTTATCTATGACCTGCCTCCTTTTAAAATTATTATAATGAAACTGAAATGCTACTGGGGTTGTTTCCAAAGCTTCTACATGCTGCATATTCACAGGCTGTTACACTGTGCACTTCCCCCTTCCACTATGTGCTGCAGCGAGATTACAACAGGAAGAGGGAGTGGGGAAGTGCTGAAGGATCAAGGTGAGGATGAAACAATGTAACAACCTGTGAAGCACCGAGGGACTTTGGTAATAGCTCCCAAAGCCCTTTATTAGCATAATTATAAAAGTAGATTTTAGAAGGAAGGAGGCAATGGATAACAAATATAAGAATACAGGCAGTCCCCGGGTTATGTACAAGATAGGGTCCGGAGGTTTGTTCTTAAGTTGAATTTGTATGTAAGTCGAAACTGTATATTTTATAATTGCAGATCCAGACAAAAAAATTTTGGCCCCAGTGACATTTGGAGTTTAAACATTTTTTGCTGTAATGGGACCAAGGATTATCAATAAAGCTTCATTACAGACACTGTACAGCTGATCATTGCAGCCAGGACTATAGTAATAGCATCCAGAGAGCTTCACCAGAGGTCAGAGGGGTCTGTCTGTAACTATGGGTTGTCTGTAAGTCGGATGTCCTTAAGTAGGGGACTACCTGTATTACCACCATCACGGTGCCTGCATCTATGAGTAAGTGCCCCTGGATTTTGATGGTAGATTTCCTTTAAAAAACTTGTTAGTAAAATATTCCTGAAGTTACAAATAATATCTATAGAAATGATACATTTACCCTACTTAAGAACACCTGACTTACAGACAACCCCTAGTTACAAACGGACCTCTGGTAATTGTTAATTTACTGTACTTTAGTCCCAGGCTACAATAATCAGCTTTAACCTAATTAAATGTGTCTATAATTAAGATTTATTGTTACTCCTGGTTCTTATAACAGCCCAACATTTTTAAAATCCAATTGTCACAAAGACCAAAAAAAAATTTGGTTCGGGTTACAATAATAAAATATACAGTTCCGACTTGCATACAAATTCAACTTAAGAACAAACCTACAGACCCTATCTTGTACGTAACCCGGGGACAGCCTGTACTAGCAATTCTCTCGGCCAAGTGAGAATCTGCCACATTATCATCTTAATCCAAAAAGAGACACCAGTAAGACTAGGAAAGTCTGGTAAATGATAGTAGTTGGTCACACACAATTGTACCTGGAGCCTGAGTACCTGGAGCTGAGAAACGAAGAATTTGCGCAAAAAGCTAGTGCTTCACTTCATCGTCCCGTCCTGCTCCATTACCCTAATCGTCCGATCACTCCAGTGAACATGACACGGAGACATCGCTTACTCAGCCAATTAGCTGCTAATAAGGCTGTAAAATGAAATACCCATCCATCACGAGGCAAGGGCATGGAGATGTTTGAGCACACATTTGCCAACGCCATTAGCTTTATATAATGTTGATATTTATTGCTATTAGATTTGCCATCATGTGTAAAGGGTAAAGTTCCTCTCCGGTGTTTGTACTCTGTGGCCTTGTTCACACTTGGAAGTTGTGCCACTCAGCTGATAATGAACCACCATGAGGTCTTTGCTCTCACAAAGTTCTCACTTCAAAGCATTGTGTGATTTATGTGTGTGCCGTACTAGTCTATCAATATGGCTTATTGCATGACAGGACATTCATACCCTATTACACCATGTGGGAACACATTGCACTCAAAAAAGGCAAATAGGGCCGCACCACTAGACGGCATATAAGATATAGAGGATCACTAGGGGAATACGACTGCTGTGACCCCCAGCATTTGGGGATGAGAAGACGTCAGAGGTTTCCTATAAGAACAGAACTTTGTAGTCCTCAGGCAGGGCCGGCGCTGGCACTGGGCATATCTGGGAAAGTGCTGGGGCCCAGAGCTGCTGGGGAGGGGGGGGCAACATAAGGCTGTACATAAGGAATCCATGGGGGTGAGGGGGGCTGTATGTAATGATTCCATTGGGTGTGAGGTGGTTTATATAAAATAACCATGAGGGGGCTGATAAACTATGGAATATTTTAGGGAACAGGAGACTGTTTGTTTTAGTTTTTGAATTTTGAATGCTACCACGTGAGTTCACTCTAAAGGGGCCCACTGAGGCTATGTCGCCCAGGGGCCTACTGAAACCTGGAGCTGACCCTGTCCTCAGGTCCCAGGTGGCCACTCATTGGTAGAGGGTCCTATTACCTCCTTAAACATTCATTCTAGCTCAGGGACGAAATTCATAGATACCGGAACAACGTGAGATGCAACATGCAGGGAAAGTACTTTTTTACACTGCTTGGATCTATGAGTAAGTGTCCCTGGTTTATCATGATGGATTTTGATGGTAGATTTCCTTTTAAAAAAATCAGATAATACCACAAATGAGATCCATTCTCTCATTAGCCCAAATGGTTAATAATAGTGGATAATAATACAGCCGATATTTCTGATTCCAGTGTATTCATGAGCGTTCCGCACCTTCTATTCTCCTGCCAGCAGTGATTGATGGGCTGCAGTATAAATGCAAATATACAGAAGGCTGCCAGTCACTCCGGAGAGGCACAGGGAGAGCAGTTTGCCACAGGGCTCTTTCCAGTTCATTGTCGGATGGACCCCATTATCTCATTATGGGGGTTCATTAAAAGTTTCCTTCACTTTGGCAGAAAGAAAAGTGCTACATTTTGTACTGATCTTACTATTAAATGTAAAAAAAAACAATGGGGAAAAAAGATTGTTATTAAAAAGGAACAGGTTTGTAAAAGATTTGCCTCCCTTTGGGTGGGTCTGGAGTGAACCCTGGGGACAGCACAGACGACTTACAGAAGGTTAACACAAGTCTTTATTAAGTCGGCACAATTTGCAGCATATGTTTGTGTATAAGTCAGAGTTGCCAGATTTTTGGAATTCTGCCGGAAATTATTTTTGTCATCTCGAACATCAAGACGGAGAATAAATTTGCATAAAATACACCTGCTGTATCTCCCGTTTTATACATTCATCTGATTTTGGAGGAATCTTCTCCCCCGATATTTCAGCTTTTAGGATGAATCTGTGCACTATGCCTAGTGTCAGTATGCATTGAGACACGGTCATGCCACCCTGATTTATGCTGCATATGTTCTGCGAACGCCAGACAATAGATCCTCTTTCCACCTCCACAAAGTCAGCAACGTGCACCCTAAACGCACAACAAAGAAAACACGTTCTTTCTGCCTTGTAACTGTCAGAGGGAGCGAGAACGACACAAGAACAAGCGATTTAGTGCGGCGCTACCAGGCTGCTAACATAATTATATTCAATAGGGAATCCGGAGATGGTGCACATTTATATGCCACTATTACACGCTGTCATGGCATCGCGAAAAGACCAATGTTTACAGGCATCGCTCGGAACAAATGATTAGCTCAATAAGGGCAGGACCCCTCCTCTAGGAGCGTGCCGCTGCATACAGTGGTCCTACTTACAGACATGTCCTGCTGCTGCACAGACTTCAATCAGCCATCTAATTCCAAGAAGACCTTACAGGGAGATATATTATCAGTGCAATATAAGCTTTTTTGTTGTTGCAGGGAAGGAGTTAATTACACTTGGGACAGATTTTCATTTTTAAAAAGGATAATGTCCCTTTATATAGAAGAGAGCTAAGAATAGATAGATCTAAGAGTTTACCTAGCTTAGAATCCCCTATGATGCTTGAAGTCACTTTCTTGATTCTGAAATAGTTGGGATTTTCTCTCTAGCCCTTGCCGTTCCTGAGTAATCAATTTAATTATTTGCGGATCTCTACTTACAAGTGGGCGGATCAGACTGTCTGGTGTTGCGCAGGACCACCCATCTGAGAGCAGTTAGCCTAAGTCCTCATGGTCTTTTCTGTTCTGTATACTCCTGTATTCTGGCCGTTAATACGGGACGTATTGCGACAGTATAGCAACGTATTGCACCGTATACTTATTAAGTACGGTGGGCTGGTAAATGAAGGATGGCTGACAATTGGCCGGCTTACAGAATGCCCCTCCCACTGGTTCTGGATACTAGACGTATATACGGCAGCATTTGGTGCACATCCGTATGCAGCACATATTTAGCCCATATTTTATATGTTCCCATTGACCTCTATGGGCCGTATGGAACGGAAATACGGTGGAAAATAGGACATGCTCTATATTTTTATACAGCTCACTTACGGTACAGTACGCTGGACAATACAGCCAGGTACATGGATGGCCGTATTGCCTATTGGAATGCATGGGGCCGCATTCCAGCCGTATATACAGATGTTTTTTATACGGTCGTGTGCATGGAGCCTAACTAACATATTTGGTACTTAATATATACCAATTACGCTCTGTACTGTCAGAAGGGCAGGTCCTAGACTGGAGCAGACAGTCTGACTCCGCCCATTTGACAGTACAGAGGCCAATAATTGTTCTAGAAAAGTGTGGACTAGAGAGAAAATGTAAACTATGCCAGAAATGGTGGGTCAATGTCATTAAAGGATTAAAACAGTCAAGGTGCGGTCACACGTACCGCTATGAAGCGTGCAATAAAAGCACGTGGAGCCGTGCCACGGACCGATCGCACATACATTTCTATGGAAACACATGCGATTGGTTACCAGCAGCAAGTGTCTTGCATTTGCAACATCCCCCACCGGGGCCTAGCCTTTTCTTGGGGCCTGGAGTCAGCCTGGGCCCGCAGTACCTGAGTGGCTGGCGGTTGCGGCCTAGGCACGCTAGTGTCACGGTGCTTGGTATGGGGAACCGGAGGGCTGTCCTTCAGCCTGGCAGGTCTCCAGCAGGTGGTGTTGGCAAGAAATGATGAGGGAGAGGCTGCTATAGCGGTTCTCCCTGGGGCAACCCTTTGGTGTGGATTGGGTGCCCGTGATGATGGCAGCCGTAGTAGCAGGGACCAGACGGAGGCAGACGTTGAACAAAAACAACTTACAGTTCTTTATTGGATCCGTCAGGAACCATAGCAACGTGCCTTAACAGGATGGTGGAATGCTGGAGATGTAGTTGGAGGGAGCCACAGGATGGATCCTCAGCCTGGATGCAAAGGGCAGGCTGTGAGGTAGCTGTGTCCCTGTAGGATGCTTCAGCTTTATCCTGGATTGCTTCAGGTATCACCCTTGAAGGTAGGATGATACCCCTTTCCTCTCGCTAACTAGCTATTAGCTCCATTTCCAGGCAGGGAGCTGGCTCACCTGCTCTTGGTCACCTGTGCAGAGTCTGTACTGGATTAACTCCAGAGTGTAACACATGTGATTGGCTGACACATATGACATCACACAAAACACTTAACTCCTGCCTTACCAGGAAAGGTTCTACCACTGCAGTGTTCCCCTGTGTTATCTAAGGACTATGTAGTGACATGCTGTGGAGCTAGTCAGACCCTACACAGGCTGCAAGCTACATGGTGGGACGTATTCGCAAACACAGCTCTGCCTTGCATCGGCGAGGGTGTTGCACATTCAAACATTACATGATACCAGGTGCTGGTTACCGATCACATACGTTTCCATAAAAACGCCCATGCGCTTTCATTGCACTTCTAAACGGAATCAAAACATGTCACTGCACCCATAGGGTTAAAGAATGTGGTTAAATTTAACCCCTTCCAGACGACAACATTTTAGTGCTTCTGGACCAAGCCCGATTTTTTAAAATCGCTATATATAACTTTAAAATGTTTTAACTTGTCCATTGTCTATGTTGTGTTATGATGTTAGTGGCATATATTGGTTGATATGTTTTGTATTTGGGGTAGGGGAAAACATTTTTGCATTGCCTAGTTCTAACGTAATTTTCTAACAGGTGTAACATTTTTATCTTTTGAGAGAGCTCTTTTAGGGCTTTTTTTTTCAAAAAGTTGTACTTTTTGTATTATTTTGGGCTAAATGTTACTTTTTGATCACTTTTTATCCTGTTTTAAAGAGGCTGGATATAATAATATTATTATCTTTTATTTTACGCCGTTCACCGTACTGGTCCAGTAACAATTAAATTTACTGTCCATGTTGTTACGGACCTTGTGATACCAAATATGCAGTGATTAGGTGATGATTTTCATGTTTTTATGTTACCGTATATACTCGAGTATAAGCCGACCCGAGTATAAGCCGAGACCCCTAATTTTACCACAAAAAAAATGGGAAAACCTATTGACTCGAGTATAAGCCGAGGGTGTAGTATACAGCCAACTAGCCCCCTGTAGTATACAGCCTGTCCCAAGTAGTATACAATCAGCCTGCCCCCATGAAGTATACAGCCTGCCCCCATGAAGTATACAGCCTGCCCCAATGAAGTATACAGCCTGCCCCCAAAAAGTATACAGCCTGCCCCCAAAAGGTATACAGCCTGCCCCCAAAAGGTATACAGCCTGCCCCCAAAAAGTATACAGCCTGCCCCAAAAAGTATACAGCCTGCCCCAAAAAGTATACAGCCTGCCCTCAGTATAATAAAAAAATAAACTTAATACTCACCCTCCGACGATACTCACCTTTGATTTGAAGTGGCGGCTCCCGGTCCTCGGCGGCGGCTCCTGGTCCTGGGCGGCGGCTCCCGGTCCTCGGCGGCAGCTCCCGGTCCTCGGCGGCGGCTCCTGGTCCTGGGTGGCGGCTCCCGGTCCTCGGCGGCAGCTCCCGATCCATTGTGGCGGCTTCTCTCTTCGATCTTCACGTGCCGGCAGTCGTGTCCATGCGACTTGCCAGCGGGCGCACAGTGCGATGCGGCGGTGTCGCCGCTGATGACGTCATCAGCGGCGACACCGCTACATCATATTCGGGAGCTGCCGGCGAGGACCAGGAGCCGCCGCCGAGGACCGGGAGACGGAGGGTGAGTATTAATTTTTTTTTTTAATTAACTCATGTTTTTTTTTTTTTTTATTAAATCGTGTATAAGCCGAGATTAGGTTTTTCAGCACATTTTTTGTATTTTTATATATTTATATACGGTAAATATGATTTTTACATTTGAGGACTTTTATTCATTTTTTTAACATTTTTTTTCAGCTTTTCTTCGCAGTTTTACTTTGTCGCAATGTGAGACTTGATCATCATTTTATTTTTTTGTATTTGTTGTTAAGGACATAGCAATACCAAATATGTAGTGTTTTTGGGATGATTTTCATGTTTAATGTTATATATGATTTTTTTAATTCAATAAGAGGGGCATAAGAGGACTTTTATCCTTTTTTTTTTTGGTAATTTGTTTTCCATTTTCTTCAGTTTTTTACCTTGTCCCAATGTGAGATTTGATCATCTGATGACTTGTTCAAAGCAACATACTGCAATACTGATGTATTGAAGCATACAGCATTAGTTGTGCAAAATACGGCAGTTTAATGTGTCACAAAACAGAAAAAGTTGGGAAACCCGATAAACTCTCGTAGTCAGTTAATGGGAAAGCTGGAGATACCTGACCACTGTATTCAGCAAATTCTGACACTAGTATTGAATGGAGCAGCAGGAAGAGCATGTGCTATCCATTAGTGAGAACAGGACCCCTGTTCGCTGGATTGCTAGGGTACGTTATTATGATCAGCTGGTGGTGTTCCCAGAGTTGGACGCTTATGATCACCTTTTTATCCTCTATCCTGCGGTTAGGGGATAGCTTCCTAACTTGGTACAACCCCTTTAATTACTGGTGGGATGATGTTTGCTGCAGAACCTAGAGCGAAGGCAGTCAGGGACCAGCACAGTTGTTATTACACAAGCTCCTCTGCTTTCTATGGTTGCCTCTTCTATAGATGACCATGAACAGGATAAAGCTTGCAACATAGAAACATCGCTTTATGAATAGGTTTTGAACCCATCTTATCATTATGCGATCTGTAGCCCTTCATGTTACATAGATTTCTGCTAATAACATTCCTTTTGCTCTGAACAGGTTAACAATCTGTTCCTCTTAACTCCCCCGCAATCGCTTTGTGCGCTATTATCTGACAGCTTGAGAAAAGCAACATATTACCGTATGGAACATTCAATGAACAATGGTCCAGAAATCAGACTGCATTGCTATAGTGATACGCTCTGAGAATGGCAAATAGACAAGGCTTCTAGATACAGCCTGGACGGTCTACGTGCAGCCACACTACATCCACATCTACAAGTGCAGGAGGATCCAAGAAAATATTGAAAATTGTTCTGTATCACATGGGACTGTGAATATTCAGTATAAGTTAGTGTAAAATTTTAGGTTAATTGCGGGAGCAAGGGGAAACAATTAACAATAATATTAATTAAAAGAAAATCTGAATATCTATATCATATTCCTTAGCACTTTGCAGATCATGGTGTATTTATACAAAAAAAAATTAAGGTACTTATCCAGCCTTTTCTTTCTACATCACCTAGCACCACCCTTCTACGCAATAATTTACAACCCTGTATAAAGAAGTAGATCACGCCCCTTGTGCACTTACTCATTTGCCAAAAGATTTTTAAAAAAACGCAATTTATTTCTAAAATGACAAATCACACAACTGGAAGACAGTAAAGTCATGTTGGACAAGCGTTTTTTCTGCCATCTGGAAAACCTCTAGGGGTTCCACAACACCTTTTTTTGTGGCCTGCACCTAGCTAAAAGTTTCTTGGTGTTATGGGACCCAATGGGGCACATTTACTTACCCTGCACGATCCCCGAGGTGCGTTGTCCGATGATCCTGCACAGCTGCCGCGATTCACTAAGATTGTGTGCCCGAGATCCTGCATGTGTTGCTTCCCCCGCTCAGGTCCGCTGGAGTTCACCTTCTTCTTCCTGGTGTATGTAAGTTCTTGGTATTGCAACACAATATAAATGTTAAATCCCGCGCCCCAATTTGTGTTGTGTGAAAGCCTGTGCGATTGCACAAACCAATCCCCGGCACGATCCCCGAAAACATCAGAAAACCCGACAAAAATGCGCCTGCGAAACCTTAGTAAATAAGCCCCAATGTGTGGTCTTCTTGGATCACTAGGCATCACTTCCATTTGCCCCAGGTGGTCACTTCTTTTGTTGTCACCTGGTGTGCGGAGGCTACCCATTGGCTGAAGTTGACCCTGTGACTCCCTGGAAGCTCAGATGGAGGCCCTGAGGAAAGGAATGGCAAAGCAATTTGGTTTCCCCAGCCCCTAAGAATCTTGGAAAAACCTTTTTAAACGCCTTTTTGTACTCTCATGGCCACTTGCAAACACCGGAGACTATAAACCACTTTCTTGTACGGCACATCCTTTCCTTATCACAACCTAAAAGATTTGTACATCCTTTGTGTTCTGAAGGAGTTTTCTAGGAATAAAATATTGATGGCCTTGCCTTAAGATAGACCTTCAATGGTTGATTGCCTCTCTCACCCCTTGGGATTTTAGAGGGACGTCCAGAAACTGAAGCGTAATTATGGGATTGACTGTGCCGATAGAACTGAACTGCGGAATATTGAAGCCGGAATACTAACGGTCACTGTCAAAAATGTTGTTAATAAAGCTTTACATGGAATTCCGATTCAGAAAAATAGGACCGTCGTGGAAATGTCTGTAGTGTGTGAATATTTCCTGATCAGCTTCATGTAGATGTTATTTATTGATTAGGATTAATACTTGTTGGATGTTATTTACTGTTCAGTCTGAAGCCTCATGTATTGATTTATGTGGACGTCAATTTATCTGAATTATTTTGTAGCCTCCGCTCTCACAATAGGATCACAAAAAGAAACTTGTTTTGCATCGACCTCCTCCGGGAATGAGCTTGGAGGGATAATTAAATAAATTATTAATCAGTCAAGAACCAGCCCTCCCCAGCCTCCCAGGGGCGAGGGGCATCTCTGTGTGTACCCAGCACTTGTTATATAGTATTCGTGTGAAGGCAGCATACATATGTATAATTAGGAGCATATACATCTATATAGTAATTCTGTAAAAAAAAACCTGAATTTTTTTTTCTGCAAAAGAAAATTAGAGATGAAGAATATTAATGATTTTGGTTACTATGGCGACGTTCATTTCTCCCCCACTATGTCACTTCACTTCGCTGTCGAATTAGGTTAAGTCTTCTATTCTTATGTTCTGTAAGATGTGTCAATCACAATCACAGGAATTAATTTGTATTTCAAGATAATACGCCCCTTTATAAAGACCTCTAAAGTGATGTTTGACCTCAGAGACCCCGTTGCAGTGTCAGAATTCTACAAAATATCATTATTGTTTAAAATACCTAATAAATTCCAATTCAATTTGGATAACCCAGATTCTCTAGGCAGGCCGGGTGTATTATAAAATTACAGTATATGGAGACCACAAGATTGTATGGTGCCTCTGGATGGAGGTTGGTTATGGAGTAGTAATGATGTGTAAAGGAATTCTACCACACAAAAATAACAAAAATTTGTGTGCAAAATTAACCCAAGAATCCTGAGAAAAAGCTGTAGATGAGGGTTCAAAGGAAATCTACCATCATAATAAACCAGGGACACTTACTCATTTATCCAGACACTGTGACTGTGGTAATTTTCTTATATTTATTATCCATGGCCTCCTTCCTTCTAAAACCAACTCTTAAAATTATACTGTTAAAATGAGCACAATGGGGCACATTTACTAAGAGTCTGTCGGACACATTTTCGTCGGGTTTCCCGAATTGACCCAGGTTTTTTGCGCATGCGCTCGGATTGTGCATCGGCACCGGCTTTCATGAGACACAGATCGGGAAGTGTGGCCGTCGGAAAACGTGACTGATTTGGACAAACCGTGGTATTTAAAAACGAAATTGTGTCGCAAGATCAGCACTCGCATACACCAGGAAGAAGAAGGTGAACTCCGGCGGACCTCAGCGGGGGAAGCGACACATGCAGGAAATTGGACGCACGATCTTAGTGAATCACGGCAGCTCCGAATCCTCGTCGGACATTCCAGATCAGCGACGTCAATGGGACGGGTACGTAAATGTGCCCCGTTATGTCTTACCCAACCCCCTGCTCTCTCCCTTCTCTGCCTTTGTAATCTAGCAGCAGCAGGAAGTTCAGCGGGAGGGGAGACCTGTTCTGCTCATTGTAACAGCCTGTAAAGCTACATCACTGAAGGGCTCTGAAAACACTCACCATAACCCTTCAGACTCATTAGTATAATTTTAGAAGTTGTTTTTAGAAGGAAGGAGGCCATGAATAACAAATATAAGGTAACCTCAGTCACGTTGCCTGGATCTATGAGTAAGTGTAAGTTTTTCATGTTGGATTTTGATGGTAGATTTTCTTGAGCAACAAAAACATTTTAGAGGTATATCAGACAAATTCAGCTAGACCAGCCAAACATCTAATGTGCATTGGGACCATCCAACTGTCCTCCAAAAATAAGAACCAGCTCTTGAATTTCAACATGTCTGATTCTTTTCTCCTTAGGGGAGATAAGAATTGGTTAGCAGTGGCTTTCCCCCCAATCCAAGCATCAAATGAACATGTCTAATGAGTGACAAAGCTGTCAGTGGAATTTGGTTTTCTTGGTCCCACCAAAGGAAATTATTCCAAAGAACTCCCTCCCCATGGTATAGAAGACTTGGAAAAGACATGTCATTACACAGGGCTGGATGAAAGACATCTCAACCATAACATAAAATTTGATGTACCCATAAGGAACACTCTAAAAGCAATTATTTGGCTCCCGAGGCATTTGTTGCCCTCTGCTGGACCTCTGGGGATTATTTGTTTGTTAGTGCAGGGGCTGGAGGATCCTCTAGTACCCTAGGGGGCCATTCCAGGCTTGGTGAAACTGTGCGGGTGCGTTCACACGTGGCAGTAACACATGCGTTTTAAAATGCATCAGAACAGCTGAGAATTGCCTGATTACATAGCTGTTAACATTGCGTTTACAAAATGAATGCGTTAACACAGCATTAACAAAATGGGTCTCATTTACTTACCCGATGCATTCGCGATCCCGCGGCGCGTTGTCCGGCGTTGATTCGGAGCTTGCCAGGATTCACTTAGGTCCGTTTGCCCAATATCCACTTTGTGTCACTGCTGCACCGAGGTCCGCCGGAGTTCGCCTTCTTCGTCCTGGTGTATGTGAGTGCTATTCTTGCGACACAAATTTTTTTTTAAATTCTGCGGTTTTCCCGAATCCGTCAGGTTTTCCGACGGCCACTCCCCCCATTTCTGTTGCGTGAAAGCCGCTGCGCCAAAATCAAGCAGAAATTCGGTGCAAATCAGAAATATTCGGGAAACCCGACGAAAATGCGCAATTCGGACCATTAGTAAATGAGCCACAA
The DNA here is from genome assembly GCF_040894005.1 of Engystomops pustulosus. Classification (NCBI taxonomy): domain Eukaryota; kingdom Metazoa; phylum Chordata; class Amphibia; order Anura; family Leptodactylidae; genus Engystomops; species Engystomops pustulosus. The sequence continues at coordinate 74,219,513 of NC_092420.1, forward strand.
TGTGCCTTAACTAATGCATTAATGCATGTGTTTAATAAACGCAGTGTTAACAAATATATAATCAGGCAAATCTCCTTTTCTTAGCTGTTCCGATGCATTTAAAAACACATGCGTTACTGACACGTGTGAAAGCAATGTCAGAAGACTAAAGCCTGCAACATGCGCATAGCTCCCCTGAAGCCGGTGGTGCGGGTTTGCAGAAGCTATTGGGTTATTCCAGCCCCCCCCCCCACATCCAAATTTATTCATAAGCATATGGAATGTTGTTTCTTTTTTTCTATTCTTGTTTTATCTTTAAATCTTTATCTTTGCATCAAGTGTGACAAATTAGGCGTATTTTACCGCCTAAACAGTTCTGTTTCAAGATGTTACTTCTCTATTTACACTCCTTGCTAAAGAGAATTATGACAAATTACTTACCCGCTCCCTGTGCGATCCCCGATATGGACTGTCCGATGAAGATGAACCCTGCCGCGATTCATGAAGATTGTGCGCCTGATTTCCTGCATGTGTCGCTTCCCCGCTCAGGTCCACTGGAGTTCACCATCTTCCTCCCGGTGTATGTAAGTGCTTGGCTTGCAACACAAATTTACATGAAAGTCGGCGCGATTGTGACACAAAACGATCGCGTGCGACACAATCCCCGGCGTGATCCCCGAAAAGTCGACAAAAAATGCAGCCGCAGGACCCTTAGTAAATAAGCCCCAATGTCTTATAAATCAGATTTCTGGGCTCACCTCAACCACCTTTAAAAAAAATTAAAATGTTGCCATACTTTTGACTCTAGAATTCAGTGGTACAGGGTTTGATCATTTCCTCAGATGTTCATGTTTTTGCTCAAATTAAAAAAACAAAACAAATAAAAACACCGCAGACCCTTATCGCTTGTCCACAGGAGAGGAGATAGGTCTGACTGCTTGGGGAATCGGTAGAATGGGGGTTCGCCAGAAACCTCCTGGAACAGGAAGATGCTCCAGAGATCTTGATGCTGGGACAACCCCAAACCAAAAGCAAAGAACACATTAAATACATGTTGCATGTCCCTTTAAAAATCAGCCATGCTATTAGCACATTCATTAAATCACGAGAAATGACAGGAATGGAGCACATGGAGAAATAAAAGATTGGGTTTGATGTATGACTTCTGCAAAATTTCCTTTTCAGCTTTAATTATAAGGTTAATAGGGCCAGATGGTAACTCATGTATCACATCCCATAACATAAATCAGTTCAAAACTTCTTTGCATCTGTCTCATATATTCACAATCAGCATTTTAGATTGTTCAGAGTGAACAAGAATGGAAAGGACTGAATCTTATCATCACAAGGTCAAGACTGAGAATTTCACAATACTTTCCTTGTATTTACTCAAATGTTCTAAAAAGTCAATGTTAGCTTATTCTGTATCCTACCAGGGGAAAGCTTTTCAATAACTTCTCTAACGTTTTTAGGGTCCGTTATACGTTTCTCATGAAATTTTATGTTGTATTAAATTCGTTTAAATTGGTTGTCTTAAGATTTCACATCAAGCTCTATCTATAAAAACTAATAGGGACTGATTAAGACATGGCCTTAAATTTGAAATTGTTAGCCCCCCAACTATATATCTAATTTATAACTTTTTTCCTGACACTGTCTAGATATGGTACCAGAACCATGCTTACTTTATAGATAAAAAATGGGGACACATGTATAGGTGGTAAAGGGCCGGAGGTCGTTCTCCTTGGCTATATCAAACTTGGTGGTTGGTTTAGGGGGCCAATGGGCGCCTAAGAAGCCTTGGACTTTGGGTGGTTTCCTGATTCGCCCCCATCTTACAATCGACAACTGATAAGAGCAGGGGTACCATTTCCCCTAATGAATGGATTGGCAACTCAAGCATGGTCCAGTAATGAAAATTGGACCCTCGCTGCAGAAAAGCCCCTAGGACCTCCAGGAATCATGACAATAGGGGCACTTAAAGTCCTATGAAGTGCCTCATACAATTGGAGCACCGGTGTGCATGTTTCTCCATAGGCAATCTATTCATATACGGCACTTTAGGAAACTTGCAGCTCCCATTGGAATGGTTATTGGGGGTCCCTGTGGTTATACCCCCAGTAAACAGACACTTATCCCCTATTCTACAGCTCCATGCTCAACTTGTAATCCCATTTACTATGGGAAACGGGACCCCAGTTCTCATGATTGATTGACCCTCCAGTCAACACGTTATCCCATATATTGTTAATAACAATACCACATCCTTGTCATATATCTTACAGTAGCCAGAGGTAATAATTTCCCGTTACAGATGGAAAATGACACATCCTGTTCTTCCTGACTATGACGGGATTTGCCAGTTTACTAATTCGCATTGGGTGCTTCATATATGACTCATACAGTTTCCTTAAACTCTGCCATGGTCAGGCTTCTTGCCAGCAATGTTAGTATTGATTACATAGAGAAATGCTGTGGTGTCTCACTGGAATAGATAAAAGACATTGGGGCTCATTTACTAAGGGTCTGCGGACCGCGATTCTGTCCGGTTTCCCGAATATTTCCGTTTTGCAACGAATTGCCCTGGGTTTTTGGCGCACGCAATCGGATTGTGGCACATCAGCGCCAGCTTGCATGCGACAGAAATCGGGGGGCAGACAACCCGACGGATTTCTGACAAACTGCAGAAATTGTGTCACAAGATCAAGAAGAAGGTGAACTCCAGCGTACCTCATACTGGAAATTGGACGCACAACCTCAGTAAATTGCAACAGACCTAAATCCACATCGGACAACGCACCGTGGGGTGGCGACAGGACTGGGTAAGTAAATCAGTCCCATTGTTTGGGTCCCCTAAGACTTTTGGGAATTTTTTTTCTTATTGTATGTTCAATTTTCTATAAACTGATCCTGTAATTTTTGCCATAAAAACTGCACCTTGTGTTTAATATGTGGTTAATTAATTGTTAATTTTTCCAGCTTTTGTAGTATTCTTATAATATCTTTCCTACATAGCGTGGTATGTATAACAGGGCAGGCAACCTGCCGATTGTAAGTTATTGAGGACGTGTCAGCACTACAGGGGTACAGTGCTTTTCCACATGACTGGCCGTTTTAGACAAAGTGGGGCCTGGGCAAAACTAAAAGTGGGCCCCCAAAATAACACTATTGCAGAAATATAAATTAGATTATATATAGATGATAGGAGATAGATATAATAGATAGATAAATGGTTAGAAAGACAGATATATATATTGGAAATAGACAAATTGTAGGAGATGCATAACTAGACAAGAGATAGATGATAAGCATCTTAACCTCGGCATTCAAAGGAGCAATACATCCTCTACCCACAAAATTCTAAATGCAGGGGACCCCATTAGGACACTGGGCCCCGGGCAAATACCCAGTTTGCCACCCCCTAACGCCAGCCCTTCCTGAGAGTTGCATAGTAGTGAATGGATCGCAGGTTTCATATGTCCACCACTACTTTATTCACATGCGCACTTGTAGATCTCACTCTGATTCAGGTTAAAGAAGTCAGAGCCACAGTAGTTAAACACTTATCATTTACAAACCTCTATAAACCTGTTGTGCTACTTTTGTGTCATCGAAAGGTTACAAAAACGGGCAATTTTTTAGCTTCTCTCGCCGCTTTTACAAACCATGAATAGGCATGGCAAGAGAAACAAGCCAACCACAGTCCAACACCTCCACAAATTATACCTGAATTATACACCAACTCATAACTGGCCTACATTTCAGTTTCTGGTCCGCTGCCAGGAGTGTGCAAAATATATTAAGAGCCTGTGCTCATTATTAAATCCACTACTTCCTACTCCAGTGCACTTGTCAGTAGGCCCAGCATATGAATTGCCAATATTAACAAACTCCAATCATTGGCCTAAATATTTGAAAACGGGTACAAGGTACCTTAGTGCAGTTTTCTTCATTAATGTGCCATTTGCGCCAGACAATTCAGCAGCGTTGCAGGCTCTTAGTTGATCTCCGTGTTTGCGTGGGTTTCCTCCAGGTCCTCCGGTTTCCTCCCATTCAGTACAAAGGCAGCATCTGCTGGATATAGTCTACGTTAACCCCATGTGTTTCATAGTTTATTTTATTATGGACACATACAGTTGGGGACTTTTAGCTAGAATATACATGCTTGTTCTCAGAGCATTTAAATTGAAAAAAATAATGTGGAGAAGCCCAGGTATCTCTAATTATCGTGTCCTGTGAGCCAGCTTACAGGAACTTGTATGCAGAAAAGCTCAGGACTTCTGAGAAATATGTCTTACAATTCACTAAACAACTAAGAGGCAGACTGATTATTCTGATCTCATAACAGCTAATGGCATGGCTGAGAGGAGGGCTTAGCTATTGGCTAAATTTATCAGTGGTGTACTATAACTTCCGCCATATGCAAATACATGATGACATTGTAATGTTAATTGGTAATCTGTGGCTGTCTTCTGCATTGATGGTTTGCGTCAGGACCCTCCATAGATTTAAGCTCCTTCTTTATGCTGGTGATACTTCTACACATAACATCGCCAATGGTTGTCTCTCTGCTGTCTGTGACATCATGTCATCTCTCTATCTGAGGCTTAATCTTTCTAAAACTGAAGTTCTTGGCCCATATATATGAAAACTAGTGTAATCTACCTTAGTGCAGTGTGCACCAGGTAGTCCAATATTGGTGCACACACTTAGTAAATCTGGTCTATTTTCAGGTGTGACACAGTTGGACCTTTTTTTGTGCACTTGGCTTTACTCTGTAGCCTTGTGGCACAAGTATAATGGGGCTCATTTACTAAGGGTCAGAACGCCGCACTTTTGTCCAGTTTCCCGAATATTTCAGTTTTGCGCCAAATTGTCAACGCATTTAGAAAAAACGCGGAATTTAAAAAACGATTTGTGTCGCAAGATCAGCACCTACACGCACCGGGAAGAAGGTGAACTCTGGCGGACCTCGGCGCAGCAGCGACACCTGCTGGATATCGGGCGCACGACCTTAGTGAATCCCGGCAGACCTGAATCCTCGTCGGACCACGCGTCGCAGGATCGCGACTCGACCGGGTAAGTAAATGTGCCCCAATCTTGGTGGAGCTCAGTAATAAATGTGTCACAGACTCTGAGTAAGTACTTCATAAATATATGTGCAAGGTCCAAACATGTTCTTTTTAGTGGAAGGATAAACAAAAAATTGGCACAGACACAATTATATATCTGGGCCCTTGTCTTTCCACCATCTACTAACTGACTATATCTCCATTTCCATCAGTGGTCTCGCCTTACCTCCTAGGCAGCAGGCCATCTTTCTTGGAGTTGTGCTTGACTCTAACCAGCCTTTACACTTAACCTTCAATCACTTGTGTGTCCAAAAACATTTCCAGAAACCTCCAAAACCTTTATTGTTGCTCTTCACTTTTAATGCAAGTCTTAATTACTGTAACTTCCTAACAATCAGCGCTGCACCTCCCTACATTTCCCATCTCATCTTGGTCTAGTGCTCTCCCTTTGCTCTTCAGTCTCCAGGACTTCTCTCAAGCTGTACTGACTTTCTATAATGCTCTACCTTGGACTTTCAGACTAATTCCAAACTTCCAAAGGATCAAATGCCCTAAAAGGTTAGTGCCCTAAAACCCAACTCTTTAGGCAGATCTATCACATCCGATAACTGCACAGAACTTTCAAAATCTCTTTAAACTAACTTCCACTGTTTCAATCAAAGGTTTTAAGTTTTTGTGGGCAGTGACCTTATTCCTGTTGTTTCATCTGACCATGATATAGCTCTATAACAGTGACAGCGAACCTTTTAGTGCCGAAATGGCAAACCAAAATCCACTTAATTACCGTGAAGTGCCAACATGGCATTTTAAGTTGTAACTTATTGCTACCTGTTCTTCCAGATCATTCAATCGTATCGGCCTCCTGAGGCCACCAATACAGTTGAAAGAAGTAGGGCAAATTCAGACTCTCATTGTAGCATCTCTCCAGGGTCTGTACAGAAAAAATGGTGGGTCCGGCAGGATGACCTCCAAAAATAATGCACTTCTGTCAACACCTTCTCACTTTTCCCGCAGTTCCAAACAGCCAATGAAGTGTCACTTTAAAATAGCGCAGAGAGCAACATCTCTTAAGTTGACGGGGACTGAAGGAAGATTCGGTGGATTTGGTCCTGTTTGGTGAACTCTGTTCTGGGGCGATGGTCTGAGGGCCCATAGAAAGGGCTCACTCTAAGTGCCACCTCTGGCACCCGTGCTATACGTTCGCCACCACTACTCTATAACGTCTTGTTTTGTTTGTATACATAATCCATGGTTTGTACAGTGTTGTGAAATCGAATGTTGCCATATAAATAAAAAAGAATTCTTATTATGAATAAGTCATTTTTATAGACTGAATTACATTATATACTATGCTAGGAATTTAGAATGTGTTTTGATTAATTAAATTTGCTGTTATCACGTTGTGGATATTTTTAGTGCTACTTGACTTGATATTGTTGATACTTTATTTTTATCTGTTTTATGACCTAGGAGGCCCATTATCTTCTGATGGCTTAATTGTTGTATAAAGCAGAATATATTTCTATGTGTTCAGCACAGACATATTTCCTCTAATCATCCTATGATTAGTCATCCGTATTGTTCATGGTTGTGCCTGGATTCTATGATATGTTTGTGAAGCTGTAATGACAGAACACAAGCTGCCAGCCTCAGTATCTATGCTGTCTGTGTAATACCAGGAGCTTTGTATAGCCGATCCCCAGTGATTTTCCTCTATCCGTTTCTTGTCGCTAACACAAGTCTTGTTTGATTGACTCAGGCACCATAGAAGCTTTCAATCTGATCTGTCGACAAAGAGCTTCTGACAGTGCCCATCAAATCTCAGCGCTTTCAGAGATCCAATGTTTTCTTTGTTTTTGGGAATAGCCACAGGCTGACATAGACTTCCCTGGTGTTTACAGTGCAGAATATTTTTGTGGATTTTTTTCATTATATAACCTCTAACTTAGCAGGTCTGTATTGTACGTATAAGAGGGCCATGTATTGCTATTAGCGCAGGAGCATATACATAAGTGTCCCTTAGTGTACATAAGATGAGGGTAGCTTTTTATTTGTCTAATCCTTGCTTGATTGGCAGATTTGGGAGGAGACACACACCCTCCAATCCAGAATATCCAAACAGGTGACACATAACACTCCCATGTAAAAATACATGGATGCATATCAACCAATTTGGCCAAACACAAGGAATATCAATCAATTTCGCCATACACATAAGACAGCCGAACACTAGCCCGAATCCCCATACAAATACAATATCCGTTTGTGCACAATTTTTATTCTCTGTATCTGGCAGTGGCTACATCCATTTTAATATCTCAACTATTATAGGGGACCTGTCAGTAGGGTTGGGAAAATGTTTTTGGAATCAGTGGCCCAGTTGTGTGAAGACATGTAGGCAATTTCGGGGCCCCAAACCTACTGACCAGCTAATTTTAATTAGGGTGCTAAATGGGTGCTGGCCAAGCGTTCACACCGCACTTTGTTCATATGTAGCACTTATGGGCTCCATTCATATAATCATTCATATAACATTATATATAATGGGAAACCCCCAGTTCTTAATTCAGATTCCCATCAGTATCCATGCATGTGTTATTAATAGTGTTTGTAGAAAGATCTGATCCCACTGTTCTCTATGGGAGAGCAGACATGCTCAAATATCCTATAAGTAGCACATAAGTGCCCTTCTAAACACTGGCACATTTACTTACCCGTCCGGTGGAGTTCACCGAAAGTGCATTGTCCGATGATAATTCTCTGTGCTGTGATTTACTAAAATCGTGCACCCGATATCCTGCATGTGTCGCTTCCCCGCTCAGGTCCGACAGAGTTCACCTTCTTCTTCCTGGTGCATGTAAGTGTTTGTTTGATTTTGTGACACAATTTGAAAGTTAAATCCTGTGCTCAGTCCGAATCAGTTGAATCATCCGACGGCCCGTCCCCGATTTCTGTCGCATGAAAGCCAGCGCAGCTGCGCCAAAATCCGATCGTGTGCAACACAATCCCCTGTTAACTGTTACTGTTGCCTGTCACAGCCGTGCAATCAATTAAAATGTCGCAAAATCCGAAGAAAGTGCATCTGCAGACCCTTAGTGAATAAGCCCCAGTATATCGTAGCAGCTATGTGTGACTAGAACCTAAAGACGTGTTTCTGTTTTAGCAAAAAAAATGTTATTGTTTGTATGATGAAAAGTTATACAATTTTGCACAATACTTTGCTTCATTGTTTACTTCAGGTGCATAGAAATCTGCCCGTTGTCACATGACCTCTAATTAATGATAACTCTCTGTGATATTACAAGCCGTGCACCTGTATGACATCACATGACCATGGGCAGGTTGGTCATGCTTGCTCTCATTCTTTAGAAAGCTTCTCAGCTTACTTCCAGTGGAGACATCTAGAACACGGTGAGGAATTGATACAGAATATACACTGCTCAAAAAAAAGAGGAACCCTGAAACACAATATAACTCCAAGTAAATAAAACTTCTGTGAAATTAAACTGTCCACTTAGGGAGTAACACTGTTTGACAATCAATTCACATGCTGTGGTGCAAATGGAATAGACAACAGGTGGAAATTAATGGCAATTAGCAAGACACAGTCTATAAAGGAGTGGGTCTGCAGGTGGGGGCCACAGACCACTTCTCAGTACAAATGCTTTCTGGCTGATGTTTTGGTCAATTTTAAATGTTGGTGGGGCTTTCACACTCGTGGTAGCATGAGAAGTGCAGCTCATCCAGGATGGCACATCAATGCAAGCTGTGGCCAGAAGGTTTGCTGTGTCTGTTTGGAAGTGTCCAGAGACTGGAGGAGCTACCAGGAGACAGGCCAGTACACCAGGAGATGTAGGAGGGTAACCACCCGGCAGCAGGACTGCTACCTCTGCCTTTGTGCAAGGAGGAACAGGAGGAGAACTGCCAGAGCCCTGCAACATGACCCCCGGCAGCCACAAATGTGCAAATGTCTGCACAAGCGATTAGAGACCGACACCATGAGGATGGTATGAGTACCGGACATCCACAGATGGGGGTTGTTCTCAGAGCCTAACACTGTGCAGGACGCTTGAAGAGTGGAGCTAAGAGCTAGTTAGTGAGAGGAAAGGGGTATCATCCTACCTTCAAGGGTGATACCTGAAGCAACCCAGGACAAGCTGAAGCATCCTTCCAGGACACAGCTATCCTCCAGCCTGCCCGTGCATCCAGGCTGGTGATCTCCATCCTGTGGCTCCCTCCAACTGCATCTCCAGCATTCTACCATTCTGTTGAGGCATGTTGCCACTGTTCCTGTCAGTTCCAATAAAGAACTGTAAGTTATTTCTGTTCAACGTCTGCCTCCGTCTGGTCCCTGCTACTACGGCTGTCACCATCACGGGCACCCTGTCCACTACACAGAGACTCATACTCTAGACACCAAAGGGTTGCCCCAGGGAGATCCGCTATAGCAGCCTCTCCCTCATCATTTCTTGCCAACACCACCCTGCTGGAGACCTGCCAGGATGTAGGACAGCCCTCCGGTTCCCCATACCATGCACCGTGACAATAGCGTGCCAAGGCCGCAACCGCCAGCCACTCAGGTACTGCGGGCCCCGGCTGTCTCCAGGCCCCGAGAAAAGGCTAGGCCCCAGTGGGGGATGTTGCACTTCAGTACTAGATGACATTATGTTTGCTACATTATCATCCAGCATTATATACTCTAAACCTGTACTAGCAGTAAGGCCGGAGACATTGTGGATCTCAGCAATGGATGTTTGCGCACGTTGCTTCAGATAGGGAATGTGCAATGAGACCACCATAACATCATTAATTATACATTGTTGCAGAGGAGCCGACACTTGTGCTTGATCAAGCAGATAGCAGCTGATTGTGTCCACAATGGTTTCAGCACTTCCCTCTGGTATGTGTTATTTATGACTTACTAACACCTTCCATCAACTAAAGCTTTGAACCTAACATGGCTTTATGTCACAGTATTTATATATATAAATCACTATAAGTCATTCGCTATCAACATTTCCAAACCTGTTGTGGGTTTATTTGTAATGGAAATTCAAACACAGACTCTGCCGGTAACACATGATCTACTATAGATAGAAAGGAGAAGGAGGTAATGGATGTCACTGACCTTACTTCATATTAAAGAGGATTTCCCCATTTGGGACTATTGTTGTGTATTCACCAGACAGGTAGATGTGGATATTGGTTCTGGGAAACTTATCACATCAATTTGGAGAATGCCAGTGCCTCAAGCTGCAGTAAGAGGGGAGGTGGCTGCGCATGCGCAGCTTTCTCTATTGTCTGCAATGGGAGTTTTGTAAATAGCCTTACGCTTTTCTACCTGCCCACTCTTCCTCCTACCTAAAACGAATCTGAGAGTTGGCAAAAAGGAAGGAGTAATAAAGGAAAACTAGGGAAGCTGCCCCATGCATTTGGAGGTAGCTTGCATATACATATAGATAGATTCAGTGGTTTATCATGCCTTGTATATTCTGGCGCACAGACAGGAAAATGTGACTTTCCCCCTCCCTTTTTACGCCATTGTCATGCCACTTTTTTAATGGTACTTCTTTTGATGCTACACTTTTCTATGGTGACGCATCAGAAGAAATTTGCAGGACACTGGGTCCCGCTAATGTTTCGCCAAAATGATTTCATTATGCAGATGAAATTAATTTAAAAAGAAAATCCCAATAAATTTGGAATCGCCATATTCATATTCACCCAGGGAAAAAAGTTTTTATCTTATTTAGGTTTTTATCTTATTTAATTAATGCAGACATTTTTTATTAGAAAAAACTATATCAGATTTGCATTCTTTTTTTAAATATACTGCACAGAAAGGGTTCACAGTAGGTCAAAAGTAGGTCATATGAAACCGAAATTGTGGTATTAAAAATTACATTCTGTCCTGAAAATACAAGACCCCATACAGCTATGATAAATGTAAAATAAAAAAAAAAGTTATAGCTTGTAGAAGGACACTAAAAATCTGAAAAGTCCCCAACCTACTACGGTAAATTTACTGTAGGCTGTGATCTGTAGATTGGGGGAATTGCTCTCAGATTTCAGAAGTACCATAGGAGTTAATGGTAGACAGGAAACAGCTCCATTCTGTACACCATTGACTCCTATGTGGGAATTCTGAGCTGGCCAGTAGGGATTATGGTTCCCCATCCTGAGGATTGTGGTAGGGTCTTTTTACTCGGACTCCTCTGTGATCTTACATATAAAACACATATGACACTACTCTCCCTAAGTATGGCCATCTTGATTAATGTTCCATATATATATATATAATCTAAATTTCCCAGAACATAGAATGACATCAATGTGATCATGTCACTATCCTAGTCAATGGGTTTGTGGCAGTTTGTGGGCCCAAATCCTCTTGACGGGTTCTCTTTAAAGCCTACCCAGGCTGTGAGACACAACATTAGTATAAGTACACGTTTTCTTTACAGTTTTCACCCTCTGTCTTTCATTGGAAGATTATAAGACGGCATAAGAATATTTTGTACTACACCTCTGACTTCAGAAGTAGCATCTATATTTTATGAATAAGAAAAAAGAGATTTCTTTCTGTCAAGTAACGCCAATCACCTTGGTAACAAGTATAATTAGATTTTAATAATTCACATCATAATAACTAGGGCTATGGAAAAACTTCACTCGATTTCATGGAACTGATTAACTTTTGCAATTTAAACGATTATTTCATATCACGTCTATAGATCAAACATATGAAAAGGTTGGAATGTTTCCATGTCAACATTATTTTTTCTTATTCGCAGAGATTACACTATTTGATACATTATCAATATTGAGATTTGACTTATTTCGTTTAATGTAAAGCTGAATTTAGTAGCTATTGAAAAAAATGCATGTTTAGATTAAAGGGGTTCTCTGCTGTATAGAATCCTGAGGCCACATTTACACAATGGGGCACATTTACTAAGGGTCCATCGGACGCATTTCCGTCCGGTTTCCCGAATATTTCTGATTTGCCCTGAATTGCCCCGGGTTTTTGGCACACGCAATCGGATTGTGGCGCACTGGCGCCGGCTTTCTTGCGACACAAATCGGGGGCGTGGCCGTCGGACGATCCGACTGATTCGGAAAAACCACGGAATTTAACTTTCAAAATTGTATGGCAAGACACATACTTCCATGCACCGGGAAGAAGATGGTGAACTCCGGCGGACCTGAGCGGGGAAGCGACACATACAGGAAATTGGACGCACAATCTTAGTGAATCGCAGCAGCTCCGAATCCTCATCGGACATTCCGGATTGGCAGACGCAACAGGACGGTAAGTAAATGTGCCCCAATGCATTTTGCATTTTATACAGGTTTTTGTCCCCAGAGTAACAGCTCTTTCACATTGGCATTGTTGCAGTTGAGCATCCGTTGCTTTGTGTCTCTGTTTTTCCTCCTGTTTTGTCTCCCCGATGCATCCATTGTGTCTCTGTGTCCGCAAAAAAATGAAGGTTTACCTTGCTTTGCAGACATTATACCTGGTTTTTCAGCAAAAAAAAGTGAAAAAAAAAATGGATGTTTCATCTTTTTTTTTTTTTGCAGCCCCATAGACTTCTTTTGCCTTCCTTGATCCGCATCAGTGAAAAAAAATAGGACATGTTTCATAATTTTTTCCATGCATAACGGATCAGTGAAAATACAAGTCAATGTGAAAGAACCGTAAAGATTGGTCTTTGTAACACTTCTTTAACCTTGCCAATAGAAGTGGATTCAAACTGTGAGGACTCACCACTTAGATTTTGTAATGGACCCCTTTAAACAGGTATTTCAGGACTTATTGTTTGATCCAGGGTAAGTCATCAATATTGGAATAACACTGACATCCCCACTGTCATATGTCATCTCCATCAGTCATATGATGTGTACTCAGCTCAGTTCCCTTCAAGTAAATGAGACTGAGCTGCAATACCAAGCACAGCCACTATATAGTATGTGGCATTGTGCTTGGTAGACTGTGATAAAAAGCCACATCACTCATCTGAATGCCGCAGTCTCTACTAACAGATAATCAGTGTCGCTACAAAGTGACGCCAATACATACTTTGGGGTGCTGTGGTGTGGTCATAGGAGTCCTATGTGTACACAATATACAACGCCCGGGTGGGTCCATCTACTCTAAACAGTGTATGATTTCTCTCTGGTTAGAAACCTTGTGTGGTACTAACATTGTACTTATACTATCATTATAATGTATGTATCGACCATCAACACTTTTGTTATATCATGTGGTTTATACGGTTTTATTGTATTGAAGGCCTTAATATGGATTAAATAAAGAGTTTTCATATTTTTTGTTATAACATTTGATGTTCTGATTTGTGATTTATATATGTAGATCCCAAACACTTTGGTTGGTATTTATTGGTACTTATTGTAAGTCTGTAAAATTTGGGCTAATAGATTATAGGTACTAGTAAATACAATCTGGTTTTAGGCACATATCCTAATGATTGTTAATCAATTCTAGAATACATCTTTAAAGGAAATCTACCATCAAAATCAATCATGGTAAACCAGGGACACTTACTCATAGATCCAGGCACTGTGGCTGTAGCAATCGTCTTATATTGGTTATTTATGGCCTCCTTCCTTCTAAAATCAACTTTTACAATTATGCTAATGAGCCTAGAGAGATCCTGGGGGTTTAGCAGAGCTCCTCCCATGCTGAAGATTCACAGGTTATTACATTGTGCAAGGATAAATTTCCCCCTCCCGCTGTGTGCTGAATTTTCTTTTGCTTTTGGGAGTTTACATCAGGCTGAGAGGGTGAGAGTGCTTTGAGAGCAAGGGGGAGGGGCTCTGGTAACACCCCAAGGAGCACTTAAGGTTCATTAGCATAATTTTAACAGTTAATTTTAGATGGAAGGAGGCCATGAATAATACATATAATAATATTATCATAGTCACAGTGCCTGGATGTATAAGTAAATGCCCTGGTTTATCATGATAAACATTTATTTGAGCATTTTGAATAGTGGCTGTCGTCATACAAGCTCATATTATGTTATCTTTTCCACAACTGTTAACAATTCATTATTTAGTGGCTACTTTACAATGTTTGGTCGGATATTAATCAAACAGTTCACATTTATGTAGCACAATGTCTGAATGGCCGATCATTATTTTCATGTTTGCACAAGTGATTATGTTCTTGATCAATGACGGTTTATTGCCAGTCATTCATCTGCTAAATCTCATGTAAATGCGCCTTCAGGCCTCCTGCCAATGGGCTTGTTAAGGTTCTGTGTTATAGCATTCAACTTCTTACTGCCTTTGATTTTGGGACAACGTTCTAATCTTAGCTCTGGAATGAAATGCTTTTGTTGCCTTCTGTATGACATTTTGGACATTTTGGTTTATGCCATAAACAACATCCCCCCCGACAGCTGTGACCCCCATGATTAGAACAACAGGGGACAGTGAGTCATGCCGGAGCCCCCATAGAAGTTGACGGCGCACACGATGAACAAGTCATTGGGGCTCATTTATTAAGGGTCTGAATGCCGCACTTTCATCGGGTTCCCCGAATATTTTTTTTGTGCCGAGTTGCCCCGGGATTTTGGCACACGCGATCGGATTGTGGCGCATCGGCGCCGGCTTTCACGTGACAGAAATCGGGGGCGTGGCCGTCGATGCACTTACATGCATCGGGAAGAAGCAGGTGAACTCCGGTGGACCTCGGCGCAGCAGCGACACCTGCTGGATATCGGGCACACGACCTTTGTGAATCCCGGCAGACCCAAATCCTCGTCGGACAACGCGCCGCTGGATCCAAACTGGACCGGGTAAATAAATGTGCCCCATTATCTTCTATTGGATTTCCACCTCGGTACACAGGATGAGCTGATGTCAGATGTCTACGTTACTGGATAGTCAAAGGGGACACCCTGTGCTCAGACAATCATGTAAAAATGGGCTGTACCATATTTGATTGTTATTCTTTATCCATAATGTGGACCATCACCGATCACTAGAATGGGGAGTGATGGAGTCAATAGTTCTGTAATTTCCTACACTCCCAAAGAATAGACCCCATGGCGCATATCAGATTTACTAAGAGGTTCTGGGTCAGTATAAAACCACTTTCAGTAATAGCCTGCTCCAATATTCTGGAAAGTAGTGTGTTTTGCTCACATGGATTGCCCACAATTGGTACAATGTAGCATTGTATAGTATTTTAAGATTCTTGTTGCAAATAAGAATTTCCTCGCCATCAGAGAACTTTAAAAAAGAGCCGCGAAGAGTCACTTTTTGCCTGAGATGCGTCTATACCTAGAAACATGCTTCTGGTAGGATATGATAGATAAGAATCTCATCAAGTGGCATCAGGTTTGTGCTTTTGTGATCTACAACATTGGAGACAGTTTTAAAGACATACAGTAATTGGAAATGCAAGCTGCATATAAATATTATTATTATTGTTAAAGATCCAATTTGTGCCTATTTCTTTAACAAACCTCTGTTCTAAATGATGAGATTATTATGTTTAATATTACACCAAAACCATTCTTGGTACTATAGAACAGAAGGGGGCACATTTACCAAGGGTCCCGTGGACCGCACTTTAGTCAAATATTACGACGTTAATGGATTTGCACCGCTGGGACAGGCATTTAGAAGGGGATTTTGGCGCACGTGATTGGATTTTGCCGCAGCAGCGCCAGCTTTCATGCATCAGAAATCGGGTGGGGGCGGCCGATGATCCGAGTGATTCGGACAAACTGCGGGATTTAACCTTAAAATTGTGTCGGAAGATATGCACTTCCATACACCGGGAAGAAGATGGTGAACTCCGGCGGACCTGAGCGGGGAAGCGACACATTCTGGATCTCGGGCGCACGATGTGCATTATACACGGACAATGCACTTTCGGGGAACTCCTCCGGACTCCTCCTCCGTAAATGTGCCCCAAGGTGTCTTCTGCAGCCCATAAACTTGACTCATCTGAGGCAAAATATGACTCTAGTTATAGGTAAATGGGCAAGATTTCACATAAAAAAGGGAATTCTGGAAAGGACATTTTATACCCTACCAGAGGGGGCTGATACTTTAATAGGGTAAAATATTATGACACCAGATCATTTAGGTTTTATTTACTTACCTATTACCTTTAATTGATGTGTGCATCTTGTTTGGACTATTGTGTAGAAATATCCTTGTTCACTCTTAAGTTATTGGAACGATGGATTTAGAATATTTACCTATAACACAAGCCGCGGGGTGTGGCAGCAGTAATTTCCAGTATCACACAGTCGCTGTTTTTACTCTGACTTGTTTCTGGTAACAGACGTGAGTTAAGATGATTTGATGCACTAAGCTAAAAGCTATTTTTACTGTCTGAGTTTATGCTACAAACATTGCACCAGACCTATAGCTAAAATCTGATGAACGGGCGTTTGCATGCATGATGTGGGATTTTTCCTGGGTAGGCATTAATAAATATAGATTTCATTAGGGTTTTTCCCACATATACACTCCAGAGGAGTCTCTAAGGTGGATGGCACACCTAGTGTTTTGAACATGTTTTTGGCCCGTCTTTAAGCAGTCCATCAACAAACGCATGCCTTAAAAAAAGCATCCATTTTTGACAGGTATCTTAATTCAAACTGATCATAAACGCATGCGTTTTTTGACGGACTGCTTAAAAACGGACCAAAAACGCGTTCAAAATGCCACGTGTACTATCACCCTAAGAGGTGAATATAGCGCTGGTTGAGTATACATAACTTGCTTTGATCGTATGGGACATGTGTAGACCCATATTCACGTAAACGTGGGGTATCCCGGGACTTGACCTGCAGCAATAGGGGATAGTTGTATATGTTGGGAAATTATAGGGGTTGTCCTCTTAAGTCAAATCCATATTTTAACCATATTTTCATCTACCTATGAAAGGCTAAAATCAGTGTGCAGGACGCATTCTGCTGTGGCCTTGTGGGTCCATTCCCTTACAGTTTTCTGACAAATAGCTATTTATAGCCGCGGTAAGCAGTTTATTGCTTGTTCACCTAATGTAAGTCCCTTATCTCTAAAGAACATTTCCCCTTCAAAAAAAGTTAAGTAGAGCTCCTTTAAGAAGATTAAAATGTTTATTCAGCAGTTTTTTAGTTTTTTCTGCAAAAAGTATGTGCAACTATTATACTTGCTATCACAATTTTCATGGAAATTCTCATTTCTTTTTTCTCACATATTTTTACCTCTACATTGCCTTCTACTTTCTCACAATGCCTTATGGAGGAAGTCCCTTCCCTACCAAACCCCTTAGATGCTGAGATTGCTATTGACCATAGTATATAGGGGGTTTAGTAAACCAAAACCTGTACTTATGGGTGCTCTGACACAGTCCTGACACAGCAATTTAAAGAGCACTTGTCATCCACATAAAATGCACTACAACAGATGCTACAATAGCAGACACTGCCGCACTGTACAATAGAAACGCTGGACCGCGCTATAAGCAGTCGGTGTATTCATGAGGCGCTGCTCCCCCCCCCCCAGACCGCCCCGCTCACTCCTGCCGAGCTTCATGCAGTAGTTACCGCCCCTAATCCCGCCTTCTCATGAATACACCCGACCACTTATAGTGCGTTCCGGCATTTGTATTGCACAGCGCGGCAGTATCTGCTAGCATTATTATATGTTTCCAATAACGCTAATATATTAATATATGTTTCCGTAACACTGCTACATCTGTTGTAGCACTAGGAGCTGCTTACTTTATTAAGCAGCTCCTAGTACCTTTTTATGGGTGACAGGTCCTCTTTAATCAGCAACTTATTGCTCCCTGTTCAGCCACAGCTCTCAATCTTTCAAGGGTCCCCTTGAAGAGAAAGAATAATGGTACAAGAGCTCCAGTGATAATCCAGCTTTTTCTACACCTCTGCGCTTCTCCTGCAGCCCCAGGAAGGGTTGTGTAAAAATAGCGCTGAGCGCAGCACATCCCAGGCTCACAAGCACTACTGGAGGAGGCCAGGAGAAACTAAACCTGTATGGCAAAATCTGTCCTAGGGTGACGGCCTGGGTGCCCACAGAGAGGGCTCTGATTGCTCCCTTTGGCACCAGTGCCATATTTTGGCCACTGCTGTCCTGAAGGGTGGGGTACAAAAATAACAAACATGCTATTGCAACACCCCTGCCAACGTATAGGCAAGGGAGTGGTTGTGAATAGGGCTCTCTGCCTGTCAGGATCCATCTGGTGAACCTGCGCAACTCAGCCAAGGGATAATGCAGGGAGAACTCAGGTAATCTGCAGCTGTAGCCTCTGCCTGGAAAGGCAATAGTTACATGGGTGTAAGATGTTATCCAATTATGTGGCTGTATTGTAAACTGGGGTGTGATATAAAACATAAGCATAAAACCCCTCTGTAGAGGGAGAACATGGTCCATTCTTTGCCTGTCAGCAGTCTGATCAGTCTGACCTGGTGTTTTATTCCTGAGGACCACTCTCCACGACCACTCCAGTACCAGAATCCAGATCTGTCGTTTGACCATTCTAGCCTGTTACCTGTTGTTCAATAAAGAACCGTGAGTTGATTTGCATAACCCTCCAACCGTCTGATCCCTGGATACGGCTGTCTTCCACCACGGGCTCCCCATCCATTACCAAGGAACCTATCTTACAGACACTCAGGGGTTGCCCCAGGGAGAACCGGTACATCAGCCTCTCCCTCCATATTTTGTGCACACACCACCCGCTGGAGACCTGCCAGGCTGTAGGTCAGCCCTCCGCTACCCATACTAAGCACCATGACTTTAGCGCACCCTACACTCTGGTTCAGCACGCTGCTGATCATCATCGCCACACTAGTAGTATACAGAGGGACAGCAGCTATAAAACATTGACAGTGCATGTGCTGCTACATCTAGCAATTGCAGTTGTAGCTGGTGAGCGTGCGGCTGTCAGTGCCACATCATCATTGATCTTCTGTATACAAACAGAGAGGGGTTAGTATAACATGTCTGTCATTTTTTGACCCCTTGGAATCTATAGTTTAAAAAAAATCCCAGACAATCAATTTATTTAACTGTGCCCTGCACCCCTCACAGAGTGGAATTAGGGGCTCTGAATCACCGAGTCATGGTGGTCCGCCACACATTGCTCACCCATCTCCCCAGCTATTTACATTAGGCGATCCTCTACACACATACACAATAAGCATAACTCAGTGTTCCAGTGCTGCTTGGAGCGCTCCCAGGAGACATGACGTATGGTATCTGTTTTCTGCCTGTAAACCAGTTATACATTCCTCCTTAATTTCACACAATATGAGGGTAAGTGGATAATTTATGGGAGACACCCAGTTCTTCCTGTAAATGATTTTTTTAGGTGGACCTAAGAGTTTTAGAGGAAATTCTGGCCATAGTTATTTTAATGCCAGACGAGCACTAGTATTTTTCGACTGTTTTCCATGAACAATACGTTCGACAAATGTGAATCACCCGTGATCTTCCATTCTACAGTAAAGAGGAAACATCTTAAAGTGATATTCCCATCTTAGACATTTTGGTCAAACTAACAGGATATTTTTTGCAGGTCCCACCGCTGTAGTTCAATCCCTTGTCTACAATTAGGCTCTCTGGGTCACCTGAGGGAGATCTGCTGGGAGGGCACAATGAGAGGGGGCTTTAATATTAGGGGGAGCTGGGGGCATAATATTAGAGGGCCTACAGTGTGACAAGGGAGCTGTGAGGACACAATGTGAGGGGAGATGGAAGGCACTATACTGTGTGGGGATGGAGTAAGGCATGGAGCAAAAGACATGGCTTAGGGCAAAAAAGCTGTCCCTCTTTCTCTGCTATGAAGGTTGGGAGGGTCCGAAGAGCTGTCACATGAAAACTCTTTTTGTGATCCCTTTCTATTTCTTTTTAACTTTCGGCACGATCCACAGCACGAGGCAATCCTGGCATCACAGCTAATGGGGGCTTGATGTAGACAGACAGTCGGACTATTAGGATAGGGGACACATGTTGTTTATGGGGCCATCAAAGGGCAACCTGACCCTCACACATGACCAATCCACCTCCTCTAAAATATTAAATTCAAGCCCAATAGTCTCTATTATATGTGGGCTGATAACATGCACCCACTAGTTTCCCATTGTTTAGGAGCCACAATACCAATACTTTATTTATAACATATTTTGGGGTCTATAGTATACACATATGCAATATTCTTGCCAACACACAGGCACGGTGGTTGTTGCGAATAGCTCCCTGTCCATGTTGGGAGCTGTTAGGGAGACTGCAGCACTCTAGGAGGTCTCTAAGTACTGAAGAACTTTGTAATTGCATCTGTAGCCACTGCCTGCATGTTCTGGTCCAATAATGTTTCCTGTGATACTGTGAGGCAAGCTGGAAGCTGATTGGAGAAGTGCTACCACCTGATCAAGGGAATATATAAACCCCTGCTGAGTGAGAGCACATGGTCGTGGAATCCAGTCAGTAGATAGAGTAGCAGGTCCAGTGTGCACTCCCTGCAGAGCTGCCACAGACCCACTGCCAGGAAGAAGAGCTACCTCAGGCCGCTGCCTGATACCTTGGGGCAAGTCAGGAGACTTAAAGGGCATCTACCACCAGGATGAAAGATTGTATGCAAATGAGCCTGAGGGGATCCTCTCAGGCTCATTTGCATATAGTCCTTCATCCTAGTGGTAGATGCCCTTTAAGCCCCAGGGCAGAGGTCCCCATGTGGACTCAACTCCATCAGCCCAGGCTGCAGTTACTACCAGGCTGAGAGTAACCTCCCTGCGCACCACCTCCCACCAGCTCACCGGACTGCGGAATCTACTGCTGTTACATTTGGCCTTTGTCTGCTGTTGAATAAAGAACTGTAAGGGTGTGGTCAAACGTTGCAGTTAAAACTGCATCGGAATCAGCTTTGAGGTGGTTTTAGGTGCAGTTTTGTCAATTTAACAGGTTAAAGACATAAACGGAATGGGTGAATGGCATTTGTGGAGTAGGTTTCCCCTTCAAAATCAAATTCACCCATTCAGTTCATGTCTTTCACCTGTTAAATTGACAAAACTGCACCTAAAACCACCTTAAAGCTGATTGCGATGCAGTTTTAACTGCAACGTGTGATCGCACCCTAAGCTGATTTGCACAACGTTGCCTCCGTCTGATCCCTGGATACGGCTCCTTACCACCACGGGCTCCCCATCCATTACACAGGGACTCATCCAACAGACACCTCAGGGTTTGCCCCAGGGAGAAACCATTGCATCAGCCTCTCCCTCCATATTTCTTTGGACAGCCCTCAGGTCCCCATAACAAGCACGTGACATCAGCGTGCCCAGGGCCGCAATAGCCAGCCACTCTGGTATTCTGGGCCCCGGCTGCCTCCAGGCCCCAAGAAAAGGCTAGGCCCCAGTGGGGAATGTTGCATATAATCATACATATGCCTGTACATACACCCCAAATGCAATATTCACATATATTCCTATAGAGGACCTTTCATTAGCTCCACCTCTTTGCACAGGTACCATTTTTTGGCTGCCAATAATAAGGCTTTGTACTGTCATGTGGGCGGTCCATGGCTGAAGCAGACATCCCAGGACCACCCACATGACAGCTTTATTAGCCTATTGGTGCAAGAAGAAAGAGATTTCAATTAGGGATTGCCCATAATTTAAGGACGGAGTCTGTAAAGTGGATGTGATTATTTCCTCCATGATCCCTGCCCTTGTATCTCAGGTGTTATTGATAATATTCCTATTATTCCTAGGCCCTGCTCACACATATTATCCTTATTTTTCTCCCCACAGAACAGGATCAACAACAAGCCTCAACCTCAACCCAGCCAAAAAAAATTAGGTTTCAAAACAAGTGGGCGGAGACTGCGGCAGTCACGCCTGCCCAGGCTCGCAGCGAATAGGCGCGTCCTCAGGCATAAACCACGCCCTTATTTAAATATTTTCTTCTGTTTGAAGCAATGCTGCAAAATAAGCCACACCCCCCGCTTTGACTACCGCTAGGAGAGGTGGTTACCATGACACTGACGTTGTGTGGAGGCGGCCACGGCGCAGGCGCAGTGGGACTTTTGGCAAGATGGCGGCGGGGCCAGTGAGGAGGCAGAGCTGGGGGATGCTGTGAATCAGCCAGAGGAACAGACCGCGGCGTCACGGGCAGCGGCAGCGCCACACCGAGCTGACAGCACGGGACATACACGGGCACACAGGAAGGCTGCAGCACACCCGGGAGGCTACCGGACAGTGCGGGACACATGAGCCGGAGCAGGTCCCGGGAAGAACCGGCGGCGGCAGAAGAAGAAGAAGAGGAAACAGCCGGCGCTCCCTGAGGGCCCGGGTTCAGGATGAAGTTCGCGGAGCATCTGTCCGCTCACATCACCCCGGAGTGGAGGAAGCAATACATCCAGTATGAGGTGAGGGGGACTACAACTCCCAGCATGCCCCGGAGTACTCCTCATACAGAGGAACACAGTGTCATATGATGGGGAACTACAACTCCCAGAATGCCGCGGAGTGCTCCTCGTAGAGGAACACAGTGTCATCTACCGGGGACTACAACTCCCAACATGCCCCCGGAGTGCTCCTCATAGAGGAACACAGTGTCATCTGCCGGGGACTACAACTCCCAACATGCCCCCGGAGTGCTCCTATAGAGAGGAACACAGTGTCATCTGATGGGGAACTACAAGTCCCAGCTTCCCCCTGGAGTGCTCCTCATAGAGAGAAACAGTGTAATCTACTGGGGAACTACAACTCCCAGCATGTCGCTGTGGTCCTCCCCATAGAGTGAAACACATGACCTCCCCGGGAACTACAACTCCCAGCATTCCTCTGTAGTGCTCCCCATAGAGAAGAACACAATGACATCCACTGGAGAGCTACAACTCCCAGCATACCCTTGCAGTCCTCCCTATAAAGATATCTATGTAACCCGTCCTACTAGGGAGCTACATCAATGCACTCTGTACCAATCCCTGTGTGCATTCTGGGACTTGTAGTTCTGCAGATGCCATAGATTAGACTGTTCTCCATCTCCCATCATTCATCTATTTTGGAAAGTGGATTGTGAAATGTTGAGAGTGAATGTGTCGTTTACTCGAGGTGCCAATTGCCCAAGCCTGTCCTGGCAGGTCTGAGCGCTGATCAGCGGCGCCCCCTGTGCTGAGCAGGTTGTATCCCTGTCATGTGTAGCTCTCTGGGTGGACATGTCTATTCTCTCTAGCTCAGGGCTTGATACCTGTAGCTATCATGGCGCCGCTTATCCTTTTCCTTGTACATTTTTGCATTGCAGATACTGAGTACAAACATTAAAATGCATTTTCTTACCTTAGTGTATTACATGCGGGTATAAATGGCTGATAGTAGAGGTGTAATGTAATTACAGCCAGAGAGAAGGACGTGCCCAGATTACCAGCAATCCGATTATCATAGCACCTAATCGGACAAGGTGGGAGAAGAGAGGTGTGACACCCCCTCCAGACAGGGGCATCTGCTTTGTGCTTAGCTTTGCTGAATCAGCACTTTGGTAAAAGCCTCAGCCTATTGAGCGGCGTGGTCCATGAGCCTGCAGGAAGTCTGGCCGTATGGCACTTGTGATTGACGGGAGGTTGTTTTGTTATGATAAGGCTGCAGGACGGGTGTTATTGTCCCTGAGAGGTCATGGGGTGTAAAGCTGGGTGTCTTCTGTTATAGACTGGGAAATGCATTGCTAAGCGGCACCTATATACTTTGTGATATCCATAGTCTTCATGGTTATAATGTGTATATTAGGAGATTGCTATGAATATTATAAGACATATTCTATGGTGAAACCTTTCCAAATGATTGCCTCTTTGAGAAGACCAACCCTTTATCCAGACCGGGGGTCACGCTGGCCTTTGTCCTGGAGAGCACCACCTAGAAGGCCACTTTTCTATTAATTTTTGGCGCCCAAAAGCAGATCACAGATTGACTAAGGCTCAAACAAAGACCATTGAGGCTCCGACATGTGTCTCTCCTGTTATAAATCTACAACTCCCAGCATGTCTGACTAGCTACAGGCTGCCTCTGCATACTGGGAGTTGTACTACATGTCCTGATGATGGGAGATTACTGCTGTCTTGAAAGGTGGACAGAGATTAGGATTGTGGATGCAGAATCGCTGTTGTATGTTGCTTGTTCACATGTTAGATTTTCAGCTGAAATTTCTGGAAGTCTCAATGGGACTTGATACAAAAATTTTCTATTGAACAACAGGCGTTCAGATATAAGGAACTGATTTCAAGGTATTAGAAATCTGCTATGTGTGAATACACACTAATAATGATCCTGATGGTGTTATACATTGTCACAATGGCAAATAATTGGATATTGTAGCAAAAGCTGGGAGGCAACCACTGCGGTTACCAGTACATCTTCTAAAGGGGCTATTGCCTTCCTATAATCCACATGTGACTGATGGATAGCTGCATCTTAAAGTAACCAACCCCCCCCCCCCCTAAAATGATTGTGAAGAATATATTAGCAGTTATGGCAATGTCTGTGACCCCACTGACTTACATTACTGCAGATACTGTGTGACAGGCGTTGAGGCCAAAATCTCTAACCTTATGGGAAAGCTGTGCGACGGCGATACTATTATTGTGATTGATATGTACATTATGACTGCACGTGGTGGGAGATCACACTCCCAGCCTTCTGCGTCTTCATATCCCGTTGTTGTTTCTGGATACTTGGAAGATTTGGATACTGAAAGGCGTCCCTCCCTGTGTGGTAAGGGAGAATGGACATCAATAGGAGCCTTTTGTGTTGGTGGCCCGGCGATAAGAAACGGACTCCTAAGACTGAGTCTAGGGATCTGTACAAAAGGTTATAGCAAGAGGAACAGAAACTGTGCAGATATAAATCATCTCTCTGTGTCATTGGGGATTGTCTAGTTCTTAGGTTGTGAAACTACAAGTCCCAGAATACTCCAATTTGTGTATTGGGTCGAGAGCCACAAGTTGTAAGTCACTAAACTGACAATATATGTAATGAAGGCAGAGACTGATTATTACTATCGTGATTTATATTCATGGAGTAAGAAGATGGGAGAGTTCTCCAGTTCTACATAGACATACATGCTGCCCAGATGCCCGGCGCGTGCCACAGCACCCAGTGAATGGGACGCGCCGCTTTCTGTGTAAGCAGCTGTGATCAGACAATACAGATACTTAATAACCGGGACATAATGATGTCTCCTACAGAAACAAGGCTGAGTAATGAGGATCCCAGGGATCACGGCTGCTCCAGCCGGATTACTAGGAAGATGTAGATATTGGGGAGATCTTTGCAGGCGTCTTTTTGTTGTGAGGCACATGGCGCGCGCTGTGTAGCCATAGTATGTAGATGGCGAGTGCAGTATCATGGTGCTCTGATAAAACTAATAATTGCATCTTTTCCGGATTTATTACTTTTCTGGCGAGTTTAGTTAAAAAGATAAATGGTAAATCAATGTCTTTAATGGCCAACTTTATTGTTCTGCTCCGCGCCTTACTGTAGACATAGTGCAAATAAATATTCCAGATAAAACAGCGGGGGTTAAAGACAAGAACTTCCAGTACTCCTTTTTTATCTTCTGTATTATTGTCAGTGGCAGAAAATTTTGCTGCCCATTTGGGCTTATTCACACAAACGTGTCCATGGCGTTCCTGCAAAAAGGAATTTTTTTCAAATATCCTTGTGGTATGTGTTGATCTGTTTTCCGTGTCTGCATTTTCTGAGAAACAAAACGGACTGAACGCCAATGTTTTTTTTTTTTTTTGTATATATATATATTTTTTTTTTTTTTGTGGAGCCTTATTGAAGTCTGTGGTCCACAGATGCCAAATATTTTTTAACTGACGGCTGATCCGATTTAAAAAAAAAAAAAAAAACAGGAAACCAGAATGCTGATTTTGGACAGCAAAAGATTTTTTGACAGTAAAAAGAAAACTGATGTGTGAATACGCCTTTAAGCCAATCTCTGGGGTGGTGTGTTTTTTGAGGAAGGTTTTTTTTTTCTCTTATTGACCACCATTGCTTTTGTGTTGGATTTGCGTTAAAAATTCATGTGATTGATTGACTGAAATCTATATTTATCGCATCCCACGTTTTTTTTGGTGTGCATGTGCTGTAAAAACCTTATTAAGACCCCATGAAACTGGTGATTTTGCACACTTGGAATAATCCTTACAAATTCAGGGTAAACAACAACCTTAGAAATGTGAGAATGGTTACTAAATATTTGGGCTGCAATCCATGAGATTCTTTACTGCCTTGCAGCTAGTCTTCAGTGATGGGTCTATAGATGATGTATATTATTATATGGTTTATTATATTTCTTGTGCAATGATAAGGAATAGCTTGGAAATCTTGTGCATCTCACCTGTAGTCCTGTCCCTACAATGAGGATTAACTAAACAAAATGTAGACACATTATAAGGAAACAACGGTGACAGAAGATTAGAGCATCAGCTGTGATACATGGAGCGGGTGTTCTGTGTTTTCTATAGGTTACAGCAGGTATAGATGGTATAGACAGATCTCTGGGCCTGTACATCTCATGTCCTGATGCCAGGACAGATACACAGAACACGATCCCTGGTGCCGGGGAAGATGAGATCATGTGAAGTCTTCTCTAAATATTTCTTTATTATTCCTTTGGGATTCTTACAACGTCAGATACTTCCCCTTCCTAAAGGGATCATCCAGCGCCAAATAAATAAAGAGCGTAACCTTTTTAATATCCACAGAGCTGAAGAGATGGCAGTGTCCTCCCAGACTGCTGGCTGCTTCATCATCGCTGTCATGTTTGGTTAATGAGATCTATGTCAGAGGCAGAGAGGGAAAACATTGTGCGGCTTTGTGTTTTAATCCTGCACCTTCCCCATGTAGGAGCCCATCAGAGGGGTTAGAGATAACAATCAGGCGCCCCCCGTCGTCTCCTGGCATCGGTCTTATATGAATCCATCTGTGTTCATCTTGGGCAAATCTCTGCATTCAAGGCCTAGTGAGTCGACTGGTGATATTTGATATTTGGTTCGTGTTCAGGTGCAGCTTTAAAGAAATTTACCATAATGATAAACCAAGGGCACTTACTCATAGATCCAGGCACTGGAACTGGGGTAATCTTCTTAAATTTGTTATCCCTAGGCTCCTTCCTTCTAAAATCGAACGGTTAAAATTCTGAGTTAGAGGGGCGTTACCAGAGGCCCTTTATGCTGCAGATTCACAGGCTGTTACACTCTCACCCTCCCCCTGCTCCCTCAGCACTCTCTAACCCTCCCACCGTGGACTGAATTTTCCTATGCTGCAGTAAGAGTACATCAGACAGAGAGAGGGGATAAGAGGAGACAGTGTAACATCCTGTGAATCTGCAGCACAAAGTGGCTGAGAACCACCCCAGTAGCCCTTTAAGCTCATTGGCATAATTTTAAAAGTTTATTTTAGAAGGAAGGAGGCTGTGGATGACAAATATAAGAAGATTGCGACCGGCACAGTGCCTGGATCTATGAGGAAGTTTATCATGGCTGATATTGGTGGTAGATTTCCTTTCATGTCTGTACTGAATTATCGGCCACTTTATTTTAATTGCTGAGAAGTTGCCAGAAGTTTAATGTTGTTCTATTCCGCTCTCGGCTCAGAGGGAGTGCCCGTCCTTTGTTGCTGTGCAGTCTATTTGACTACATTATTCCTATTCATTTCTTCAGATTTTTATAC
Organism: Engystomops pustulosus; assembly: GCF_040894005.1. Lineage (NCBI taxonomy): Eukaryota > Metazoa > Chordata > Amphibia > Anura > Leptodactylidae > Engystomops > Engystomops pustulosus. The sequence continues at coordinate 74,247,288 of NC_092420.1, forward strand.
AGGCGGTCCCCTACTTAAGAACACTCGACTTACATACGACCCATAGTTACAAACGAACCTCTGGATATTGGTAATTTATTGTATTTTAGTCCTAGGTTACAATAATCAGCTGTAACAGTTATCACGGGTGTCTGTAATGAAGCTTTAGTGTTATTCCTGGTTCTTATGACAACCCAACATTTTTAAAATCCAATTGTCACAGAGACCAAAAAAGTTCTGGCTGGGATTACAATGATAAAATATACAGTTCCGACTTACATTCAAACTCAACTTAAGAACAAACCTACAGACCCCATCTTGTATGTAACCCGGGGACTGCCTGTACTTATAGATTTTATATATGACTTTTATGGAGAGAAACCCAATTCAAGTTCTTTTATTATCTTGGGGCAAGTATAAATTTGTATTTACTTTCCTATGAACTGTGTGTATATATAACATATATAGTATATTATTAACACTAGTACCTGACGGGATCCCTTTAAATTTGTCTGTTTCTTATGTCAATATTTATTCCCTAAAAATAGACTTTCTCCCATGCGTTATGTCTGGTACCTATATTTGGTTCCCAGTGGTGACCAGCGACAAGCTCACCCTGTGATCTTAATTCTAATATAGGATTTGCACTGGGTCATGCCCTCTGGTCATGGGTAGGTGATCCTGGCACCTCTGCTGAGTAGTTTTGACAATTAGGTAGAGGCTTTCCGGAGATACAATCCAGCAAATAATTTATCACAGCACATATTCAGATTGTAAAGTGTTGTTCTACATTTCTGTTATCACTGGATTTATTGTCCTGGATAAATTCCCATTTCAGCAAATACATATTATAGTTTGTAAAATGGAAAGTTATACACATTTCCAATATACTTTCTGTATAAATGCCTCACTGTTTTCTATATCTCTGCTTGCTGTCCTTCTATAGGAAGCTTCATCATTCACTTCCAATGGATAACAACAGTTCCCTAATCATGTGATGTCACACAGGTGCACGGCTCGTTATGTCAGAGATAGTGATCTAACGAGCCGTGCACCTGTGTGACATCACATGTTTAGGGACCTGTTGTTATCCAATGAAAGTAAACAATGAAGATTTCTATAGAATGACAGCAAAAATCAGAGATCTTGAGAATTGAGGGATAGATAAAGTATTTTGGAAAATTGTATAACTTTTCAATTTAAAACTATTCATATTTTGCTGTGATGGGACAAACCTGTGAAATCTAGGGTCAACACTGTCTGTGAGCTGAGACTATAGCTGCCAATAATCATTGTAAATGGTGACAAAGAGAAGATTATTTTATTTTGTGTACATTGTTATAGAAGCGGCCTTCATTCCTGAACTTCTCTCAAGGTTGATATTCTGTGACATAATCTAGTGGATGGGTCGGTGATGCCATTTATACAGTGGTCATTGTACAGGTAGGGGGGAGGAGATAAGCTGTGACATCATCTATTGTCAGTAGTGATGTAATGATGGGGCAGTGTTATCTATATAGAGGACATTGTACAGGGAGGGGAGGAGATAAGCTGTGACATCATCTATTGTCAGTAGTGATGTAATGATGGGTCAGTGTTATCTATATAGAGGACATTGTACAGGGAGGGGAGGAGATAAGCTGTGACATCATCTATTGTCAGTAGTGATGTAATGATGGGTCAGTGTTATCTATATAGAGGACATTGTACAGGGAGGGGAGGAGATAAGCTGTGACATCATCTATTGTCAGTAGTGATGTAATGATGGGTCAGTGTTATCTATATAGAGGACATTGTACAGGGAGGGGGAGGAGATAAGCTGTGACATCATCTATTGTCAGTAGTGATGTAATGATGGGTCAGTGTTATCTATATAGAGGACATTGTACAGGGAGGGGAGGAGATAAGCTGTGACATCATCTATTGTCAGTAGTGATGTAATGATGGGTCAGTGTTATCTATATAGAGGACATTGTACAGGGAGGGGAGGAGATAAGCTGTGACATCATCTATTGTCAGTAGTGATGTAATGATGGGTCAGTGTTATCTATATAGAGGACATTGTACAGGGAGGGGAGGAGATAAGCTGTGACATCATCTATTGTCAGTAGTGATGTAATGATGGGTCAGTGTTATCTATATAAAAGGTCATTGTACAGGGAGGGGGAGGAGATAAGCTGTGACATCATCTATTGTCAGTAGTGATGTAATGATGGGTCAGTGATATCTATATAGAGGTCATTGTACAGGGAGGGGGAGGAGATAAGCTGTGACATCATCTATTGTCAGTAATGATAGGTCAGTGATATCTATATAGAGGTCATTGTACAGGGAGGGGGAGGAGATAAGCTGTGACATCATCTATTGTCAGTAGTGATGTAATGATGGGTCAGTGTTATCTATATAAGAGGTCATTGTACAGGGAGGGGGAGGAGATAAGCTGTGACATCATCTATTGTCAGTAGTGATGTAATGATGGGTCAGTGATATCTATATAGAGGTCATTGTACAGGGAGGGGGAGGAGATAAGCTGTGTCATCATCTATTGTCAGTAGTGATGTAATGATGGGTCAGTGTTATCTATATAGAGGTCATTGTACAGGGAGGGGGAGGAGATAAGCTGTGACATCATCTATTGTCAGTAATGATAGGTCAGTGATATCTATATAAGAGGTCATTGTACAGGGAGGGGGAGGAGATAAGCTGTGACATCTATTGTCAGTAGTGATGTAATGATTGGTCAGTGTTATCTATATGGAGGTCATTGTACAAGGAGGGGAGGGGATAAGCTGTGACATCATCTATTGTGTGCTTAGTAAATTGAGTTGTGGCCCGAAATACCTTTTTAGAATTTATAAATGTTGACAAAATAATATTTTCAATTTTAAAACTTTGTTAAAAAAAACTTCCCTGTTTTAAATAACTCTAGCTTTCCTGTTTTTTTCCACAAAATAAAGTGATGGTAATTTGTGCAGCCACTGTAGATATGTTGAGGGGGGGGTTAGTAATCTCTGGTATTCATGTTCCTAGGATTGAAGAGGATGCTTTGCTGCCTATTTTCTCCACTTCTTGGCTATGCATTGGTATCTGACCAGCCAGTGTGTGGGCAGCTGCAGTGATGCTCCAATCTACAGTTTGGCTCGGGTGCCGATCCCAGCACATTCGGTGTTTGTAGCACTTGCAGGAACACATCTCTAAACCCGGATGTGTTCCCTGTATTAGAGGTAGGATCCATAATAAACTACCCAAACTGTCCAGGATGCAACAGTTATAGAGAAAAGCTGAATATAGAAAAGAAACACTAAAGCTTTATAGGCTGTTACACTGTGAAGGAGCAGTCTACCTGTCCCCCCCCCGTCTCCCCCCCCCTCCCCACAAACACACTATGTAGACTGCGATACAGCCTGTGAAGCTACAGCACAGAGGGGCTCTGGTAAAATCCCCAGGAGCTCTTTTGGCTCTTTAGCATATTTTTAAAAGTTGGATTTAAAAGTAAGGAGGCCATGGATATCGGACATAAGAATATTAGCACAGTCCCTGTGCCTGGACCTATGGGTAATCGCCTGGTTTATCCATGCTTGATTTTGATGGTAGATTTCCTTTAATGAAACTGAGCCATCGATTGAGAAATCCTCTGTGTGATCCTAGTAGTTGAGTTGTGTCTCACAATCCTGTGTTTGGGTGTGAGATAACTGGCTGGAGCAGTCTCATACGATTCCTTTATGTCTGGTATATTGATGGCTGACATCACTGGGTTTTATCTTTTGTTTGCGTTCATATTGTCTTTACCATGAAATGTATTGATTCCTGTGAATAGGATTTTGGATGTGAACTTACTGCAGATTTGTTTTTAAAGGTTTTAGTTAGTGACACTCAACCAGGACTTTTCTATGTATGTATGAAAGTGTTATGTGTTGTATATGTCTGTGGATACAAGTCAGAATCCGCCTTGTGACATTTGGGTCATGGATTATAGGGGTCATCAGGTGACAATCCCATAAGGCCCATAATAAAACCTGATGTCTGTATATGAAGGGCTGTGCTGCCATGTATGTGGAGGGCCCCACCCGGGGGGTGCAGCAGTGTGACTCCCCTACTACATGTTCACCTGTCGCTGAAAATATCGCAGTACAGAAATAAGAAATCCCATTCTCTACAGCCGGGCCATGTATGAGTTAAGCCTGAGGTTTATGCGGAGGAGTAAACAGACCCCTATGTGTATGGAGTAGTATCAGTGTGTGTACAGAAGAAGTAACTTATTCTTTTCTTTGGGTTTCTCTTAGGAGCCGTCACAGGATTCTATAATAACATTTGTGCCCATTATTTGTTTGCTCCATTTAATGGAACAAAAACAGATTTTAATTAATTGAACTACCAGGGTATGAAATCTCCTCTAGAATTCTCTTTTTTCTGTGAAACCTATAAGAAATATCTCCCAAAGTCATGTAACAATGAGCAGAGAAGAGTCATATTTTGCCTAAAATTAAACAAGTTTAGAGGCTGCAGGGGAGGGGGGGGTAGTTAATTCAGAAGCCCATATCTTTGGTTATATAGTAGCTAAATTATTTTGGTGTCTTATTAATAATAAGAATTTCATCTTTCAGATCAGTTCAGTCTTTTGTTTCTGTCATCTACAAAACAGGCAGGTAAAGTTGGAAATATGAGCTGCAGACAAAGATCCAGTTCCCACCTATTTAACTGTCTGTATCTAAGATTCTTATCTTTAATATGACACTGAATACATGTTTCTAGGTAGTAGGAAAGCAAAGGTAGGGGGGTCTGAAGTAACCCTCCTCCTGCAGCCTCTAGGCTTGACTCATCTAAGGCAAAACATGACACTTCTCACCTTACTTGCAAATGGCTTTGAAGGAGACTTTTTACAGCTAAACCAATAAGATTCACATTATAAAGGGATTCTAGTAAGGACATGTCATCTCCTACCTGAGGGGGTATAAACATTTAGTGGGGTAAAACCTGGTGACGGGTTCCCTTTTAGGCTATATGCACATGTCGGTAGATTTTGTCCTTGTGATATCTGTTGATTCAAGGGATTGCACACTGACTGAAGCTTTTCTATGGGGTTGTAGACTCCCTTCCTGTGAGTGCCCTCTCCCCCGGTAGTCATCTCTGTCATTGCGTGTGAATAGACCTGACATGTAAATGCCACACGTCCTACAAACAGGACCCCTTATCTGCTTCTCCCCCCTAAAATCAAATTGATTGATATCTGTCCTTTCTTCTTTTACCCATGAGGAGCTGATACAACATTTTCACAAGTCGGATGTGGATTTGTCTCTGATCTTGCTGCAGATTTCTTCCTTTCCATGTAATCCATAGGACTGATCCTTTCCTGTGCAGATGTTACCGCTGCTACTTGCACAGAGAAGAAAACGTACATGGAAAATCTACAGGGGTGAAGGTGTGGCGCCATGTAAAACCCCCAATAGAGGTAGCAGAGTGATTGACAGACACATACAAAGAGCTGGGAGGGAGATGCATTGATCGGAGCAGCCAGCAGTGGTGTAAGAGGCGGAGGTCCCGCGGGATGGCGTATTGATCAGAGGTGATGGCTGTAAGCGGACTGCTAAGCCTCATTTCTCCATCTCTGGCTTTTGTTTATGGAAAATGATCATATAGTCAGCAGCTTGTGTAAGTGGCGCTCAATAAATCTACACGGGGGAGATATGTAAAGTGTCCTGTGTCTCATTGAAGACCTGGGAAATGCTTACCTATAGTGGACATCCAGCATCTGTAAGACTGCCAGGAGTGATGGAGGGTGCTGAAGAAAGGGACCCGACTATTCCAAGCAATGTTCAGAAAATGTGCATTACACCACAGAATCGTCATATGTAAGAAAATAAAAAATTTGTATTCAGACTTATTTGGGAATAATATTAGTATAACCGTTTTGTGTTACTCTATGCAAACTCTAACCCCAAATAATCATTGCTGATCCACATACCTTATCTAATACTGTAACTGAAAACTCAGATGATTTAAAGGGGTTGTACAAAGTTTGCTCAGGATAACGGTAATGAAGCTAATCGGTTAGAGTATGACTGCCGAGACCTCCACCAATCACAAGATTGGGATCCTGTTTTCACTAAGATAGGTGGAGCATTAGTCCTACTGTCCCATCTATTAATGACAATAGGACCCCAGATCTAGAGGTTGCTGGGGGTTCGGTTTTTGTGACGTCCCAGCAGTCAGACCCTTATTGATGAACTTGTTTTATGCTATCCTGTGGGTAGGGGATAACTTTCCAACTTACAACTGCAGGTATGTAATTTGGCAACATTGGACAATATAGAAGCTCAATGGGGGACATTTATCAGGCCCTGTACACTCGTTTTCTGGTATACAAGCCCTTAAATAATCACAATTACTAGTGAATCACTGGCGTGCGATAAATGGTCCCCAATGAATTGTCTGCGTTCTGTTGTGGTCCCCCCCCCCCCCACACCCCCAGAATATGGGGATGATCACATAAACTGGCTCATGTTTTCCTTCATATTGGTCTCCTCTGACGACTTGGTAATTATATCTTCTTCTTGCCCTGTACAAAGCAATCACATCTTCTGCCTCATCACCTGGGCAAGTGCATGCATCAGAGAACTAGATGGTGGCTACATCTGGAACATAGGTCGTCTTTTATAGGATTGGTCAGTGTTAGGGACTTCACCCTGTGCATGGGTTTTCGCTCTTCTCCTTTTATATTCATTAATACAGAGTTAATTTTTCGCAGAACACATAACTAATGGGCAGAATTGGCTAATTGATTTTGGCAGTGTCTCTGTAAGAAGCAGGGTGTGTGGGATTGTGTATGAAAGCCTCCTGTTTTATGAGATGTTTAAATGTTGAAGCGTGGGAGGACAGAACGAAATGACAGTGGGGACACGTGGGGTGACAATCCGTGCATACAAAACTGTGCGTGTTGTGTTTTAGAGCCACATCACATGGATGGTACGATGTTGGGTCATGTGTGAGGTCTAACATTTATTAGTAAATGATAAATGTACAAGACCAATCCACAAATTATAGAGCAGATACTTTTCCTGTCTGTTTATTAATCGTCTGTCCTCTTCTACTGTCATCACCGTGTGAGCGGACCTCTGCTGTGACACTCATATTTAACTCACATGCTGTCCATTTCCATTTGATCCTCCTGGAGATGGTTCTTCTCCTTCTCTGGAGTCCAGCTGTGTTTAATTAAACTGATTGGGCTTGATTAGGAAAGGCCCACACCTGTCTATGTAAGACCTCTCAGTGCATGTCAGAGCACATGAGAATGGGGAGGTCTAAGGAACTGCCCAAGGAGCTCAGAGACAGAATTGTGGCAAAACATGGATCTTGCCAATGTTACTATAGGGTTGCTACATTGAGGGAGCATAAGGCTGACGGCACTCGTGGCATTTTGAACCTGTTTTTAGACCGTTTTTAAGCAGTCCGTTAAAAAAAACGCATCCGTTTTTTTACAGTTTTATTCTAATTATCTTAATGAGGATAATTGGAAACTTGAGAAAAACAGTCAAAAAACGCCACGTGCAGCCGGCCTTAGTAGTTGTGTGTTTATTTTGTGTTGTATTTTTTCAGCTTTTAAGCAGTCCGTTAAGACGCATGCGTTTTTTGCAAACTCATCCATTTTTTACCAGTTTTACCAATTAGCTTAATTAAAACGGGTCAAAAACGTATGCGTTTTCAAAAAATGCATGCGGTTTTTTAACGGACTGCTTAAAAACTGCCCAAAAACGTGCCGCCGGGCTAATGCTGGTCACAGTACCGTGAGTTTCCCGAGCTCCTTGCCTTGTGTATGTGTCTTCCCGGTACACCATCAGCGTGGATCTACAGCCTTGGGCAGGTCTCCTCTGCAGATGAAATTTAGATTGTTAGCTTTTGAGGTTAAAGGCTGTTGCTGCCGCAGCGTGTGTGTGCAGAGCCCCCTATGTGCCTGCATGTAGCAGCATTAGATGTAATCCTTTGTCTCCTTGTATGTGATAAGCTGTCATGTAGATGAAGGATATGCCACAAATTCAGATGCCTTTATCTCCCCGCATACATAATAGGATGTATGGGAGTTCTCTGGGCTTTTCCGGGGTTTTCCGTTTCATTTGATTTGAATTAAAATTTAATTTTTAAAGATCTTTTTTTTATTTGCTTATTCGTCTAATTCCATAATTCATCACTAAAATAAAAAAATAAGCGCTATGTCAAATAACATTTTGCTTCCACTCCATAAATAATTTATATATTATATTGTATCAATTTTTTTCTAGCACTTTTTGTTTTATAGATTGCTATTTATTACAGTTTATATTATATTTACATATTTGTTTAAGGATAATAAAGTAAATATTTAGATGTTGGATCGCTTACTGCAATAACACAATTTAGCAGCACCGTATTATAACCAGGTGTATATAGAAGATTCCACATTGAGTTTCCCAGTCGTCAGATTCTCCCACTTCTAGGATATTTGTCTTTGATATGTTTCTTCTTTTTCCGTGTTTCCTGTCCTGGAACAAGGATGTCGCTTGTGTCACAGATCTGCTTCACTTTCTAGTCCTTTTAATGACTTCTTGTATTTGTTCTGCTCCCTGTCAGCTGGGAGCTGACTGCCGCTGGTTTATAGGCAGAGGGGGAATGACAGGTTAATTTGTAGGGTTGCTGGAGGAGCAGGCGAGCTTTTCATGCCTCATATGAGGATAATATGGAGGGATGGGGAAAGGAACATACACAGATCCCTCATCCAGAGGCTCAATACCTGGTGTAACCATAGGGAACGTCCACACATTTTGGACATAGGACACACATGAAGGAGGTTGTTGTGATGTCTTCTGTGCATTATTGATCTGTTATGTGTCTTGGTGTTGTGCCGTGGTAAAATCATTATGGGCCAATGGTAATTAGTTCTCTGCTTGGAAAACTTCTCGGGTTTCCTTCCATTTTCTGTCTTTATTTGTCACATCGTTCTGGTGAGAATTGTTCATGTAGATCATTGCTGTAATGGAAGGTGAAACTGCTCCAATAAAATCATAAAGTCTGTGCATCAATCCTGTTACGGCTGTACATTTGTGGACACTTTAAGGAAAATAGAAATATTTTTCTCTGTTTTTATATGATAATAATCTTAATAATCTCCTATAGCGCCATCAAATTCCCCAGCGCTCTAGAAATCATAGGGGACATATACAAATATAATATTATATTATAGTCATATGGAACAATAGGGGTGAAGGCCCTGCTGACAAGAGCTTACGGTGTATGAGGATGAGGGGGTGACACAAGAGCTTACAGTCTATGAGGATGAGGGGGTGACACAAGAGCTTACAGTCTATGAGGATGAGGGGGTGACACAAGAGCTTACAGTCTATGAGGATGAGGGGGTGACGCATGAGCTTACAGTCTATGAGGATGAGGGGGGGACACAAGAGCTTACAGTCTATGAGGATGAGGGGGTGACACAAGAGCTTACAGTCTATGAGGATGAGGGGGTGACGCAAGAGCTTACAGTCTATGAGGATGAGGGGGTGACACAAGAGCTTACAGTCTATGAGGATGAGGGGGTGACACAAGAGCTTACAGTGTATGAGGATGAGGGTGAACACAAGATCTTATAGTCTAGGAGGATGAGGGGGTGACACAAGAGCTTACAGTCTATGAGGATGAGGGGGTGACACAAGAGCTTACAGTGTATGAGGATGAGGGTGAACACAAGATCTTATAGTCTATGAGGATGAGGGGGTGACACAAGAGCTTACAGTCTATGAGGATGAGGGGGGACACAAGAGCAGCTTACAGTCTATGAGGATGAGGGGGGACACAAGAGCTTACAGTCTATGAGGATGAGGGGGGACACAAGAGCTTACAGTCTATGAGGATGAAGGGGGTGACACAAGAGCTTACAGTCTATGAGGATGAGGGGATGACACAAGAGCTTACAGACTATGAGGATGAAGGGGGTGACACAAGAGGTATAAGGTTGTATAATGTTCCAACCTCTTTAGTGATGATGATGATTTTATATATAATTTTTCTTTAGAGCTTTCATCCGTCTTAGAATAATGTCCCCATTCACATGAATATATTTTCACGTTAAGATACACATCCAATGTTGCGGGTTGGATTTTCGGTAGCTAGAGAAAGCTGTGTCATTGACTTGCCCTTGGTAAACAAAGATGATAGAAAATAGGATTCAACATGAGGCTCCCTGCACGTGAACATGTGCATTTTCTGGTCATAAACGACCGCCCTCCAGTCCATTGTGTGGGTTCTGTGTGTTATCGAGGTGTGAGGTTCTAATGACAGTAGCAAATACTGGGCGAGTTGAAAAGACAGGCGGCATTAATAGGACCTGCTCTGGGTGCATTCACATGTGGAGTTTTGGTTGCTTCAAAACGTGTGTGTCAGAACGCGTGCATTTAAAATGTTCCAGTGCGTTTGGCTACTTTGAAAGCGTTTTTATTCATTGATGTAAGTGTAAGCAGCTGTGAAAATGTTTACCGAGCTGCTTACTCTACCAGCAATGAAGACGAATGCTTTCAAAGTAGCCAAATGCATAGTAACATTTGAAAACGCATGCGTTCTGCAGCAACCAAAATGCCACGGATGAACGCAGCTTGTTTTTCAGCTTGTTGGCGTATACATATACATATACATAGGCCGAGTGAATGAGCCCATGGAAATACATGTGTTCATGTGCTACCCATTGAATTAATGGATGGAAAGCAGGGAGACAATGACTATGAATTGTAATGCATTATGATAGATTTTCTGCTTAAAGGACCTCTACCACCAGGATCAAGGATTGGAAACCAAGCGCACTAGGTGTGTACTTTTTTCCTATAGCTTCTTATGACCTTACTTAAATAAATAACACTTTAAAAATGATGCAATAGAGCCTCAGTCTCATTTGCATAATTTTTAAAGCCCTTTTTATGTCAAAACCAGGGCATAAGAAGCTAAGAGAAGAGCGGATCCTGCCAGAGGGGACACACACCTGTATGTCAGTGTGCTTGGTTTACATTCCTTCATCCTGGTGCTAGATGTCCTTTTAAGCATCACTTTTTTGGGGGGTATATACCTGTAATCATTATAATATATCAGTTCTAGAGATTATTATTATTTTTTTTTTATAACTTTGTTAGTCCACTTTGGGGTACATTTATCACGTGTCTGCACTGCCAGTTATTTCAGGGGACTCTGCCTCCTTATGTATTTGATGGGGTGACTGCACCAGCCTACAATATATGGCAGGTGTGGGTGTCGGTGGGGTGCACCCCATAATGACCACCTGTCATGAAGGTGGTGTAAAGGGGGAAATAATCACAGTTACTGGTGGTCCACTGGTAATTGTGATTATTTTACGGATTGTACAACATAAAACTGCCGGGCAAGTCTGGATAAATCTCCCCCCAATGACTACCGTCATCTCGTTGCAGCCAGACACCTGCTTCTGACTGTATCCATCTATTTCTAGTAGGAGGAACTGTGGAAGAGCACAATACTGAGAAAATATGATACAATAATGTTGTTTTAGTATTTCAGAGAGATTTTTACTGTTTAGATTTAGGGGCTTGTAAGCCAGTTCTGGTTCAGTATACGGTTTATGTAGTACAGCAAAAATCCACAGAAGCCGCACTCCAAACAATGGCGCCGAGAATACAAAGGGTTCATGACTCTTCAGCTCCGCTGTAATGACTTTACTCTTTTCCTCTGCTGGGAGCCGGACATATAATATATATATGTACCGTACATGTTTGTGTGTATATGTATCTGTGTGTTGTGACATCATTGTGAATAATGTATTGCAAAAATATGAAGAAATGAATAAGTTCTAGTGCAGTGTATGGAGCTGTTGTTCATCCGGTAGCGGCTGACCGGCTGCTAATCCATGGTGTAGATCTCTTCCTGCATTACATGGATATAAAATCATGGACACCTAGTCCCCGGCATGCAGTAAATACCTAAGCTGGGTTACATTTATTTCCAGCAGGTTGACCTTTGTATTGCTGGAATCGTCCTCAGCTGTTCTGCCATCTTTCTCTGCTTCTGTCTCAAGTCTTCACAACTCCAGACTTTGTCCATTCATCTCTGTGTACATTTCTTCCCAATGCAGATCCCAGAACAGCGGCCATAGATACATTATAACTGGTCCCTTAAAATGTCAGTTGATTTTAATGGCTTCAATCAGAGTCCCTTAGCGCCATTTCCGTTATTGTTGCGGCGCTATATTTTTGAAAATTGTGCAAATAGACACTAATGGAACCCACTAGAACCCGCTTGAAATCTAGTGACATTTTACCGGTTTCGTTAGACTTCTGTGGTTATCGTTTTACGAGGGAAGTTGATAGCGGAGGCCCAAATGCAAGTGTGAACAGGGCCAAAGCAGTCTACTTGCTGCAACTTCATCAGCTTCCCCTGTCATGTGTTAAGTTTTTTTCTTTCAACTCCCCTTTATTCGTCACGCACCATTACCTGGCATAAAGGTGACACCCAAGTATCAAATTATTCAAATGTTTACTGAGGATGTTACAAAAGATGGCAGAAAATAAACTTCACCCGAATATATGGTGCAACAATGTTATTTAATGGAAAATTCATTAGAAGACTTTTCTTTAAATTAGTTTTCCAGACTGAACTTCTTGGGGTCATGAGCTAATAGATTGAAGGGACAAATATCATTGTCAGTCACATGACCTTGCTACCATAGTGCCATTCACCTGAATAGGACTAAATTGCAAAACCAGGTCATATTGATCTTTTTTTAGATGGGTCATCAGTTTTGAAGTCTCCTATAAAGTCCTTAAAAACCCGTTGTTGCCCGGTAACAGTATTTTTTGTGTATATACCCCTGTTACACCAATTTTTTTTTTAATTTTTTTTTTTAATTTTTTTACAGTGAATCATTTGTGTAGCTTTGATCTTTTTTCAGTTTTGCTTACTTAAATTTATTTTTTTTTTTTTCATTTAGGCGTTCAAGGAGATGCTATATGCAGCCCAAGACCAGGCTCCGTCCATAGAAGGTAAGACACAATCCATTTTGGGTCCACTGACTGGAACAAGATAAATCTTTAGTTTATTAACATTGACCTGTGTCCATGAAACCATCAGTTATGTTCTGTATTTGTATGAGCCTGATGGATCCTTTATTACTCCACATACATAGACGCTCCCTCTCCGTGTCCTGGGAGGGCAATCTATCATCAGGTTTCCTTGTATCTGACTATAATGTTATTTCTTGCCCCTCCACCATTATGTGCACATGTGGAGAACATTTCTAGAAGGGGTCTAGTAATCCTCAGCTGTGTTTAAAGGTGAAACGTGTTCATGATGGATCAGCTCCACTGTAATGACGTTACTCTTGTCATCTTCTAAAGCTCAGTGTAGGGGCAGTATAGTTTCTTGGGAACCCAGAAGTAAACAAGTCATCAGGAGATGATCCTGTCATTACTCCTGTGCTCTTAGTTCTCTGTTGGTCTTGGTGGAAGATTGGAGTTTTTAGCAGTTTGTGTGACCTAAAGCAGAGGGGAGAGACTTCCTGCTGCAGCACAGTTGGTTTATAATATAGGCAGTTTGGGCGGTAGACTGGGGCCCAAACCTTCCAGGGGAAAACGGGCCACCTAAACCACCCACCGAACTTTATACTCAGAAGAACCTTCGCCCATGAAATCCTTATACATCTGTTTCTGCTCTCAATACACATGTATGCAAGGACTTTTGAAGGACCTTCAAGGGTCCTAGAATCGCAGATTAAAAGCTAGCAGAGAGAACACATTCCCCAAGAAGCTGCTTCTAGTACCATCTGTAGGAAGTGAATTCTGGACTTGTAATGGCTATAATAGTCATACAGCCCAAGGCCCATGGAAATGGACCCCCCTCCCCCGATGCAGCCTATTGGCGCGCTCACAGGCTGGCTATTTTCCCTCTGCAGCGCGTGGATGGGGTGGTGAGATCCCGTAATCTTTTGACATTGTTTTTGATTGTAATTTATCCTTGTAACACTGCACTTAGCACTTTATAATACACAATCTTGATGATATTTGTAAAATCAATTGTATGTACTGTACCATAGCACATGAACTTTCACTATGTATATATTTATTGATGATTTTGTGGATATTTAATGCCTATCATGTTTGTAAATTTAAACGCAATATGCAAATTAGGGGGTGGGGCTACTTAATCATGTGATCACTCTGTTTGGCATATATGAGCTCCACTGTCTTGACTTGGCTTGCAAAAGGCTCCCTGGAGCCGAAACGTCGCTGCTTATGTACTTTAATGTACTATAACATGGAATAAAGAACACCGCTTTTTCACTGAATACCTTGGAGTGCTGCCTATTTTCAATTACCTACCCCCCGATGCAGCCAGTTATCTTACAATTAGGCTTTGGAGTGTGAGGATATGGAAGGATCTATCAAGCTCTTAGAGGTCATTTCACTATACAGGCGGTCCTCTACCGTATAGAAATGAGACTAGAAATGTTGGGATTTTTATGCCCTTCCTGTATTGTTTGTCTCTTGCACTCGATGACTTTTTATTGTGAATTTGTGATTGTAAATGGTAAAGCCGGATATGCAGCTCCTTAGGCGAGTGTAGGCTGAATACATTGCAGCGAGATCCGGGTGTGTATGTACTGCATATGGAGGTGTCTGTACCCTCCCCTGGTGGTAGACAGGACCTTATTCCACTATAGCTTCTCCTATACTTGTTACAAAAGATGAGCTGCTGCCAAAGGCGCCTGGTATTGTTTTTCACGTTTGTCCCCAGTGTAACAGACTCGCATACACTCAGTTGTTTCTTACCACTTTTCCCATGGACCCTTTTCATTGGGTCCTACTGGTTGCAAAACTGTCTATCCACAGGATCTCCTCCAGTGATCTGGGGAACAACTGAATGGGGTTGTATTCTCGTGAACAATGGGGGTCCCTGTAGTCGGACCCACTCTAATCAACTTATTGTCCCCTATTGTGTGGATAGGAAATAACCTGAGCCAACCCCTTTAGCCCCTTAAGGACGTAGACAGGCTATAGCTTAAAGGAAACCTACCACCATGTATCTACCTATTAAGGACGGTCCGAAGCCTGAGCTACTGCGCGCGCGGAGAACTCCGGCTTTGCGGAGGTGGGTGCGCAGCTTCTCATAGCTGCGTGCTGAAGATATGCCGCACCATGTAGCCTCAGCTCTGGCTACTCCACGCCCCACTAGCCTCTTTAGAAAATTAGCATATTAGGGCAATGAAAGTTAGAAAAAGATGCAGGGGGCGTGAGGATTCGCCCTTAAAAGGGCTATCCTCTCATCCAATAGAGGCACCTAGCACCCGATCTACCTTAATAGGTAGATCTGTGGTGGTAGGTTTCCTTTAAGGCTCAGCCCCACTGACTGGCGTCGCTTTATATGGTTATGACTTTTGAACATTGTTACCAATCGAAGCGTTTATGAGATTTTTCCTCACATGTTGTACTGCACATTAGTGGTAAATTTTAGCTGATAATTTTTGTTTATTTACAAAAAAAAAAAAAAATTTTGAAAAATTTTCCAAATTCAAAATCATTGCGCAGAATTGCAAAATCATCAGGCAGATAGATTTACCACCTAAATAAGTTGCTGACTAACATTTTCCATTTGTCTACTTTACATTTTCATCATTTTTTAAAAAAATGTCTGGATAATTTATTTTGCTGTCACACGGCTTACAAATCATATATCGGTTTTCCCTATTTTCAGAATTGACTATTTTGGGGATAAATACAGTTTTGAATGTAATTTTAAATGTTTAGCATTAAAAAAACCCCCCTATATAATCAGCTCATTTTCAAATCTGCACCCGTCAATCTATCAGAAACAGCTTTTAGGAAGATTAACCCCTTGAGATCTTCATAGTAATTAATTCGATATGGAGGTGAAATTTAGAATGGTCAAATTTTGTTGGTAATGTTTATTTAGCCCTAAAATTTACACATTTCCAAAAGAGAAAACCCATCTTAAAATTTGTTATACAATTTCTCCCAGAGACCCCCCCCCCACATGTGGCCGTTACTTGTTTTATGGGCGCACAGCGAGGCGGAGGAGGGAAGGAGGGACCTGCAGCTGCCAGGATTTTAGTTTCCTTATTGGCCCCTTTTGTAGGCCATAAAATTTTAGGTTTTTCTTTATTGGGGCCATGTGATGGCATTTTTTTCGCTGGATGAGATGCTTTTTCCAGTGTTACAATTTTGGGGTTGGTATCACCTATTGTTGAATATTTTTTTTTTTTTTCTTTTACGAAATTTGGCAAATAAAACCCTACCAAATAAAATCTATCATTTGTGCATCGCAGTCCTCTAAGTGGTATACTTTTTTGGCTATGGAGCTGGTTGATGGCTTGTTTTTGCGGGACATCTTGTACAACAGTATCATTCTGGAGTACATATGATGTTCTGATCGCTTTTTATTGCATTTTTATTTTTATTCTACGGGTTGTTAAGAAGGCGGTGATACCTCATGTGTGGGGATTGTGTAATGATTTTTTTCTTCCACCTTGGGAAATGAACAAGCAATCATCTGATCTGACACCACGCGACTCCCGATACCGGCTCGTCGCCGGTGCAGAGCTGAACCGGTATCGGCTCAGCGCCGCACTAGTACAACGCAGGAGCCCTTGCTGTACTAGTGCGGTGCTGAGCGCTAATAGCAGGAGCCCTTGCTGTACTAGTATAGTGCTGAGCACTAATAGCAGGAGCCCATGCTGTACTAGTGCGGTGCTTAGCGCTAAGGAGTTAATTTGGTTTTCTGTATTGTTTCTTTTATTTATAGCGTCTGTATACTTACTAATCTCCACAATTGTCCTGTACAATACTTTTCTATTAGTGTAGGAAGTAGAAACTGAAGAAATGTGATTACATATATTCATATCGTTGTTTCCACGGCAACAAGAATGCGAGCGCCATTGTTTACCAGAGCGAAAACTGTGCGAAACACAAACAAGGTTTATAATCTAAAGTTATTCCTCTTGTATCGAAATATTAGGAATCTCTTTCCGTCACACTATGGCTGGATTCAAGATTGTTCTCCCCCCATGTCCTAAAACCAATCCTTAATGTGTGAATGAAGATGAGTTTTGCTTGTCTATATAATCATGTCTTCATCTTTTGGAACATCATTATAACTCTCCAACCCCTGAATTCCATCGTGACCCTTGCCTAGCAGTAGCACCTTCCATGCATGAGCCCTTCTTGTCCATGTAGCTGCTTGTAGTGCATTGAATCTATCAGCTTCTTCCACCATGCAGCTCCCTCCTCCCTCTGCTTCTTTATGCGGCTTTTGGGGGGGGGGAAGGGACACTTCAAAGAGCGATATCTTCTGAACTGTGGCACTTAGTAGCAACGTTCTATTTGAATTTTAAAGAGGAGAGTTTCCCCATTAATATCACATTCCAGCCGGGAGTTGGAACATATGTAATATTTAGAGGGGTTTTCACACAAACACAAGTTAGGCCGTATCATGTGCACAGGGCCTAACTTGCTGATCGGTGGGGGTCACAGTGATGAGACCCCCACATCACAAAAATTAGGGGTCCAATGGGGTCCCACGTACCTCCGTCAAACCCCTCGTTGCTCCATTAGAGTAATGGAGCAGAAGGCTGCGTATGTCTGTTCTGCTCCATTAATCTCTATGGAGCTGACGGGGATCGCCGAGCGCGGATAGGGCATAACTTGTCTTCGTGGGAAAACCACTCTAAGGGGAGATTCTCCTCTTTAAAATGACTACAGAACCAGGAAGATATAGCCATTTGTAACGAAGGCTTATTATTGGGGGTTTTTTTAGCCATAATCGTGCTAGGGCTTATTTTTGGTGAAACCTGATATGTACTGAGCGCGGTGAGCTTTAATGGAATCAGACTTTCTGCCCTCGCGTTGCTGCTGATCTGTTGTTCTTCCCTCTCTGGTTTGGCGGGCTCCTCTCCTGGCAGTTGTTAGCGCTGGGTCGGCAGACGGTAGATCACAGCTGAGCTGTAATAGTGGCAGGTTCGCAGGCATGTGAGAAATATCTTGCCGTGAGCACAAGCTGTCCCCGATCTAACAACACCGACTTCACATGCCTGAGGATGGGGCTCGTGTGTGTAGCGCTGGGTGGAGCTGGCACTATGGCTCCAGGATGCCAATTACCAACCTCAACATCCATCTCTTGACTCCTGTCTCTGTTGCTTTTTAGCCTCATTTATTTTCGGCTTTTCTTATCCCCCAGTCCTTTTACCATTACGAATCTTTTTCGGACGGCTCCAATATCCTTCTCTACAGGACGCCACATAGTTAATAAAGCATCTCCTGTATAAACAGGCAGCGAGTTGTTGTGTAGTTCGATGCCCAGTTTATACCATTGGGGAATGTTTCACAAATATCCCCCTGGTGCAAAGCGAATGCAATTTTGGAAGAAAACCAACAGTATTTTAGGGGAAAGGAGCCGCATTGTTTGTTATAGGATAGGATTTAGTCTTAAAAGATTCTACATCTGTTGCACTAGGGAATCTTTGACGTCTATCACCCTCAACGAGGGAAACGCCAAGCTAAAATTTCTGTATCTGTCATTGTGTATGGAATTTGGTCCTCCCCTGGTATATCTAGATCTCCATGCAATGGGTACCACAGGCAGGACCGTGCCTCCCCCCTCCACCTCCTCTTCAATTCTTCTGCTCATTTAGCAGATGCGCTGCTTTCTCCCCAGACTCCTTAGGATTCAGGGCGTCCAGGATGAAAGCGTGCCTGTAAATTATTCATTGTGATTATCTGCCTCGCTGCCCGGGGTCCCCCAGCCCCCCGCACCTCCTCAGCCCACTCCCAAGGTGTCGTGGACATCGCTGAAAGAACATCAATCTTTACAGATGAGAGACGTTGACAGCCTGGAGAAGGTGGACATCTACTTTTTTTATTTATTAATATTTCACAATGTCGCCTTTGTTTACTCTAGAAATGTGGAAAATTTCACCCTCCCAAGTTTAACTGCTTAACTTCACCTCCAAAGATAGAAGACGAGGACCCCCCTCACCGCTCTGAAGAAAAGACAGATGGGGGATCGCTTGCCTGAGCAAATGTGTTGCTATATCACACTGCGAGCCGTAATTCTGTTAGGATCCGCCTGTAGATGCAGAAACTGAAGTGATCATCGTGATAACAATAAAGGCTCCGGTCTATGGAGAATTGATAATATGTTATAGCCCCGACTGTAATAACTTTATTGCATCGAGAAAGAAAATGGTCGTAACCCCAAGAAGGCGCTCCTGCACTCCGGCGTCATTAGAGAAACCGCAGACGTTACATTTCATGTGTATTTAAGGTCTTCTCCCGTGCGCCGTCATGCGATATTAATGCATTACCACGCGCCGAGATTGGATTTATTCGCTTTGTTTTGAGGCGGCTCGTGCACCACTTGAGTACGGCTTGCTAAAGGAACCGTTTAATAAGGTTCAGCGTTGAATAAAAGTGCAAGTTTTTTTTTTTTGGGGTTTTTTTTTTTGACCCCTTATATTTATGATGTCCTTCAGCTTCATAGTTAAAGGAAACCTACCATCTCAGCTCTACCTATTAAGGTAGGTTCCCCTAATAAATGCCATTGGGGCCCTTTTTAGGGCTAATCCTTCAGTGCCAGATAAGTTTGTAAATCTTTTATACATGCTACATGGGGTCCAGGCTGTGTTTGCAGTTATCTGCGACTGCCGTGCCTGTTTGGCCAATATGTCCTCAGGGCTGCAATTGATTGTGAATGTAGGATGACAAGGTAACGCAACGTCGCAATCCACACTAGCCCTAAGTGCTAGAGATAATGTCAAAGCTACCATTGGCAAAAAAGTAGTAAACTTTATTAAACCTAATCCAACACGTCATAACAAAATATAAAGAGACACAGACAAAAACAATTAAAAATGTGCTACACAGGGCACAAACACCCCCCTTTTAAGGGTGAGGGATGAGAATCCCGAACCCCGGGGTAACCCACAGCAATCCAAAAAACTTCCCTAAAGATAAACCCCAGATATGAACCGTAAATGAATAATGTATGTGTGATCAGGAAAACCTGATGGTAACCGTATACAATACCTCCAACCAGCAAGTAAACCTGGAACAAAGAAGGCAGATAAGGTTGGGGAGGGAGGAGTGGATCAGCTGTGGGGAAGGAAACCCCACGCTTTACGTCACTAACCGTAACTTTCTCAGAGGTAAAGACTACCATGCCCCAATGTAGCGAATAACATACACTGAGTCGCCCCTATATAAGGTATAAATACTGTAGGGGTCAGGAACCTTTTTGGCTGAGAGAGCCATGAACGCCACATATTTTAGAATGTTATTCCGTACAATATGCACATGCCCCCAAGTAGAAAGGTACCCCCAGTATCACGAGTGCCCCTGCGATCTACGTCTCGGGTCACAGGCACACCCGTGCCCCTCTCCTTGGCGGCGCCCCTTTCCGAGCTCACTCACCTCTCCATGCTCCCGCTCCTGTCCCGACTGTCCAGCGAGCGCATGCGCCAGCACTCACAGATTTAAAGGGCCAGGGCGCCGGTGATTGGTGCTACCCATTTCCCGGGTTCCTATAAAGACCCCAACTCCCACCTGGATCGTACAAAGGATAACATCGCTGCCTGTGTCCAGTGATCAGTCTGAGAGACACAGCAGCCATCACTATTTAGTAACGATCTGTCTGAGAGCCAGATGCAGCCAACAAAAGGGCCACATCCTGGCTCCCAAGCCATAGGTTCACTACCCCTGATATACTGTATCTCATATACGCTGACTGACTGGAGGATCACACAGCACTGCTAGTTAAAAGTCCTAACATTGGTCCCCGACATTTTTCGCCAGTAAAACTAGCTTCATCAGGGGTTCGGGCTGACACTATACACTACACTAAACGGGGACATTTCGTCATTTAGAAATATCATTGGAGAACCATTGAGGTGGCGGCTGCGCGTTCTGGGTTCTGGAGCTACTGCGCTTGTGCCAGCTCTGTATACATAGTCTATGCAGGGCTCAAACGGGTGAGCGCAATAGGAGGATCGAAAGAGGCTACTGGGGTGTGGAGTAGCTGCACCGTGTGGCTTCAGCTCCGGCTACTCCACGCCCCAGTAGCCTCTTTCACTAATTTGCATATTATGGCTATAAAAGATTTGCAAGCTTATTGGTCTCTAAAATTAGCCCTTAAAAGGGGATCCTATGGCATTTACAAGAGGTACCTACCACCTGATCTACCTTAATAGGTAGATCTGAGATGGTAGGTTTCCTTTAAAGGGACTCTATGACCAGATTTTACCCGGTTAAACTACCCAGTCATGTGAGCTTGAAAATTTATGATCTGTGCCCCTGAGATGAGTCAAGTTTATAGGCTGAAGGGGAAATGTGACTTCAGATAGCCCTTATCTTCAGTTCTACAGCACCTAGAAATATCCTCAGTGTCATATCAAAGATGAGAATCTCATCTTTTAGATCACATCAGCGTGCGACTATGCGATCTACTAAAACGGAGATTGAAGAAGTTGCAACAATATGCAGGATTTGGATCTTTGCTGCCGTTATGTAGCTAACAGAACCACAATGTGACCTGAAAGATGACTCTTCTACTTAAAGGGAACAAAGGGAACCTGTCATCAGCAATTGGTCTAATAAACCAGTGGCGTAACACCCTCTAGTTTTTGTTTCTTTCATGGCCCAGTGTGGTGGCCTCATCCATAAAATCAAATTTGAAGTGATCTGTAAATTGGTTGGATTAAGTCATGGAGCAATCACCCCCCCTCCCCCCCCCCCTTTCCCTGCAACCCCTCTGTTTTCCTGTCAGAACACAACTTGCAGAAAGTCCAGAAAGCAGTGGGTCACATGACCTGTGGCTCTTAGGTGCCGAAGGGCAGAGTTTATCCTCTTAAGGAGACAGCCCTTTTTGTTCCTTTTTACACCCCAAAAACTTTTTTTTTTCTTCCTCCGGCGCTCCTGTTGTCTCATCCCACCACCTGTCAGTGCGGCACCTCATCGAGGTGCTCCCGTCCAATGGCTTCTATTCTCTTGATGCACATTGGGGGAGATGTATCAGAAGTGTCTGAGGTAAAACTGTTCTGGTCACCAATCAGAGCTCAGCTTTTATTTTCTTACAGATGATTATAAAACTAAAGCTGAGCTCTGATTGGTTTCCATGGACTACTAGGGCAGTTTTACCTCAGACACTAATGATAAATATTCCTAATTGAATCTGATGCTGCGGCAGGCGGGCGGCAATGGACGAGTGGGCCTGCTTCTCCTAAGAACAGGATGACACCGGGAGCGCCACAGGCCAGATATATGTTTTTGTTGTTTTTTTTTTTAAAGCCCAGGCAACCCCTTTAAGTATGAAAGGCTTTATTCTTTTCTGTGGCTGAACAGGTTTTTATGGAGCAGGATTCTGGTTCTAGATGGATTACAATGAGGGAAGTAAGTAGCCATATGGGAAACAAAGGAACTTGGATGGGTTACTTTTAAAGGGATTGTCCAGATACTGCAAATAAATGTTAAAGTTTATTTCATGAGGAAAGGTATTTCCTTTACTACTTCTAGCAGATTTTATCCAAAATGAATAACAGCAAGCTGTGGCCTGCAAAGACGGCAATCATTACTAAAAGGATCATGGCAAATTGTGTACACTACACCATAGAGTTTATTATCAGGGACTGTTCACTTCCTACAAGTGAGTTTTTCCAATCTTTTGGACAGGAGATTATTTTGCTTTTGGTGGAATCTGACCCGAGATCTTGACAGATCAGCAAAACAAAGGCTTAAAAGTGTGGAGACTGGCAGAACATCAAATTCTTGTATAGTCGGTGTTATAAATAGGTTACGTGCTACTTTTCCTTATGAATGATATTGTGTAAAGTAGTAGTCGCTGAGCACGGCAATAAGCCGACCTACAGGGAGGAATCACGAGTTCTCCTACTTCTACATCCACAATTATCAGCACATTTTTATTTAATCATATGGTTTTCCTTTACATCATTTTTAATGAGGCTTTAGCTACCGTTAATTTTAGCTTGTTGAAGGCGAGGCCTGTACAAGGTGTTGTATCATGATAAAATATTACATTATATTAGGATAGTCCAAACCTATCGGTGTTGGAGTGGGAGTAATGTAAATGTAGTTGTGTTTAGATATTGCAGTTTTATTTGTTTTTGTGCCTTTTGTTGAGGATTTGTCCTCTGTAATAGCGGTCGCACATGCTCATTTGTACCACCAGGGGCAGCATAGTGATTCTCGCTTTTCCTATGTATACCCTAATCTCTCTAGGTTTCCCCCCTCTTAAATTAATTTCCCCAATATCTCTGTGTTGCATCTTATCATCTCTCAATACATTAGTTCTGTTTCCTCCTTTTATGTATTTCTTTCCCCCTATCCATCTACTGTGCTCCCATTTCTCAATACCCCCATTACTGCCTATGTTCCCATTCTTACTTGCCCCTACTCTTTCTACATTGCCTGCTACCTCTGTAAACTAACCCGTGCTGCTTCCATGAGTTGGAGGGATGAGCTAAAAACAATTTTGCAATTTATGATTAAAAATATTAGAATTTTACGAATGAATCAAAATAGTTCAATTTTACCTAACGTTTTAGAATAAATAACCCATTTTATGCACACAATTATATGATGGATGAATCTGCTGGCTATCTAACGTGTATGGGAAGGTCCGATTCCCAATGTTGGGGTGGGTGGTGGGGTGAAGAATAAATATATTTGATTTTTGGCTTTTAGAGTGATATTAGACAGCATTAGTGTATATTATAGTCTGCCAATTTAAAACACATGTGATCTTCCCATGTCTGCATGTGGATGGCTGAGGGGTACCCAGGCAGGTAGGAATAATGTTCTCTGGCCATGTAGATTATATTATCAGCTTCAGTGAATATATTTTAATGCTGTGAAACAAGACACGGTTAATACAGTCCTCTGCGGCAGGACTTGCAGGATGCGCTTCCGCCTTAATTCATTGTATTAATGTAGTGTGCATTGCTTATGGTGGAACTAGTTATTAGCTGGCGTCTTGTACTGTCTGTCCTTATTTATTTGCATTCCTCAGGCTTCCTCACAAGCTCAATAATGTTTCGGGTCAGTACTTTCTCTGCATACAGAATTGTGCTCTAAATTGAAAACCATATGGATTGCTTAGATGCCAAAATATAAATGTTACACGTCTGTCTGCCGGCCATACATCATCCTGGAGATAAGGAAATCCACTGGCTTTATTAAAAGATGGCTGATAACCAGTGCTTTATAATGGTGGGTGGTGGGGCAGAGTCTGTGTGGATGCGTCATCTGTTATGCTGATCTGTCGGTGGATTCTCGGTAGAGAGGGTTTATTAAAGTAAATGAGAGAGAATCTGAGTTGCATGTTATATATTATAGGGTTATATGATTTGGAGAAAAAATTCTATGCATCTTACAGGACTCCTAGGAGTGACAGTGAAAGTCCTAATTATTCCTCCCACAGCATGTGAGTGACAGGGAGAGTCCTGATTACTCCTCCCACAGCATGTGAGTGACAGGGAGAGTCCTGATTACTCCTCCCACAGCATGTGAGTGACAGGGAGAGTCCTGATTACTCCTCCCACAGCATGTGAGTGACAGGGAGAGTCCTGATTACTCCTCCCACAGCATGTGAGTGACAGGGAGAGTCCTGATTACTCCTCCCGCAGCATGTGAGTGACAGGGAGAGTCCTGATTACTCCTCCCACACACAGTGATAGACGGGGAGAGACCTCCAGCATTTGAGTAAATACTTGTGCATACTCTGCTACTCCGGATCTGTAGACCAGGTGGAGACTGTAGTAAACTGCACGCTCTACTCTCCGCCCGACACTCCTAAAGTGCTGTGCAGGTCAAAGAAGCCCAAAAACTGGTATTCATGTACTTTCTCTGCCAGACATAATGAATCTCCCCCAATAGGAAGAGCAATGAGGACTCTCAGTGTAAAGGATTTTAACCCCATAATAAATAAATTCCTCCGGTAATTAGCACAGGGGTCTTCCTTCCTATTATAAGTGGTGCATCAGAAATCATCTGACAGGTTGGCTGTAAGATGTCAGCTCTGCACAGTGATAGCATTAGTAATGGGGAGGTGGGAATGTACGGAAAGCACTTAGACGTTCCTGTGCATCGTGTACATTAGAGGTAATCTTCATGCATGATTGGACTGACATTGTGCAGTATCTGGGTGATGCTTGCATTTTATATCACCTGCCAGAAATAGACCTCCACATACTGCAGGGTGGGATCGCTGGGCGCTCAGCAGGGTGCTCCGGCTCTTCTCCCGGTGGCTTTGGTCAGGAATTATTATTATTATTACTTGACTGCTGTCGGTTTCTGCACATTGGCTTTTAATAGATGGTCACCGGCCGTTCTAGGGATCAGATAGGAACGTGCTGTACAGGAACGTGGTGACGGGCTGACCGGCCACATTCATCAAACAATTTTCTGTACATTTAGGTCTGAAAAGGTCATTTAGCCTGAATGTTAATTTCCTTTTTTCCTATAAGAAATGAATATAATTCTATAATTGATTGTGGTGGTGTATATATTTTTGTTATTATTAATGTAACAGTGTTACATTTAAGCGCTGAACCAGAAGTTTATCAAAGCGGCTCATTCTAGATCATAAATATGAAAAATTAGCACCTCTTATACTTTGCATTATATTTGTGACATTGGGCTAATCTTTAACCATACCCCCTTTAAAACTGAGGCCACATATCTTCTTGCAGCAAGTTTAAGAACATGTGTTCCCCAGCTCACGTGAATAGGGGGCCTTAAAGGGGTTGTAGCAAGTATGATTATAATCCCCTATTCAACTTCTGGGACCCTTGCCTCCATGACGGCATAACTAATCCCTAATTGATGGAGCGTTAAGTGGAGTGGGTTCTGATACTCCATTCAATACTATGGGAGAGTGGGAGCACCCTCAAGACTGAATGGAGTTCTGGAGATACCAGAGCGCTGTGCTAGGAAATTCCCAACACTCCCATAGTATTAAAAGGAGAAGTGGGACAAATGCTCCATCTGCCATCACTTACTGACTTTAAGGCGCCCCCTTCTCGTGATTTCTGGAGTTTTCGATGAACAGATTGTTATCCCCTTTTCTATGGAGCAGTAACTATCAAACTTGTTACAACCCCTTTAATGGGAGACTAAGATTCAAACAAAAAAACAAAACGGAGGACGGCGCCTCAGGTAATAACCTCAGGTGGAGTATTACTATTTTTGGAAAAAAAGGGAGTGCTCACCTGAATATTTAATAAGTGTGTCCCCCCATTAAAGGGTCCCTGCATGGAGGTAGACCACCGCATGGCAGAATCCAAGGACTTGTGTTGGTATTTATGCATCTCCTATACTCCGGGAAACCAGTCGCCTTTGAAGGGCTTGTATATAATTCATAGACCGTCCAACCGAATTTACATAATTAGGGCATAAGTTTATTTTATGAGATGATTCCAATGTTTTTGGCTTTCACTGAGTTTTCTGTATTATGCACGATGTCTCCACAAATCTCGTCTGAAGAGGGGAGAGCGTTGCTGTCAACAAGAACAATGAGAGGAGAGCGGCCTGAGGACGGACGTATATTTTGCAGCCGCCTTGTTGGCGTTTCTGCTTTTTTTCGGAGGACTAGTAAAATATCCAGAATCTGTGGTGTCTCCAAGGCACAGACTCTCTATCTGTTATAGAGCGCTGTACTGTTAGAGGGGTCAGCACTAATGACTTCAGTTATTTCATAGCAATTTGTTATTCTATGTATCCCCATCGCTCAGACCCCGCTCCATCGCCTTCCAGTTCCCGCTTTAGGCCACTAATAAGAAGTGTAAAGGTAGATGGAGAAGAGCGCACAGGAGGCAGTGACTCCATTTACTATATAAGACGGATCTTTACAAGTTTCTCCATAAACCTTTCTTCCTTCTTCCTATTCCATTCCTGTTAGTGGCGTCTCCTCTTTTCCATCTGCTTGTGACTGATTCTCCAGATAACTTCATTACTCCGGTGGAGCCATTACAAGCCGTGTATTTATGTGAATATTGATGCAGCGCTTTGTGCCTTGTGATAAATTGAATGTTCCCCCGCTCTGTAGGCAATGGAGCCTGGTATTTATGTCCGTGGCGTTCTGCCAGCATCTAGCTGCTATTCCTATAGCCACGTTACATAGATTTACACTGCATCTATGGACTACTAAATCCTATGGTTATTACCTGTACATCTGTACACGGATAAAAAAATGCTATGGAATTCTGCTTTGTCTGTGTAACATCACCATCTTATGTGTGAACTTCAAGGGGGGTGTCCAGTTTTGGCAACTACATGGCATTGTGTGGGGAATTGATACAGAATAAAAGTACTTTATAAAAAATGGATACTTTTTCATTAGTATGAATCTAGACTATATTTACTGTATTATTAGTTATGTATTTTGTACACTGGTTGGGCTCGGTAACGCTGCCACTAACCGTAATAGATACTAGAAAAGGATTACAGTGTCTTACTGATGTATATATTCACTAATATTGCTAATTTGTTATAGGCGGGGGTGGGGTTGCCCATGCATGACACCCGGTGAAGACCAAAGGCCACGCATTAGTCTTCCCATTCCTCTTTGACCCTTGTTAAAAAGTAAAATGTAATTTTAGAAACATATTATATATTGAGCTGGGCGCTGGCTCATAAAGGGTGCTGGTAACTACACGCCATATGCTAATTTTGAACTTTTTTTTAAGCCATCTATACTGATAATAACCTATCTACGGGTGGATACCGCAGCCATCACACCTGACGATCATTTCTTATTGGTTATGATTGGAGCCGGAAGGAAATACCGCTCTGTCCATAGCTTATGAGCCGCCTGGCTGCATCAGAGACATTGGTCTCATTCAATTCTATGAGAACTATACCTACAGTGCGGCCAAAATATCCCTTTGAGGGGCTTTTTTTTTTTTTTTAGGCCGGTGTCACAGACCGTTTTCTGTAGTGTGCAATCAGTTATCCGATCTTCTTACGTATTCTGAAGTTTTAGCAGAGCATGCAAGTCCTTTAAGACTCTCTCTGCATATAAAGGTGGCCTCCATAGGCTCTTATATTTATTAGTACTTCTGCTTCAAAAAAAGTTTTCTTATAAGTTAGTGATGATTCATAGGGAACCTGTCAGTTAAGCCAACTCACACAAACTATGTGCACGAGATTCGGTGAAGTCAGGGGGGAGGAGGGAACAAGCGGCAGCAGAGGAGTGAATAATTATAAGCCGTCCGAGCGCCGAGCAGCTTGAATGATGATCACAGGAGCGCCCAATCTTAATTTGCATATTTTTATGAATCTGTTTTCTCTGGATAAGCGAATTATAGCGTTACTGAAGATGAGATCCTGGATCTGGATCTTACCGCCTGCATGTATCTGTTATTACCTTTAAAACTACCTAGAGCCAGTAGTAGATTTCCTCTTAAGGTGAAATCTGAAAGCTCCGTTGTCTTGGATAAAGCTTTACACCTTGCTAATGTACAACTGAAAAATAATAAAAATTTGAGGAATTTGGTAAATTAAAATTTGAGGGATCACAGCCTCTGCAGCGCTTCTTCTGCACCCAGGTACAGAAGTCCCATATTATGGAACTCTCTGCGAAAATGTGTCAGACTGTCGCCCACTTTCCAAACTTTTAAACGTAATCTGAAAACCCACCTGTTCAGGATCTACAACACACAAAACCTGCTCTGCTCCTTCTTCCCTTCCATATACATTGGGGCAGGGTACTCCTCCCACTAGATTAGTAAATCGCTATGGAATTTGATGGCGCTATATAAATAAAGATTAATATTATTATTGTTTCCTGATCACTGTAGTTTTGTATTTGTAGTTACATTTTGTTCTTGTGTTAATGTAATGTTTGTGACCCCCTTACCGATTGTATAGCACCATGGAATTAATGGTTCTCTATAAATAATAATTAGTATTTTCACCTTCTGATAAAGTCATTATCGTGTGTCTTGTCCATTCACTTTCGTGGCAGTCAGGGGGATATCGGGCAGTTTTGAATCCCTTGTTCCTTTAAGAAAATATAGTATAATAGCAGCCAATGTATTTCTTTTATACATGGTGATACTTTTGCATCTTTGTATCCATTATACATTCGCATTACATTCTGTATAATTAAAACCTGCCAAGCGACAGCAGTCAATGTGTCCTTTATGTGGTAGCCCCTCGAGGGATCTGCAAATGTCATGCTTAGAGCGCCAAAGTCCTCAGAAATGATACCAAATCAATACCTCGCGAGCACAAAGTGGGGGAGGGGGAGGCACCCGGTGTTAAAATGCCAGGAACTGCGTCCAGGCCCAGAACGCGCTGGCACCATCACCTCCCTCTAACCTGCGTCTCCAGGGCTTCAGTAATGGCAGCGTCTTTCTAGCTGCCATTAAGCCGTTTCCATCTCAACAATCTCAAGGTTTCTGCTATGTGACAATGGAACAGGAAGCCGAGCACACTTTCTACATGGTAATTGGTTTTCTCCTGCTGACCTCTTAAAGGAAAACTACACCTGATGTGTGAGATCGAGCTGGGGATAGAAATGTGGAGAAAAAAGGAGAGTGTTGAAAATATGTGAATATATTTTTATTAAAATTTAATATTCTTGTTTTTCTTCACTTTTGCTACTCTCTTGCTCCATTGTGTAGAGACATTGTAAACTACCGGACACGAATCCTATTCCTCTCCCCCCTGAGCAGACGCAACATTGCAGATTTCTTCCCAATCCCCCCCGCCTTGTATTAGGATAACATTAGGCACCGCGTGGTGCCGCTCCACTGAAACTTTTTGGGTGCACAATAATCTTCGGCTAACTTGTATTGTGCGCACCATTTAGCATTTGTTCTGGTCTGTTACATGATTGTAAATAATGGATGAGATATGGTAATTTTGGGGGGATAAATTTCCCCTGTGAATAAGCATCATGCCGGCGTTAAAGTGGAATGACTGCAGGGTTTTTCTTTTTACCTAATACTTCTGTAAATGTATTATGCTGTAAGGCAGCCGGGAACAATATATATTTAATGAGATTTTACTGACCAGTAAAAAATAAAATACAATATTAGATCCATTGTGTTTACTGTGATGGAGGAGGAGGAGGATCGGGGAAATTTAGCTTGGACAATATTGCGGTGGATCCGATGACTATTTCTCTTGGGTTTCTTACCTTGGTGTTTTGGCTCCTTCTAAGGAGCCCTCACAATGTTCCTGTAGTTCCTCCATATGTGCGGTTCTGCTACAATGAGCTCAGCTGTTTGTGCTTTTATTCCGTGTCTTAGGAAGGAGGAAGCTCCTGAAAGCTACTTCTCCTAGGCCAGCGCCAATTTGTCAGTCACTCCATTATCCACCGAGTCCATTATTCTTACCTCTTTTAGACCTTCCTGGCAGACGGTCAAGGTCAGACAACGCTCCCCCTCCTGTTCCTCTCTTTGTGCCAAGAAATGCTAAACCTGGAAATGAATGATAGGAGAAGACAAAAGTTTGTGAATATCTTGTGGAGAGAACACAAGGGTTTAAAGGTCGGGCTCTTGACCCTAAACTATAGGTCATTTAATAAATGGCTTGTTGCGAGTATGATGCTGGACATCTTCAACTTTCAGCTCTTTTTTCCCTAATGACTGAGCCGGAAGCAAATGTAGGTATTATAGTGACCTCCTCATTCACACAATGGGGGGTCGCACCTGAAGTTGGCCAAGATGGACCCCTACAGTGTGGAGACAGCTTTCTGCACAGATGAACAGCATGGGATCCATGTATTGCACCCATACTAATCACCAATGATTTATCCTTTGGAGAAGTCAATAATAGTTAAGGGCCAGAAACCCCTTAAATTTTTTTACTCGTTTTGATTTCCCAGCAGACTGTTTTTTTTTTGGTCTGTGGCCAACTATAGAAGTGGCTCCTGCTACAGCCAGTTTTCTTACAATTAGACATAACCTATAAAGGAAGAGAAGGGGAGGTGGTTAATGGGATTTCTTTACTTCTTTCTTTTTAGTTGGATTTTGGGATAAATTAATATCCAATGGCACGAACACCCACCCTGAAGAGGTAGAGTAGGATGTCTTTTTGATGATTTTTTGTTTCTCAGACCACAGGTGGTTTGCTCTGTGGTTTAAAACTAGAATACAGTGATGTCTACCATCTAGGGAAATTATTTTATACTCCTGGATTATTGGTAGTTTTTCCTTTATAACTGTATGGACATGTTGGGTACATATGGTTCTGTTTATGCCACCAAAAGTTTATAAGGGACCCCAGAAAGCGCTGTATGGACCCTGAAATATGCAGAGTGTATGTAGAACTTTTGGTTTGGTTTCTGGTCGCGTCTGTATAAGAATACTAACGATTTAATGAACTTATCTCACATTTAGTACATTTAGTGCTGATAACAAAAGTGACCCTTATACAAAGGCGTCTGATTTCTATACATACTGGGATGTGTACCCTATTAACATACCTGTCAAACCCAGGTGGACTGTACACTGAGCCAGCATTGTGTATCCTCTGTAATCTGTTTGTTCTTTGCAAACAAGACATTCTACCTTGTGGACCATGTTAACTTAGCAAACGGTTCAATTGTATTGGATAATAGCCTGTGTCCTGTGTGGACAAATCTCTCA
This sequence comes from Engystomops pustulosus, assembly GCF_040894005.1. NCBI lineage: Eukaryota > Metazoa > Chordata > Amphibia > Anura > Leptodactylidae > Engystomops > Engystomops pustulosus. The sequence goes on from NC_092420.1 coordinate 74,278,924, forward strand.
TTACTGAAAGCACAGTTATTAAGGTGACTGACTATCTGTCTATTGCTATTGATCTATCTCATTTCTATCTATCTCCTATCTATATATCCATCCATGCATGGCTGACAAAGCTGAGGGGCACATATTAGACACCCAGAAGAACAATGAGTTTGGGTATGTTCTGATCCAACATCTTGATGGGTCTCCACTAACATCTGCTGTCATAGACATGTATAGAGACCCCCCCCCCCATACTTGCCACAAGTCTTGTGCTTGTTTTTAAGTGCCAGGAAATGTGGAAACTAATGGATTTTCCCATCTGAGCCTTGGAAAGCGGAACCAGAACTGTCCTGCAGCCACTCATTTGCTTATAAATTACTCATGTAGATTCTTCTATGGTCCCTATAATAACCATAAATTACAGCAGGATACAGTTTTGTCTTAGGGCTATTCCAAAAGCAAATTCCTATTTAGTTTTTTTCTTTTTGCCTACGCTATGACCTTCTATAGCTCTTCTGGTAGTTTTCCTTCATGCCATAGATAAGTGGTAGGAATGGTGTGTGTGTTAATAAGATAATGCACACGTCCCCAAATCTTGCAGATAATGAGCAGGATTCCCAGGTGAGCGCTGTGTAAGGATCAAGGAAGCTGAGTTTTAATTCCAGACCATTATCCCTTGTTCTGATTAATTGTTGCATGCTATTAACAACTCCGGGAGCCGCCATCCCCCATCACAGCGTGCCAGCGGCCTCCTCTCCTCCCCGGCTGCCGCGTGCGGGGAGCTCATTAGTGACTGAACTGCACAAGACGCCACTGCCTCTTTAAGAAAGGTCAAGAAACATGTGGAATGATGATTAGAAAGGACTGCATACATCCTCCTTATGTATAGGCAATGAGTGAGGAGGGTGGTCCTTCTGATGGGGGTCAAAAAGCATTGAAAATGTGTTTGAGGACCTATTAAAGGAACGCTGCACCCAGAATATGCACAACAAAGGAAAAATTACTCCACCACTTATGGGCACCTTTTCCCCATCATTTTAGACTTTCCTGTTTGTTGCCATAAAGGCCAAAGAACTGTCAACAAATAAGATAATAAATATTGTTTGTATAATGAAAAGTTATACAGTTTTCTTATATATTTTCTGTATCAATTCATCATGGTTGCGAAGACCTCTGCTTGCTGTCCTACTATAGAAAGCGGCATTGTTTACTTCCTGTCCCTGGTCATGTGATGTCACACAGGTGTATGCATCATTAGAGTAATCAGAGTCGTGATATAACGAGCCATGCACCTGTGTGACATCACATGACCAGGGATCAGTCTTTATCCACAGGAAGTAAATGATGAAGCTTCCTATAGAAGGACAGCAAGCTAAGGTGCACACCAATCCATGGGGGCGCTAATTGCGCCTATACAGGCGGTCCCCTACTTAAGGACACCCGACTTACAGACGACTCATAGTTACAGACGGACCCCTCTGCCCACTGTGACCTCTGGTGAAGCTCTCTGGATGCTTTAATATAATCCCAGACTGCAATGATCAGCTGTAAGGTGTCTGTAATGAAGCTTTATTGATAATCCTTGGTCCAATTACAGCAAAAATTTTGAAACTCCAATTGTCACTGGGACAAAAGAAAAAAAATTGTCTAGAACTTCAATGATAAAATATACAGTTTCGACTTACATACAAATTCAACTTAAGAACAAACCTCCGGACCCTATCTTGTACGTAACCCGGGGACTGCCTGTATATGTTATTTATGGAAAGGAGATACAACCACTTAACAATGGGCATAGGTGGAATTGTGTATAGGACCTTTCTGATGTATGCTATTTTGTATAACGTAAATTATATAATGTATATGTGTGTGTGTGTATATATATGTATATGTGTATGTATATGTATGTATGTATGTGTATGTATATGTGTGTGTATGTATATGTATGTGTGTGTGTATATATATATATATATATATAATATATATATATATATAATATTTCACCATAGACCACATAAAGCATTTTATAAAAAAAAAAAAGTGACAGAAAACACTAGAGATCTAGAAAACAGTGAGGAATTGATACAGAAAGTTTTTATTAGACAAAGAATATCAATAATTTGCTGAAAATGGAAAACCCCGTTAGATATGTTTGTTGAAATATTTGACGCATCTCAGAAGATAATTCTGACTTTTTGTAGAACTACTGATTTCATTTTAAAAGGATTGTCCCAGTTCCTAAATCGCCGCCCAAATATTGGCACCATTGTGTATAAGCTAACTAACTTTCCTATTTCCCAGTCATCTATTATTTGTGGAGAACGTTTATTTAGTATCTTAGTGCACTAGGGGAGGACTGGACCTGCTTATGTAGCCTTTTTATTCAGTCTACAGTGAAATGAACGGATTTCATTAAATGAATAAAGTGCAGAGGATGTGACTCCGAGGATCATAGTGATACATTCTACAAGGAGTTCCTGTTTTCCAGCTTTAATTGTGATTGTAGTTCTTTGCTGCACTTTTGCAGGGTAGAAGGCACTCCTAACATCATGTAGCACTTCCATCTCCCTCTCCTCTTCCTGTTGTGTGCTTTGAGCAGGCAGGGGAGGAGAGGAGGGATACATGAGATGCAGGCACACACAGGCTGCAGCTTTACCCCCCAGGGGCTCACCACATGCTGCTGGCAGGGAGCCAGGCACTTTATATAAAGTACTGAAATGACCCACAATACTGACAAAGGAATTTTAAAAAATCGCCATAATATAGGCTATCGGAATATGTCGCCAGCTAAAAATCACACTCCTGCTGACTGGTCGTCTCCACACGCGGTATGCCCGCCATGCGGGCATACCGCCGTGTGCTGGAGGTGAGGAGGAGGTGACCCCTCCTCCCTCCATAGGAAATAGCGGCACACGGCCGCACATCCGCCGAAAGATAGAGCTTGCTCTATCTTTTTGCGGTGTGCGGCCCGGATCGGTGCCACACATGTGTGGCACCGGATCCCCGCCGTGCCGTTATTGCCGTCTATGGGGACGTACGTGCGGCCGCAAATTTGCGGCCGCATGTACGGCCCCGCAGACGGCAGTGTGAATGAGCCCTTAAGCTGAGCAGATCTCCTATATCTGTGCTGGTGCTGCTGCTTATCTTGGCAGTGGTTATTGTAAGCATCCATTAGGTTACATTAGCAGCGCTCACAGCAAGTAAATTGTAAAAGTAACTGGGCTGTAGATAATCCCTGTTTACAATATATGCAAATCAGTTCCAGGATCCAGCACATTATGTCTTTCCTTTACACTTGGCAGAGGCCAAAAGGCACCCGGCAGCTGCTAGAAGAAACACGAATGTCTGGCCCTTCATTCCTGCCGTGACTTTATGGCCCTTGAGAAATATGTAAAGACCCTTCACAGAGCAGAGTCTGTATCTCCTCTATATCTAGTGTGCGGCCGGGAAATCCCTGTCTGATATATAATTGGTTTCAGTTACTTCACCTGTAACTATCATTCAATGTAACCTGAAATACCAGGCACATCCCTGCAGGACACTTGCACAGGTACGATTTATTTTAGGACATATTTCTGTGATTTTTGCAGATTTTCCTCCTCGCATCTGACCCAATTTCTGCAGAGACTGCTAGAAATACTATTTCTTGTAGATGGTCCCCTGGCGAGGAATTAACCCTTACTAACCTCCAGGCCAGATGTGCTGCGGGGATGTTATTCCCTGGCAACTTGCACGACTTTGCCCCCTGCCAAAATGACTTGCCTCTTATTATTATCTGATTAGATTTAATTAGACATTGGCCTGATAGCTGGGAAGTTCTTCCATTAAATCCCTGTGCCACCAGCGCTGGAGCAGTGAGGTCACTTACATCTTTCACACGTGTCCCCTGCGGGTAATGTTGGGTGCAGCGTCTTGTGGCCGTTTATGTGACGGCATTGCTGTATTTGGGGACCACCACAAGGGCCGGGACGATTTTTGCTTTGCTATTTTCTCCATTGGCAGTCTAAAAGCTGCATATTACAACCAACCGGGCTGCGGCTTTTCTTTTCCCAATCAAAAATGATCATTATTTAGCTGTCTGCACCATTTTTTTCCCTAGTTCTTCAAAGTTCTTTTTTTCCCCATTATTTCCACCCTAATTGTCCCAAGGGGGGGGGGGGGGATTTTCACTGTATTGATTGTCGTGTTGGCAGCATGTGACGGCCCTCCCCACCTTCACAACTAGACTTACTAAGAGGGAGAAAGCCCTGAGATGTTCATTGATGAGATACAGAACATCAGTGCTGGACTATATAATGGTGATCACAGTGCAGATGAGCTCTTCTTCACTTTTCTTGTAGCTGTGCAGTAGTAATAAGCTAATTCCTGTGGTTTCGGGGGTCCCCCGCCACAAACCACATATTAATGACCTTTTGCTGAGGACGGCTCATTAATGTTTTTCAGCCTGATAACCTCCCCAATGCTTACACCTGGAATCCACATAAAACAAGGAATTGTTGGGGGCTCCGTCCTGCTGTTCAATCCCACAGGAGATGTTCCTCTTGTGGCTCCCTCTGTTACGGTTGGCAGTGGTTGGCACACATTAGTCACCCTGCTGGCATGTGTTCTGCATATAGCCAGCGTCTGCTATGTGAACCCTTGTAACACGTCAGGCTGGTGCTGTCTGCTCCCAGTTATAAATACTGCCTGATTCACTGCTCAGATATGTGGCGCTCAGTGTTGTCTCTTGTATCTGCCGGTGACCCTGGCACAGTAAGGCGGGCATGCCTGCAGTGTGGGTTTGTTTTTCACTTGTGCCTGGCTGCTTCCTGACCTAAACGTAAGGTCAGCTATAGTCAGTATGTCAACAAGAGCCACAATCCGCCATCTCCACCTCCTATGTAACACCCAGAGGACTCTTCACACCAGTTTATCATGGCTTCATAGGAAAGGCCACGTTCATTTACTAAAATGGAGCTGCAGATCGTGGCCATCTGCAACCACAACTGGGGGAAACCCTGAAGGAAATCTACCATCAAAATCCATAACCCGGTCACTGTGACTGGGGTAATTATATATGTTATCCATGGCTATCCTACCTGCTAAAATAAACTTTTAAAAGAAGTTGTACCAAGTTTGTTAGTTATCCCTTTTCCACAGGACATGCTCTCCAGCACTCTCATTCATGGTCTCTGAGGCAGCCAAATACAATTCCTAGTGATTCCTGACAGCCCCATAGAGAATTAGTGGAGTAGTCGTGCACATACAACCAGCCTATACTTCATTTACATGGTACATGGGGCCTGTTCACTAAAAGATCCCAGCAAATTGGACCCCAATAATCACATAAATGGCCCTATACTGCAAAAAGTGGATGACTCTTTTATTTCCTTTTTATTCTGGAAGTTCAGAAATATTTATATTTTAATATTCATATTTAATTTTGTTTCTGAGATTTTTATTTTGCGAGTTGTACACAAATGAATATCCATATAGGTGTTTAATGGGGTTTTTGGTTGTTAAAATATTTTAGACAAGAGCATCAAAGATGTAAAAATAATAAAGAAAATTAATGTTGTTGATATTTGGTATCTACTTAAAGGGAACCTGTCACCAGTATACCCCGATTTTAGCCCTCCACACTTCCCCATAGAGCATTGCATGTACACTACTAAACATCTTTTGTTGGAAAAATCGGCTTTACAGAGAAAAAAACTTATATTTTACCTTTGAAAGACCTGTGCAGTTTGACTACTCCAGTCGCCAAATGGGCGGGGTTGAAGAGGAGTATATTCCCCCCCACCCTCTGGAAACGTCTCCTCACTGCTGCATTTTCAAATCAATATTACCGCCCCCTGGCTCGGCCCTACTGTTCACGTCACCTACTCGCGTCCCGCCTGCTTGCCGCAACGCTCGCTGACCGCGTGCCGTGCGCACAGACATGCGCAGATGAAGCAGTGCCGGCCGCAAGGTCCCCGCATTTATCTGCGCATGCGCCACACTCCCTTGCTCTGGAGGACTTGTCCTCTCTATCATATAACAGACCACTGATGGATATGAATAGTCATTGTGTAATTCCTCTCTTCCCCTGTGAGGGCGCTGCAGATAAGCTGAGTACTTGATAGATGATCGCTGTGGGTCATGGGAAGGAGACAACAAGCCATCGGCTTATTTTTAAGGAAACCCTCAAAGTGGAGAACTCTTGGTTTGGGAATTATTTTAGGAATCAAATCTATAAGGCAGAATAAATATATGTTATATCATGAAATCATTGCTCATCCTTACACTTCAACCACAGTGTGATCCAAGGATTTTCCTGTCTATGGCCGTTTAGCCGAGCAGCCTCTAATCTCTGTGGGAATTCTTACATTATTGGAAGATTGGAGACCAACCAACATCATGTTCATAGAAACTTCTCCTCTTTCTCTATGTCCTTTGCTTTGTGTGAAGCAGCAGACTTTGATCTCCCTTTGCTAAAGTTGCTGTGTTTGTGCACTTTGTCAGCATATGATAATTGTTCCTACTCAAATTCCTCTACCCCCCTCCTGGTGATTAACCACTTCCCAAGAGTCCGTCTCTGTTATCTCTATTTGCAGCAAGCTCCTTCTAAAGCCTTTCCCTAGTCTGATCTTCAAAAGTGCCTGTTCCTTTCTAGGGATGTTATCTCGTCGTGCCAGCTGTGGGGGGACCTGTACGCTCAGATCTGGTGTTGTGGGTGGCACGATTGTACGGGGACACTGTTTAGTCAATCACAGAGTTTTGCTTCCAGGAGTCAAAGAGGGTCACACAAATGGGAAAGTGACCCTGTTAGTGGTGGAACGGCTTCCTGAGCGCTATCCTTGTGTACGTCCCCTGGATGCTATCCGTAATGTGCATACTAGGGATTATGCAGGATCAAGCTGGAGAGGGAAATAGTGGATTTATTTTTAGAGGTTTTTCCCCTTCAGTAATCCCTAATATCAGTAGTTTGAAGACATTATAGTTATTGGCTTGTGTTTTGCTAACTCGAGGGATCTCAATCTCCTCGTAATCCTTAGAAATCCACTTACTTTTGGCTGCCAGAACATTTATCTTAAACTTTTCTTCCCTGTAAACTTTAGACTAGTGATTGCGACTTCATACACAAGTCATAAGGCAGAGATTTATCAGGACGTATGTCCTGAAATAATTGCAATTACTAGCAAACTACCAGTAATTGTGATTATTTCCCCCTTTATGCCATCCTAACGTCAACTGAACATGGGGTGGGCAAACACAATTGCGCCAGATGGAGGAGTGGGCCAGCGAGGGGCGTTCCTGCCCCACACCTGTGTACTTGCTATATCTTATAAACATTTGGGCCTGAAGTTTTGCAGGCCATAGCTCAATTCTCTGCCTGCCTGGACCTGGCATAGGGTTGTCCACCAGCACAGCCGCCCACCTCGAGCACTGGTGCATAGTAATGTCCCCCTAAGTGTCCAGCTTTTAAGTATACCCACAATGCAATGCTGAGGTTGAGCTCTGCCTCCTCCCAAATTACTGGGCTTATAATAGATTAAAAACCAACTTTTGGGTGCCCACAGTCATTACGCTACGTGTGCTGTTACCCGTACTATAATATTGATTTTGTGCATAAATTGTTGGGGAAGAGTCAGTCAGATCTCCATGCACAAAATTATGGAAGGTGGCGGCCATGTTTTTTGCCCACAACCCTCCTCCCCCCTGGATAACTCCTGAAATGGTCATCATTTTGCTTCCAGCGGTGATGGTTCCCCTGGTTAGACGCCTCACCATTCCTATCAGTAGGTGACTGGTTGGTGTGACGGGGCATTTTCTTGCCATACAAAACACTGAAGAAAAAATACACATTGAGGCGGTGAGTGTAGACTTAGCTTATCTCAGTTTATGCTAGTGGTGCTTTTCCGAAGCCTGCTTAGATATTGTCTGTTTGCGGCTGTGATAACCGTGCGAGGACAATGGACGGTATCTTATCTTTCTCATAAGGTTGGTTTCAAAACTTATTGGCAGCCCGTGTTATCTGATTCCAGTGTAACTGAGCTCTCCATAACCAGGCCGCAGACATAACACCGGTCCTACAGTAATGTCATAAAGAACCTATTGACCCACATATTCCCCATCGCTGGGAATAACAGGGTGAAGCCTTGCAGAACTTGTCCCCTATAATACGCTGACTCAGGCCCTGACCTCAGCTCTTATCATTATGTTGTGGACTTTGGAGCCAACAATGGAAAAGGTTTGCAAAATGTTACTGTTCTTCCCAACACTCAGAGTCTGGCGGCGCGTCCTTCATACACGGAATAGATTTGTTTATGTGCGTTTTTAGGGAGTTGTCTCTGAAGGGTTAATTTCTAACCTTGGCGAATTAGACATTAGTAATAGATCATTGACATGAAGGGTTTGACAGATTCTTACTGCTGTGAATCTGCCGAGGACCTGTCATAAAGTTGTGGCCACAGTTCGGAATGTTCTTCCCATTCTTCTCCGAGCCGTATCCACAAGGGAATATTATTATGTAATCACTTTCCCATGGGAAAGTAACTGCAATCATTTTTTTTTTTTTTGGCATCTATTAAATATTTCTGCTCTAGAAATCCTTGTTGACATGTAGGGTTCCAGTTTAGACCACTTATAAGTTTACAAAATGGTACAAGTGTTCACTGCATAGATTTATTTTACCATTTTAAGAACATTTTTAATTGTTTCCTTATAATAAAGAGATTTTCTCTAGAGCGTGTTAAAGGGAACCCTTTGTGTCTTTAATGCAGTCTGCTTGGCGGGCAGTATGTTATAAAGCAGGAGGAGCCGAGCAGAATCGGCATAGTGACCTATCTGTAGGCAGCTTGTTATAGAGCAGGAGGAGCTGGGCAGATTGTACATAATGTCTTATATGCAATGCAGCATGCTATAGAGCAGTGGTGGCGAACCTATGGCACGGGTGATTGCGAATATAATGGGTAACCTTAAAATTAGGAAATTGTCTGTGCATTTTCAGCAGTTCAGTTGAGGGCGCCGCGGTCCATTGCATTTCACGTCTCGTACAACTTGTCATTTCATCGTGGTGTCTTCTTCAGCTGTCCCAGCACTGATCCCTCACAGTTTATCCAGCGCTGCTACTGTATCTGCTGTGAAATAATCATCTACGACTCGGGCCAGCCCGTCCTGACAAGCTAACAAGCATCTGCCCGTATAGACACCGGAGGATCGGCATCTGCGGATACAGACACTGCACAATGGGCTGGAATAATAAAGTTATGTTTGAAATCGCTTCTTTCCAACTTGGCGCCAGCGGATTATAATGCCTGGGGTGGCGGTTGTCCCCCTATAAGCTGTGGTGAGGTTATTGATCCCTACTACCTATCAAAAATAGAAATATATATAGCAGTGCCTTAATATTAATATACCGCATCCAGTAACTGCATAATAACTGCATGTATCTTTGTCTCACATCAGATCTTTCTGCATGATGGACTGTACCCCACATTTACCCAATAATGTCACAGGTTCCTGTCACATAGGTATAGATAAGGAGCTCACATCTCAGCCTCCCTGACTGCATACTTGTTTTGTGGATTATATAGATGGAGAGTGTAATCCCAGGTGCTGGTCTCGCAGCTACAATGGTCGAAAAGGTGCTGGTTGTTGCAAAGGGTTAAGTGCAGGAGGGGAAAATATCAGCTCCAGGATTTTTGTGTTTCCTGCTGGGTGGACATCTTAAATATAAATGACCATTCCCAGCATGCCTTGTTACAAGACATCATTGCAGCCATTGATGTAAACCAAAATCCTGAATTCATTGTTCATGCGGTGGTAAGAAAAGCCAATTCTGCTCCATCTCGGACCCCTCACCCCCCCTGCCTTGCCGTGTGCCCGGTCCTGAAGCCTCCGTCTTATTCTGGCCCCTCTTGGACTGGGCATTAGCGATGCATTGCTATTTCTAGGTCCCAGACCTGTATCTGCTTAGCATTGATTTGTATTTCGGCTCGGGCTCAGCTGCTCCTCACTGAATTCTTTCTCGGGAAAAATCAATTTAAGGAGGTTGGAAAATGAGCAACAAATTGTAAGGATTATTTCTCTCAGCCGTCTCTGATTCGGTGTCTCCTGGCAGAACCCTAGACTTCAGCGCTTCAGGTCCGGATGCTGATGACACTTAACCCCTTCACCTCTACACATTGATTATTTCCACCTCCTTGCATCCATTTTCCAGGGTATCTGTGTGTTGGCTGATCATATGGCTCTTTTTTTGTTTGGTCAATGGCTTAATTCCCTGTTCCAACACACACAGATAAATGGCTGCATTTTTGGGCATATATTGTTTTTTGGAGATCCAGTTTATAGAATGGCAATCAGAAAGTTGATGCACATTAAGTCTTTCTTGTTTTGGCTGCATTTTGAGAAATTATTCTTGAAAATTCTGTGCAGCTCAATGTTGAAAGGAATTGAAGTTGTACTAAATAGATTTTTTTTAGAAAGGATGAACAAAAAAATTCAAGTATTTTGGGAGGCTCAGCAGCTCATTGCCAGGGGAAGTTGTAATCCACCATTCACTGCTGCTTACAATTTGGGGCGCTGCTCCAAGCTCAATTGTTATCCCATTTTGACAGTATGATGGGTACTGTTTATCCTAATTTTTGTAGGTTGGGCATGTGTCCTGTCACTCCCTTTAAAGGAGTATCCAGTCCACAGGATAGAGATTAACTTGCTGAACCTTGTGAGTCTCGGTGGTGGGGCCCCAACAGATCACAGGAACAGGGGTCCATTGTAATTAATAGGAATGGAGAGGCAGGTTGGACATGTGCATTGTTTATGGCACTGACAGAGATTTCGGATATCTGAATCGGCACCTTAGAGACCCCTTTAACACTGTAAGTATAAGTGTGCCCGGGGGATGAGACCCCCATTCTCATAATCCGAGCAATCAGATCTATCTTGTAGATAAGGGGCAACTGATGACCTTGGGACTAATAACCCTGTGATGTCCGTCTGTCTCATTAGGATATGAATGGGAGGTGAGGAAATCAAAGCTTTTTAGAGGGGGATATATAACCATTTCTAGGACAGTTGAAGCTTCATTCGTTGAAATGAAAGATTCGGACCTGAAATCTCGGCGAAGCAAATCTGAGTTTTTTTTTCCCTCATCTTAAAGTTTCTTCACCGCGGTCTCAGATCTTTTGGCAGAATCCTGTCCAGAAACTTATATATCCATATTCATCCTTAAATGTTTTGTGTCTCTTCCCCTTCCATTAAATGCATAATTGATTGCTGTATTACAAAGACCTCGCCATATGGTACCGCACAGTCACCCACCCTTCCATAATACAGTTCCCATGTTCAGCCGGGTCAGATACCGAATTTGATAGAGATGGAAGGGTTAAGATGTGGCTTATAATCCTTTTTCCTCAGTCCCTGCCCCCCTCCCCTGGTAAGTAATGGGATTCATTCAAGAATCTGCTTTCTCCATGTAGGTTTTTTTTTCTGCTCTTAACCAAAAGCAAAGGAATTCTAAAATTAGATTCTCTGATATTTAGGAGGTTTCACCGTTCTTCTCTATGTACTGGGAGATCTGGACTACTCATCACGGCTTACAGAGGACCGGCTGTACAGGGAGCAGGACCACAATGATGTTGCTGACCCAGCCGGTTCATTGTGTGAGCACAGATCAGCTCCAATAGAGACATCAGATTTGGGAAGAATAGTAAATTACCAGATTGACCTTGTGTCACCTCTTCAGTAAAAAGTGCCCAAACACGAAGAAGTGCAAGTACATAACCGGAGCAGAGACCTAATGCGATTACACACATGACCGGACTCTGCTGTCTCTTGTCTTGGAGTCTTTTCGGCAAAATTAGGACATTTTTCTATTTGGGAGACACCGGATTATTATCTAAGAAACCGTTTTTCCTGTTTTAAAGGAAACCTGTCATCCAGTTCTGACATTCAGATTACGCTAGTTGCATAATTACTGAAGCCTTTTAGGCTATATTCACATTTCTTTATTATGGTGCATCCTTTTTCTTCTGTATGACCAGTATTCATCCCATCCTGAATGTGTCTTAAGATTTGCTCCGGTTAAGTGAGGCATTTCTGCCGCCTGTCCAGTATGGGGAGATTTATCAGTGCTTGTATGTCGGAAAACTATTGTAGAATCTCCAAAAATTTTAAAATTTTTAGAGCAGTGCAAAAAATTGCTGGGATATTTTTATTTATTATTTTTTTGCCATCCACACCAACTCCACTCTATGTGGCCGTGAAGGTGGTGTGACTGGCAGTAGACTGAGGCAGCGTGGGGTGCTCCGGTGCGCTATACTTTCAGAATTAAAAGTTGCAGGCTTTTACTGAAATTCCTGGAATTTGGCCAGCAGTGTACCCGCCGCGGCACATACATCAAGAAGCTGAAATCTCATGATGTGACCATTGCAGCGGGTTGGCAGGGCCTTTGTTATACGCCATGTGCACGGAGCAACATGCTATAATATATGTGAGATCCTGTGGGATACATACGATGGAAAGCTGCAGCTTCCTATTGAGTGACTTATACACTCAGCGGGGACAATAATAGCCTATGGATGTAATAGTTTACATCCATCCCCGGCCTCCGCTAAGCACACATTTTGAGAGTTCCCCAGTGATGTCATTCTCCATATAAGGGCAGTTAAACTAAACATCCTGAACATCGGCAGCAGCCAAGCAGTGGATACTGCTGATGGTCACTACAAGGGTAGGGGTGGAACAGGACTATGTATCCCACTGTATGTATGTATAGAAGGATACTTCCCAGCCCTTTGTTGTAAAGATAAGTGGGAAATCTGAGGAATCCTGGAGGTCTACAATGGAATGTAAAATAGTTTTAGGGTGATGTCACACATGGCGTTTTTGGGCTGTTTTTAGTTTCGTAAAAACCGCATGCGTTTTTTTTCAGTTATTAATTGCGCAAATTCGGAAAACTGGACAAAAACAGATGCGTTTTTTAACGCATGGGGTTTTTTATGATCTGAAAACGCACGAACTAAAAAAGCCATATGTGACATCACCCTTACATTTCAACAAAAAAGGTTTTAAAATCCACCTGGCATCTTGCCAGAGAAGCGCTCTGAGTCATATGGGCGTCTCATTTCCAAGCCAAGGGATTTATTCTTACTTGTAAGAACGGTTTGATGGAAGATAATAGCAGAGGTACGATCGCACTGGGGCCGAGACAGTGGCGAACCTGTGGCTCGGGGGCCCACGGTGGCAATCAGAGCCATCTTTGTGGGCACCTAAATGGTTACCCTAGTGCAGGGTTTGCCAGGCAGGTTGAGTGCCTCAAGGCCTCCTGCAATCCTCACCAACCCAGGATGTGCTGCGCTCAGCGCTATTTTAAAACCACTCTACCTGGTGCTGCCAATACGAATGAACGCTATGGCAGAGCAGGGAGCAATACGTTTAAAGATTAAATTGCTGAGCTGATAAATAATAGCGCTTTTGGCTGTAGTTTGGACACTTTGACCTCTAAAAGGTTAACTATCACTTACCTAAGAGATGGGGGTCATTTGTGTGCTATGTACAGAGCCCTTTCTGAATGCTGTCCTCCCCTTATTGGAGGGATATACAGGAGTGGGACCCCACTAATCCTGTATTTGTCACCTGTATACTGCAATTCTGGAAAATCCCTGATGCTGATAAGTAATTTAGTAACATGACGATAATGTTAAGACGTTGGAAGGAAGCGAGAAGCAATGTTTCCATAGATCCGGGCATCATGTGTTGTCTTGTGCAGAAATTAGTTTTTTTCCCCCATCGTGCCCCAGGTGTTAGTTTTTCAGTAATTATTATCAGCGCCAATGGGCAATCAGCCGGTCAATAATACATTTAGAGATGCAGGAGCACGCACCCGACAAGCTGCAGCAAACACTCGCCCATTGATCCTGGTGATTACAGGGAGGAGGCGGCTGCTGCATTGTGTCCTCCATACCGGGGCTTGTCCGCTGAGCTGGACTTGATGCTGTCCAGTTGAGACCAGTTGAATCATCACACATGTTGTCATAGCTGCCGGGAAGCCTGCGGATCAGCGTTCTGGTCACACATTGCAGAATTGGACATAGCGATGTGTGATGTGTACGAGATTTAACATGCCGGGAAAGGAGATTTGTCAATGGGATGAAAGTGACAATAGAAATAATTGGCACCAGGAATGTCATGTAGGAGCACAGACTAATATATATATAATATTACTCTAGTATATGAAGAGGAATGTTCCTGACACATGGTTTCTTATATTCCAACCATGTGAATGTGTATAATGAGCAATATCTATAATGAGGAATAATGGAGGATTAGCACAGCCCCGAGACCATCCTGGAAGAAAGTTCTTACTTCTTACTCCCATTTCTTTTAATTCCAGCCATAATCTTGTCTACTAAACCTGTATTAAATAAACTTCTGCAAAAAAGATGGTGATTTTCTGAAATGAGATGTCACAGTAACAGAAGTTCTGCTGTGGAAGAAGTGTGGATGTTCTGCCTAGTATTCTCCATGCAGACTAATGTGTGGTCTTGCAAGGTCTCAAAAAAGATTTGCAAAAAAATTATAAAATAAATCATGGACTCACTGGTTCTAAGACTGAGCTGTGAGGCCGCCCCCTAAATATAGAACCAGAACCAGTCCTATTCCTACCCACAATGTAGCGCAGACACCCTTCTCCCTCCCGGCGAAATGATCTGCAGACTTTACTGTGTTTCTGCCTGTTTTTGCACACTTAGCCTTATTAGTTTGTGGTTCGCTGTCTTAAATTGGCGCAGACCTGCATTGGTTTTGTGTGCAAGAACCACCGCAAAGGACACGTTGCTTTTGTTCCCTACATAGAATAAGTGACATCATTTTATATATCATATGTTTCCTATTCTAAGGATCTCACCAGTCCCAGAACACTGATCTTTTAATGGTGGCTGTGCCTGGTATTACACCCGTAATATGAATGTATAAAACATTATGTTTCTATGTTCTGGACTTGTCCCTATGTGGTGATGAGGCAGACATCGGTGCACACTGCGGCGCCCCCTTCCCTGTATAATTGAAGTGTACCAGGCATTTACCAATATCTATTCCTAAACGTAACATTTAACCCGGGCACAGCTGCCGTCATCTCTTCTCATTTATCACTTTGCTACAATGAAAAAAGAATTAATTGAAATTCTCCTCACCTTCCCCCCCACGACTAAGCACACATGTCCATCAAAGCAAACAGCGCTTCCCTTTAATGGCAGCGCGCGCCTTCCCGTAATTATTTATTCCGTATTGTTTTAATCATTTTTTGCTTTGATATGTTTTGTCTTTGGGTCTCGTTTGTTCTATCGCTGGACGGCTTATTTCATCTTTCATTTTTGAGAATATTGGAATAAAGGTTTCAATGTCCAGAATCGGGGAGATGAGATGAGTTGTAGTCCGGGGTATATGAGCAGTGAGTGTAGCATTTATTTCCTCGTATACTTTGTCTATTTGCTCTGATCTAATGGTTTATCAGGGCACGTTGTAAGTTGTTGTGTTGAAAAACAGAATTTTGAAAATCTGAATAATATTTTTATGCTTTATGTTTTATATATAAGATACAAACTGTAGTAAAATAATACTGAATTATTAGGCAGCATGTTTATTAGATTTGGTAAAACTGTCACAAAAAAAATTTAATGTGTGGACCGGCTTAGACACACATGGATATCAGGCGCGTTCCCTTCGTTTTTTGAGATGGCGGCACATGACTGCACAAAATTCAGTACAGGCGGTCCCCTACTTAAGAACACTCGACTTACATACGACCCCTAGTTACAAACGGACCTCTGGATGTTGGTAATTTACTGTAATTTGGCCTTAGGCTACAATGATCAGCTGTAACAGTTATCACAGGTGTCTATAATGGAGCTTTATTGGTAATCCTGATTCTTATGACAATCCAACATTTTTAAAAATCCAATTGTCACAGAGACCAAAAAAGTTCTGGCTGGGATTACAATGATAAAATATACAGTTCCGACTTACATACAAACTCAACTTAAGAACAAACCTACAGACCCTGTCTTGTATGTAACCCGGGGACTCCCTGTATTTTCATTGGGTCAGTACCCACAGCGCAATGAAAACACAACCAAAATGCGCCGTGTGAACGCGCCCTAAGGCCTATGATTTGAGAGTGATCAAAAAAGAGAAGATGAATATCATGAAAAATGCAGTACGGCTTTAACATTTTCAAGAGTATTAATGCATTTCAGGTATTTTATAAGATAAATAAGTAATATAAATAAAGGGAAACTTAACCTGGGTGTGTTTTGTTTTATAATAAATAAAAATCAAAGGGTCTCCCTTTGGAAATAAGAAGGTTGTATCACATCAGTTACATCTCTATGAGCTATTGAAAATAACAAGAACAGTTTTACACAATAAGATCCGCCTGACATGTACATTTATCATAAAGTAAGAAACTAATAGGACGATATATATGAGGGTTGTGGGTTTGGACTTGGATCGCCAGTAGAGTTCTGGAAAGGCTCAGTAGTGTTGTGTACCTTCTACATCCCTCTAATACATGCGTCACACACATCATATATGTAGAATAAATATGTAGGAGCGCTGGCTGTAACCTTGACACGGACTGAAGCTATTGCTGCTCGGAGTCCACATCAGCTTTTAACCTTCCCCTCTACATCTCCTCAAGGTCTCTGTATAATTAGAGGCTGCTTTTAATTATTATTCATATGCATATGCCTGCACTTCATCTCTCATCCTGATCCCCCATTTAATAAAAACCTAAATTATGCTGTAAAAGTGGAAACTGGCTAATATATCAGTATATACCCAACATCGAACAAGCACAACTAAATATATGACATTCACAATGGGACAAATGCATTCAGATTCTATCCGGTCCTTTTCACTTATAATTTAATTTTCCATTTTTTTTTTATTATATAAAATTACCCACAGTTCAATGCAGCTTTCTTGCATATTTCTCATGTTGAACTGTGAAGACAAATAAGACTTTTGTGTGTGTTTGCAATTTCAGTAAAAATCTAAATTATTTAAATTTTTCCAAAAAATAAAAGCGCATTAAAATAAAGAATTTATCCCTTGATAAACATGATTGAAGGATAAAAGGAAGGCAACTCTGTCTAGTTATTAACAGGGTTGTCCAGAGATTTGAAAAATATAGCTGCTTTATTAAAAAAAACTGCTTCTACCTAACTATGAGTAGTGTATGATATTACAACTAAGCTCCATTCATCTCTATTTAGCTGCAATACCAGCACTAACCATTGTCAGGTGTGCTGCTGTTTTCGGAAGTAAGCAGCCATGATTTTCTACTTCCAGACAACTCCTTCAAGTGTACCAAGTGTTTGGTATCTCTGTAATATTAGTGACCCATAAAATGCTGTTGTAGTGAACTGCACAAAATGTAAAACTTAGACCATTACCCCTCATTGTCCTAAAAAGGGTAAAATGGGAAAAAAAATGGTTTAAGGAATAATAATAATAATAATAATAATAATTCTTTATTTATATAGCGCACACAGATTACGCAGCGCTGCACAAGCATATCAAATTGGTCCGTGATGCTGAAAACTATGATCTGTCCTACAAAAAACCCCATCCCCCTGTCTCTCTTCTCGAAATGTCATTTAGAAAATAGAATTTACATACATTGTAGCTTTTTATCTCCTTGTTTGTTCAAATACATCTAGAGAAACAAATTGGACTTTGGAGTGTAATAAAAGAATAGGAGGGCGCTGCTCACAAGAGCTGACAATCCGTATAGAGACCACGTCATTGCAGCATGTAGATCACACGCTTATAATGATGCATCTTCTATAATATTGTGCTCATTTCCTGCCTAAATTGCTCTTATGGTTCCCCTCCCCCCAGGTTGGAATTGAATTAGTTGCCGTTTCTGCTTTATTCTTGCAGAATTCTTTTTTTGAAGGTTTTTTTTAAATTATGTGAAAAAAAGGGAAAAAAAAAACCTGTGGCAGATGCAGTGAGATGTAAATGGTAATTGGCTTTGTACCGGGCTAATTTGATTCCCAATACATGACGGGTTCCCATTATTAGGAGCCTTTTTCTTGTATACATTGCTGGGCTGCAGCTACAGATGTGCTCATTTCCCCGGCTGTCAGTCCCCTCCATGGTCTTGTGTAGATGCGAATTTCTCTGCCTATTTATTTAGCAGAAAACCAATCGCTGGCCCCACCCCCAGGCTTCCTATGTTTAGCACGTTACGTGCCGTCCTTATACTCTGGGAAAGTGCGTATTAAGAAGTATCACACTTCCAGTTATATGAAGGAAGATGAGATTATTTCCATCTGGACAGCTGCTGGAAATAGCCACTAGATCAACGTCTCCGAATTGGGCCTAGAAATCATGGCTGGATCAATGCCAGGGTGCTCCGCGCGAGCCAGTCATTTTTATGATCAGATGCAGGTTGTTTATTGGATATCATCAGGAATATGAATGTATGAGCTTATAGGTTATGAGACCTATCAGACTGGGCTGATTGTGTCCCAGTGTATACAGTCAGATCCATGCTCTTTATTTAGGACTTCACCTCAACAACACAGTGGACCCTTTCATCATTTAACCTGAAAAAAAAACACTTTTTAATTTTTTGGGGAATTTATGAGATTTCTATTCTAATTCGCCAATTAAAGGATTTATTGATTATCGAAGATGATCCTTGTATAGTGTTTGTTATATCAGGACCAATATTCATCCTGTATGATGGAGAACTAGGTGCAAAATGCAGACTGTATATGTAAAAACATTGCAAATCCTGTCCCAGCCAGGGGGTCTAATGGATTGCACAGACAGGGTGGTACAGGGTGCAGCTCGCAAAAGAGCATCATCTTCATCCATCTCAGGGAAGGGATGAATAAGCCTCAGCTTTCCATGAGATTGCGGGGATAGCCGTATCCCTAGTATTAGGCTGTCCTTGCTGTTACTGCTGCACCCTAGGAAGACCCCATAAGATCTGCTGTTTTGGAGAGGATCCAGCCAATGGGATGACCATTGCCGAAATATCTCAGACCCTTGGGCCACACCTCAGCTTCAATGCCATCCTGCCTTGTATACCCAGCACATGATGAGATAATCCATGTTATTCTCATCACCTTCCCGGATATTTGTGATGGGTTTATTCATCCACTTCCCATAGGTTTTTATAGGGGAACGTTAGCCTTTAATAACCCAGGTGGTATTTTTTGTGCTTCTGGTCACTGTTTCTCGCTCCACTTTTAGTGTCCTGAAATCCGTCCTCGAGGGAGCGGTATAATGGTTTCTATAAAGACAGAACGGTGATGGGCTTGGCAGGTGCTGCTGTAGGATTAGCGATTGTGCATTATCGCCTCCACTCACTCCAACGCACCCCCCCCCCCCCCCCCTGCTCTCCTTCCCTCCTGTCTTTCTATGGAACAAAAAAAAAAATACAATTTTCTCTAAAGCTGCTATTTGCTGCCATTTTATACACGCTTGAAATGTGTCAGAGGGGTCACAGATTCCATCTCTCTCCCCCCTCCGATCCCTCCCGGCTGCATGTAATGTGCATAAGAACTCTGATTGCTGCTTACACCAGGGAGGGGGGAGGTTATCCGCTCTTTATCATTTTTCTCACAACTTCATTAACCTCTTCTTGGCTTGATCCACATTTCTGTATTAACTCTGTAACTCTTACAGATGGACATGTTTTTCCTGCATCGCCTCGATCAGAGTCTAATTGATATGTCTCGGTCTACGGAAACCCAATCTAACATATCCATTGACTTGTAGGCGTCCATAGAATAGATACAGTAGAGTTATCTTTATATATAATATATAAATTTATGTCCCCACAAATCTGTTTCCTCCTCGACAGTCTTTGACCTTGAAGATTCTTCCATGTAATCTCTTCCTATTTGGAAACCTGCTGAGTTTCTCAATTGACACGTGTCTTTTCTCCGAGACCCGCTAAGCGCTAGTCTATCAACACCTTCCCGCTTGGATAGCTGCAGAATATAGATGCTCAGCCCTGCTCTGCTCGGTGACAGCAGGTAGCTGGCCGTGGTCATGCTGGGCGGGGGGCTTTCTGTGATTGGGGGCAAAACTGGTGCAGAATGTTGTGGTTGGGAGGTGGCGGTTTCCTTTGTGTGACAATCAAGAGGTTTCTGGGGTGACATGGTAACCGCAAGCAGGGAGCTCTGTGATTGGACGCTTCGACGGCGCACAATACATTGCAGCAAAGAGTCCTGTTGACACAGTGACAACACTTCAGCGACAGCAGTTCTTTCATGGCAGAATAGAGATGTTACCAATACATATGAGCATATGACACTGGTTGTGTATATTCTCTACATACAGCTCTTTATTCATGCAAGGAAGGTGACCACTCACATTGCCCCCTGTCCTCATTGGGACTTAAAACCTAAATTACCAAATTTACCTTTTGGTTTTTGGGAGGAAACTAGAGTAACTTGTGCAAAAAAAGGGAAAACACAATGCAAAAGTTTCTAAAGTTTTGCCCATGGGTGGATTCAAAGGTGTAGAAGGTAGAATCTGCAAGAATAAATGTTCTATACTGGATTCTAAACCCGCATCAGAAATTCCAGTTTTTTTTATTCTCTCAGGGATGTAGGATTTTTCCTTTGGAAAAAAAAAATCTTGATTTATTCATATATATTCATATCTTCATCTTCTGGAACATCATAATAACGCTTCAAATCCTGAAATCCATTGTGAATTTCTCGTGACTATTGCCTTTAGAATCATTAGGCCCAATTTTCTCATGTCTAGCAATGGCACTTTTCTTATATGAGCCCTTCTTGTCCATGTAGCAGCTTGTAGCCACTGCATCTGTCAGCTCCCTCTTCCCTGCAGCTGAGTTATACTGAGTTATCCACAGTTAAAGTTGTAGTCAGGATTTGGAGCTGTATAATAAAATAACAATCTTGACTGTAATGTGCCTGTGGCACCCAGAAACTCCATCCTATAGGTATTATAGGTAAAATTTTCCACTTTAAAATGACACCATAAGTTTATAGTTGCACAGTTTAGAACATGTAGAGATTTGTAACTTGGGCTTATTTTCTGGGTAGCCGTACTTTGAAAAGTCAGAAAAAACATGGCAGGGATCAAATTGGGTACAAGACTTATTTTTGGATCCCCTTGCATTCTTAATTTT
Organism: Engystomops pustulosus; assembly: GCF_040894005.1. Taxonomy (NCBI): domain Eukaryota; kingdom Metazoa; phylum Chordata; class Amphibia; order Anura; family Leptodactylidae; genus Engystomops; species Engystomops pustulosus. The sequence goes on from NC_092420.1 coordinate 74,300,051, forward strand.
TTAACAAATATTTTTCAAAATAAGGTCAGGCTGCTCACAGGTATTTTGTGTGCAGTTACTGTCACAGTATGTTCTGTAGATCCCTCCCTGGATCCGAGTAATCAGTGCAGCTAAATATCTGATTGATCCAGCACCAAAACGCTCCAGTTATTTAAAAAGTTTTGTCTTCAGAGTTTGAGAATTTCCAGTTGCTCCATAAAAGAATCCAGTACAGGTACAGGTAACGTCATATCACCTATCATGGCTTAATTCTCTATCACCCATGAATGTTCTTACACCTTTAACTAGACTGGATGGATGTTGAGCCGCTACAGGTTGTCTGTGTTTATCTCTCCGGCTTTGGTCTATGTTCCGGTTATTTCACATTGACAGGTTCAATCTGTGCCCAGCCATAGTATTAATAGCAGGGCAAATCCCAGCTGCTCCGCATATAAACTCTACATTGTCCCCAGGGACCTCTGTAGTGCTAATGATTCCCTACTCGCCCCCTCCAAGTGTCAGTCTATCTGTGTGTCCTTGCCCCGGTATATCCTCCACCTCCGCACTCCCACCAGTCACTAATAGCTTCTGTCTCTTTAATAAAAAGGAGCACATTTTCATTTTCCAATATTCCTGGGACCACATCTGCTCTGATAATTACCTCCGTGGCCCGAGGCGGGCGACTGCGGAGCACCTTCCATAATGTGGCTACCTGTTATATTAGAGATGCCTGCGGCTGGAAGCCATGTGCAGAGTGCGAGAAATCTCCCCTTTCCATCAGATAGTCATAATGAGTGTTTAATCTGTGTGATACAGTTCTTAGACTAATAGGAGAGTCTCTACTAAACTGGAGATTTATAGCGCATTCCCTCTGATGTGCGAGCCGTGCGCACAACTCATTAGAAATATAAATGCCCACGAGGCTGAACCTACTGAAAGACCAGGGTAAGCGCTGTACTGTGCTTCATTATGCTAGGGATGTGGTGAGGTGCTTCCTGAGACATCTACAAAATTCATTAAATTGTGCATCATTCCAATTCGGGGGCAGATTAGGACTGCTGTGTGCCCCGGACTGTAGGAGAAGTGGGGACAGGGCTAGCTGTTATTAATGGCTTGATATTTACTGCCTCGAATGGTACCAGAACCAAGCTTTTGGAAAAGGAGGCAGTGTTCCTTCTGTCACCTTCACTTCTGCAGCTTAAGGACCTTTGGAGGACCTTCAAAGGTCCTGGAAGGGTTCTTGTATACTTGTGTATTGAGAGCTGGCACACATGTATGAGACTCGCATGTCTTGAGCTCCCTTTAATCTCTACAGGCAGTTCCATACTTGGTGGACAGGCCGTCCTTGTTTTAATCTGTCATTAGTTATATTAGAGAAGATTTTGGGGACCCATGTATCTCTGAGCTATCCTCAAATGCCACATGTCATCTTCCCCCTCCCCCTCCCTTTCTCCCCACTTTGGGGGTCATGAGCCCATTACGTCTTTCTACCCTGCTTCCTCCGGAGGGTATTGAAGTCACTGGGTGGGTGAATTCTTACTGTAATTCCCCCTGGCCTCCACTGAGCATATACGGCGCCCAACAGAAGGGAGAATCCCAGTATAGTCACTTACCATTAAAGGGCAGTCACCTCGCTGGGAGCCGGCCTTAACCTCAACCAGCCAATGTTCACACCTCCTGGAGGAGGCACCAGTCCACGTGTCCCAAAATAGAAATATATCATATATTAGCATATCTCACATATGGCAAAAACTGCAATGTCAACCCAGTATTAGGCTGCATTCACACACATGTATGGGGGACGGATATACGGCTGACATATGTATGGGCTCACGGTCCTGTACGGGAGCGGTACGGTGCAGCACACATGTGGCACCGTACCGCTCTGTAGCCCGTAGAAAGATAAGACATGATACGACGCTGTGCGCTGTATAGTCCTATGGAGAGGGGCGGGGGTGAGCGGTGCTCCTCTCCGCAGCGCCGGTGTATGCCAGCCGTACTACGGTAGGCGGGCATACATCGTGTGCATGTAGCCTAAGATGGGTGCCCCAGTTTACTTAAATAAGCCCTGTCAGATTGATTGGGATCTTAAACCAAGTACATGTCCTATGGATCCCAAGTCAACCTTTCTTAAGTCTTTACATGCTGAAAAATTAAAAAAAAAGCTTATACTTGCCTACTGAAGATCCCGATGCGGTGAATGAAGCTGGGGTGATGTCCCGGCCACGTTGCGCATGTGCTGTACCTGAGGGTGTGCAACTCCACCTTCACTTGCTGCATTCTGGAATGAACATTGATATCTTCATCCATGTATTTAGTGCTCAATGCTGTATTCTTCTCCACTTGCATTTGTATTGTGAGTGTATGATCCTTCACATGAGTAGACGCCTCTCTAGTTATATCGACTTGTGCTCCATATATCTTCACTTACTAATTGTATTAGTCGGTATAAGAGCCTTTTAACAATGTTGTACCCAAATCTTATTGTAAGAGCAGTCACTGGACGGCCGCAGGAAGCGGTGAAGCCTCTGATCCTTTCCATTACCTGTCTAATGGTCTCCTGTCCATGGAAATAATCCAATCACCGCTATGTTCCGGACAGATTCCTCCTCTGACTCTTTCAGATTGATCCCAGAAACCTTGGAGGATAGACGTGGGAGGCCTGGAATGTGTCCCTCCGCCGCTGCCAGACCCCGCTACTGTTTATGCCAAAGCCACGGTTTTTGTCTCTGACCATTAAACTCTGAAGTTCTCCCCAGGTTTCAGGAGAAGAAAGGGAGTAATTTGCTAATGTCATTCACTGGAATGTTACATAATCCGGTTTCTTTCTGCCTATTAAGGGTTTAGTTGCTTGGATGTGACTTTACGTAGGAGTCCGTGTATTTTCAGAATAATAGACCAGGAATGGAAAGGTTACATCTATTATTACATCCCGTTCATATTCCTGATGCTACAGATCTGGAGCACTAACCCTTGCTAAGGGAAATGTGAAGAAAGGAGGTTTTGTAATAGGCCGTATAATGGAGTACGGGGCATCTTGACATTTACTGCAGTCGAGTAAGCAGTGCCACGAATTCTGGCTTATTGTCCCGCTATTCACTTCTATAATGGATGTATTGTAAGGATCATCCATAATATTCAGCACACTGCATACTTGTTGGTTTTGATCTTATTCGTATTGATTGTCTATCTTTGTAGTAGGTCATCTATATCAGAACAGCAGGGGTCCGACACCCGCACCCAACATGGATATCATTGTCTAGGCAGGGGACGGAGAAGAAAGTAAAAAGTAGCTGCTTTATATCTATTTATGTATCAGATGGTAAAATTGTACAGCTATGTCTGTCTTTGCATGTAGATGGGGTTTTAATGCACAGGTGTGAATGAGCCCTTAGGGGTACTCCTAACTACCGGATTTTGCTTTTTAACATTCAAAAGAACAAAGAAATTGTATAGAAATACTTGTCTCACTGCTCCCCTGATTTCTGTGCTTCCACTGATGACATTCTGACAAAGACACTGGTTATAGCAGACGCCACCAAGGTCACCACCGCAGAGGTCACATGTCTGTCAGGAAATGTCATTGATGCAGACCAGGGTACAAAATTGACAGGGGGTCAGCAAAACAGCAGTACCCATCTATTCACTCATCAATCACTTTGTGCATTTTATATAAAACTTTAAAAAACGCTCCGTGGCGTGATGTGTTTTGGAAAAAAAAAAATAAATTCCCACTGACCCTATAACATCAGAACATACAGAGATACTGGTGTTGTGGATGACTGATTATTGATCAGAATATAAAGCCTCCACTTATGGTTGGTAACGGCCCTTGTGGATAGAAACTGCATCCCTTCCTATCATTCAGACATTATCATCAGGTTTTGGATGGGGCGTTTCCTGCGGTTTCAGTCTCTGTGTAGAATGGCGGCCACAAGGTTATTCTTTTTGTGCATTTTGCGGGAGCACATGGGTAATTGGACCTCCTGGTGTGAGATCTAATAGAGGTCACTGGCAGGATACCCAGCTCTCCCGGCATCACGGGATTTGGCTGACCAATTATCGAGCGCTGTTCCTGTGACTACACTTGTTATTTCAGTATATTATCATCGTTGGCCGTCATGGATTCATCCGGATATTAAAAAAGCAATAAAAGAACGGCTGGTAAGATGTTGTATGTGTTACTGGGCAAACGGCACACGGGCGTGGGGGAGGATTATCCATCTGCGGCAGCGTCTACTGTTATACATGTGTGTTTATTAATGCAGAAGACATCAGAGCCGGGTTTAAAGAGGAATTTGCTCACACTTAAAGTAAATCTTAATGCAGGATATAATCGTGGCAGAAAGCTGAGATATATAGGATTGGAGCTGGATTTCCTAGTACAAAGACTCCTAGGAGAGACAATAAGAGTCCTGATTCCCCCGCCCACACACAGTGATTGGTATTGAGAATCCCGATTACCCCACCCACACACAGTGTTTGACAGGGAGAGTCCTGATTACCCCACCCACACACAGTGATTGGTAACAAGAATCCTCATTACCCCAACCACACACAGTGATTGGTATTGAGAATCCCGATTACCCCACCCACACACAGTGATTGGTATTGAGAATCCCGATTACCCCACCCACACACAGTGTTTGACAGGGAGAGTCCTGATTACCCCGCCCACACACAGTGATTTGGTAGTGAGAGTCCTGATTACCCCACCCACACACAGTGTTTGACAGGGAGAGTCCTGATTACCCCGCCCACACACAGTGATTTGGTAGTGAGAATCCTGATTACCCCACCCACACACAGTGATTGACAGGGAGAGTCCTGATTACCCCGCCCACACAGTGATTTGGTAGTGAGAATCCTGATTACCCCACCCACACACAGTGATTTGGTAGTGAGAATCCTGATTACCCCGCCCACACACAGTGATTTGGTAGCGAGAATCCTGATTACCCCACCCACACACAGTGATTTGGTAGCGAGAATCCTGATTACCCCGCCCACACACAGTGATTTGGTAGCGAGAATCCTGATTACCCCGCCCACACACAGTGATTTGGTAGCGAGAATCCTGATTACCCCGCCCACACACAGTGATTTGGTAGTGAGAATCCTGATTACCCCACCCACACACAGTGATTTGGTAGTGAGAATCCTGATTACCCCACCCACACACAGTGATTTGGTAGTGAGAGTCCTGATTACCCCACCCACACACAGTGATTTGGTAGCGAGAATCCTGATTACCCCACCCACACACAGTGATTTGGTAGCGAGAATCCTGATTACCCCACCCACACACAGTGATTTGGTAGCGAGAATCCTGATTACCCCGCCCACACACAGTGATTTGGTAGTGAGAATCCTGATTACCCCGCCCACACACAGTGATTGACAGGGAGAGTCCTGATTACCCCACCCACACACAGTGATTTGGTAGTGAGAATCCTGATTACCCCGCCCACACACAGTGATTTGGTAGCGAGAATCCTGATTACCCCACCCACACACAGTGATTTGGTAGCGAGAATCCTGATTACCCCGCCCACACACAGTGATTTGGTAGCGAGAATCCTGATTACCCCGCCCACACACAGTGATTTGGTAGCGAGAATCCTGATTACCCCGCCCACACACAGTGATTTGGTAGCGAGAATCCTGATTACCCCGCCCACACACAGTGATTGACAGGGAGAGTCCTGATTACCCCACCCACACACAGTGATTTGGTAGTGAGAATCCTGATTACCCCGCCCACACACAGTGATTGACAGGGAGAGTCCTGCTCCCATCAGGGCAGGAGGCAGTTTTGCTTTAGGTGAGATCCGCACCTTCAGTCCTGTTGCACTGGGTTTTATTGTAGAATATAGCTGTTCAATTTCCTGCAGCGCCACCACTGTGCCAAATAAAGAATTGTGCTAATAAAACCACTGGGTTGTCGTGTATTGCTTAGATGGGTTAGCGGTGGCTTTGTTGATGTCCTTAAAGTTTGTAGTATCTCTCTAGTAACACTCCTATCCTGTATGCTGTTTGCCTTTAGCTATACTCTTATATATATACCATAACCTAGAAGGTTGTATAGAAATATGTGCCGGTAGTGTTCAGATTTTTCTCTTTCTACCCTTTCCCTACTCCCCCTACACGTCTGTATACAAGGCCAGCGCTCCCTATTATATGGCCTTGGAGCGCTGCTAGGAAACATATTATATGTTGTCACGGCCATGGCGGGTGATATGTAAGATTTTGCATATCCATTATGTTTTTATGTTTTTTTTTTTCTTTTTAGCAGATTTATATAATGGGGGGGGAGGGGGAGGGGGGAGTTGTGAATGTTATGAGAGAGCTGTGATCTGTGAATATCCTCGAGCAGAGACCTGTAGGACTTGGCTGCTGTGATCACGGGCACATCGCATGTGTGAATCTCACTCGCCTAATGTGGCAGACATCCACGATATGTGCTGGACTGGACGCCATCGCTGGAGAGATAACATTAACGTATAGATGTGCACTAGTCCATAGGGATTACTAAGGAGTATGGAAAGGTTGCGTCTTAATGGGACAAGCTCCATAAAAACGCCAAACTTTCCCAGAAGCAGATGTTAAAGATTCTGAGATAAAGTCTTGAAATGTCTTAACTATTTGCTGATTTCCTTTCCGGTTTTGGCGTCTCCCCATTATGACCACCATGCCCTCCCCCCTTTTGTCTTGCAGTAACAGACGAAGACAACGTAAAACGTTATTTTGCCAAGTTTGAAGAGAAATTCTTCCAGACGTGTGAGAAGGAACTTGCCAAAATCAACACCTTTTATTCAGGTAAATACGTCCGTGTAAGCTTTGTGTATAAGAAGTGCATGGCCGCCCTGTACCTGCTATTACATGCACCCCATGGGGGAGATTTATCTGAAGTATCTGAGAGCAGAATGGCTCTATTTGCTCATGGCAACCAATCAGAGCTCAGCTTTCATTTTCCCACAGCTGTTTGTGAAATTATAGCTGAGCTCTGATTGGTTTCCATGGGGAACTAGAACTAGTTTTACCTCAGACACTTCTGATAAATCTCCCCCAGTGACCGTGACCTTATGTTTTATTGCAGAAAAGTTGGCGGAAGCTCAACGCCGCTCAGCGACCCTCCAAAATGAACTGCAGTCTTCACTGGATGCACAAAGGGAAAGCAGCCGGGTACCAGCACTCAGGCAGCGGAGGAAGGCTGTCTTCACCCTCTCACACGAGGAGAGAGTCCAGCACAGAAACATTCGGGACCTGAAGCTGGCTTTCAGCGAGTTCTATCTCAGCCTAATCCTACTGCAAAATTACCAGGTACAATGTGCTATCAGGAATGGTATCACCCCACAAGTCTCTGACCAACCACAGTAGAGATTGTTCAATATCATTTTCTTATATCTCTTTTTCATGGCTGTCTTGGGGCTTGTGCACAAAAACCTCTGCTCACCTGGGCCATAACCCGGGCGAGCAGGGAGGGGGGAAGTGAGCGCTCCTTACCTCTCCCCTCTCCATAGAAAGCTTAGTGTCATATTAATAAATTGGACATGTCCTGCACTCTGCTGTGTGCTCACTGCATTGTGATTAGGTGCCATAGAACTCAACGTGGGCTGCTAATTGTGCAGCCTTGTGCAACCGGCCTCCATATGATCGAGTGCATGTGACCTTATATAGACCTTTTCTTTTGGGGCACATCCAGCTCCACCTTCCTTGTCCACTGTTAGGCCCCACTATTATGACCATGCAGCAGTACATACGCCCCCCCATAGTCCGGCAATGGCCGCACAGAGCGTTACAGTGCTGCACATGGGAAAAAGAAAAGACATGTCCTATCTTTCCCTGTGTTACAGGCCGCACGTAATGCATTGCAATGGAGAGGGCAAGGGTCACCTCTCCTGCCCCTCCCGCAGTTTACTTATGCCTGGCCATAGTCGTGTAGGCATTCGTCAGTGTAAATGCAGCCTTCGGCCTCAAGCACCTGAATGTAGTTTTTGGACTTATTCTGGCCATTGTTTTCCAGTCCTGTTTATGAGGGGACTGTCCTATTCCTGCCCATGTTTGCAGCACAGTTTGTGTTTTACAGTCTGCTGTGTGTGAACAGACCCTGATGACACATGTTTCTAGTCCTGCAGCATGGTGTCACCTTTAGCCAGTCGCATAACAGTCTGTTATGACCATCCCTTTAACCAGGTCACTTTTCTCTGTAGATTACCCCTTATTTCTCTTAGGCTATATCTGGGAGTGTCTACAACAGTTCATACAACATTTGTCTTTCCTAATCAACTTATATTCCAGAATTTTGTGCCCATCAGCAGTACATAAACATCACATCCAAAATCACAATCACCACTTATAATGGAACAGGACAACGTGAAACACCAACTTATTCCTTCTGTACAGTCGTCACCCAATCATCCATCATACCTGATATTTAGAAATAAAAAATAAAACATGACCATCTTCATTCTCCATTTTATACATCTCTGTGATTTGTCTCCATCGGTTTTATTTTCACGTCTTGTCCGCCCCTTGTCTAACCAAAACATTGATGTACAATACAGGTTCTTAGTGCAATGCTTGATCACATTTCCAGTGGTCCGAGGCCACAACATGGGAAGGACACTGACAATGTGACCTAATAGGGTGCTTAAAACCTGTTCTGCTCCGGTAAACAAACCCATTTGCTGGTCCGACTCCATAAACACAGAAAGGGAGTGCTTGCAACATACAAAATGATTCTCTCTTTCTGCTGGACCGACTTCAGTGCCAGTACAGTATCAATTCTTACAAAACCAGTGCAGCAGTTCAGTCCGTAGAAAGGGAGTCCTTGCATTATATTTCTGGATGATGCAAGGACTCTGTCTCTGCACTGTGTTCTGTGGAATAGGACCAGCATGCAGGTCCATTTTCTGTGTCTCTGGACGGCCTATTCTGTAAAGTACCCATGTAATGTGACATTGAGAGTCTATTGTACATATTGTTCTAAAATGTTCAGTTCTTGATCCCAGCATGTGTGTCATTGTGGCCCGTCTCCTCTTTCAGTGCTTCTCACACACAGCACATTCTGCGGGCGTTCTGCCATGTCAATTAGCTGGCATCTTGTACAGTAAGTTCTTATTTGCTGCAGTCTTGGTGTAGTCTTAGTCTTGGCACTGATTGGTATCTCCTCAGGAATTTGCTGAGCTGCAAGTATTTGCCTGTTTTATTAATGTGAAGAAAGCAATCTGATCTGTTTTCTTTTTAATTTCACGCCTACAACTAATACAACTACTATTTCTTTCTAGAATCTCAACTTTACAGGGTTCCGCAAAATCCTAAAGAAACATGACAAGATCCTGGACACTGGTCGTGGTGCGGACTGGAGGGTGGCACACGTGGAGGTGGCGCCATTCTACACCTGCAAAAAGATCAATCAGTTGATTTCCGAGACAGAGGTATTTATAGATTCCTTCTGATTATTGGCATCTGAACAAGTCATACACACAGCATTGTGCACCTTATTCATCCAGTGTTCTGGTGGTTTACACTTGGGATACTTGAGGTATACAATGGGGTCACCGCTGCGGCCATTATAGAAGAGAGATAATTATAGGTTTATTGGTTGTTTAACATCACATTTGATGACCTCAGACAACCCCTTTACAGTCAAATTGCAGATATTGCTCTTACAGAAACGTAATAATTAATATTTATATAGCACCACCCTATGCTGCAGACTAAATAAGATATTACAGAGCAGCATGATCAGCTGAAACTCGCAAGAGCTTACAATCTATGAGGAGGAACCATAAATCTGCAGCACAACCTGCATGTAAAATGAATTGGCATAGGATATATTTTTACTGCTGTTTAGCTTTAATTTCATTTACTTTTTCTTTTAGGCTGTAGTGACCAACGAGCTAGAAGATGGAGATAGACAGAAAGCTATGAAGCGTCTACGTGTCCCACCTCTTGGTGCTGCTCAAGTGAGTAATATTAGCTGGTTAAAGGGGTTGTCCAATCACAAAAAGTTATCCCCTAGATTGTTGTTAGGTGGGGTATCCAATGGTGAGACCCTGACAGATCATGAGAATGGGGTTTTTTTTTTGTACCCCAAAATAAATGCAGTGACTTGTGCTGCTCTGTTTATATTGAGTGCAACAGGGGTACAACATTGACCCCATTCTCGTGATCTTGTGAGTGAAAATACCATGGACAATCCCTTTTATGGTCTTGTAACTCTCCATCTTATCCCACTTATCTTAAAGGGAATCAGTCACCAACTTCATAGTGGATTCAACCTATATTTTTAATTTAACCCTATTTTTGAGTTAGCATGTTGTAGGCCTGGGATATACATGAGTTGCAGTCGCTGGTCGGTAGAATACACTGGACTAAAGGCTCATACGATGCACAAAGCAATGCAGCTAATAAAACCTGTGTGTACCTTTTGTGTAATTATAAGATCATTTATAAGATGTGTTTTAGTAACAGAAATCTAGACCTGGTCACCATAAGAAAAACAGGATAAGTGACCAAAACTTTACCCTGCAATGCGACAGTGATACAAATGTATTCATATAATAATCTGACTCTGAACAGAAAGCCAGATTAATAAATCATAAGGTAATCTATGAGTTCTAAGAAAACTCATGTTTGGGGATGAAGCGTCTGCTTTACCTGGTGTCTTCACAGACTTCGGATGAACATCACTTATTCATTATGTGGAAGTGTATAAAGTTGTAGTGACTACTATCTGTTCTCTTCCGCAGCCTGCCCCGGCCTGGACGACATTCAGAGTTGGGTTGTATTGTGGTATATTTATTGTCTTGAACTGTGCTGTTGTTTATACAGGTAAGTGCCCTTCATTTATCACACAGGAATGGTGTCCTCCTAGCAGTATCAGATTGTAAGCTCTGCCACACAGGGCCAGCGTAACATTCTCTTTTTAATTTCTTTTATCCAGGTTATACAACCTATAACATTGGTGAGGTGTGGCCCTTGGTGAGGATTTACAGGGGCGGCTTTCTGCTAGTCGAGTTCCTCTTTCTCCTTGGCATCAATACATATGGCTGGAGACAAGCTGGGGTTAACCATGTCCTCATATTTGAACTAAACCCACGCAACAACCTCTCACATCAGCATCTTTTTGAGGTATGCAATGATATGTCTGGTAAATTATTCATATTCACTAATCCCTAGAACGGGACCTTCACCTGTCTGGAGCGGTCCCCTTCTCGCTAAGAGGTTGAGCATGTGTTCTGACACTCCATTCAGTACTATAGGAGTGTCGAAGAAGTTCTCTGATATCCCCCGGACTGCCATTAATTGTCTATAAAAGTGCTGGAGATAACCGAGTGCTGTGTTCAATTTGCAGCATTCCTATACTATGCGTTATGTTCTAACCCTCACTCCTGTGGATAGAGGATAACTCGCTTAATTGTTACAACCCCATTTTACCCCTTACTGACTTGTGACATAATAGAGTGTCACATGTTGGCTGAGCCCTCTCTATTCAAGGTGGGCATTTGTTGCATATTGCAGCAAACACCCACCAGTAACCCCGGTGGTCCGTGCTGGCACCATTCACGGGTGTTAACCATGTAAATACCTCCAGCAGCTTTGCCGCATGGGCTTTGCCATCTTGGATTTTTTTAACTCATTCATTACAATTGTGCGATTTGCACACTTTAATTGAATGATGTGGTAAATCCCCATATGGTAGCCGGCATGGAATATTAAATACAGTCACTATGACGTGCTATTTTTTCTGCAGAAAACAAGCCCTCTCACAGCTCTTTACATGGAAAAATAAGGGGTTAACCATATTTATATGCTGTCTGCAGAAATGTTACCACAGGCCCTTTATTCATAGTGAGCTACTTTGGAAATCCTCATTTTGTTAGGTGTTACAATAGATTTTAAGATGTAACAAAACATCTCTGGGACTCCCCAGGATTTGGTGCTTACGCAGCCTCAGAGGCTTTTCTATCCGTTATATTGTTAGTGATCCCCCCCACCCCCTTGTACTTTCTGGTGTGTTGCTTTTGGCGTTCTAATACAGAACACAGCCAAGGAGCCATACCTATCCTTTCCATTTGTACTTGAAGAAGGGCTGTTGCCCGAAACGCGTTTACCATTTTGAAAAAATAAAATATTTAAACTGTATCTGAGGATCATCTCCCTAGCAGGCCGTGCCAGTCTCTCTTCACTTAATAAAGGAGCCGCTGTTGACTCCGAAATGCGGTGTGTGCCTGAGATACCAAATAAAATGTTTTTTTTAATCTAAACCTCCTGATGCGCCTATCATGACATCCCCTCCTGGTTACAGTACATGTAATACCGCAGTTGTCACTATTGTCTATTAGTATTATTTTTCGATATCTTCACTGTCCAAGTTGACGCCTGATGAAATGACGGCTTGTAACTAGGCCTGTGACCTGTATACATTAAGCTCTGTGTTCTCTCCAGCTTGCAGGGTTCCTCGGGATGCTGTGGTGCCTCAGCCTTTTTGCCTGCGTCTTCGGCCACCATATTTATTTGCCAATGCAGGTGAATCCACTGGTCCTGTACGGCTTCATGCTGCTCTTCCTCATTAATCCCACTAAAACTTTCTACTACAAGTCTCGCTTCTGGCTCCTTAAGTTATTGGTAAGTTGCTTTTCCAGATTTTTCCTGTTGTCCCCCAAGCCCCCCCTCCCCCCCCCCCCCCCCATCTGACCAGTCTCCATTTTTACTGTTGTAGAGCTGTTTCTATTCAGATAGATCCCTGCATAGTATTTGTCAAAGGATCTCTTAATGTACGTTGTCATGCCCAGCCATGTATCATGCACTAATTCACATTAGATGAGCATCAGCTAAACCCACCATAGTCTTTGTGTCCTGCTGATGACCAGTTAGTACTTGTGATGGTGTCCTCACATTACCCTGGGCCTGGAAGGATTACTCATAGTGCATTTTAACATGCCTGATCTTTTGTCACATGGAAACATTTCGATGACCCCCTACCTTGGCTTTGGTCTCTTATTGATACTCTGATAACTCTGACAGAGATTGGCAACCATGATATTTCCGCCATCACTGGCTGATGATGTCCATAGCCCATGGGATGATGGCTGCCAGTTCACTTCTGTTGCATCAGATTGGTCGCCGATATGGTCCTTTAATATCGCATAGTGCAGCTTTTTGACCTGTCAATCATTGTTTTGGACATCCTGCATTTTTCATGATTTTGAGATGTGTTTTCTCCTTTTAACGTGATCTTTACATTTGTAACATTTTTCACGTCTTATTCCAATGAATCATATAATTTTTCTTCTCCCTCTAGTTCCGAGTCTTCACCGCCCCTTTCCACAAGGTGGGCTTTGCTGATTTCTGGCTCGCTGATCAACTCAATAGTTTGGCTGTAATCCTCATGGACCTGGAGTTTATGATCTGCTTCTACAGCTTTGAACTGCAATGGGATAGTCCAAATGGACTCATCACAGCAGGTAGAGCAGAGCTATATATATTTTATACATTGTGCTGACCACATTGTAAGGTGACATTAGTGGGGTTTCCAGTGGAGGGCGGTTCCCCTAGCGCCATAAGTACTGCTATAAATATTATATAATAATAAATGTAGCTACTCGTCAGGCTAGAGATGGTGCTTGTTATTTCCCAGACTTCTATGTGTTAGGCTACATTCACACAATGTATGCCCACCATACATCGGCACCGGGGAGAGGAGGAGAGGGAGAACGCTGCTCACCCCCTGCCCCTATCCATAGGAATACACAGGCGATGGTGCCGCGTTCCGTAGAAAGATGGGACATGTCCTATCTTTTTACGGGCTACGAAATGGTACGGCGCCGCAAGACGTATATACGCCCCCCATACGTTCGTGTGAATGTAACCTTATACATTCAGTACTGACCCAGAGAGGAAGGAAACACAATATTCACAAAAGTAGTTACTGCAGTAGCAGTCAGCTATATACTGTCCCACTTTATTCGGTCTGTAGGGCTTTCAGTAGTCAGGGATAACACTCAGCATCCTCTCAGCCCATGTCAGTATCGAGGGGTTTGCGTCTCCCGTTCTTGTGGGGGTCTAAGCGCTGAACTTTTGTCACCTGATCTGTGGATAGGAGGTAAATGCTCATTATGAGAGAACCCTGTAAAATACTCCTTTAGGCTACAATGTCCTGACCTTCAGTGAGCCCCTCGCACCAAGCCCATGCCCATAGGAAAGCAGTGGCCGCACAGCATATCAGAGCAGGAATAGGACCTGCTCTATAATTTGTGGTTAGGATGTGCGCTTGCTCCTTGCACCATAACCATGCATCATAGAAGTCAATGGGGGCTGTGAAATAGCTATCTCACGGCTCCCAAAAACATTTGTGTGCATTAGACCAGAGGCGAAGTTCTGCAGGTTCCTTCTCGCCTTTTTTATTAAATAACAGAAGAAAAATGTTGTATCCCACATCTTTTTTTCTCCGCTATTGATAACAGAAGCGTAACAGCAGTTTACCTTCCCTACTTCAAAGTCATGGCTGGGAGGGGAGGGGGGGGGACAGTTCACCTTCCGTTTTTAGTTTTCATTATGTTGTTCTAAAAAGGTGAATATAACGAAAAGTTGAGGCGCAGGTGTGAACGGAGCGTATTTTGACAACATGTTAAATACTTGATAGATTTCAGCAGAATTGATTTAACTCTCCTTTCTATGACCAGTAACCGGAAGGTGTAACACCTATTCATATGGCGTTCGTGCTGTGGTGCAGTGTATTCCAGCCTGGCTGCGTTTTATCCAGTGCCTCAGACGATACAGAGATACCAAGAGAGCTTTCCCCCATCTGGTAAATGCCGGGAAGTATTCTACAACCTTCTTCATGGTGACGTTTGCCGCTCTTTACCAAACACATAAAGGTAAATGAATCCCTCTGTAGACGGCACAATTGTACCCATGCATGCTTAAAGGGAGTGTCCAGGATCTGACCAGAGCACAGCACCTTACCAAGCAGACACCATATGTCGCACAGCGACTGTGTTTGGTATTGCAGCTCAGCCCCAAATAGATCTGAAGTTTTACCAAGCCACATGACAATAGGTTATGAGCTTGAATGACATATGGTGTTCCCCAGTAATCTGAATTTAGCCGCCATCTTAAGGACAGGTACTACTGAAGTAAAGACCTACAATGGGTACATAAAGCCCCTTGTAAAATGCTCATTAATGCCATAAATAAAGCTATATGACATATATTCTTTTTTTTTTACATGAGAAAGGCAGATTATTTCATTGCACATACTGTAAATAGGACTAAATAAGATGTGTGAATAGACCCAAATATACAAAAATAGTAGGAAGCTTCCCATAGTTTGCACTTTTTTCTTTTTCTAACCGATTTTGATATAATTATACAGTTATCGGCTGTACAAGCTTATTATAATATCTACAATGTACATTTGTACCACTTCTCTGAATTCAGCTGATGCATCCATTGACAGCACTCAAGTATCCAACACGCCACCGCTTGAATGTTGTAGTTTCGGTGCATTTCGAATAAAGCTTTCGAATTTGAACAAAAAAAATAGTAAAATAGTATGAAGCTTTTAGTGATGGGACTCTGATGGTCCTGATTCCTGAGCTCTGGGGTGCAGTGTTTATGAGAGGCAATATAATCTAAATCAGCTGGAACTAAAATGGCATTAATTATAGTAAATTCTAAATATGGGTCTATACCTCTTGTTATACGTTGACCTCTATTTGTAACAGTGGAGACAAACAGTAGCAAAGCTGATCAAAATCCGGGCGGCAGAAAAATGAGCAATTCGCCACAATAGTAAAATACATTGGAAATGTTATTTAACAATTATGATGAACTTTAGATTTCTGCATGCCAAGTGCTATATATACTTACTAATACGAAAATATATGTTCACAGATATGAGATTACAGTAGGCTAGAAAGGTGTATCTAGATATGCGAAAAAGTGGTATTACACTGCCCTCTAGTGATCTAGTGTCATAGTGCTTATGGGTGCAGCGTGGCATAAAGCCCAAGACAAAGGGTTTGGCCACATGACATCAACTTTAAAGGGATATTTTAATAAAAAAAAGTGATGTGTCAGCAGATTGTATCTATAGGGCGTGGAAACCACCTTTTACAGTGTGAGACCAATACTAATTTCACGGAACGCCGGTTTGGAATATTTTAAAATCATTGGAACATCACCTCCCCTTTCGTGGCACTTCAGTTTTTCTATTCTATTTTATTTCTTTATTTTTTTTTTTTTATCAGGGGGATATATTACTCAGTTATATACACTCACCGGCCTCTTTATTAGGTACACCATGCTAGTAACGGGTTGGACCCCCTTTTGCCTTCAGAACTGCCTCAATTCTTCGTGGCATAGATTCAACAAGGTGCTGGAAGCATTCCTCAGAGATTTTGGTCCATATTGACATGATGGCATCACACAGTTGCCGCAGATTTGTCGGCTGCACATCCATGATGCGAATCTCCCGTTCCACCACATCCCAAAGATGCTCCATTGGATTGAGATCTGGTGACTGTGGAGGCCATTTGAGTCCAGTGACCTCATTGTCATGTTCAAGAAACCAGTCTGAGATGATTCCAGCATTATGACATGGCGCATTATCCTGCTGAAAGTAGCCATCAGATGTTGGGTACATTGTGGTCATAAAGGGATGGACATGGTCAGCAACAATACTCAGGTAGGCTGTGGCGTTGCAATGATGCTCAATTGGTACCAAGGGGCCCAAAGAGTGCCAAGAAAATATTCCCCACACCATGACACCACCACCACCAGCCTGAACCGTTGATACAAGGCAGGATGGATCCATGCTTTCATGTTGTTGACGCCAAATTCTGACCCTACCATCCGAATGTCGCAGCAGAAATCGAGACTCATCAGACCAGGCAACGTTTTTCCAATCTTCTACTGTCCAATTTCGATGAGCTTGTGCAAATTGTAGCCTCAGTTTCCTGTTCTTAGCTGAAAGGAATGGCACCCGGTGTGGTCTTCTGCTGCTGTAGCCCATCTGCCTCAAAGTTCGACGTACTGTGCGTTCAGAGATGCTCTTCTGCCTACCTTGGTTGTAACGGGTGGCGATTTGAGTCACTGTTGCCTTTCTATCAGCTGGAACCAGTCTGCCCATTCTCCTCTGACCTCTGGCATCAACAAGGCATTTCCGCCCACAGAACTGCCGCTCACTGGATGTTTTTTCTTTTTCGGACCATTCTCTGTAAACCCTAGAGATGGTTGTGCGTGAAAATCCCAGTAGATCAGCAGTTTCTGAAATACTCAGACCAGCCCTTCTGGCACCAACAACCATGCCATGTTCAAAGGCCTCAAATCACCTTTCTTCCCCATACTGATGCTCGGTTTGAACTGCAGGAGATTGTCTTGACCATGTCTACATGCCTAAATGCACTGAGTTGCCTCCATGTGATTGGCTGATAAGAAATTAAGTGTTAACGAGCAGTTGGACAGGTGTACCTAATAAAGTGGCCGGTGAGTGTATAATATAACTCGCCAACATTCTCTTTTATAGGAGGGAAGCGTTACCTAGACACTAGACCCGCACTGGCCCTCATGTATACTGTCAGTGGGTGCTGTGTGCAGAGTCTCCTGTTATTTCCACACTGCTCTTCTTTGCAGACAGGCAATAGTGGGGCTCTGCCCGCCCTCCCCACAAGGCATAATGGTCATTATGGGAACCCTGTAGAAAATCCTAAAAACAGATACACACAGGGCAGTCACAGCAGTTTCTATATTGATTAGAAAGTTTAGCCAATGCTGCTGTATATATTTAAAAAATGTGTAAGATATCTATAAACACAAACGTTAAAAGAATCTACATAAATGTCTACTAGGTCAATTCTCCTAACCATTATATGACCTGTAGCACATCATTGTATGTAAGCTGTAATGTATTTTCCCCATAGCTCAGAGTCACTCGGACGCTCAGGTGTTTTTCTACCTGTGGATCATCAGTTACTTCATCAGTTCTTGTTACACTCTTATCTGGGATCTGAAAATGGATTGGGGCTTATTTGACAAGAATGCAGGGGAGAACACGTTCCTGCGAGAAGAGATTGTGTACCCTCAGAAGGTAGGTGCCCCGTGATCATCCCATGCCCTTACCTGCTGCGTCCATGATTCCTATAAGATCTAATCCCTGTTCCCTCTCCCAGGCTTATTACTACTGTGCAATCATTCAGGACGTGATCCTCCGCTTTGCCTGGACCATTCAGATCTCCCTCACACATCTGAGCCTGCACAACAACGTTTCAGATATTATATCCACCGTCCTCGCTCCTCTGGAAGTCTTTCGGTAAGATCTTGTATAAGTGACTAGTAAGAAAAAAAACCCATTTATATCTATATTTATTTACAATGCAGTTTAGATCTTCTATAGGAGTCTGTCCGCCGCAAAATGCCTCCCAAATCAATAATCCTTGGTTTTCAGGACTATAACGAGACCGGAAACAGACCTTTGTGTTCACAAACCCATGAAGCAATGCAGGGATCACCTAGTGCTCCAGGGGGGTCATATTGGCCTATAGACTAGCACAGGTGCTTCAGCTCTCCTCATACTGGGCAATGCCACCTGAGCAGCACTGATCTCTGTGCCACTGCCCTAAGTTGGCAAATGTGGTTAATTGGACCCATAATTCATACACTTGGAGGCTTATTTGTATATTACGAAAAACATAATTATCTTTTTATTGCTTGATCATTTTGAGGCCTAAAAGGTATGTGTCTGTTCTTGTTATGAGGTGGTACAGATGTATTTTGCAACTAATAGATTCACTTTAAAATTATTTTAGCCAATATAATTCTTAGGTTTCTCCCAGATATTGATTTCATTATTTGGGGGCAGGCTGCATGGAGCTTTTCTTTGCTGGGGAAGGTTGTGACCAATGCATCTCCCACCCTAGGCTTATACTCCAGTCAATAAGTTTTCCCAATTATTTGTGGTAAAATTAGGGAGCTTGGCTGATACGAGTATATACGTTACTTTTATTATACAATGTATATTCTCTTGGCTGATATGGATTGAGAAAGATGCATAATACTGACTGGGCAAAAGAAGAAAATCTTCTGCAACTGTTTCACCCAAAAATGTAGTCTCATATCTTGACACCCAATGTCTGATCATTCAGAAGACAAGGACTGTAAAATAGGACCCAGGGTATTTTGACATGAATCATGTGGTCAGTAGGCGCCCCTTGTGATCTTCCCTCCTGAGTGTTTCCATCCTTTCCCTGACCTTCAGCCGCTTTGTGTGGAACTTCTTCCGACTGGAGAACGAGCATCTGAATAACTGTGGTGAATTCCGTGCCGTGCGGGATATCTCTGTGGCCCCCATGAATGCTGATGACCAAACACTGCTGGAGCAGATGATGGATCAAGAGGATGGTGTCAAGAACCGAGCCAAGAGCAAGACTTGGAAACGGAGCCAGAGCATATCCTTGCGTAGACCTCGTCTGTCCTCACAGTGAGTATAACAGCTGCTGTCGTACCCAGACAGCGAGGTATGTGCCCATGTTATATGAGGCCTCCAGCAAGTATCACACAATATCACAGCTGGACTGCCAGGGACACGCTGCTTAGTGACCTCGGTGCCTTGTGCTTTTGGGATTTCATAGAGGAAAAAGAAGACTTTCATTTTAATTTTCGCAGATGTATGTTAGTGGTGGCTTTTACATATGGCTCCAATGTTGCCACTGTGTCTGCATACCTCATTCCTAAAAATACAATATACCATGTGGTATAAGAAGTGTCCCTTGGATAGGAGAGCTGTATCCATATAAGAATTGGATGAACAGAGCTCTATGAATACATTTGTGTTTACTGATGTATATGCCACATGTCTGGCTCCAGTGTCATTTCAACATTACAAAAACAGTGTAATATCCAGATATATACAGTACATTTAGACAAGCCAGCAGGTATGATGGAAAGTTGGATGAATGATATGGTAACCTCTTCTTTCTGTTGTCCCCTTCAGGAGTAAGGCTCGGGATGCCAAGGTCCTGATCGATGACACCGATGACGAAGCGAACACATGAAGCAGTCACTGCTTCCTAGAAATCCACTCTCCAACCATCTCTTTCAGGCTTTCATCCCCCTTTCTGGCTTCTTTTGATCCTCTATTATCACACCCCATCATTTCGGGACTGGCCTCCTGCCCGCCCCCTTGACCCATTAAAATATTTTGGTTCCACCACAGATTATGGACAGAGGTAACGAAAGAAGCCAAGGACAGACCTTTCTATACCCACGTGTACCAAGCTGGAAAGGACTGTCAAGAGTTGGTGGGTGCTAAGGACATACCTTCCCACCAAATCTCCAATCTTACTGCTTGCCTGACTTCAAAAAGACTTGAAATGTTTTGTTTCTTTGGCTGTGGTGCCGCACAACGACCTGTGCCAGGATTGTTGTCCTAGTCACAGCCGATCATGTTTTGTCTTACATCCTCCTCACCGTCCCCTCCTTCACTTCCCCTTCTCTATATTTGTTTGCATTCATTGATATTTTGTGTTCCCACCCCCCCAGCTGTGCTGGAAGGGGTCCCAATGAAAAAGGGGCTGGGGGAGTGACAGAACTTATTAAGCCTCTTCCTTTAGACTATCATCAGTCCGTTGTTTTAAACCAAAGTTTTGTTTTTGTTGCTACCTTTTTCATCCTTCTATCTCCATTCTTTTTTGCTGGATGCGTTTGGATCCCTCATGCAATCCTAGTGGCTGCACAGCCACGTCCCTGTGTCCCACGGAAGCCAGTCCTGCCTGTACAGGGGCCTGTATTCTGCTCCTTGTAAGAGCTGAGCACTCCCTTTCATAGCCTCAACAGCCTGCACTTGGGGAAGTGTGCCTAATTATTTAGCTGCTGAGTAACTAGAGGCACCGGGGGATGGATTACAGGCCTCCTAGGACAGGGCGGTGTAAAGTCCTATATTACTGCCAGACAAGTGACATGCAGGAGACGCGTGTGACTTGTGATAGGCTCATACTGCTGTCATTGCTGCCTTCTGGGTTCTACCCACATTTGCCAGCAGACCTCCCCACAAGGGCTGACAATAGGGAAACCAGTCTTAATCCCCTCCATCCCCTCCTTATCTAGCACTGCAATAGATGCACAAGGGGGGCAGCTAAGTGTAAAACATTGCATCAAGTTTTAGAAACCAAGTGCTTGGCTTTGAAGAGTTCATTCTCACCTTCTCCATGAGACAGGTTCTGACGTATGACCAGGCTGCCCCCTCTCATACCCATTTGCTTTCTCCAGTTAGTGCAAGGACAATCTTTTCGACTAGACCTCTGCTTGGTGACAATTTTACCTCTCCAAGGTTCTCCTCTGTCAGCACTTCTCCTCCCTCCTGCGGGGGAAGCGGTGCTGACTGATGCTGAGGGTTGTGACCGCTGCTTTGTCTTGCTATAGCTGTATATGTGCATTGCTGTTCAGCTTGGCTTCTCTCGTCTGTGCGCATGCTCTTTGTTTTTTCCTTCCAGGTCAAGGAGGGAAAAATGTAGTGTTTTTTAGTAAGGAGCCCAGGCGCCGGGTATAGGGAGAGGGCGCCCGTTACTCCTAGCAGCCCTGCCGGTGTATACAACTGTTCATGAAGGATTGGGGAGATTATTCCAGAAGCAGAACTTCTTACCAGGACAACTGTATTGGAAGGCAACCGCTGGGTTTGCCGTTTGACAGAAGGATCTGGAGTCCGTACATTACTGCCAGATTTCTATAGTGAATAATAACATCTCGGGCTGTCGGTTACATTCCCTAAACTATAACTTACTGTTTACTTGGAAAATACTGCTAGAATTGGAGGAATACCTGGATGGATGCAAGATGCCACCATTGCTTCTTCCACATCAGGCGGCAGCTTTGTGATATCTGCTCTGGTCCTTGGTGGCGGCGCTCGTGGTTTAGCTTCGTTAATTGCACCGGGACCAGTCCATTTGGTTCGGCACACATCTGGAGAGAGAGAACGGACTACTGATGTAACAGGGGCTCCCTCCCCGGCTCAGGCACACGCCTAGCTCACGCTTGGTAGCTGTGATGTAACCAATGTGTTCTTCTCGTGTAAGATGTGGTGTAAGTCCGTGCAGCAAGGGAATCGTGTCTGGAAGAGGAACGTGGAATGCCAGGGAATAAAGGGGAATTAAAGCACACTCCGTCCCTCCCTGCTCCCCTCTCCAGCTCTCTGTCCCCACTGTGAAGCTCCTGCTATAGATGTCCTCAGTATCAGCACTGTGACTTGTTCTTTCTGGTGCATTCCTATGTCGTGTCCCTGCACCCCACATCTCCCACCATCTTTGTTTTCTTCCTCCTCCGTCTCCCCCCACGCCATGCACCGCCATACCCTCCCCCACCTTTCTTTTCTACCCCCCTGTTCCCTCTGGAATGGGGATGATCCTCGCTTGCTCTTCTCTGTGGCTGTGCTGATAGATTTTCGTTCCCTTTGATGGATATTAAGAGTACTTTTTTTTTTTTTTTAATACTGTGGAGTACTTTCTGGTCAGTAGGAACATTTGGCACAAAGTGCTTCTGGTTTGTAGATTGTATAAAACAAATTTATGTGGCTTTATGTGTTTATTTTTTTTCTTTTTTTGTCTTTTTTGGTAAAAGAAAAAAAAAAAAAAGATTGTGTCGTCTGTGTTGATTTTTTTGATTTTTTTATATATTTTTTTCGTCCAGAAGTTGGAGAAATGTATTCCCTACTGTGTACTGGATTGGGATAGCTGCTGAGTATTGGTGTGTGGAGCACACAAAGGTCCAGTTAAAGTCTATGGGAATGACCAGGATAGCTGAGCGCTGAGCTGTGCACTTGTGTCTCCCTAGACAAGACTGTTTTAAAAAATGTCATCAGGATTTGTAAAATAGCCTTCTATGCTTGACCACTTGTGCTTTTCCGAGTGGTCAAGACCCCTGGGCAGCAGGTCTCAGTACTTCCTGCGATTTCCTGTGTCCTGCTGGCTTTCGGCAGAGTCCTAACCACTCCCATGTCATTGATTAGAGGTGCCAAGGGCCTCTGTATGCCCCTCTAACCACTGATTTGAGTGGTGGTCACAGGGCGAAGGGGCATGAGTCCCAGGTCCTGCTGCTGGCGGGTTAAATGACCCGTGGCTCCTATGGATAGAAGAAGTGGTTTACCAGGGTAAGTACAATGTAGGTGACCCTATTAGGTACTTGTACTTAGCCTGGTATACTTTTCTTATTAGTGGCCAACCCCTTACATGCTGGTGTGTGCCCCTCTGTCAGGATCTGCTCTTCTTTTAGCTTCTTATACCCTTGTCTTAAACAAACAAGGCTTTATAAATTATACAAATACATAGCTATTAATTGAGCCGGGAGCCAGGCTCAGGCTCATCTGCAGGTTTTCAAAACTTTTTTTTTATTTGTAATAACCAGGGCATAAGAAGCTGGAAGAATTGAAGATGCTGCCAGATCACAGGTCCTTAAGCCGGCCTGCTGTACAGCAACTCGTGCAGCGGGACCTTGAATTATGTCATTCAAGGTCCTGAAGCACAATCCTGTGTGTTTGCTGCACATTTTTTATTACATTTTTCTAGCAAATCGAGGCAAAAACTTAATGAAATCACGCTCCTGCGACTGCCCTGGAGGGTCTACAGGAAGCATGCCGCGCGTTGTAGAGCTCAGCCTTAGAGGGTCTCTGGTGTAGGGAACGACCCTACGGGAACCTGTCACATACCCCACTAAACTACCAGCCCCTTCAGATGGAGATGGCGATGGAGCTCCATTCTAGAATTTTATGTGAAACCCCTTTTTTTTTTTTTTTTTTTTTTTTTAAATGTCCCCGAAAGCCATGTGAGAATGAGCAGAAGAGTCATATTAAGAAATCATATTAAGGGAATTTTAACTTTCAAACACAAGACTTGTGGCTCTGTGATCTCCAGAACAAGATATGGATATAGTAAATTCTTAGCTACAGATAAAGATCCAATTCCTGCCTTTCACTTGAACTGCTTGTATCTCTAGTTCTGTAGATCAGACCTGATGTGATTCAATGATTAATATAATACCAGAACTACGGTTGTAGCTCTTTAAAGCCTGAGGCCGGCTGCTACACAAACATGTGCAGCCACTGGAACCAGGCCCCTACGTTGGCATATGATGAAGGAACCTAAATTAATGTAGCCCCTCCAGCCTCTAAACCTGACTCGTCTCTGGCTAAAGATGACATTTTTCTGTTCATTTTTATGTGGCTTTGGATTAAATATTGTATAGGTAAATGGGCGATATTTATCATATCTCATATGAGTAGTCTAAAATTTTAGTGGGGGTAAGAGTAGGTTCCCTGAAGTATAATTGGATTATAGAGGGCTCCTTGTGCAGGTTGGTGCGGAGTGTAGATACAAAGAGCAGATCTCTGTGTAGGCCCCAGTACATGCACATGATGAACCCATTCACTCAGTATGAAGTGTCACGTGGGGGGTGAGGAGACCCTTCATAGAAATACAAACTATGAAATGGTAAAAAGTGGTCAATGCTCTATTTTCAACACAAAGCGTGATCCCTGTGCGATTTACTGAGCCCTGAATCTGCCTTTCTCCCAGGGATGATCTGTACATTGTTCTAATCCTGCCGATTCCTTTTTATTGGGATTATGAAATCAATCAGTGATATTAAAAGCTGCATTAAGCTAGAAGCCGGCGAGCAGATGCCAGCACAGAGCCGGGCTGCACATGCGGACATCATCCTTGTCACTACCTGCCGGGCGGATGTGGGGGTAAGCAGAAGGTAAGAGAGAAATTCTGACCCTGTATGACTGGTACCATACTCCATAACCCTTCCTTGTGCATCCCCTTCCCATTAATATTGTGGAAAACTGCATTATGTGAGTCCACTTTTGCAGTACATATTTAGAGAGATGATAGAGATAATAAATATATATATAATGTAATGGATGATTTTACCAACCTGGGCCATGAAAGAAACATGACCTAAAAGCTGTTTACAAACATACTGGTAATAGTTTATTAGGTCATTAAAGGGCTTGTCCAGTATAAGGGCTACATTCCTGTATGGAAACATCTGCAATGTGTTCTTCACAAATATTGTTCTTCATATACTATTGTGAAGAACACCGTTCGGCACGCGTCTTCAGATAAGTTAGCAGATGTACGGAACATCTGCAATGTGTTCTTTACTGTGTTCTATCGTGTTCTGTTGGTCCTGCTCCAGCCCGCTCCTCCATGCCCGCTCCAGCCCCCGCACCGCTCCGCGATGCCCGCTCCGCACCTCCATGCCCGCTCCAGCCCCACTCTGTTCCTCCATGCCCGCTCCAGCCCCCGCTCCACTTCAGCCTCCGCTCCTGCATGCCTGATCCAGCGTCGGCACGCGCGTCTTCGGCTAAGTGAGCAGATGATCTGCAATGTGTTCTTCACTGTGTTCTTCACTTAAATGAACCTGTGTTCACTGTTTTCATTGTATTCTTCACTGTTCTTCACTGTCTTTTCTTAATTAAATGCTCGATCTCGAGCAGGGGAAATACTCGTCCGAGCAACGAGCCTTTTCGAGTATACTCGCTCATCTCTACTTATAATAGTATTCGTGATTATAACATCAAGGGCCTGGCAGGGCGATTGTTCATGGATAGTTAGAGATCACACAACCCTCCATCTGCAGCCATTTTATGGTCAGGAATGTCTGGCTGATGAGGTGTAGACAGGAGGCTTGTTTCCTGCGTAACAAATTGTCATTATGGGAAACAGGGAAATGGACAAATGCATTTGTGCCGAAAAAGTGGCGATTAGGTCATTTGAGTGTTATTTTCCGGTACACGGTTTACCACTGGGAATATTCTAATAGCCCTGGCAATACTGAACATGTTTATGAGGTGTTTTGTTTATTTATTTTTAGATCATATCTACAGGGTAGAGAGAGAACTTTTAGGATTTAAAATTTTTTTCTCTAGGATACTTGAACCCTACTATGGTAGTTTTACTACTGTTCTCTAAGAGACTGCCAGAGATCAGGCTGAATGACAGGTCCTAGAGACCATACTGTAATGGTATCTCATTGTACTCGTGTATTCCTCGTGGTCAGGTCTTAATACTGACCCATCATTACATCACTACTGACAGGGCCAGCTCCAGGTTTCAGTGGGCCCCTGGGCGATAGAGCCTCAGTGGGCCCCTTAACAGTGAACTTATGTAGCAACATTAAAGAAAACAGAAATTTAAAATACCAAAACACATACGCACAGCTGTACAGCATATATACACACACATCCAGTATATACAGCACATATGCACAGATATACAACATATACACTCACCGGCCACTTTATTAGGTATACCATGCTAGTAACGGGTTGGACCCCCTTTTGCCTTCAGAACTGCCTCAATTCTTCGTGGCATAGATACAACAAGGTGCTGGAAGCATTCCTCAGAGATTTTGGTCCATATTGACATGATGGCATCACACAGTTGCCGCAGATTTGTCGGCTGCACATCCATGATGCGAATCTCCCGTTCCACCACATCCCAAAGATGTTCTATTGGATTGAGATCTGGTGACTGTGGAGGCCATTTGAGTACAGTGAACTCATTGTCATGTTCAAGAAACCAGTCTGAGATGATTCCAGCTTTATGACATGGCGCATTATCCTGCTGAAAGTAGCCATCAGATGTTACAGGGTACATTGTGCTCATAAAGGGATGGACATGGTCAGCAACAATACTCAGGTAGGCTGTGGCGTTGCAACGACGCTCAATTGGTACCAAGGGGCCCAAAGAGTGCCAAGAAAATATTCCCCACACCATGACACCACCACCACCAGCCTGAACCGTTGATACAAGGCAGGATGGATCCATGCTTTCATGTTGTTGACGCCAAATTCTAACCCTACCAACCAAATGTCGCAGCAGAAATCGAGACTCATCAGACCAGGCAACGTTTTTCCAATCTTCTACTGTCCAATTTCGATGAGCTTGTGCAAATTGTAGCCTCAGTTTCCTGTTCTTAGCTGAAAGGAGTGGCACCCGGTGTGGTCTTCTGCTGCTGTAGCCCATCTGCCTCAAAGTTCGACGTACTGTGCGTTCAGAGATGCTCTTCTGCCTACCTTGGTTGTAACGGGTGGTGATTTGAGTCACTGTTGCCTTTCTATCAGCTCGAACCAGTCTGCCCATTCTCCTCTGACCTCTGGCATCAACAAGGCATTTCTGCCCACAGAACTGCCGCTCACTGGATGTTTTTTCTTTTTCGGACCATTCTCTGTAAACCCTAGAGATGGTTGTGCGTGAAAATCCCAGTAGATCAGCAGTTTCTGAAATACTCAGACCAGTCCTTCTGGCACCAACAACCATGCCACGTTCAAAGGCACTCAAATCACCTTTCCTCCCCATACTGATGCTCGGTTTGAACTGCAGGAGATTGTCTTGACCATGTCTACATGCCTAAATGCACTGAGTTGCCGCCATGTGATTGGCTGATTAGAAATTAAGTGTTAACGAGCAGTTGGACAGGTGTACCTAATAAAGTGGCCGGTGAGTGTATACACACACATCCAGTATATACAGCACATCCGCACAGCTATACAGCATATACACACACGCATCCAGTATATACAGCACATACCCACAGACATATAGCATATATACACACGCATCCAGTATATACAGCACATACGCACAGATATACAGCCTATATACACCATACACTGCATGTATACACACACATCCAGTATATACAACACATACACACTGGTATACAGCATATATACACCATACATAGCATATATATACACACATCCAGTATATACAGCATACATACACACACACATATACATGTTTTTACATATGTATCAATTCTACTCACCCCAGCTGGATGTCACTCGGTCGGGACTTGGTGGCAGGTGAAGTGGACCACGTAGGAGAGGGCGATCGGGCCGGACGCAAGGCGCTCTGCTGGGTCGGGCATGAGGCGGCAGACGGGGCTGGATGCGAGGTGCTCGGCCGAGTCAGAGGAAAGTCGCGCGGGTTGGGCCGCATGTGAAGCGGGCGGGCCGGGGAGCGCAGGGCTGGCCGGCAACTTGCGAGGTGGGCAGGGCGGGGCTGCCAAGTTCCTTTAGCAGCAGTCAGGGGAGTTAAAGGGACTGGCCGGGAGTGGATGGTAAATTACACTTTGCCCCCGGGCCCGTCCCACTACCTCCCCGCCCACCTTCTGCAATCAGCTGCGAACGTCGTGGGCCCCTTTGGAGCTCTGGGGCCCCGGGTCAGCCGGGTGCTGACGCCGGGCCTGACTACTGACAATAGATGATGTCACAGCTTATCCCATCCCCCTCCCTGTACAATTACCGCTACATAGATAACACTGATCCATCATTACATCACTACTGACAATAGATGATGTCACAGCTTATCTCCTCCCCCTCCCTGTACAATGACCTCTATATAGATACCACTGACCCATCATTACATCACTACTGACAATAGATGTCACAGCTTATCTCCTCCCCCTCCCTGTACAATGACCTCTATATAGATAACACTGACCCATCATTACATCACTACTGACAATAGATGATGTCACAGCTTCTCTCCTCCTCCTCCCTGTACAATGTCCTCTATATATATAACACTGACCCATCATTACATCACTACCGACAATAGATGATGTCACAGCTTATCTCCTCCCCATCCCTGTACAATGACCTCTATATAGATAACACTGACCTGTCATTACATCACTACTAACAATAGATGATGTCACAGCTTCTCTCCTCCCCCTCCCTGTACAATAACCTCTATATAGATAACACTGACCCATCATTACATCACTACTGACAATAGATGATGTCACAGCTTATCTCCTCCTCCTCCCTGTACAATGACCTCTATATAGATAACACTGACCCATCACTATCGACAATAGATGATCTCACAGCTTATCTCCTCCCCCTCCATGTATAATGACCTCTATATAGACAACACTGACCCATCATTACATCACTACTGACAATAGATTATGTCACAGCTTATCTCCTCACCCTCCCTGTACAATGTCCTCTATATAGATAACACTGACCCATCATGATATCACAGCTTATCTCCTCCCCTCCATGTACAATGACCTCTATATAGACAACACTGACCCATCATTACATCACTACTGACAATAGATGATGTCACAGCTTATCTCCTCCCCTCTGTACAATGTCCTCTATATAGATAACACTGACCCATCATGACATCACTACTGACAATAGATGTCGCAGCTTATCTCCTCCTCCTCCCTGTACAATGACCTTTATATAGATAACACTGACCCATCATGACATCACTACCGACAATAGATGATGTCACAGCTTCTCTCCTCCCC
Organism: Engystomops pustulosus; assembly: GCF_040894005.1. Lineage (NCBI taxonomy): Eukaryota > Metazoa > Chordata > Amphibia > Anura > Leptodactylidae > Engystomops > Engystomops pustulosus. The sequence continues at coordinate 74,329,367 of NC_092420.1, forward strand.
CTCCCTGTACAATGACCTCTATATAGATAACACTGACCCATCATGACATCACTACTGACAATAGATGTTGTCACAGCTTATCTCCTCCCCCTCCCTGTACAATGACCTCTATATAGATAACACTGACCCATCATTACATCACTACTGACAATAGATGATGTCACAGCTTATCACTCCCCCTCCCTGTACAATGACCTCTATATAGATAACACTGACCCATCATGACATCACTACTGACAATAGATGTTGTCACAGCTTATCTCCTCCCCCTCCCTGTACAATGACCTCTATATAGATAACACTGACCCATCATTACATCACTACTGACAATAGATGATGTCACAGCTTCTCTCCTCCCCCTCCCTGTACAATGACCTCTATATAGATAACACTGACCCATCATTACATCACTACTGACAATAGATGATGTCACAGCTTCTCTCCTCCCCCTCCCTGTACAATGACCTCTATATAGATAACACTGACCCATCACTATCAACAATAGATGATGTCACAGCTTCTCTCCTCCCCCTCCCTGTACAATGACCTCTATATAGATAACACTGACCCATCATTACATCACTCGCAGATATAGTATCAATAAATTCTCAGGCAAAATGGCAGCCCCTCTCCCCCCCCATAATCATGTACAAATTATAGAATAAAATATGTGTCAAACATGATGTTGTATAGTTTCATCTTGAAAATGGAATGTGATGACAACATAAAAATAATTTAAAATATTATTAGTTTGGACAAGACACTGAGTATCTTATAGAAAGCAGTTTAAGGACGAAGGGGTCTTAATGTATGTTATGCACTTGGCCCCCTCCAGGAGCTCCCCCCCTCCCCCAGTCCGGAGATTGACTTTCAGCAATGCCGGGCTAATTAGGAATTTTACAGTCTACTAATAGTGTGTGACAATACAGAACAGGCAGAGCTTTGTTATAAACCTACCATGACAAGGGTCTGCAGCCCCCAGTGAAAGTTTAGTCGCCCAAGATGTGACTGTATGAATAATTCTTCTGTTCATCATCTGTGCAGCTTCCAGGAGATTATTGACAACCGTGACCTGAAGGAAAGCCATCGGTGACATCGCTATGGAATATGATGGCGCTATATAAATAAAGATTATTATGATTTAATATCTGTTGTATTCTGATAGCAAAGAATATCCTGAATGGGTTTTTACAAGGATCTTTATAAACGGATATTCTGGCTTCAGGCGCACAATTTTCCAATCTTCTTTTATTGATTGCTGAAAGTTTTCACTGGTAGTAAAATAATCAATTTTGTATTGTGCAGGTATCATACAGGAAAAATGCTTCCTGCAGATTACTCTGCATTTTTACATAACATGTTATAGAGCAGGAGGAGCTGAGGAGATTGTACATAGTGTCCTATCTGGAGGCAGCATATTATAGAGCAGGAGGAGCTGAGCAGATTGTACATAGTGTCCTGTCTGCAGGCAGCATGTTATAGAGCAGGAGGAGCTGAGCATATTGTACATAGTGTCCTGTCTGCAGGCAGCATGTTATAGAGCAGGAGGAGCTGAGCACATTGTGCACTGTGTCCTATCTGCAGGAAGCATGTTATAGAGCAGAGGGAACTGAGTAGATTGTACATAGTGTTGTATCTGTAGGCACAATGTTATAGAGCAGGAGGAGTTGAGAAGATTATATTTAGTCACCTATTTTGTAGGCAGCATATTATAGAGCAGGAGGATCAGAACAGATGGTAAATAGTGTCCTATCTGCAGTCAGCATGGTGCAGAGCAGAGGGAGCTGAGTAGATTGTACACAGTGGGGAAGATTTACTTACCCGGTCCAGTTGAGACCCAGCGGTGCGTTCTCCGACGCTGATTCGGGTTCTGCCCGGATTCACTAAGGTCGTGCACCTGATGTCCACTAGGTGTCTGCCGAAATTCACCTTCTCCGTCTTGGTCTATGTGAGTGGTATTTTTGCGAGACAATTTTTTTAAAAAAAATTACGCTGTTTTTCCGAATCCGTCGGGTTTTCCAACGGCCATGCCCCCGATTTTGCGTGAAAGCCGGCGCCGATGCACTACAATGCGATCGTGTGCGCCAAAATCCCGGGGCAATTCGGCACAAATCGGAAAAATTCGGCAAACCCGTCAGAAAACGCGATTTGGACCCTATTTGTAGGCAGTATGTCATAGAGTAGATTATACACACTGGGGCAGATATACTTACCTGGTCCATTCGCGATCCAGCGGCGCGTTCTCTGCGCTGGATTCGGGTCCGGCCGGGATTTATTAAGGCAGTTCCTCCGACGTCCACCAGGTGGCGCTGCTGCGCTAAAGTTCCCCGGAACGCACTGGAATGCACCAAGCCGGACCGAGTGAAGGTTGGGAAAATGCGAATCGGGCCCTTAGTAAATGACCCCCAATGGATCCATCTGGTGAAGAATAAAACTGCCTCTATGTACTTTGCACCTCCTTATTATTTGACTTAGTTTATGCACCATAGTTCTAGTCCACTTATGTCATTTCTTGAGACCACCACTTTGCAAAGCTTTTTCCCCATTCTTCTGTACTGTAAATGTGCATTAAACCCATAATAAATGTGGTAGAAGGTATTGGTCTGATAAATCACCTGCGGGTACAATTGTATATAATACAGTACAGAAAGCTCCCACCACCTTTTCCCTCAAACCATCAAGCGGAATGTACTTGTGCTTTCTATATGCAGTTACCATTGCTATAATGCTTTAACATCTCATCTTCCAGATAGAACTACAAGTTTGATTTTATGTTTTACAGAACCAGTGAACCACTGGCAGTTAAAGACATAGTACAAAATGTGAGCTGTAGATAAAGATCCAGTACCCACTTTTTTTTTAACTGTCTGCAGCACAGTCTAAAACATGTTTCTAGATGCTATAGAACTGAAGCTAGGAGGTTCTGAAATTACCTTCCCTCCAGCCGCTAAACATGACTCATCTTAGGGAAAATATGACACATCTCTGCTCATTTTCACATGACGTTCGAGTAGATTTGTTATTTTATACATTAAGCAAGTGATTTTTAAAATAAAAAAGGGGATTATATAAAGGACATGTCATACCCTACCTGGGGGTCTATTACTTGGAGTAAAATCGGGTGGCAGGTTCCCTTTAAGACACTTCACAAAAACCTGTCCCAGTGTGTTGCTACTTTTACACACTCTGCGTTATGTGGATTCCTACTACTGATGCATTTTATGTTTTACCTTTTTATATTATTTGCCGTTTTCGAAGTTGAGTTTAAAGATTTGGAAATTGCTTTGGCTGTGTAACTTCTTGATAGAAGATTTAAGTCATTAGCTCAGTCCTTATACGCAACTCACGAAATTTCATTCCCAGTAAAGTAAAACAGAGTGGTAGCAGCCAGTGAGGTATCTAGAGTCCTCTGAACTCCTTTGTGTCTCTCCCCCCCCCCCCCGGTTCACTTTACCAACTTCATAACACTAACGCAATACTTTTCTGCTAACAGTAGCCATAGGGCTTCACAGTAATCCCAGTTACAACAGAGTGCCCCACAGTAGCCACTAGGTCCAATTCCTGAACACGTAGAGTACCCCCATAGATCAAGGAAATCTCCCCCCCCCCCCCTCCTAGCTGTTACACTCCTAACTCACAGCATCAGGTACAGTACAGACCGGCCCAGTGCACAAGGCAGTTGCTGTGATTTAGAAGTGTGACAGCCGTGGGCCACCCTCTCCCCGCAGGCCTGATTGCGGTCATAACCTCTGTGACCGTGAACCTTATGCCTCTGGTAGCAGCTACACAGTCACTTTTTATATTTTTAAGCCTCCATTCCCTTGTGACTATGCCCCCCTCCCCCTCTCTGTGATACTGTGTGAATGAGACCTTAACCAGAAATTGGCACTGGTCAGGGCTCCCTAACCAACATGTCACTACAAAAGGAGGGACTAATGTCACAAAATCAATGTCTGAAAATGAAAGGACCATGCTCCAGCTGCAGGATCTATGGAGGATAGCTAGTAATGAAGCATCAGCCTGTGTGTAATACATTTTAGGGCTCATTCACAAAAACTTCTTTTCAGTCTGTGAAAATAATTGTCCATACTCCAGTTTTCTTTTAGCAGACAGTGGGTGCGTAAAATAAATGGACACGTTAATGGGCACACAGACAAATAAGGGTCAAGCAAACGTTGGGGGAATAGAAAATGGGCAATTCAATTTTGTTGGCAAATCTGCAGAAAACAGGTCCAGTGCCCACCCCCACACTGGTCCCCTGTAGTCACTATACAGGCAGAGTGCGCAGAAGCTGCTGCTAGCCAGAGCGGTTGCTTATGGCTCTGTGTTCTCTGTTTATGTTGCTTTGACCTGTGTTGGCGTCTAAGAAGGGTTAACTTGAATAAAAAGCGTGAGAATAATACATGAAACCTGAATGGAAAGATGAAGAGATATGATGGCAGGTCTGCAGCTTGTAGAACACTGGGTTTGTCAGAAATGGTTACATTGTATCAATATTTTGATTCATGGGATACAATCTAATGAAAGTGAAATCCTAATAATAGCATAAAATTGTCTCCTATTTTAGATACATTTTAGTGAAACATTCCAAGAGTTCTGTCAATTCCAAGTATTTCTGCTCTTTTCCCTTCTCGCTCCTCCCTCCCCCTTTCTCTAGATATTAACCCCCTCTCCCTGTCAATGTGTCATAGAATAGCTGTATAATCCAGACATCTTCCCCCCTGAAGAGTCAGCCTGCGGATACAGGACTCTTCGCCGGGCTCCGGAGGCCAGCTGTGCGCTGTGTACCCAGGGCTGGTTAGATATTGACTGAGAAGTATTCTGGGGCAGAGGGGGGTGAGAGTTTCATTCAGAGGAGGAGGGAAGGAGAGAGGAGGTCACAGGCAGAGTGAAGGAAGGAGGGGAGGGAGCTATGGCCAGTGAAGGAGACACAGGATGATATGGAAGCAGCGAGGGCTCCAAAATCTCACTGAAGGCAAGGATCACATCTCGTGTTGTTGCCCTGGACTTCCTGGCACATCTGGCAGACGAGCGCTCCGCAGGCTGGGATGGAAGGAAGCAGTTGAGGCTGCCAGGATCACCGCCTGCTGCTCAGAGATGTGCCAGGGAGTCAGCCATAGCAGAGAGCTGTGTGCTTCACTATCTCAGCCAGCCTGGCACAGAAGCCAGGTGTGCCAGGGGGCTCCGGAGAGCTACAAGGACTACGACACCACATGGAGACAGAGGAGGACTCCAGGGACACTGGACAACTGGTAAGATAGCACCGGCCTACATTCCCCTGACTCTCGTATCATTGCCCCCATGTAACGTTTCCGCTCAATATTGAGTAAAATAGATTTGTAAGGGTTAAAGTTCCATCTCGTTACTCAGAATGTCTGGAAAGTATCCGACCTGTTGGCACAGAAGTCTTTTTGTGCGAGTGTCTACACCGCACAGTTATTTTAACTCCTTGTGTCCTGTCGAGGCCCAGGCCTACTTTGTAAACCCGCAGCGTATCCGCTATTCCCCTGTGCTGTTCCCCGAGCTCTCTGCTGTCATAATATTACTGCCGCTAATTGCTGTCTCCATTAATTCCTTTCTCCTTGCATAAACCTGTGGAAGAAAGATTGCTGCCTTCTAAGGAAGAATCAGAAGGCCCCACCGCCTTCATGTATCACCGGCCGCAGTAGAAATCCTAAGAAACTTACTGCTTTATGTCATGTCTTAATAAGGGGACATTATATGTATATGTGGCATGTATGTTGTGGACACGCTTGTGACAAGGCCGCATAGACAGTAGGGAGGTTAAGATGAGCGCAGTGATGGCACAGGAAAGTGCTTAAGCTCAAAAAGACAAGTGAGAGTTGAGTTTAAGCCACTGCTGACAACTTCTGGGACTGAACATCATCTATGTTACAGAAATATCTTTTGTAAAATCAATGCTAAAAGCCACTATTTCAGTTGCAACATTTCCAGCTTTTGGAAAATTTTGCAAATACCAAAGAAAACTTTGTTGACCAATCCCAATGCAGCATAATAACGTAGGATATGTAAGCGATGGCTTGGACCAAGACTCAAACTGCTAAGCACAGGCTAGAATTAAGCCATATGAATCTATATGTTCCATTGGTTACACAATTAAGTTGGTCTTTATTGATTTCTATAGGGGTGCGGCTTGTGCGCAACTGTTGTGGTTGTTCCAAACGGTGGATCGGATGGTTGTAGAATAGTTTTTTTGGACTGAAGGCTATTTGGACTATTGCCTGTGGAGCGATGTGAGTAACCTCTACAGCAGTGATGGCAAACCTTTTAAGAGTTTGAGTGCCCAAAATGAGACCCAAAACACACTAGCTTTTACCAAAGTGCCAACACAGGAATTTAGGCAGTAACAAACTTATTGCTACCAGAATCTTTGAGCCCCAATCCGACCCTGTCCACACCTTCTCATTCTTCGGACAGGACCAAGCAGCACAGGATGGGTCACTTTAAAATAGCAGGGCACTACTTGGACTGCCTGAGACTGCAGGAAGGCGCCACTCTGTGCCAGGGAGACAGCCCGCGTGCCAGGTCTCTGAGTGCCATCTCTGGCACCACTGCCATAGGTTTGCCACCACTGCTCTATAGGAGAGACATCAGGAATATTATTGGTCATGGTCAGTGATCACTCCCTGATTTACCAATGGAAGGTCAGACATGTCCATCCAGTTTACAGGTAACCCACCAGCTTTTCTCTTACCTGCTAGAAGATATGTCTATCCTCTGCAGAATTTAGGGTCTGTCCATTGAGTTCAAGCAATTCCTTCTAATCCAGAGGTTTGAATGACAAATGTTCCTACTGAACAAACATCCTCTTGGTGTAGCGAGGGCTGGCGTGTTACTGGCGTGAGGAATGCTTTCATGCTCTATTCACAGCTCAGCTATTCAGCGGCTGTAGGGTTACACTTTGAAATCGAGTAACAAGTGTTGTTTTTGGATTTTGTGCCTTTAACAAGGTCTTTTAACCTTGAATGCTAAAACCCCTGTCCTGTCTACTAGTCTTATCTTCAACGCTAAGATGCAACTTAAAAGTCCATAATTTTTATTGATTTTTATTATCTTCATGGTGAACAAACACCGTTTACAAAATTGCTATGTTCACACCTGGTTTATACATTTCTTACTAAACAAGTCGCATACACAAGGGATAAAAGTCAATTTTAAAGGATATGAACATCTTTACATCCATTATTGATATTTCCCCATGTCATTAAAGTAAAAAAAAACTTAGCAAATGTATAAATAGACTTGTGTGTATATAGCTGCTATGTGGATCTGTGTGTCTCCATGGAAACAGACAACATAATACCTGTGTAGTCTAACCCCTGGCCTTACTCCTTCCCATCTCTATAGGGGGTCACTTACACTTCCATCTGCAAAATCTGTAAAACTACACACAGCAACCTGAGACACCGTAAGCACCAGGACTGCTCTGTGATTGCTAACTCTGCACCCCTTAAAGGAAATCACCATAGTAAACCAACAGTGACAGGGACACTTACTCATTAACGGTGTTAATCATCTTATGATAATTTGAAGAGAGGAAGTCATCTAGCAAAGTGTTAAAAGTCTCCAAAACTTTTATTCTTCAATTCATTAAAATCTTACAAACATCATAAACCACACATTTGGTGGATGTGTTTCAGACTCTAAAATGGCTATAAGTCGTAGTAATCTTGTTATATTTGTATATCCATTGCCTCCTTCCTTTTTAAATCAACTTTTAAAATTATGCTAAAGAACCAGAAGGCTTCACTAGAGCCCCTCTGTGCTGTATCTTCAGAGGCTGTTACGCTGTCTTGCCTTCTGAACCCCACAAACACTCCCCTCAGCCTTTGGAGGGCCCTGGTTTATCATTCTTGAATTTGATGGTAGATTTCCTTTAAAGCTATACCATGTTCCGACTACAAAGGCTCTGTTTGTAGTCTGTATCCATGGAAACACAAAATAATAGAACATTTTCTTTTACCAAAGACTTTTTGCAGTTGCTTTTTTTAGTGCGTAGGAAAAATAAAAATATTGGTCGTGAAGATGGACATATCCTTTAAGATCAAGTCCTGAGTGAGAACCTTTGGAGATTTGCATTACTTATATTTCTTTTAAATTTGCAGATAATATTTGATTGTGGAAAAGATGGAGATGGAGGTTAACACTAGAGAATGTGTGTCCCCCACAGACAAGAGGAGATCCACAGGAAGGGCAAGTAAATCCCCAAGAAAAGTGAGACCTGCAAATGGGAAGAGCAGAGACTCTGAACGCACCGACAGTTCAGGAAGGCCGGAAGACCCCGGAGGAAGGACGTCTGTGCTCCAGGGAAAGGTCCAGGCCCTGAAGGAAAAACAGAAAGTGAAGGAATCGAGACACTCCGGGAGTCATGGAAGTGGAGGTGACACTTCTGAGGATGCTCTGGTGTCTCCGCAGCTTCGCACTTACCTCACTGAAGACTTATTGGACTGTAATAAGCAGGAGCTGTGTCCTGGGGCGCAGCAGGAGATTTGGGGATCTGATGATCCTTGGGCGACTTGTAATATAGATGGATCTTCATTAAGTCATTGCAATAGCTGCCAAATAGAAAACCTGTCCAAATGTTCTCATATTATTGAGAACAGTTCACACGATTCGCACTCGTCATGTGATAATCCCTCCAGTACCCCGTGCAGTACAGGTGACCCCCAATCCTCGCTGAGCCTGGCCGAGAGGGTCGAGAGGAACCGCCTGGAGCTGAGATGTAAACTCAACAGGACGGCCGCTCACCATGTGGACAATACAAATGATGGTGTCCCCGGCCAAGGACACATCAACTGTGAGTAAAAACCGCAAAAATTCCAGATTGTAAACAATCGCTATAACTTGTATCAAACAGCAATTTTCTATTGTAGGGTTGTTACCGAGTGATATAGACGCTGATTCTGGGGTCTCTATACCTGTCACTGAGGACTGTGGGTGAGTAATACAACATAACACCTGGTAGAGCTACAATACGGGCATTTATGTATTATCTCTATCAATGGGTCCATCGCTGCTGTTAGTCAGAACCTCACCGATCTGATGTGATCGACCTAAGGAGAAAGTAACTTACTGAGAGTTCTAGAAAAACTCTCTTCTTCCTTCTATGCTGCACATTGTCACCCCAATCCCTAATAACAGAGATAACTGGGTGCACTAACGCAGCCCAGCCTCCAGTGCACCCGTAACGTCATTCACATAAATACATAAAGACAATAGAATTGTCTTTATGCCCATGGTATCTGGTGATGGAGGAGAATGTACTTATTGACAGCTGATCCCCCTCGCTGCGCGTTAATATGCTGCAGAAGAGACAAACGTAATCTTTAAGCCTAAACCATATGTCATGTATCACAATCTTTATCTCTTCAGTCATTTCCTAAAATCGGTTCTGTCCTAGTTTCATCTTTCAGACTTGGATTTGATTTGTGCATCTATTACAGCGATCCATTAGGGGGCGCTGTCCGTGTCTGTTCTCACAATGTATTTTATATATTGTGACGTTGGCTGATGCACTTGGGGAAGTGGCGTCATCATAAAATCCTCTGTAATCCTCTCCCAGGGAGCTGAGCGTCCGTCACGAACAGGCCAAGCAGCTGCTACACCGAGCACGGATGAAAGCCAAGGGGGCCAGTCCCCTGCGAGCCTCCCACTGTGTCCTACCACATCCACACTCACAGCCGTCACTGCGCCGGTAAGCAGGGGGAAGGGGGGTACAAAAATGGAGTATGTATTTATGTATTTAGGGACCAGACAAGATAGAGAATGGGACTTAAGGGATTATGCGCTTGTAGAGAAAATACAAAAACAACAAAAGGGGGAGAAGAGCCCCCGAGAGCCCCCTAGCAGACGTTACCTATAGGTTCTGATGACAGGAGTCGTAGTGAACGATCCGAAACAATACAAAAGAACACAGCGGCGTTACTTACACAGCGCCTGCCTCCCTCTTTGTGCCCTTCTTTCATGTCCCATTACTCAGCCCATAAAACTCCTCATTACAAAGACAAAGCTAATGAAATGTTCTGTGCACAGCGATGATCTCCGCTGGAGGTGTCGGGAAGATACTACTTATGTACTATATCACACAGCAGATATATGGTCACAGTTGCATCTCTTGAGTTAATGATTTGTTAACCTGAATCAGGAATTACTACATATTTCATCAAACGAGGAGGAAATATCATCCAGGGCCATCGGTACATAGCGGCTCCCTTCATTATTAGTCAGGAATGTCATTGTCCCCCTCCTCCATGCCTACAAGAGGATTGTTACTACCCTATAGATGGCCACTCAGGCTAAAACAAGATAATTTAGGACTCATCTTAGACTAAGAAGAGGAAATTATTAATTTTAATGGCCTTTCAATAAAGCTTAAAAATTTCTTACCACAATGAGGGGAACCCTCTTCCATTTCTTCTAAATATAAGAGAATTTCCATCAATGGGGCACTCAGGGCACATGCCTCATCTTAGTTAGATCCCCATATTTTTTATACCACTAAAGAGGATCTGTAGTTTCTGTAAGAAACCAGACGGATCACGTTCATGGGTTTGGAAATTTCTCTTCTCAGCTCAACCAGAACTGGGCTGTATCTGCATCCACTTATATAAACGTGTGGATTTCCTTTGACTTCGGTAGAATATCTAGATGAAGAGTGGATGAGCAATTTCTTGTCTCCACGATCTGGGAATTTTGACTTCTGACAGAAGTCATAGTGAGAGTGTTAATGGTGACTATAGAGCTTCTTTGGAAATCAGAATCTTCTACATTGTACTAGAAAATCTTTGTGTAGACCATTGTCTGAGCATGTGTATTGTCACAGAGACCACGGGCCGTGATGCTGGATTGTCCATGTCTCTTTGTCCTCTTACATCCAGTCATCTCTGAGGCAATGTGAGAGAGCTGAGAGCTGACTGTCTCACAGATGGGTGGAGTATTTCTTCCTGTGTCGGAGAGAATATTTCTGTCAAGAATTAAGGGTCAATAAAACATTGTCAACCTTTGTGTCAATTATGGAAACTCAAAAAAGGTTATATATGGAGAAAAACTATGTGCACATTACCACTTTAGTAAGTTTTGACATTATCTTGTGAATGTCTTCTTCATGCAGTGGTCCAATCGCTGGTGGTGTGACAGACGGAGGATCTCAAAGTGACAGCTCAAGCAGTGACTATTGCTCTTGGCACAAAGGTTCACGAGGGAGTTCTCCATCACATGTACGGTTTCAGGATGAATCTGAAAGAGACGTAGAAGAGAGATATCGAGAGCGACAACACGTCCCACAGACAACTTCTACAAGCAACACTCCTGCACCAAAGAGACAAGCCAATGGGCCTCCTTCATGGACAGAGCAATTGTCACCATCAGGGCATGGACAGTGTGGAAGTTGTGGATCCAACATCAAAGGATCAGGAGCGTGTCCAGCTGCTAGTCATGGTACTAACCTACGAAATGTTCACTTAGGTTCAAAAATTACTCAGGATGGCTCCAATAACTCACCTTTGGGGGTCAAACCCTCTCCTCACTGGATTCTACCTTCCCAACCGTGGCGAGTACATACAGAGTTGATCCGTGAGACCCACATTGGTGGTGACTCCACTGCAGACTCCTCTGGGGAAGAAGATGGGAGTAGGACTCATAGCAATAAAACTCATCGATGGGGAACACACAAGATACACAAATACAGTTCACCAAATACATCTGAGCATGGAGCCATTTTGCGCCCAATGCGTTCATTCTCAGACGCTGACACAAGAATCGGGGGAACAAACTCTGAACAAGTCATTAAGGGAAAAAATGGTACATCTGTTTTTGCTTTAGAAACCAGATTCAAAGAAAAGCCAGAACCCAGTTCTATCCTCAAATTATCAGAACCGCATCCACAAGTGGGCACCATTACTGGAGGGTATTACATTGACTCGGTAAAAACTGGTTTAACAAAAATGCAACAAGAGATTGAAATTAAGCCCACAAGAAAACCCAAAAGTTTGACTCTTGATAGAGAGAAGGGATTCAACACATTACATACTGAGCTAGAAACAGGGAATATTGTATTAAATCTAGATACGCGACAAGGAGCGGCCGATCAGATGGACAGTAGAACTCGTATGGCTCCTATGGGTCAGTCCATGCCAGTTGTCTCTCAATCAGATTCTGGAAAGACGCAGGGGAGTCTTTCTAACCGTGTGCCTGTTCCTCCACCGGGCAAAGCACCCACCGTAGTGTTATCACGAAACAGTAGACACACAGTCCGTATAGAGAACATGAACCAACAGCCATTACAAGGGGGAAACAAGGTACCAGTGTTCATGGACAAAAAGGGAATTCAATCTAACCCAGTGCCAAATGCTAAAGTGACCAATCCTGATATCCTGGGGGACATCGACAATCATCATCTGTCTATATGCACCATGAAATCAGTGGAAGCTAAGGTTAGAGAAGCATCTACTAAGAGACCATCAAATGAAGGGAAGATCAAGGAAGCCAAAGAGAACAGGATGACTTCTGGGAAAAAACAGGTGAAAAGGGAACCAAGAGACAATGAGAGCTGCCACAGCGGTGGTAGACATCTGCACTGTGAGAGAAATAACTCAACTAAAGACCTGGGGGAATCTGGGTCCAGTCCTAGGGTCAATAGTCAAGCAAAGGAGGAGATGATGAATGAAGGGAATTTTCTAAGGAAAGAAAAGTGCAATGAGAAACCTAAAACAAACGGGCACCAAACTGCAAACAATGAGCACACAGGTAAGAGAGACTGTAATAAAGAGTGTAAAGATATAGATAAGCAGAACATGGAGCCATAGAGGATAACGCTAATTCCTCATGTAATGGGGGCGGGTATACACAAATGTAAATGTTTTTTCTTCTTTCCAAGGTTCTGGTCCAATTATTGCAACCAAAGACAGATGTATTGAGATGACACATGAGAGGTGAGTGGAGGGTACACAGAATCACCTATAGGCTTGGACCACATGGCTCCATCAACACTGCAAGTCCGAGTTAGACCCCGTTGTCACTGTTGGCCATCGCATAGTGATCTGCAGTAGCAGTATAGCCGTCCATAGTATTATAGTATCATGGATTTACTGTCTGCTGGTCCGCAGTCCGTTACGTGCACCTGGCCTCTCTATTGATGCATTTTGGGTTGGATTTTGTTTATACTGATGGTAGAGAATGACAATGTGGGTCGTGAGCCACAATAATTTGAAAAAGACTCAGGTGCATCAAGTCTAACCCATAAGATCCATGAAAGGCATTGAGGCTTCTCTTGAACAGGTACAAAGTATCGGCCATTACAACCACCCATGGCAGAGGGTTCCACAGTCTCACTGAACTTACAAAAATCCTGTCTATGGTGATGGTAGAACCTCCTCTCCTCTAGGTGTAGAGGATGCCCCCTGTCTATGGTGAGATAGAACCTCCTCTAGGTGTAGAGGATGCCCCTGTCTATGGTGATGGTAGAACCTCCTCTCCTCTAGGTGTAGAGGATGCCCCCTGTCTATGGTGATGGTAGAACCACCTCTCCGCTAGGTGTAGAGGATGCCCCCTGTCTATGGTGATGGTAGAAGCTCCTCTCCTCTAGGTGTAGAGGATGCCCCCTATCTATGGTGATGGTATAAACTACTCTCCTCTAGGTGTAGAGGATGTCCCCTGTCTATGGTGATGGTAGAACCTCCTCTCCTCTAGGTGTATAGGATACCCCCTGTCTATGGTGATGGTAGAACCGCCTCTCCTCTAGGTGTAGAGGATACCCCCTGTCTATGGTGATGGTAGAACCTGCTCTCCTCTAGGTGTAGAGGATGTCCCCTGTCTATGGTGATGGTAGAGCCGCCTCTCCTCTTGGTGTAGAGGATGCCCCCTGTCTATGGTGATGGTAGAACCTCCTCTGCTCTGGGTGTAGAGGATGCCCCTGTCTATGGTGATGGTAGAACCACCTCTCCGCTAGGTGTAGAGGATGCCCCCTGTCTATGGTGATGGTAGAACCGCCTCTACTCTAGGTGTAGAGGATGCCCCCTGTCTATGGTGATGGTAGAACCTCCTCTCCTCTAGGTGTAGAGGATGCCCCCTGTCTATGGTGGTGCTAGAACCTCCTCTCCTCTAGGCATAGAGGATGCCCCTGTCTACGGTGATGACAGAACCTCCTCTCCTCTAGGTGTAGAGGATGCCCCCTGTCTATGGTGATGGTAGAACCTCCTCTCCTCTAGGTGTAGAGGATGCCCCCTGTCTATGGTGATGGTAGAACCGCCTCTACTCTAGGTGTAGAGGATACCCCCTGTCTATGGTGATGGTAGAACCGCCTCTCCTCTAGGCGTAGAGGATGCCCCCTGTCTATGGTGATAGTAGAACCTCCTCTCCTCTAGGTGTAGAGGATGCCCCCTGTCTATGGTGATGGTAGAACCACCTCTCCTCTAGGTGTAGAGGATGCCCCCTGTCTATGGTGATGGTAGAACCCCCTCTCCTCTAGGTGTAGAGGATACCCCTTGTCTATGGTGTTGGTAGAACCTCCTCTCCTCTAGGATGCCCCCTGTCTATGGTGAGATAGAACCTCCTCTAGGTGTAGAGGATGCCCCTGTCTATGGTGATGGTAGAACCTCCTCTCCTCTAGGTGTAGAGGATGCCCCCTGTCTATGGTGTTGGTAGAACCTCCTCTCCTCTAGGATGCCCCCTGTCTATGGTGAGATAGAACCTCCTCTAGGTGTAGAGGATGCCCCTGTCTATGGTGATGGTAGAACCTCCTCTCCTCTAGGTGTAGAGGATGCCCCCTGTCTATGGTGATGGTAGAACCACCTCTCCTCTAGTTGTAGAGGATTCCCCCTGACTATGGTGATGGTAGAACCTCCTCTCATCTAGGTGTAGAGGATGCCCCCTGTCTATGGTTATGGTAGTACCGCCTCTCCTCTAGGTGTAGAGGATGCCCCCTGTCTATGGTGATGGTAGAACCCCCTCTCCTCTAGGTGTAGAGGATACCCCCTGTCTATGGTGTTGGTAGAACCTCCTCTCCTCTAGGATGCCCCCTGTCTATGGTGAGATAGAACCTCCTCTAGGTGTAGAGGATGCCCCTGTCTATGGTTATGGTAGAACCTCCTCTCATCTAGGTGTAGAGGATGCCCCCTGTCTATGGTTATGGTAGAACCGCCTCTCCTCTAGGTGTAGAGGATGCCCCCTGTCTATGGTTATGGTAGTACCGCCTCTCCTCTAGGTGTAGAGGATGCCCCCTGTCTATGGTGTTGGTAGAACCTCCTCTCCTCTAGGTGTAGAGGATGCCCCCTGTCTATGGTGATGGTAGAACCTCCTCTCCTCTAGGTGTAGAGGATGCCTCCTGTCTATGGTGTTGGTAGAACCTCCTCTCCTCTAGGATGCCCCCTGTCTATGGTGAGATAGAACCTCCTCTAGGTGTAGAGGATGCCCCCTGTCTATGGTGATGGTAGATCCGCCTCTCCTCTAGGTGTAGAGGATGCCCCCTGTCTATGGTGATGGTAGATCCGCCTCTCCTCTAGGTGTAGAGGATGCCCCTGTCTATGGTGATGGTAGATCCGCCTCTCCTATAGGTGTGGAGAATGCCCCCTGTCTATGGTGATGGTAGAACCCCCCTCTCCTCTAGGCGTAGAGGATGCCCCTTTGTCCTGGCAACAGGTCTAGGTGTGGAAACATCTTTGGAGAGATCCTTGTAATGCCCATTTAGGCATTTGTACATTGTAATCAGGTCTCCCCTCATATTTTTGTCATTGTATCCCCCCATTCCCATAATAATCTTGGTTGCTCTCCTCTGCACCTGCTCCCATTCTACTATGTCCTTTTTATACACTGGTGCCCAAAACTATACACAATATTCCATGTGTGGTCTGACCAGTGGTCTGAACTATGTCCTTATCGTCATCTATTCCTAACCAAGTAATTGTTTAGAACATAATTGTTTTGTTTCTATGACCTAATTGCATGACTTGACTTTACTTCATTAGCCATTTCTCCACCAATTCCCCCAGCTTGCTCTTTAATATTATACTATCTATCCCTGTATTAATTACTTTACAGAGCTTAGTATCATCTGCAAATGAAACTCTACTATGTAAACTGTTTATAAGGTCATTAATAAAAAAAATCCTAGTTCCCTAGTTAGGATTCTATTGAGTTCCATTCCATTCTACTCCTAAAAGTGGCTTCATAAAAAGCGCTTCTCTGCAGGGTCATCCATTAGTGTATATGATAACAACCCTCCTGTCATCTCCTTTACAGTAAGGTTCACTCTGAGGTTAAGAAGGGCGACATTCGTAGTGGAATGAGAAAGATCTTCTCCAGTATTGGCCTGACATCCAGACCCAAGTTGGAGCGGTTCCAGTCTTCTAGTTTGGAGCAGATTTCTTCTCCAGACCTTCATAAAGGACACACATCAGCCAATGGGGACAGTGAGTTATATGTTGGATCTGGGAAGCTGGGGATGATAAAGAAGAGTCCATCACTACAATCTCTGAAGCTGGTGAGTAATCCTGTATCACAGCCTCGAGTGACAGCTCCTTATCTCTGTATATACATGATATACACTTGTTCTACATTGCTACTAATGAGCTAATCATCCAAACTCACCTAAACGTCTAACCTTGGGCAATCCTTTTTTATTACAATCTTTGGGAGTTTTGGAGATTTCTAGGCACATCACCTGTTCTTTTTGTATTCTATGGATTGTATAATGTGTACAGAGACTTAAATTATATCAGATATAATCTGCACAGATTTCTGACATGGAAATAGATCCAGAGCTCCAGCTCAGAGTCTACATGATCATTTACCAGCCCCACTAGCCCTACGATACAGCCAAGTTTTATGTGCGGCCATAAATTTCCAGCCAGATGTGTCCTGAACCTGCCGGTATTTTTTGGCTTGTGTAATGAGTGACATAAAGTAGAGCAGACAGAACGGGGACTTTGTCAACCTTAGGACATGTTTCTAGTAGTGTAGATGTGTACGGTGGTAGCCATGGAGAGCAGAAGAAGATAACTTTTTTTAGGCTAACTAAGGCTACATTCACACTACAGTATGGGTGACGTATATGCGGCCGATATACATCCCCCATACACTTCTATGGGCTCACGGCCCTGTACGGGAGCGGTACGGTGCAGCACACGTGCGGCACCGTACCGCTCCGTAGCCCGGGGAAAGATAGGACGTGTCCTATCTTTCCCCGTATTACGGCGCCGTGCACCATTACTTTCTATGGAGAGGGGCGGGGGTGAGCTGCGCTCACCTCCTCCTCCTCTCCCCGCGCTGCCGTGTGCCCGCCGTACTACGGTGCGCCGGGCTCACGGCAGTGTGAATTTAGCCTAAGTGTGGTGAACTTTGGAGAATACTAGTTCTCTTCGTCAGACATGATGTTGTTAAGGAGATCGCACTGGTTTTGGATGCCATCTTGACTACTGTCCGCCATCTTAGATACAGCAGACATGTTCGCTGACCACTGTCCAGTTAAATTCATAATCCAAACTTCAGTTCTTTTTTATTTAAAGTCTGCCTGTAAGGATTTTTCCTTGACACTTGTTATACATAATTGTTCTCCTTCTTATCTTGTTCTCTAGCATTGTTTATCTTCTGAAGACATTCTCAGTACTTTTTGTAGCTTTTGATAATATAAACAATATCGTTTATCTGTGTACAAGGTCCCTGAGAACTGAGCACAATTAATTAACTTTTTGCTTTTTTAATTAACCAATAGCTTTGCAGTATACTATTCACTCCTCTTTGGTGACTCTTCTGTCTGTGATATTATGCACTGGAGAGAAGATCTTTACATACACTAAGAGACTGACGTGCCTTGGTTTTTATGTTCAAGTTCCTGGTACTAGGACAACCATGTAAGGGTTAATTAGGACTCGCCTTACAAAAGTCAAGAGCGCTGCTGGGGCCCTGCATAAAAATCCCTATCAATGTTATGCAAGAAAGACAAAATTCACATCATTTTATACACACCCGGTAGTGGTCATCAAAGGATATGTAAGGCCGGAGTCTATGAACTAAAAGGAAACCTTCCATCATGGATGTATCTAATAAGGTAGATTCGAAGGGAGGTTCCTTTACTAGGAACAAGTCCTATACTTTTTATTTCAAAGTCTTGAGTGGACGATATCTTGATTAAAAGTATATCTTGTATATATGCAAATTACATGAAGAAGCTACTGGGGAGTGGAGCAGCCGTGCGGGGGAGCAGAACTCCACGCCCCAGTAGCCTCTCTGTAGCCCTCCTACCCCATCTTCTGCACAAAGCTCGCTGGAGCTGTGCACACTCGTCTGAGACCCCGATGTTTGCGTATGCACAGTAGCCTTGGTTTTAGAGCATGCGCAGACCCATCGCCTTCTCGGTCAAATTGTGTGCTGAAGATGGGGTAGAGTACTGGGGTGTAGAGCAGCTGCACTGTGAAGCCGCTCCCCAGTACTCTACCCCATCTTCAACACACAATTTGACCAAGAGGGCGATGGGTCTGCGCATGCACTAAAACCAAGGCTACTGTGCATGCACAGACTTTGGGGTCTCGGACGAGTGTGCACAGCTCCAGCGAGCTTTGTGCTGAAGATGGGGTAGAAGGGCTACAGAGAGGCTACTGGGGTGTGGAGTTCTGCTCCACTGCACAGCTGCTCCACTCCCCAGTAGCTTCTTCAAGTAATATGCATATATACAAGATATACTTTTTATCAAGATATCGGCCACTCAAGACTTTGAAATAAAAAGTATAGGACTTGTTCCTAGTGAAAGAACCTCCCTTCGAATCTACCTTATTAGGTAGCTCTGTGATGGTAGGTTTCCCTTAAAGCACCTCTCTTTAAGATGCGTCTAAAGGGTTAAACTACTGCGCCAGCATCGGTTTATGTCCCTATGTGGTTTTGTGCTTCGACAGTGCTCATCACCACTCCTGATTCTAGTATCTGGAGGAATAGCTGTCGTCTGGCCTCAGTATATCCCATCATACGGTAATGGAGCTGTATTCACACAAGGCCGATTAATCCTGGAAGTTTGGAAGAATTTTTATCACCCAAAACTTTTCTCCATTTGCAGTTGACGTGTTCAGCTTTTTTCCTCACTAAGTGCTTAGCCAGGAATATAACTCATTAATTCCCCAGACTTGCTGCTTCTTTAAATTCTGTTCCCGCAAGCTTCCCTCCTTGTCACCCCTGACATAGACTAGAGCTTCTCCATTAAAATCAAGCCCTGTGGGCATCCAGCAAGTGTGTGCAGGCGGCAGCAGGTGAAGGCGGCGGATGAGCAGAGCCTGCAGGGACAGCGCTGACAGCACCTACCCATCGCTCTAATTGCCTCCGCATCACATTATACTCTACATTCCTCCTTCCCAATCGTCCTGGAAACACTTCTTACCATCCAATCACTGTCCATGCCGCACACCGTGCCCACAGTTGTGTTAATTGCACCCAGAATTTTAATGACATTTATGTAACTGGTGACTAATCATGAAAACGTATGTAACTTTCTGTAATGGTTTCAAACTCTGTGCTGGCTGTCAGTGAACGGGAATATTCTACTTTACATCTCAAAGCTGAAAACCTGTATAGTCCAATTTATGATGAGAGACTTTGGACCATTACGTAATTGTTGATAAAAGAGTCAATGTTGTGTAATTATCTAGAGTTAATAATAATCATCTTTATTTTTATAGCGCCATCATATTCTGCAGCGCTTTACTAATCATAGGGGACACATACTAATACAGTAATATAGTATATATTAGATACTATTACTATACTAGTAATATACTAATAAGAGATAACAGAGCAATAACACGGTCAGATGGAACGATATGAACAAGAGCTCATGGTCAATATAGTGATTTACAGCAATATACATGATGAATGTCTTATGTTCAGTGGTTCAGGTTAAATTGGAGCATTACTACCAGGTTCCTCATAGAATAAAGTATATATTATTATTTATGTCAAATCTAAGTAAAATATCCAAAAAAATTAGGATAATATACAGAAGCTTAAGTGCATGGTCTGATTCTAACTTGTAGTACTCTTAATTTACCACCAGATGTCACCATTTAACCTCCCTAGAAGAGCCTCCTCTGTCCAGAACTTGTTGGGAAAGTCGGATCGCTCTGCCGCTTATATCACAGGGGAGGTGAACACCGCTCCCAGGTATGTGACCGATATACCGCAACTGAGACAGGGGGATAGTGTTTACAAGAAGGCGGATGGGAAACAGTTCTTCATGTACTATTCTTGTGTATAGTAAACTTTTAGTATCATTTTATAAGTTAGTAATTGTTAGTTGCATATTTTATGACGTTTGCACATGGGGTCCATAACAGGAAGGGAAAATGTAAAAAAAAAAAAAGATCCAAGGTCAGCCGTATTGTAGGGGCAACTTTGGAAGGGTGAGGAATTGTTCTCTGTGACCCAATGTTAAGAAGTTTGATGGTATATTCCAAAATCCATGCCATTGGGGATAATAAACTATTATCTTATCTGGTAAATTCTAGAAGTATAATCTGATATACTAGAAAGTGAAATAACTATACAGGCGGTTCCCTAATTAAGGACACCCAACTTACAGACAACCCATAGTTACAGACAGACCCCTCTGACCACTGGTGAAGCTCTCTGGATGCTTTACTATAGTCCCAGACTGCAATAATCAGCTGTAAGGTGTCTGTAATGAAGCTTTATGGATAATCCTTGGTCCCATTACTGCAAAAACTGTTTAAACTCCAATTGTCACTGGGGCAAAAAATTTTTTTGTCTGGATCTACAATTATAAATTATACAGTTTCGACTTACATACAAATTCAACTTAAGAACAAACCTATAAACCCTATGTCAGTGATGGCAAACCTTTTAGAGGCCGAGTGCCCAAACTACAACAAAGACCCACTTATTTATCGCAAAGTGCCAGCACAGAAATTTAATTTGATTTATACTCCCTTCTCTGTCACAGCTTTCATTGATACCAGCACCTGAGGCACCAATAAAGCAGTAAATAGTCCCAGGTAGAGCTGTCACTTTAAAATAGCTCTGTGCACAGCAAGTCCTGGGCTGTCTGGGACTGCAGGAAGATACCTGGAGTCCTCTCTGGTGATGGCCTGGGTGCCCACAGAAAGGGCTCCGAGTGCCACCTCTGGCACCAGTGCCATAGGTTAGCCATCGCTGCCCTATGTTGTATGTAACCTGGGGACTGCCTGTACCGAGATGGGTTCAGAATCCAGGGGAAACCCATGCTAAAACAGGAAGAATATCCAACCTCCAAGTAGATGTTACCAGTGAATTACAAGTCCTAATCCCTTGATCTACTAGACTGTATACATGTGGTTCCATTATACACTAAGGTTGGGTTTACTTGACATTTATGACCTAAATACCTAAATCCAATCCAGCACCAGGAGCACCCCCCCCCCTCCTGACTTTGCAGAGAATGGCAAGGTTAAGCCTCATCAGTGTCTACCATGGTCCCGCACTATTGGACCTGCGTGATTTAGCTCTTGGACATCTTCTCTGGACCTTTCTACCAGTAATGGTCACCATTCCCTTGTATCCGCAGGCGGGCGCTCAGTGTAGAAGACATTGGATCACCTGGTATGGCCCGTGCATTAGGGAAGGTAGCAGAGGTCTACCCAGATGGTACACGCCTCTTACAATTACATTGTATGGAGAATGGAGGTTTCGGGTTCAGAGTTTCTTCTGGTAACGGAAGACCAGACTCAGGTAGGTAGAAGACAATCATATCTGTACTCTAGTAAATGGCCTGAATGGTGTAGATCCTAAAACATCTCTGCTCTTTCTCTGTAGGTATATATGTGCAGGACATAAGTGACGCCAACACTGCCAAGCTTTACTCGGGTCTCCTGAGAGTAGGAGATGAGATCTTAGAGGTGAATGGGGCTAAGGTGTCCACCCTGGGCCTCGGACAAGTGAACAGCCTCCTACACCGGGAACCTACATTGTCTTTACGCGTTTTACATCAGAGAAGGACCAAGTGCTGACAGGACACAAAGCGGAGCCAAGTCCCATGGTACTTACAGAGATGGAAGATTTGTCCTCCTCTAAGGTCATCCCTTCCACCTCCTGTTGACAATAAATATGGTGACTCGGCCGCCCGCTCCCCGTCCCCGGCCTGTATTATATTTTTGGACCTTCTCTATGTTTACCAAACTATTTTGCACTGTCGTCTGACATCATGTTTTGTTTGAGTAACAACACTGGTGCGACACTCTGAAGAGCACCCGTCGTGTCCCGTAACCGGCAGAACGTTTATACCGCTCAGTATTAAGCTGATGGAACACAAGGGGTCTCCTCGCACCCTCCGTACAGGTCACGCCCCTGTTATTTTTGTGTATTTATGAAGCCTCCGCTCCTCACTGCCTCTTCTGATTTTAATATATTAAACATTTCTGTTTACAACGTCTGAGATTTTTTTGGTTGGGATTGTTCTAAGATGAAGCGCCAATATTTGTTTATATAGGCAAATAGAAAACCAGCGTCGTACTGGCGCATTAAGGGTGTTATTTTTACAAAAATGGGAATTTTATGTTACTTTTGTAGAATAGGATCATTCTGTTGAAACTTGGAAACTGTCAACAAGCAGTTTACTATAGTATCCCACTGCCAGCAAGTTATAGTATTATCATTTATACGGTTGAAAAAGACACTTGTCCATCAAGTGCAACCAAGGAAGGGAAGGGATTGGATGAGGAAGGGATTAAGGGGAAACAATTCTATATAACATAACCATCAATGTTATTTAGGTGTAGAAAAGCATCTATGCCTTTCTTGAAGCTCTCTACTGTCCCTGCTGTGACCAGCGCCTGAGGCAGGCTAATCCACAGATTCACAGTTCTCACAGTAAAATCCCTGTCGCCTCTGGTGAACGCTAGTTATAGGTGTCCCCTATAACCTATATGGGATTGGGTCTCACCACTGGACGACCCACCATTTAATAAAGTGTATGTCCTGAGCACCTTTTTGAATGGATCATTGTGTAACCATATGAGCTGACAATCTATTGTGGCAATAAGAACACTTTAAACATCAAAAATTGAGTGCTGGGATTTTTACATGTTGCAGTAGGAATAGCACATCGAGGTGTGAGATCAGAATAACTTTCTATGTTTTTTAACATTTTATGTAACTTTCTAATATAGAACTAATTTTTAACCCGCATTAACATCTCCAAGGTGGTGGGAATAGTTCCAAACAGGGCTGGGCCTTGGGGGGAGGCTGTCGTGATTGTGGAATCATTGAGTGGGTTGTCGCTGTATACCCAGAGCATTAGGTGACTCTAAGCGTCTACACAGAGGTGTATACAGGGAACATCTGAGACATTGATTGGTAATAAAATGAATATTCTACAGAAATTTATATCATGTGATGTAAGGAGTAAAAAGCTATAAACGCCCTTAGACAACATGTATGGTGGGGGGTCATTGTCAGCAATGTGTGGTCTGAGAAAACATTCAGATTTGATCAGAAACGGTGCCACATCTGTAGAAAAATACTAGGGCTGTGTTCACACTACAATATATAAAGCAAACCAGTCACCAGGAATGTGATTTTTGGCTGGTGACAGGTTCCAATAGCCTATACTATCCTGATTTTATAAATGGTTTTGAGGACATTCTAATTATTACTTTACTTACTTTATAAAACTTTATTTCACATTACCTGGTTTTCTGCCAGAAGCGTGTGGAGAAGGAAGCTGCAGTCTCAGTCCCTGCTCCTCAACACTCATCCCGCTCTCCGCCTCCTCCCCATTTCATATCATCTGCATTGAGCAGTAATGATGGGACATTCCCAACCGAGCTGGCTCTTTTCAGTGAAGCTGAGCTGCTGAGCCATATCCTTTAGCTTACACAAATCAGGGGCAAGTCAGACAGGAGAACTCACAACACAAAGAGCCAGGTAATGTGAAATTAACTTTTATAAAGTAATGAAATGCATCAGACATTTTTAAAATCAGCGCAGCATAGGCTATTGGAACCTGTCACCAGTTAAAGATGATATTCCTGCTGACAGGTTTACTTTAATATATGTCATGTAGTGGAAATTGCACATTGAGATTATAGCCAATGTCATGTTTACTATGCTGTAAGGGGGACTAAACGATATGGTTTCCCCCATTTTCTGTGATCCCGAGGGACACATTTGCATATACATTGGGCAATATCCTCCCAGTGTACACACTAAATATCTTACTATGTTTATGCAGAGTAACTACCCTGTTTCCCCAAAAATAAGACAGTGTCTTATATTAATTTTTGCTCCTTAAGAGACACTAGGTCTTATTTTCAGGGGATGTCTTATTTTTCCATGAACAAGAATTTACATTTATTCTTCTCTAACATCCTTATGACTTTACAAACTCTGAATTTCATGCTGTATTTCTTGTGACTCCATTTCTATTAGAATCATTGGCCCCAATCTTCCAAATGAGCCCTTCTTATACTGGGAGCTTCTGGTATCACATTTGCAGCACAACAGCCGGTGATTTAATTCCATGAATTCTTCCTCATGACACAACCTTCTGCAGCATCTTAAAGATTTACTAATACTAATGTATGACATGGGGGGAGCTGCTGCAATGACTGCCGCTAGGTCTTATTTTCAGGGGAGGCCTTATATTTCTAAGCCTGAACAAAATTGTACTAGGCCTTATTTTCGGGGGATGTCTTATTTTAGGGGAAACAGGGTAGTATTACACTGTGGAAATAAACAGAGTATAATTTGCCTCATGAGAACAGCACCACTCTTGTCCATAGACCGTGTCTGGTATTGCAGCTTGAGCAGTAACACCAGCCACAGACTATGGAGAGTGTTGCTGTGGTGCAGGTCATGTTTCAGGAAACTTCGACAGCTATTGGTAAAGATATTTGCAAGCAATAACCTGTGATTTGTGGCAGTCACTAATGTGTAGTGTGACTGCAGATGATGTACATATGGATTGTGCTGCTTGGGGGACAGCAGTTTTCGGCTTGGCACTTACCTCCTGATGATCACAGCAGCACATGTCACCCCCTTGTGTAATCTACTGACTGCACCCAGACCACCTGGAGGACCTGGACCTGCCGGACATTGGAGACTGAATGTAAGATCTATGATCAGACATCTACCGGGTACTGCTGCGGGTACTGCTGCGGATGTGACCTAATCTACGGCCATAACCAGTGCGGACTTCAGGGGTGACCTCTGTAATGACACTGCTCAGCCGAGCAATGGTTGTCCTGTATAGGTGGCAGAGGTTCCTGCAAAAATCTGATTGGTGGGGGTCCGATTCCTAGCACCTACCCAATCTGTTACTGATGAGGATGCTAAGGAGCGGGTGGAGAGCCCTATGATTCTTCAACTATAATTTATCCTTTGTTTTTCTGATACAAAGTTCCATATCCCCTGCATAGAAGCAAAAGCCTAAAATTGCATCAACAAAAAGAGTATTTATTTTTGGGGGAATTTATGATGGACATGTAGAATGATCTTTAAGCAGTGAAGGCCGTGAATGTATGGGCAGTGCCAGCTCCACAACGCTTTTGCCAAATTGCTACCATTCACATATCTAAAAAGACAAAACACCTTTTTTTGTGACCTTGAGGAAAACCTGCAGGTTACTATAGTCCTGCCGCTAGACGGCTCCTGCTATGGTGTAACCCAGGGCACTGACAATCCCATGTAACATACGATTACATATTGAGATTACAGCTTCCATCCTATTATTTGGAAACAGTTGCCGGAGGCTGCGTCTCATCCGTCAGGGGTCCGGGCTATTGAACATGCGGTGACCTCTCCCATTATCCGCTGATGAGGCCGGCAATGCTGATTCTAGCTGTGAATATAGGCGCGGGGCTCCTGTCAGAGGTGTTTGTGCGTCAAGGTTGTGCGGGAATTGTCCTGATAATGGATTCAGGTCCATCCGAGCGGATGTGCGAGGGGCTGGAGGGATGATTAATACGCCGATGCTCCACTGATCTACAGCGGCGAGACAATGAATGTGTGCAGCACCTGACAGATCTGCCGTCATTCCCAGATCCCTCACAGCCCGTGATCTTTAGAAGGGAATGATGAAAGAGAATATAAAACACCAGGGCCCCGCTGTAACCATCCCAGCATGCAGAGTAGCTGCGACCACAGCCGGGTCCTTATTATTATCTGCATGATGGGAGCACGGCATGGGATGAGGGAAGCTTTCTGCTGCCCCTAAATTAATTAATTATTTTACACCTTTTGCTGTGGACACCACATTCTCATTCACAAAGTGGGGTTTCACTAAAAAATACACGGAAAATGTTCACCTTACGGACGACCCCTGTATTATGAGGGCCGCCATGATGATTAACATGGTTTGTCTTCTGAGCCCCCCAGAGAGCAGCGTACTACATAAGAAGTATAACATTACATAGACCACGGCCACTAGTGTTGGGGGTCACTACATACCGGAGGGGGAGACACTTTATACTGTAATACTCCCTTATATCAAGAGTGGGGTTATGGGGAGGAAACAACTTTTGTATATAAACCCTACAGCTTCATTGGACAAGAAATGATCTTGTTATGATGAAAATTGACTTTATGCCCTATTGGGGTGCAGGTGGTTCAGTGGTTAGTATTACAGCCTTGCAGCGATGGGGACCTGGGTTTAAGTCCCAAGGTCAACATCTGCAAAGAGTTTGTATGTTCTCTCTGTGTTTGTGTGGGTTTCCTCCGGGTCCTCCGGTTTCCGCTCATACTGCAAAACAGACTGGTAGGTTGATTATATTGTGAGCCCCATTGGGGACAGGGACTGATCTGGCAAGCTCTGTGCAGCGCTGTGTAAATAAAGGAATTATTATTATTAGGATCATTTGGGGACGGGTCCTCAAATCTATAAGAAGCGATTTAGGGATGGTATAAATTCTGGTAAGATTTGTTGCCTACATGAGATCTAGGGAGGACTAGCTCGCTCCTGCCGCCACTATTTGAATATCTGTTCCAGTGATCATAGCTGGGGAGTAAAACTTTTCCCCCTTTAAAGGAAACCTACCAGTTAGAATGGTAGGGGTAAGCAGTAAGTACCGAGCACCAGCTCAGGGAGAGCTGGTGCCGGTACTTACTTTCGTTAGTGTTATAAACCGCGGTATCGCAGTTTTAACACTTTTAAACTTTAGAGCAGAAGCAGCTTCGGCGCTGCGTGCGCACGATCGTGCGCGTGCCTACATAGGAAATAGCGGAGATGTTGTGCGCGCACGGTCGCGCGCAGCGCCGAAGCCCCTTTTGCTCTAATGTTTAAAAAGTGTTAGAATCGCGATACCGCGGTTTATAACACTAACGAAAGTAAGTACCGGCACCAGCTCACCCTGACCTGGTACTCGGTACTTACTGCTTACCCCTACCATTCTAAATGGTAGGTTTCCTTTAATGTGAGTCTCTAAGTAGCGGCACATCTTTAGTAGT
This sequence comes from Engystomops pustulosus, assembly GCF_040894005.1. Taxonomy (NCBI): domain Eukaryota; kingdom Metazoa; phylum Chordata; class Amphibia; order Anura; family Leptodactylidae; genus Engystomops; species Engystomops pustulosus. The sequence continues at coordinate 74,356,799 of NC_092420.1, forward strand.
ATCCTCAAGTTTATATCGCAGCAATTTCTTCCCCCCACAGTGGCGGGCAGCTTGTCCCCCATGCTACACGTAGGAGCCCACACACACAGGCGGCTCTGGTTGTAAACTAGCCCTCTGTATAAGAGTCACCACCCCTCCCCCACAACACACAGAGCAAACACTGATCACCTCTCCCCCCGCCACCTCCCCCCTTGTGTCAAAAACCTAGAGAGCCTCAAGCACACCCAGGAAGACAAAGCACAAGTCATACACGTCTGCCCCTTCCCCCACCATGTTTTCCGTTCCCCCCTCCCGTCCCCTCAGGCGGTGATACTAGGATTTCTGTCACATTCACTTCTAAGATGCCACTACTTAGGATAATTTGCAGGGCTGTCAGTTTTGCATATGAACCCAAAACAAGGGGCCAGAAATTTCAACCCCCTGGGGAGGGGAATACACAGTCCTACACATAATCCTAATCTGCTAATCTCTAGGTAAATTAATTAGTCATTAACTGCAATTCAGATGGAGATGAAACCTTGTGTGCAGGTAAACATTCGGCGTCTGGTCAGAAGAGCTTGCACTCCATTCATCACTGCAGACCGGTCTTTTTCTCTTTAACATCACAACAAGTGGGGAAAAATTAGCAAATTAAGGTATTTTGATTGTAACCCAAACAGCCTTGCAGCGCTGGGGACCTGGGTTTAAGTCCCATCCAGGTCAACATCTGCAATGTTCTCTCTGTGTTTACGTGGGTTTCCTCCGGTTTCCTCCCACACTCCAAAACATACTGGTAGGTGATTAGATTGTGAGCCCCATTGGGGACAGGGACCAATTTGGCAAGCTCTGTGTAGTGCTGCGTAATCTGTGTGCACCATATAAATAAATGGAATTATTATTGGAGGTAAATGTGTGTAACCCCTAAACTGCTTATATAGTGATATCAAACCTGAAAATGTCTACACCTGACACTTGGTTTCCTGCTGCCGATGTCCCCATAGTTAGATAAATATGTACATTTACATGGCTGATTGACGAATCCTTACAGAAATCTTCAGTACTTTGTGAATGGGGTTGGCGCATCCCCAGGGATTGTATATATCCTCACGCCCTTTACAAGGAGGGATGTAGAAGGTTGTGTCACGCTCCGATGCCATGTAATTATCGCCTGGAGGAAATCATGGAATTGCTAGGTGCAGGAACAAGAGTTTTGTGATCTACGGCGTCCATGGTCATCTCATATTCTCTCACATACTTTTCTTCCATAATTCATGCTGGCAGCGAGCACCACACCCCGTACATGACGTGGGCGGCCGCACTGGAATGTTATTAGGAGACACAGGTTTCTCTTGAAGTTCATGTGAAGGAATCCACTAATGAACTTGTATATACGGTGGGGAATTTATGGGCGTCTCCTCCGGACATGACAGCGGATGATATATCACGTATGGCTGTCTACATTGTATGGGCGCCTCACCTGGAGGAATTGTTTTCTATGCTTTATATATGGTGGACTTTTATGTATACCCCAGTATACGCCTCGCCGGGGCCGGAGAAGGATGTCCAGGCTCAACCAGAAACTTTAAAAGTCGTACAATACTTACCCAATCTGTTGGTATTCTGTGTGTGATATCATATGAATAGTTACTGCTACAGGTACTCACTAGCCTCACAGATGACCATGGTCTATGGCCGCTGAGTCCTGTGAATGGCTGCAGCAAATCTTGTGTAGAGCATCAAGTCTTAAATCAAGAATAAAAATATTCTTGGTGCCCATCGTCTAACAACTGCTAGTAAGTAGTAGTAGTAGTCTTCAAACAAGGTTATCTTCTCCTAGTCATCAAGGTTTCAGTGTTGAGTTCACGCTGGGGCCCACCGGAGGATCATCTGATGCTCTGGTGGGCCAGTCCGACTGATTGTGCAAGTACATTACATCATTACATGGCCAAGCATTTGTATAGGGGGAGTGAGAATGAACATGGTATATGGTCACCTTTCCCTAGATAACCCATTGGCTTGCATGGAATAATAATTTCCACTACATTTTCTGTTTGTTGTAGAGACATGAGATAACAGCCCGGAGTTGCAATCACAGACGATGACAGAATCACGGTTGCATAAATATCTTTGCGTCTTACAAGGTTATGACAGCTTGACAATGCCAGAAGCATTGTACATTGCTCAATGATATTCCAAGTCATGCCCCGAAGCTTCTCTGTACAAACCCAAATAGAAGTAATACAGCACAAACACTGCAGAACCACGCAAACTGGATCCCCCAGGTGGAGGTCATCACACCTTAAACCAGAGCAATAGTAACACACGGCAAATGTAAAAGAAATACAGTTTAATCAATCACTTGTGCATCCTAAAAATTCACAGAAATCATACAAAAATAATATATGAAATGGAAATCGAATTATGTCTCCGAGACATAGAACTGGGATAGATGAATGCAACCAGAGCGTCGTATACCGTCCACATCCGTGCCATCTCCACTCCATATTCTAAGCAGCGTTACACATCCACAGGACAAGGAGCAAAATAATCAAATACTGCAATATTAAAAAGGGAACCAGTTACAAGATTTGGGGCTTCTTAATCACCACCCTGGCATTGTATAGGGTAGAGTAGTGTCATCTCCAGCAAATTAAAGTTTTATGGACTGGTATTGTCCCCTATATGAATGCTGTCACTGGGCTGGATGAAACAAATGTTTGACATAGACATGAGCAACAGATAGCAGAGTTTGTGCAATCCTAAGCCCAAGCAACAAAATGACAGGTTCTTGGTGCCCAGTTCCCTGTAGGTAAAATAAGACACGATCTATAGTGGGTTACTTTGTAGTGCTATGTCACCAGCCAGGTCAATCATAGGACAAGGCTGGCCACTTATTTGTCACTTCTAAAGGCAAAATTCAAGTCATTTAATACATCTGCATTGGTCCTAATACAGGAACTTTGTGCTCATTCTATGCAGGGACCTGGGCTAACACTTTATTAGAAGACGTCCTGTGCCTTTGGATAAATATGTCCCAGTCATTCAGGGGTGATAAAGAAACATGAAACGGGAGAAAATTCACAATGTATAATCTACTTCCATCTCCTGGAATACCCAGGTGTCCGCTTAACCCTGCTTCCTGCACCCATCTCAATACATAGTACAACCACTAGGTGCAGAGGTAACCCACATCAGCCAGCAACTGGCGTAGTAATAACTATGCTTAATGAGATGGGACCAGGACGAGGAGACCAAGACAGAAGCAGAATTGGATCAGTGTGGGATCATTGAGGAGAACACTGGCTCTTAATTGTTTAGCCAATTGAGCGGACTGTCAAATTTTTATTAAAATTTTTTAAAAAATGTTGGAATGGGTTATAATATAATCGCCTGCAGCGGGTGCCTCTTCCCCCGGCCACACCGGCAGCGGGACCAGAAAAAAAATGAATCCCCCAACCTTCCCTGTCCATCTGAAACCCAAAGCAGAGGAGATAACTAAAATAATGAACCTCTTTGTTCTCTGCAGAATTTCCCCAAGACCTTGTATAAGGATCATACAACCAATTCTGCAGACTGACTACAATAGCAACTATTTTTCATATTACGTTTATCATTTCTAGATTTAGTGTTCCTTTAAGTTCCAACGTCAGTGCACATTGTTTACGTACCGATCCCTACTGCATAACGTTCCTTCCTCTTTGCGTTTAATCAGTTCAATCAAGAGACGATGTAGTGAATATTAAAAATAATAAAGCATTAAATTGGATTTGGGCTGCTTAAGCCTTGGGTCTCCTATCAATTCCCATTGCATGAATTGTCCGCTCGAAACAGACTGGCGATACCGTCTTCAACGTTTGGAATTGATTTAGTGTTTAGTTCATTAGAACATGGATCCTTACAACACATATGGTACAAACGGACAGGAACAGACCACATTCAGTAAAACAAAGAGATCAAGACACAAGGCAGGCTACAGCCAGAAGCTCGAGACAAAAGACTGTGATGTGGAGAGGGGGTACGAGACGACACAAAGGGCCTGCCTGTCACACTCAGAGCAGGGTCAGTAGTTTGCACACTGGTCAGAAGAACACAGTTCTTAAAATTGTCAGTGTCCACATCATTAAGTATCCTCAATGTGGTCTTAGGATAATCTGCCCTTCATAGCAGCCAAGAAAATGCACTGAAAACACAGGGGTAAGGTTCTCCTTCAGGACCCCCAGAAAGCAAAATGATGCAGGGGACACATAATAAAACCTCAACGTCGGCTGTAAACATCTTGCGCCTGGATTCTCCCGGAAACAGGAGCGAGCCCTGTAATTTATTCCAGAGTCCTAGAAATAACCCAGTTACTAAGCAGATTGTGGTGCAGCACCAGCGCTTCCCATGTGGTTTAAGGCTTCCCCTTCAAGAGCTGCACATACAATGAATCTGTGGTCTGTGCTTTGGTTCAGATCCGCTCAGATGCAAGCTTGGGCATGGGTCAGAGGCAGATGTGACACAGAAAAACACTGCAACAGTAATCCAGCGAGTAGACTGCTTGAGCACCCGCATGTGGGATGTGCCCCACCAGAAAGGGCTGAGCAAGGTGTGGATGATACAAGGGCTTCCAGCCGAAATGTCACATTTGTCACTAAATGCCCATCTGTCACAGCAATGCCACTTCACACGTCACTGGATAAACTGTCCATGAAATGTCCCACCCGGCTTCCGCGTCACAGTGTAAAAAACAGGATCAGCACCACCAGCAGCAGCGCAAGGAGCACAACAATGGCGCACCACTGCCGCCGATCTACAGGAAGGAACACAAACGAGTTATTAAACATCGCTGACATAGCACTGACATATTCTGTTGCGTTGTACAATCACAAACACTCCTCGGGGAGAACATGGGCTTACATTGTACTCATCTCATATATTCTGGAAACCACTGTACTCCATGAAGGATGGACTGATGGCACTTTTGGGGTATCCCAACAAAAGGCCAAAATGTTACATTTTTATTTCATTATCTTTATACTTTTTTTTAAGGACGTTTACATACAGAGGCAAACCATGCACCTGGGGTCCGTGACAGCAGTGGAAACCCCCTCGCAATCTTGAAAAGAAAATAGTGAGGCGTAGCAGAGGATGATCCTCTCAGAGCCTCAATAACTGCAAGAGGCATCAGCTGCAGCTGAGCACATTTGGGGGTTTACTACAGGCCCCAATGAACCTACCTTTTATGTGTGATAAAAAGTATAAAATTATGCATATAAGTTAGAAATATAAAGACTCGGATCAATACAGATCTGTCTTCTATCCCCGCACAGTAACAGGTAGAAGATATCTGGACTATTTAATGTAGAACAAGTGGTTATGATGGAAGACGATGATACCTGGTAATACATTTGTAAACATCAGGCATCTCATCTCCAGTCTCAGTCATAAAGAGTCAACTCCAGCATCTGCTGTGGGCACACGGTATTCACATGCCCATAAATAAATGCCATAAATTGCAGCCAAACTGAGTATATTTTGTTTCCAGCAATGGCAGAAACAAATATAGAGGGAGCTGACATAATATCCACACATCAGCCAGATCTCCATCATCACAATGCGAGCGCTGCGGCAGATGGCATCCCTACTCACCGCTGGTCATGTGAGACACCTTTGCCAGCTTCTTCAGAACGTTATCCATGCGAGACTGCGCCGTGTCTAATTCATGGGAGAAGTCATCAAGCATCCTGCACGGAAGGAAGGAATCGGAGAAGCGATCAGTGCTATGTTTTATTACAGAGCAGCAGAATGCAGATATAGGACACACAAATTTCAGTGCGACCGGCTGAGTATACGGTGACCTGCCAACTCTACTGGATGCCTGGGAAAGCAAGGGGCAGTGGGTGATTTCAATGTAGCCGAACCCTTTGTTTTCAGGGAGCTGGGCCAGAGGTGTCTTGCAGCAGCTTATTCCCCTATCCCTCCCCCAGAGAATACATCCATATTCAGCAAAGACAAGCAGAGATAAAATAACCATATAGTGCAGTGATGGCAAACCTTTTAGACACCCAGTGCCCAAACTACAACCAAATCGCACGTATTTTTCGCAAAGTGCCAATGCGACAATGTAAGCAGTAACTTATTACTCCCTGCTCTTTCACAGGTTTAAATTGTATAGGCACCTGAGGACACCAATACAGTAGAAAGGAGAAGAAGTTTGGATTATCATTGTAGCTTCCTTCTAGGGTCCTGGGCTGTTTGGGACTGCAAGAGGCCTTGAGTCCTGTCTGGCAAACTCTACCCTGGGGTGATGGCAAGGGTGCCCATATAGAGGGCTCCGAGTGCCATCTCTGGCACCCGTGCCATAGGTTCGCCACCACTGATATAGTGCATCATATTTTGTAAGGACAATGCAAATAAATCTGGTCACAAGCCATCAGCTGTGTGCATGGTGTCTTCAGAATACTACAATGCTTATGCAGCATAGAAAAAATAAGCGCAAACCCCATTTTTTAATGGAATTCAGAATATATTTTTTTTAAATTTAAATATTTTGTATAGATCCCCCTAGCTGCAGATTAAGTATGTCCAGTCTGTCCTACCCCCCGGCCCCTTGCTGCTTCCACCATTCACTTACTACTTTACATAAGTCCTATCCCTACTTTGCATTGCACTTCTTTCTCTGTGTGCATGACAGTGGATTTCACCCGGTAAATAACATTGTTTTCTTCCACTTCACAAATGTGTAAATGTGTACGAGAGATAAGACTAAAGCATTTGCCCTCCTCCCTAATACTGCCTGCAGGTCACAATCTCTACTGATACATGTGACCTATGGAAAGGCTGACAGAGGTCATTCACAATTACAAGGCCTCCTATTTACACACAACCCTCCCACGTCTCCGGAGACACGTGAGAATGAATTGCATAACTTGGAGATTACAGCATAACCCAGAGCAGGGAGTCCTCCGGATAAAATAAACTTTCCTGTTTGGTTATGAGGCAGACGCTAAAGGGTCAATGCACTTTTTTTTTTTTTTTTTTAAGATGAAAGGATGAATCACAAGGGAGGTATACCGGAGACTTCCTGACAGATGGAGGTCAACAATAGACTCCACAAGTGAACAGACGTGATTGTGTCCTGTGATATAGGAAGACGCCAGCAGCTCATGTCACCTATGAGCGCTGAATGGTTGTCAATACTCTGCATCTGTGCTGGGTGCAAATACATAGCAACCTCACACCAGTCCGGTCTGTACGGGGTACCATTTGTCTCCTGCTTTTTGGGCAATAAGAGGGCTCACCTGCATTTGTACATTTTAGCCTTAGTTGTCAAAAAAAGTTTTGATCAAATATGTTCCTATCTACACAGCCAGGCCATCATTAGGGATTTACATCAGGCATCTATTAAAGGGGTTGTCCGGGATCTTAATATTTTAAAGAACAGAAAATGGGATAAAATGAAAGTAAAAATATATAAAGGTAAAAAAAATAATACAATTTGAAACCCCTATTCTCAGCTCTTCAATCGCCTGTTAGTGCTGTGGTGGTCCCTGTAGGTCTGTAACTTGTTTCTTCAGTGATCATGTACCATAAATGCACACAGGACCATTACAGCCGAGCACTGGCCTAAGTGGGAATGCTCGGACGCCAAAATATCTGCCCGCTGAGGCCAGTGATTGGCTGCAGTGGAGGGCAAGGCTTCCTTAATAAGCACATGGAGGGTGGGCATACGATAAATACCCCCCATGAATTACTAGGAGAAACACTTTATTGCCAGTTTAGAGCAGGTTCACACCTGTGTTGAGGCTTTTTGTTAGACTCTTTCCGTTCAAGGAGAGCGTAACAGAAGCTAAAGGCTAAGGACTTTCGTTTATCATAGATTTGAAAGGGTTTTGTGCAATCACAAGTTGTCCCTTATTAGGATGGGGGATAAGATGCTCGGTGGAGGTCCTAGTGGTGGGACCCCTACAGATCATGAGAACGATGGTCCGTTGTGCCCCTATTATATCCGATATGGTCTATGGCACTGATGGAGATAGCCGAGTACGGCTCTCATGTTTCTCTGTCAGTGCCATAGAGATGAATAGAGCCGCAGGGCGCATGTGTTCATAAGTGGCTGGGCATCCTTTCTGCTACACATCCTATGGACACTCACACTGCTTGTTCATCCAGCTCATTGCCAATACGTTGTGACATATTCTTCAGCACTCCAATGCTGCCAGATACCAGCTCCAACTCTTCATCTTGTTGCTCCACGATCATCTACAAGAAGTAGAATTTTACATGTTTAGCAAGTACTAAATACCTGCAGAGAGGGCAAGTTCTGTACTTCAGAGATCCACCATGTGTCCTGCCAGCAGTGATCTCTCCCCCGGCCATTACACCTTACCTGCTGCTGCGTCACTTGTCCTTCCAGAAACTGAGTGTTAGCCGATTGGATCTCCTGGTCCAATCCCTTGTATTTGTCCGCCTCAGACTTCCAGCCCGGCCTGGTCCCTTCACCCAGGAGCGCCTGAAGGATCACGTTATGAAGCCACAATTAGTCCTTCTCCATTATACATAATACATGTAATTACTGTATGCTAACAAGTGGAGCTACTACGGGAAATATTTTTGAAAACTACGAAACAGGAAATTGTGCTGTTTCCATAGCAACCAGTCAGCTTCTAGGACACGTATACAATTATCTCATTAACTCAAGACAAAAATATCCATCGATGGTATTTCAGCTGCAAATATATTGGACGTGTTCATTTAGCAGCCCAAACACAGAAACAAAGCAAGTCTCACAGTTCTATAACTCCCCCCCCCCCCCCCCCACAGTGACTATCAGTAAATAATGGGCTGCAGGAATATACAGCACAAGATACAAGGCTGCAATCTATACATGGCATCCTATGGATTACCAATAGTAAATGTGGCCAAATACTTCAAAAAGATTTGGATCATCCCGATACACAACAGATGGTGAGCCAGTCCTGCCAATGGCAGCAGATTTGTCTGATGTTCATGTACCCACTCACACAGGGGTGGCGGTGGCCTTGAAGATGTTGGCACAAGATTTAATGTTATCCTCTACCCACCTGTATGCAGAATGGGGCTTGCATTCCTTAGTCTGAATGGTGTGGCAGACCGTACATGGGCAATACAGCTCCACTCTGACTACACCCCCAATGATCACTATGTTATTCCCTATCCTGTGAATAGGGGATTACATTATAAGGGCGGGGGAATCTATTAAAATTGGCGTTTTAAATTCCCCTTGCGCTCTGGCACTTGTATCTAAGAGGGTCAAACTCTTGGTAAATGAATCAGCAGCTTGAAAGTGCTGGATCTGCTATCTATTATATAGTCCCCATTTATTGTGGTCATGTGTATGTGGGATCTGCTGCACCAGTCACTGTCTATGGTACAGTCCTAATTTGTGGAGTGCCCATGTGTATGTGGGACCTGCTGCACCATCCATTCACTGTCTATGGTACAGTCCTAATTTGTGGAGTGCCCATGTGTATGTGGGACCTGCTGCACCATCCATTCACTGTCTATGGTACAGTCCTAATTTGTTGAGTGGCCATGTGTATGCTCGACCTTCTGCTCTGTTCATTCTTATGATCAGTGAGGGTTCACGCAGCAAGACGGCCACCAATCAGAAAATAATCCTGCCCCACCCTGTGAATCCTCTTTAAAAAAAAAAAAAAGTGGGGGACAAACATGTTACATGACCAAATGTAGGAATAGGAGATAACATTAAATTTGGTCTAAACTCATTGCGGTAGCACTTGGGGAGTGGATAACAAGAGTACATGAGTAACATGTCACATGCTATCCCTGCAGATACACTCTCTAGGACTCGCCGTTTGCCTATGACGAGTGGTAGAATAACGGATTTTAACTACTTTCCTACGATACTGTGACTCATAGAGAGGAACGTGTAACCCGAGAGCAGTGCGAGTGCCGCATTACACACTCTCTACTGTGTGACCTCTTCTGTTTCACCAAGGAGACCAGCATGTCACTAAGCAAACAGCCCCGGCCCCTCACCTGGCGGTTCTTTTTTTCAGCTAGGGCCTGGACAGATGGAGCCGTCATCTGATCCTTCATCTCCTATACATAAACAAGGGAGAAAAAAAGTGAAAGAAAAAATGTTATTGGCTGAAAAACAAAATCTAGAACTCTAAAAATAGACTTTATTACAGAACGTTATAATAAATTATGGGACATTGCAAACGTACATTTTCCAAAAACAGCAGCACTCCTAGCCATAGGCTGTATGTGTTATTACAGAACAGAACAGCATTTTCAAATCTGTATGACTGAGCTGCAATACCAAGTAGGGCCTCCAGGTAAGAGAGGCGCTGTTTCAGAGACTTTTTTGTCTGGAATTTCAGACAAGTACTTATTATTCCTTTTATTAATGGCAGATACCGTTCCTGTACTTTCATTACATCCATGAAAAACACCAGAATGTAAGGTATACAGGAATAATCATGCCCAAGATAAGGAAATAGAGAAAAATAGGAGTCTTTGAAGATCACCTTACACCAGATATAAAATAAAAACTTAAAAGACACATGAGCCGCAGATATGGAGTGATATAATCTCCATGTCTCTGTGGGATTCCCACCTTAACGCACTGCCGCGTCTCGCTGATGAAAGCTTTTCTCTGCCTCATCTCTGCAGGGTCCAGACTGAACTTGCGGGGATTGGCTTCCACAATACGTGAGCGGAGTTAAGGAAATGGTGGTGGGAAATAAATGGGACAAATGGCTTTTGCTGTAATGTCAGCCTGAAAGCAGCGACACCTCAGCAGCTGACGGAGACCCCGACCTTATCTCTTCCTGCAAGGAACAACTTTATGACTCGAGAAACTTCATGACATGTGGATCTTCAGGAACTACATCTCCTACACCGATTACTATTCCGATATCTTGAGATTGTACTTTGTATAGTCAGTGCTGGGATACACTAGGACAGGCAGTACAAAATAGGTTCCATAGGTTTGTTCTTAAGTTGAATTTGTATGTGAGTCGCAACTGTATATTTTATAATTGTAGTTCCAGACAAATATTTTTTTGCTCAGTGACAAGTGGAGTTCCAAAATTTTTTGCTGTAATGGGACCAAGGATTATCAATAAAGCTTCATTACAGACACCTTACAGCTGATCATTGCAGTCTGGGACTATAGTAAAGCATTCAGAGAGCTTCACCAGAGGTCACAGTGGGCAGAGTGGTCTGTCTTTAACTAGGGCTCGTCTGTAAGTCGAGTGTCATTAATGAGAGCAGCGCCTGTATTCCCAATATATCGTATTAATGGGAGTATCCCTGTTATCCAAGATATGTGCAGGACAACCTGCAGTATGAATAGACTATTAGATCCAGTTTTACCACTATTCATTGGGGTGTCCTATTAGCCACAGGATAGGGGATAACTTGCTGATTGTGGTTGCAGTGTTGGGACCACCACAGGTCTGTGGCACCCCCAAATTAATAGTGTGGCTAGTTACAAATGCACTACCCGCTATAGCAATGAATGAAGTAGCAGAATACCTTGCGTGGCCATCGCCATCGAGATGACTATGTGCCGCGGACACCTTCTTGTGATCCCTGGGACCCCCCACCAATTGGCAGGTTATCCCCTATTCTGTGGGTAAGGAATAACTTGAGGTTACTAGCATGCCCCTTGAGGTTACCAGCATGCCCCTTTAACATAATTTGGTTCAATCTGTCAGGACCCTACTCGGAGGTTCAGTCACTGTGACTATGAGGAAAAACCAAGCTCTTTTGTTACTATAATGATAAAAAATAAAGTGCCCATAGATATTATACCGATGTTTGTATAACCTACCTATTCTGGCAAGATTGCCCGACCGTATACCGTATATGGAAGATAATGATCAGGCTTATCGATCTCAGCATGTCCAATACTTCAGACACAGAACTGGTTACCAGAGGAGTCTGGCAGTGGCCTCTTCTACTCTCACCATAGATACTATATACATCCTCAGTCTCAAGACATAAGGTCCGTGACCTTTTCTATTCACTAAACGTATAATGTCCATTATGATAAACACAGCAGAAGTTATTTCTGAGATCCGTCATTTTTGTGTCTCAATGACACCAATGGAATCTCACTCAGCAGTAATGGACACATAACACGAAGGATAAGAATGTACATTTCTTGCCATTCTAGAATGAGAATTTATGCCTTTTCTCGCTATTCGCAATATCTTATTATTTGTTATAGAACTAGACTCTAATAATATCTAAATGCCCCCAAACCATCATCTCTGAAGGATATTGATAGTTTCATCCAGATCCTCAAGATCCCATTCGATGCTCCTCAGGTTATTGCGCAGCTCATTGGTGGTCCAGTCCAGTTCTTCTCGGGTAGCGATGGAGGGGTCCTGGAGAAGATCAGTCCACCTCTGAAATAAGCCCTGGGCAGTGTTCACTGCCTTTTGCACCTCCCTAAAATTAATAAAAATGTAAAAACATTCATTCAATCTCCTGACCACAGCACAGTAAAAGACACTTAACTCTAAGAAGAAAAAACATTATGTTTCTCATCCAATGACTTAAAGGGGTTGTCCCACAAAATAAGATTGTGGGGGTCTCACAGATGGGGCCCCCATAGATCACGAGACGCACCCCCGTCGCACCCAGAGATGACCGGAGCAGCCAGTCACACTTGGGCTGACTGCCCCGTTCATCTCTATGGTGCTGACTGATATTGCCGGGCGCCGTACCCAGCAATCTCCATCAGCTCCATAGGGATGAACTGGGCAGCTGCTCCGGTCATCTCTGGGTGCGAAGGGGGTACATCCAACCCCCGTTCTCGTAATCCGTGAAGGTGCCATCACTGAGGATAGGGCCTAACTTCCTTCGTGGGAAAACCCATTTAAGGCAAAATCTTGAGAACTAAGGCCACAAAATATATTATATAATACAACAAGTATAATACACATGAGACCAATATATTATATGCCCCAAACCTCCCACTCCCATGAACAAGACTTCTCCAGAGTTGCACCAGTTCTCTGGAATGTGCTAATCTGGATAATCAGATTATACCACTTTTACAGTTGAAAAAAAGGAAGTCTTTTTTAGGCAAACTCGAGGTTTAACTTCCCCCGTTATGGGTGTGAGGGCGCGTTCACACGTTGCGTTTTGGCCTGCGTTTTCATTGCATTTGAAACGCATTACAAGAGCTGAGGAGAGGGGATTTGCCTAATTACATTACTGTTTACAATTGTTAACACAATGTTACCGGATGTGTTAACACATATGTTTTGTAAACACAAATGTTAACAGTATTGTTATTAGGCAAATCACCTCTCCTCAGCTCTTGTTATGCGTTTCAAACGCAATGAAAACACAGGACAAATCGCAACGTGTGAACGCGCGCTGAGGCTGCGGGATGCCTGCACCTGCCCTCCAGTGAATATCCTGGTGCAGAAATAACCTTTCCCAAACCTAAAGCGTTAGCCAAGGAATACACAGACCACGGAATAAGGGCCTTCTATATCAAAGAAGCAAATAAGTGTTAGGGGTTATTCCACATTCATTTCTTTATCTTTTATCCCGATGTGTCAAATTTTGGCTTTTTTTTGTTAAATAGTCATATTTCATAACCTGATGACCAATTTCTTACAAAATATTACAAAACCAAAATCATTAATCTTCGTGATGTTGGAATACTGGTAATAGGCAATGATATTAACCCTCTTTTTCAATTGTCAAATTGTAAAATATTGAAGATTTGTAGGAATTTTATAAATATTACTGATAAGTGTCCGTATATAGTAATGGTGGGTGCTGGCGGTATATACAGTCAGGGTAATCTGCATCTAAGAATCTCCAAAATTTCATGTTAGAAACTCAATTATCTCTCACAGGGTGAGGGAGGAATCTGGATATTTTTCCATTCCCATAACAGAAATGGTAAATCACGGCACAAGTGTGAACACAGTCTGATCCAGATGAGGCCTAAGGTAATATTTTCTGGTCCCATTCATTTCTCTAAGGCCGGCGGCACACGTGGCGTTTCGAAGCCGTTTTTTGGCAGTTTTTTAAGCAGTATGTTAAAAAAAAAAAAAACATGCGGTTTTTGAAAATGCACCGTTTTCGACCCGTTTTAATTCAGATAATTGGTAAAAACGCATGCGTTTTTAACGGACTGCTTAAAACCGGCCCAAAAATGGGTTCAAAACACCATGTGTGCCGCCGACCTAAGGCCGCATTCACACACAGCGTTTGGAGACGCAATTCAAACTCTGCGGGGAGGAGATTCTCCCAATCACTAAATAGGGGACAAACAACATCTATTTTGCATTGTTCGCCTTACGTGCTTCCGATCGCACGCGTTTCAGTGTAATAGTACATTTCTAAACTCAATTCAAACACAGAGTGTGAACGCGGCCTTAGATATAAATGTGGATCTTGTCATACACTGTATATATCAGGAATATAGGGGCCTGTAGTATAGGATGAATCTGTAGTATAGGATGAATCTATGGCCACCTGTAGCTCCCATCTTCCTCCCTCAGGACACACATCTCCTCCATTCTTCTCTATGACCACCCTGACACAAAGCCGCAGCCCGCACAGCAGCAGCCGCCGCCATGGCCGCGCTCACCCCTTCACCACGAAGAACGGATCCTCCATAGACATGATGGCGGCCGCGTCCTCCCCGCTCCGGTGTCCGCCCGTGCTATCAGCGGCTCCTGGCCGTGTCTCTCCCCGCAGTCCCCTCACACCCGCCGGAGGCAGAGCACGGGCCGCCCCGAATGTCGTCACTTCCAGCCTCAGTCAGCATGGAGAGGCCTGGGCTGTGCTCACCATCTGTACACTGTATAGAGCCGTGTTCACACCTCAGGATACACATTAGAGGGAAGACGGACGATAACAATGAACTCTAAGGCCCCTGTTCACATAACACTTATTTTGCATAAAAAATTATTCTCACGGAATTTGACTCACTAGATGTTTATTATATCAATGGAGGATAAAGCATTGGGAACCCCAACTATTACCAGGACAGGGGTCCCATTCCCCAACAGAAAAAAGAATTGGGAGACATTTTGAGCCCCATTCATTGTCTATGACACCGCCAGTGAATGGAGCAGGAAGGGGGTGCATGCCCCACATTTCGCTTCATTAACACCGGGGACCTTTTTTGAATTTGTGTTTTCATTTTTTACTCCCCACGTTAAAAAATCTAAAACTTTTAATTTTTTTCATTAAATGAGCTGTTTTTTTGCTGCGTAACAGATTGCACACTATAGTGATGGTATTTTATATTCCATGCCGTGTACTGGGATCCAAATCTAGTGAAAACATTTATTTGTGCCATTTTCTAGTAGGCTTGGTTTTTACAGCTTTCACAGTGCGCCCCAAATTATATGTTTTCTTTACTCATAGACTGTAAGCTCCTGTGTCACCCCTCATCCTCATAGACTGTAAGCTCTTGTGTCACCCCTCATCCTCATAGACTGTAAGCTCTTGTGTCACCCCCTCATCCTCATAGACTGTAAGCTCTTGTGTCACCCCTCATCCTCATAGACTGTAAGCTCTTGTGTCACCCCTCATCCTCATAGACTGTAAGCTCTTGTGTCACCCCTCATCCTCATAGACTGTAAGCTCTTGTGTCACCCCCTCATCCTCATAGACTGTAAGCTCTTGTGTCACCCCCTCATCCTCATAGACTGTAAGCTCTTGTGTCATCCCCTCATCCTCATAGACTATAAGCTCTTGTGTCACTCCCTCATCCCCATAGACTGTAAGCTCTTGTGTCATCCTCTCATCCTCATAGACTGTAAGCTCTTGTGTCACCTCCTCATCCTCATAGACTGTAAGCTCTTGTGTCACCCCCCTCATCCTCATAGACTGTAAGCTCTTGTGTCACCCCATCATCCTCATAGACTGTAAGCTCTTGTGTCACCCCATCATCCTCATAGACTGTAAGCTCTTGTGTCACCCCCTCATCCTCATAGACTGTAAGCTCTTGTGTCACCCCTCATCCCCATAGACTGTAAGCTCTTGTGTCACCTCCTCATCCTCATAGACTGTAAGCTCTTGTGTCATCCTCTCATCCTCATAGACTGTAAGCTCTTGTGTCACCCCATCATCCTCATAGACTGTAAGCTCTTGTGTCATCCCCTTATCCTCATAGACTGTAAGCTCTTGTGTCACCCCTCATCCTCATAGACTGTAAGCTCTTATGTCACCCCTCATCCTCATAGAGTGTAAGCTCTTGTGTCACCCCTCATCCTCATAGACTGTAAGCTCTTGTGTCACCCCATCATCCTCATAGACTGTAAGCTCTTGTGTCACCCCCTCATCCTCATAGACTGTAAGCTCTTGTGTCACCCCTCATCCTCATAAACTGTAAGCTCTTGTGTCATCCCCTCATCCTCATAGACTGTAAGCTCTTATGTCACCCCTCATCCTCATAGACTGTAAGCTCTTGTGTCACCCCATCATCCTCATAGACTGTAAGCTCTTGTGTCATCCCCTCATCCTCATAGACTGTAAGCTCTTCTGTCATCCCCTCATCCTCATAGACTGTAAGCTCCTGTGTCACCCTTTCATCCTCATAGACTGTAAGCTCTTGTGTCACCCTTTCATCCTCATAGACTGTAAGCTCTTGTGTCACCCCTCATCCTCATAGACTGTAATCTCTTGTGTCATCCCCTCATCCTCATAGACTATAAGATCTTGTGTCACCCCTCATCCTCATAGACTGTAAGATCTTGTGTCACCCCCTCATCCTCATAGACTGTAATCTCTTGTGTCATCCCCTCATCCTCATAGACTATAAGATCTTGTGTCACCCCTCATCCTCATAGACTGTAAGCTCTTGTGTCACCCCCTCATCCTCATAGACTGTAAGCTCTTGTGTCACCCCTCATCCTCATAAACTGTAAGCTCTTGTGTCATCCCCTCATCCTCATAGACTGTAAGCTCTTATGTCACCCCTCATCCTCATAGACTGTAAGCTCTTGTGTCACCCCATCATCCTCATAGACTGTAAGCTCTTGTGTCATCCCCTCATCCTCATAGACTGTAAGCTCTTCTGTCATCCCCTCATCCTCATAGACTGTAAGCTCCTGTGTCACCCTTTCATCCTCATAGACTGTAAGCTCTTGTGTCACCCTTTCATCCTCATAGACTGTAAGCTCTTGTGTCACCCCTCATCCTCATAGACTGTAATCTCTTGTGTCATCCCCTCATCCTCATAGACTATAAGATCTTGTGTCACCCGCTCATCCTCATAGACTGTAAGCTCTTGTGAGCAGGGCCCTCACTCCTATTGTACTATATGAACATTTGTACTCTGTAATGTAATGTTATATTTCTATATGTCCCCCATGATATGTAAAGTGCTGTGGCATATGATGGCGCTATATAAAGATTATTATTTATCTTTTGGGTGGGTATGATCAGGGGGTTACCATATTTGTATAGGTTTGATTGTGTTTTAATACATTCTAAAAAATGTAAACCTTCTGTACAAAAAATATTTCTTTGTTTCTCCATCTCCAGCACTAATAACCTCGGCTTACGGAGCTGCGTGACGCCATTTTTGCGGGATGAGCTGATGTTTTCTCTAATATAATTTTTGGGACTGTTCAACCTTTTGATGCAAAATGAAGAAAAAGTGTCGAGGTTCAATGTCGGGAATAACTTTATCTAACATGTTTATGATTTTTACTGTTTATTGATTTGAATTTTTAGGTTTTTTAAATAATTTTTTTTTATTCACTATTTGTCAGGCCCCCTAGGGTACTTTAACCCTCAGTTGTCTGATTGATCTTACCATATACTGCCATACTACAGTATAGCAGTATATGGGGATTTTACATATCATCTATTACAACAAGCCACTTGCTCATTGTAATAGTTGCTGTTAAAGGGGTTTTCCCATGAAACATGAGAAGGAGAGGTCCGATAGGGTCCCAGGTACCTCCGTCACACTCCTCGTTGCTCCCCGAGTTTAATGGATCAGACGGCTGCACATCACCGTTCTGCTCCATTCATCTCCATGGAGCTGATGGAGATCGTGGGAAAACCCCTTTAAACTATAAAGCTTTGGTTCTTACAAAGACCCATGTCATGGGTCCCAATGGCATCGTGGGGATCGGACGATCTCTGCCAAGATGGCAAGTACTGATCGTGGGTGTTACCGGGAGGTCCTCTCCATACACCCACAGCTGCAGTTTAGGGGTTAAAGCAATTGCATCTTTCTACAAAAAAGGTCCTACTGCTGCTACTAATGGCTGGAGCCGCAGAACAACCATGTATCCCGTCGACACCCCAATATTGTTGGAGTGTTGGGTATTCCAGAGTGTGTGATGGATCCAGTAGTCGGACCCTCAGTGATCAGCAACCCATAACCTATGGTACAAGTAGCTAAATATCCCTTTAAATGTTGGGGTGGGGTCTTTACATCTGTTTTCCAGGGTCTTCATCTCCGATGTTGTCCCCTGAGGAGGCTACTGATTGGCTGAAGTGTGTCCTGCGATCCTTAGGATCGTCCATTGATACGGTTCCGGGTGAGTGTGCATTCTTTTCTTTTGCTTTCCAATGGGGCCAGATTTCTGGAAACCCCCTGTAATTCAGGTGAACTAGACTCCCATTCTTGTGATGGTTGGGGGTTCCTCTCCTGGAGCGAGTGAATCCGGGTCCTTGGTGTTATTTAGAAGGATAGAAGAGAAGGCAAGATGATCCAACAGGAAAGCTCACACTCCGTATCCCTGTATACATACTGTATATAATGTCCATAATAATGGAGACACATTGACTAGTCAGGTAGAGTGTTTTTGTACTGGTTGGGTCCCATGGCAGTCCAATGCTGACACACACTGTGGTAATGTAGCATTCTGTATAGTCAATGCTTTATAGACCCTTTGTCACCTTGGCAACTGTTTGCTAGTGTTTTTAGAAGAGGGAGTAGATATCATCACAGGCCTAAGATAGGGGATCCAGTGCTCACTAATGGGTGGAGTGGCAGGACAAGGACGTTCCATTCACTGTCTATGGGAGTGGTGCTAGTCCTATCTGTCATTCCCATACAACTGAATGGAGCAGCATGGTGCACGCTCGTCCTGCCATCCACCCATCATGGTGGTCCCTTTCTTGTAAATGGTAGGGGTTCTAGAAGTCAGACCCTCCACAATCACCTTGTCATCCCCTATCCTTGTACAATAGTAGTGTTTAGCACATGTGCCTTGTGTGTCCTGTGTATTACTGCTAGGAGAAGCATGTGTCCTGTGTATTAGTTGTAGGTGCAGCATGTATCTTGTGTATTAGTGGTATGTACATCATGTGTCCTGTGTATTAGTGGTATGTACATCCTGTGTCCTGTGTATTAGTGGTAGGTACAGCATGTGCCCTGTGTATTAGTGGTAGGTACATCATGTGTCCTGTGTATTAGTGGTATGTACATCATGTGCCCTGTGTATTAGTGGTAGGTACATCATGTGTCCTGTGTATTAGTGGTACGTGTAGCGCATGTCCTGTGTATTAGTGGTAGGTACATCATGTGCCCTGTGTATTAGTGGTAGGTACATCATGTATCCTGGGTATTAGTGGTAGGTACATCACGTGTCCTGTGTATTAGTGGTAGGTACATCATGTGTCCTGTGTATTAGTGGTAGGTACATCATGCATCCTGTGTATTAGTGGTAGGTACATCATGTGCCCTGTGTATTAGTGGTAGGTGCATCATGTGTCCTGTGTATTAGTGGTAGGTACATCATGTGTCCTGTGTATTAGTGGTAGGTACATCATGTGTCCTGTGTATTAGTGGTAGGTACAGCATGTGCCCTGTGTATTAGTGGTAGGTACATCATGTATCCTGGGTATTAGTGGTAGGTACATCATGTGTCCTGTGTATTAGTGGTATGTACATCATGTGCCCTGTGTATTAGTGGTAGGTACAGCATGTGCCCTGTGTACTAGTGGTAGGTACATCATGTATCCTGGGTATTAGTGGTAGGTACATCATGTATCCTGTGTATTAGTGGTAGGTACATCATGCATCCTGTGTATTAGTGGTAGGAGCAGCATGTATCCTGTTTATTAGTGGTAGGTGCATCATGCATCCTGTGTATTAGTGGTAGGTACAGCATGTGCCCTGTGTATTAGTGGTAGGTACAGCATGTGCCCTGTGTATTAGTGGTAGGAACATCATGTATCCTGTGTATTAGTGGTAGGAGCAGCATGTATCCTGTGTATTAGTGGTAGGTACATCATGCATCCTGTGTATTAGTGGTAGGAGCAGCATGTATCCTGTGTATTAGTGGTAGGTACATCATGCATCCTGTGTATTAGTGGTAGGTACAGCAGGTGCCCTGTGTATTAGTGGTAGGTACATCATGTATCCTGTGTATTAGTGGTAGGTACATCATGTGTCCTGTGTATTAGTGGTAGGTACAGCATGTGCCCTGTGTATTAGTGGTAGGTACATCATGTATCCTGGGTATTAGTGGTAGGTACATCATGTGCCCTGTGTATTAGTGGTATGTACATCATGTGCCCTGTGTATTAGTGGTAGGTACAGCATGTGCCCTGTGTACTAGTGGTAGGTACATCATGTATCCTGGGTATTAGTGGTAGGTACATCATGTATCCTGGGTATTAGTGGTATGTACATCATGTGCCCTGTGTATTAGTGGTAGGTACATCATGTATCCTGTGTATTAGTGGTAGGTACATCATGTGTCCTGTGTATTAGTGGTAGGTACATCATGTGCCCTGTGTATTAGTGGTAGGTACATCATGTATCCTGGGTATTAGTGGTAGGTACATCACGTGTCCTGTGTATTAGTGGTATGTACATCATGTGCCCTGTGTATTAGTGGTAGGTACAGCATGTGCCCTGTGTACTAGTGGTAGGTACATCATGTATCCTGTGTATTAGTGGTAGGTACATCATGTATCCTGTGTATTAGTGGTAGGTACATCATGTATCCTGTGTATTAGTGGTAGGTACATCATGCATCCTGTGTATTAGTGGTAGGAGCAGCATGTATCCTGTGTATTAGTGGTAGGTACATCATGTATCCTGTGTATTAGTGGTAGGTACATCATGCATCCTGTGTATTAGTGGTAGGGGCAGCATGTATCCTGTGTATTAGTGGTAGGTACATCATGTATCCTGTGTATTAGTGGTAGGTACATCATGTATCCTGTGTATTAGTGGTAGGTACATCATGTGTCCTGTGTATCAGTGGTAGGTACATTATGTGTCCTGTGTAATAGTGGTAGGTACATCATGTGCCCTGTGTATTAGTGGTAGGTACAGCATGTATCCTGTGTAATAGTGGTAGGTACATCATGTATCCTGTGTATTAGTGGTAGGTACATCATGTATCCTGTGTATTAGTGGTAGGTACATCATGTATCCTGTGTATTAGTGGTAGGTACATCATGCATCCTGTGTATTAGTGGTAGGAGCAGCATGTATCCTGTGTATTAGTGGTAGGTACATCATGTATCCTGTGTATTAGTGGTAGGTACATCATGCATCCTGTGTATTAGTGGTAGGGGCAGCATGTATCCTGTGTATTAGTGGTAGGTACATCATGTATCCTGTGTATTAGTGGTAGGTACATCATGTATCCTGTGTATTAGTGGTAGGTACATCATGTGTCCTGTGTATCAGTGGTAGGTACATTATGTGTCCTGTGTAATAGTGGTAGGTGCAGCATGTATCCTGTGTATTAGTGTCTGGCATTTGGCACCATACTACTTAGCAGTAGAAAGGCAAGGAGCCCTCGCAGTATGCGCTGCATGCACTTGTCTGGTAGATAATAGACTACTTGACACTTAGATTTTACATAATGTTTACTACATAACTGTAAATTGACTTCCCCGGAGTCGTGTTCCATTGTGTCACTCAGTAATTTCACTAACACCCCTGTGTACACAAATGTGCTGTTCCTGGAATAGTCCGGTCATTTGTGGAGTTTCCCTATTTTCCATTTGACTCACAGATGTAGTAAAAATAACTTTGTCTTGTCGTATCAGGTTACTGTGTAGATAACCAATGCAAAACAAAGCTTAGAGAGTCAAAACTTCTCCATCCATAGGTCATGCTGGTATACAGTGCCAAGAGCGGGTGTCATATAGAAGGACAAAGCACCATCATTGAGATAAGATAATCCTTTATTAGCCCCACATTGGGCAAGGTGCCCATGCATCTTTAGTGGTCACTAGTATTTCAACAAACGTTAAAGGAAACCTACCATCACGGATCTATATATAAAGGTAGATCAGGTAGCGGGCTCCTCTCATGTAGACTTGTATAGCCCTTTTTAGGGCTAATTCTTTGGCCCATAACTTTGTAGATTTTAATTAACACAATATTAACATTTTCTAAAGAGGGTACTGGAGCGTGGAGTAGCCGGAGCTGAGGCTACACGGTGCGGCTACTCCACCAACCAGTAGCTTCTCGTGTTCTGCCTACCCTGACATTTCCAGGAGCTGCGCGCACTTGTCTGAGAAGCTGGGTTCTGCGTATGAACGCAGGCCGCCGGCTCCATGGTCTCGTCTCTAGCTACTGCGCATGCGCAGAACCCAGCTTCTCAGACAAGTGCGCTTCTCAGATGAGTGTGCCCAGCTACCAGGAGCTGCACGCTGAAGATGTCAGGGTAGGCGGAACACAAGAGGCTACTGGTTGGTGGAGTAGCCGCACCGTTTAGCTTCAGCTCCGGCTACTCCACGCCCCAGTAGCCTCTTTAGAAAATTTGAATATTGTGTTAATTAGAATCTACAAAAGTTAGAGTCTTACGCCCCATGTTAAAGGTGCACCAAAAAAAAAAAGTGGTGCACTCTATCGGAGCAATGCAGGGGGAGCCAGATTCATGAAGAACGGGCACCAAAAATCCTGAATCTGTCGCCCCCTGCACACTACACAGGGCATTGCACATAGTACACACTGCACTGTTCTTAGTAAATCTGGGCCACTGTGTAATAAATGATATCCGAAAAACGTTCTTCTTCACTTAGTTCTTATCATCCTCCCTCCTCCTCTATTAATCTGCCAAGAAATTCACTAAGGTGTCAGATTATTAAAAGTCTATGAAGAAGGAATGGGGGAAGCAGCGAGTCACAGCAGCGAGGTCTCCACCCACCAGCCCAGAGAGAACGTCAAATTTACAGAGACTGCAATAAGGAAAGGTTAAAGAAAATTAAGATTACAAATCACATAATGATCAGAAACGTCACATGTTAATCCCCATGTACACATACACATCAACTTCCCATTTCTGTAATGTTTATTAAAATGTGAGCTATGTTGAATATAGTTTCCAGCAAAATCTGTCAAAGCCGAGAGGTGGGTTAGACTAACATATGCACATGAGTAGTGATGGGTATATCAGAAAACAGGACTGGCCAACCCTGTGTATAGGGATAGGGGTCCACCTGACGGACAGATATTGAGGAGTGATGGATGAGCCACTTGAATTTCCACATGATCCATCCATTCTCTGGGAGATAAGTCACCTCAGGGGAGTTATATCCCTCATTCTAGGTTATAACACATGCACACTTGGCCAAGCTACCAGGCATTTATATTGTGGCAATGTAAATGGAAAAAAATGTTGGCTAAACAAGCATTTGTCAGTGTATGGTTAGCTTTGTCTCTCCCAAAAAACGAGCAGAGAGACCCTTAAAGTGTAACATGTTTTGTCCTTATTTTGATCCGTGGAATCATCTGTTGGTGTTGATGTGAGGCCCTCATACAGATAAGCTTATGTTCACACTTCTGTCCTTTAAATCCATCGGGACTACAGAAATTTTGCCACCCAACAGAGAGGGGTCATTATAAGTAAGGAGGGCTCCAGTAGGGTATTATAAATGGTAGAAGGGCAGAAAGGGAAATGGTAATTGTGGGGGGGGGGCACTCTGATGTTATATTTTGTGGGTTGCAGAGGTATTCCATAGAGGCCAGTATATGTGCACATTACAACATGGTTGCAGTGGAGGGGGGGTCTTAACTGAAAGTTTGTTTTGGTCCCCATCAAGTTATTCCCCTGATAACAATCACACATTTGTTAAATATTCTATACATATGCCATAATTGTATCTTCCAGTGGAAGTTTGAGATATTTTATATCTGATGTAATATGCTTAAAGAATAAGCATTTAATTCCCAGTATAAAGCATCCAGAGTCTTGTAAGACGGAGCTGTTCTTTTCACACAAAAGACACAGACCCCTTGTGGGGCCTGACAGTCTCAGAGCCTTCTGGTCACGTCTCGCTGTGACCTCTGCCCCCTCACGCAACCCTTTTGCATTCTGTGGTCTGAGACCCTCCAGGTGTCATGGCTACCCCCCACCTATTCTTTTCTTAACACATTCCACTCTTTGTCTGGAATATACAACCCCCTTCCCACAACCCCTCCTCTTTACGGTTTTATAAGAGCTCATCCTGTGTGAAAAAGTCACTAACCCAAAGCTGTGTCTGAGGAGAGAATTACCGAAAAATGAAAATAAATATTGTATAACACGCGCTTGTCATTTCTCCATTTCCACAGAAACCATGTGACCCCCACTTCTAGAATTACTACTCGCTTCCTGCTCATCTAAATCTGAAGGACCGAAAATTCCCGCTGAGGTTTTCTTCTTCCTGATTGAAAAAAAAAAAATTGGTTTCTTAGACTTGCAGTAGAATTGTAGCTTGTAGTAGCAATTTTCACTATGACCGGCCTGGAAATGTCTGATTGTAGAGACAGACACTGCGTGTAAATGGACAGACTGATTGGATCCATCAAAACTGCAATAATCCAAGATTTCCCAATCCGATCATTATCCCCATTATCATTATCGAAGAGAGCGGAGATTTATTCTATATGGTTGGAGGGATTTTACCATGGTAGCACAATATCTCTGCCAAATGAGACTCAATTACGATAAACAGACAACTTACAATGGAATATAATGCAACTATACAATGAAGTCTCTCCAGTAAAAAGGAAACTATTCCAAAAGACCGCTTCCTAATCCAGACCGGATATCCCATGGCAGATATACAAGATTGGCAGTTCTATTGTATATTTTGCATTCTCATCTTCTTTTCAATACAGTTTTGGATGGTCATCTCTAAGGCCTCATTCACTTGGCCGTTGGGGGACGTATATACGGCGACATATATACATCGGATATATGTCCCGCATAGGCTGGCAATGGGTGCGCTAAATTTGTCCTTCTAAAAATCAACTTATGCTAATGAGTCAGAAAGGCTCTAGGGGTGTTACTAGAGCCCTTCTAAACTGTAGTTTCACAGTCACAGTCTTTTCTCCGTCGGCCTGATAAAATCTAACACAGTGTGATGTGGAAGTGCTCCTGTACAGTGTAACAGACTGTGAATCTGCAGCTCTCCAGAACCCTTCTGACTCATTAGCATCATTTTATATGTTGATTTTAAAAGGAAAGAGGCCATGGATAACAAATATAAGAAGATTACCACAGTCATGGTGCCTGAATCTATAGGTCCCTGGTTTATCATGCTTGGTTTTGAGTTTCAAGAAGTGAAGCCCAAGAGGAAACCCTTACTCTGCTCAGAGTGGAAAATATAAGCTACTGCTAATCACTAACAATATTAGGTGAACAGTAATAACTGATAATTTTAGTCTGGGTCCATAGTATCAGATTAAATGTGATTGGCTGTTGGAAGGTGCTGTGAGTCTGACCCTCACAGTTTTTAAATTGATATCCCAAACTGATATCCATATCTTAAAGGGGTCTTCCAGGAATCTGAGTAAACCACATGGATGCCAGGACCAGGGTGGCAAGAAAAATTAAGATTACCAGCCCCGCTCTGGTTCACGAGTCATATTGCCAGGGTGTCATGGGATTCACTAAGGTCAATGAGTAGCCTTCACATGGGGCACAAATAAGGGAGTGATGTACTGAGGTCTAAGGTGAGCATCTATTGGCCAAAGCAGGTCTCATGTCTCCCCGAAATTAGCGCCTAAAGTACTAGATGTAGTTGTATGGGCACACCAAGAATAGGGTATACTCAGGAGAGGGTTTGCAGTGGAGGCAACAAGCAGTGGAAGAAGGCTTGTTCCACCATCAACATTCAGCTGCAATTTCTCTCCCGCTGACCCAGATTTCGACCTTTGCAAATTGAAATCTGTACCTGAATCTGCAGCAATAATTGGCATTCCCATATATTTCATATATAATGAAATCTGCAAAAGAAGCTCCTATACTGCACTATTATTTACAACATATATGATGGAATCTGTGGCAGAGGCTCCTAACAACCTCCAACACAGATGTGAACAGAGCTCTATAGCGTAGGAGTGTAATTGGTTTACCATTATTGTGGCATCCTAGTTCCTCTGTATAGGTCTGCCTACTTTACCTAATTTTATATGAATAAACAAAGATTTGATCAGAATAAACCTAAGGGCTTAGAGCCTGGACAATGCTGGAGCATATGGGTTTTCCATCTGCCACCATATTACAACGATGTTCCCTATATAAACCATCTTATACATGTATAATGGGACATAGCACTGGTCTAAAATTGATAGCTTGTTCACATTTGTGTGTAATAGAGCAGAGACTTCAAGGCTTAATGGCCACATCTGTGCAGTAACCTTATATAAGGCCAATCTGTCCATCTCTGCATGTATAAAACATCCAGCCAGTAGAGGTTAATTAGAGGAATAGAGTGCTTAAAATATAACTTTTATGCAAAAATTGCATAAAACCACACTAACTAGATTAATGCAAAAACATATTAAGACCACAGGAAACCCCCTAGTTTAGACAGGTTACCCAACGGAAGTGTCAATCTAAGGAACAAAGAAGAGCATAAACGTCATACCAACTGTGTACCACCAAAAAAATGGTTATCTCCTACCATGGTTCAGACGTCTCCAGCCCAAAGGGTAGGTGTAAGGGTACCCCAAACTATTCTGTTCCTATAAGGACCCCTTTAACTCTCGCCCTCACAAGGGTAGTCCACATATGTCGTTGTCATAAACGCGCAAACAGACTGCCAGCCTGCACACTAGATCTCCGGGTCCACCACTAGGACAGGAGATGTGTAGACCAGTGATTTTCAACCAGTGTGCCGTGGCACACTAGTGTGCCGCGACACATGGTCGGGTGTGCCGCTGGGAAAGTTCCCCAAACTATGGTGCCCCCTGTGTTTTGTTTCCCAGAGAAATGTAAAATGAGAAATACTATAGTCATGAGGCTGGAGTACTAAAAGTACCATATGCTGAGTATATGAGCTGGCACTTGTACTCTGGCCTCATGGCCATAGTACTTCTCATTGTACCCCTTTATATTGCAGTATATGAGCCACAAAATAATCAGCACCATATACTAAAAACAGGGAGAAACTGAGAACTGTTGAGGAAGAGCTTCGTGTGTGTCTTTCCACCATTCCTGCCAGGATATCCCTTTTGTGTTTATTGAAACAGGCCCAGGTTTCACACTGAGTGAGTAAAATAAATTTAGAATCTATGTTATCAACGATATGTATAATATGACTGTTTTAGTGTCGTTTTGTGCTATTTTGATTGGTGGTGTGCCCCAGGATTTTCTAAGTATAAAAAGTGTGCCGCGGCTCAAAAAAGGTTGAAAATCACTGGTGTAGACTATCTTGCTTTTGAGGCTTAGCACACAGCAAGCCTCACAGTATTTGCCTCTATATGCCTGATATGCTAAGCCAGCTCAAAGGACTGTGGCTATCAGCTTCTATACCGTGATCCCTCTGAAGAGTCAGGAGACGAAATGCGTCAGGGAAGGTGGCGCTGACAAGGGGGCATGCGTTTTATGACAAGGACAGATGTGGACTTTTGAGGGCGGGAGTTAAAGGGGTCCTTATAGGGACAAAATAGTTCGGGGTGCCCCTTACACCTACCCGTTGGGCTGGAGACGTCTGAACCATGGTAGGAGATAACCATTTTTTTGGTGGTACACAGTTGGTATGACGTTTATGCTCTTCTTTGTACCTTAAATTGACACTTCCGTTGGGTAACCTGTCTAAACTAGGGGGTTTCCTGTGGTCTTAATATGTTTTTGCATTAATCTAGTTAGTGCGGTTTTATGCAATTTTTGAACACTTTTTTGAGCACTCTATTCCTCTAATTAACCCCTACTGGCTGGATGTTTTATACAACTTGGAGGTTATTTTTGAAATATTCTAGGTTCATTGGATGTGGAGTGTTTGGATGCGTTCACATGTTCAGTTTTTCACTTACAGTTTTTGAAGCCACAAGCAGGTGTGATCATGATGGGTGGGAACATATAATACTTTACCTCCTACATCAAAAACTGCATCTGAAAAACTAATCTTCACAAAATACTGAATGTGTGAACAGAGCCTAAAGTGGAGCGGTATTTATATGCACGTGTATATGAATAGACATGACCATTGGTAAAATCAAGGCAGGACATATACCAGGACCTAGACAAGCACATTGATATTTGCTGCTGTCTCCTTATTTTTGGGCTGCATTCTGTAGAAGTCCCAGTTGAGAGTTTTTTTTTTTTTTTTGCAAAAAGATGCTTTAATTTGTCCCCTCCTAAGAAGATACAGCCAAGATCTGATACGAAGGTGACTGAGGATATGGAAATCATGGTCATATGTCATGAGGCAGTCTATAATAATCACACAAATGGAAAGTAGTAAACACTAATTTGTATTGTCATACACTGAGTGGAAACATTTTACATGACAATAACATTGTTTCAATGTGTTTGTCACAAGGGCTACAGTTGAGCAGAGATAAAGAGAGAGGTCAGCAGTAGTAGGTGTCCTGGGTGCTGAGTTTTTCGGATACCAACATTTAGATGCATTCCTTAGGGTGATGGCATACGTGGCGTTTTGAACACGTTTTTCGACCTGTTTTTAAGCAGTCCGCCAAAAAACGCATGCGTTTTTGACCAGTTTCAATTAGGATAATTGGTCAAACCTGTCAAAAAGGGATGCGTTTTTCAAAAATGATGGACTGCTTAAAAACGAGCCAAAAACGCGTTCCAAACGCCACGTGTGACATCACCCTTATGGTGATGCCACATGTGGTGTTTTTGGTCCGTTTTTAAGCATGCGTTTTCAGTCTGTTTAAAAATGCATGCCAAACACATGGTAAACAGTCAAAAACGCATGCGTTTTTAAACGGACTGAAAAACATGCCCTAAAACAGGCCTAAAATGCCACGTGTGGCTTCACCCTTAGGGCACTTTCACATGATGCGTTGCGTTTTTTCGTACGCTTTTAACGCATTTCAAAGGACTCAGCCTTGATCACATGCTGAGGTTACATTGAGTTTCGACTGCATCTGCTAAAATGCAATGTAACCTCAGCATGTGATCAAGGCGGAGACTGGGTGTGTCTTAGGCTACCTTAGGGTGGTGTTACACGTTCTGTTTTGCCCGAGGACGATAACATGGGTTCGCATGAAAACGCACACAATCGGCAATCAGTGTCCGGTGTTTTGTATTGTGTAAATGCAAAACACTGGGCGATGATTGCCGATCGCATGCATTTGCATACAAACGCATATGCGATTGTCCGTGGGCCGCCCCTGTGCGCTTTGATTTTGTTACAAATCAGAGAATTTATCAGAGAATTTTCTCTTTTTTTCTCTTATTTAACGACTTTTTTGGCACATTTGAATTTTTCAGTGTTCCGTCCATATATCTTTACATTCCATATGTGGATTATGAAAATGTCGCAATTTTTGCACATTTCCTGGTTAAAAGTCTCAAATAAACTCCAGTCCTGACCAGGCATAGGAAAAACTTTAGAAGGTGTTGCCGAAGATTCGCAAAAAACCCACAGACTCAGCTGCCTGATATATCAACTTCTAAGATAAGTCCAAAACCCAGAAAAACCAAGAAAACACACGCACAAATGCCCTGACAAAAAATAAATGACCCCCCTGGTGTCTTATATAGTTTAAATGCAATACACCGGGTGCCGGTTACGGATTTCATTTCTAGACCAAGTCAAAGCGTTTGGTGTGACCGCACCCCGAGGCGCTGGGTTGTAATGATAAATCACAGCTCACCAGAGCACGGAGGAGAATATCTAGCAGGTATCATTATCTATAGGTGCTGACTTTTTAATATTATAGCAAGTCCCAGCGGATGACATCACAGAAATGAATAAACTGATTTGACTTTGTTTCTTTGTACCTGACTTTTTGATACAATATAATTTTGTACTGGATATGAATGTTTGTAGTAATAGGGAAGTTCTGTGTACACGAGTAATGATCCAATGAGCCTTCTGGGTTGACAGTGTATGTCACATATGTAAAATTAATGTAATTTGTTTGACACCCACCTGTCAAGAGCAAGTGATGTCATGTTAGAGGGGATGAGTGTCACTTATCAGGGAGACACATAGCAGGCCTGCAGTTATTTTCTGGAAGATGCCATCTGTTGACAGGACAGTGTCTGCACAGCAATAAATCTGCTCTGTGGTCATGACATGAAGAAGCAAATGGGGTGGGGGGCAATCAGGATGCATCATGTCTCTGCAACAATTAGTCCCTATCAAAACAGTAAACAAATGGTGACAACTACTGCACTGGGTTATTGAGGTTCATTTACATTGTGCAAATAGGGAATTTCCTTTAAGGGGTTGTTAACCCTGTGGATAGGGCGTCTAGCTGCTCCATTCAATTATATGCACAGAGCTCAGCTATCTCTGACACTCCCATTCATTGTCTATGAGTGTTTCCTATACTCCCTTACAATTGAATGGAGCGATGCATGAGTGAGAATGGGACCATCACTCTCCAGATTGCTTGGGGTCCCGTTATCATGATCAATGGGCATCCTCTTCTATGAACTTGTTAATCCCACCATGATCAGTAGCAATAAATGACGTCACTTATTTGCTGAGTCCCATATGCTGTACTGCTACTGTATGACTCTGTGGGTTTTACCAGTAATCTTCCAGTTTGGAAGGCACCCTGAATCTCTATGGGTTAGGGCACAGTCACACGTTTCACTGGCGCTGCCCGCACGCATTTGTGTTTGCAGTGAAAGGTCTGTATGTTTTCTCCGTGTTTGTCTGGGTTTCCTCCGGGTCCTCCGGTTTTCTCCCACACACCGAACATACTGGTAGGACGATTAGATTGTGAGCCCCATTGAGGACAGGGACCGATTTGGCAAGCTCTGTGCAGCGCTGTGTTATCTGTGTGCGCTATATAAATAGAGGAATTATTATTATGTGATCGGTAAGCGTTCGCATGCGTTTCACTGGAAATGCTAATGAGTTCGGGCCAAGGCACGGCCCCCCACGCCAGAGTTGCTCTTGTTAGCGCTAGTGGTTCATGTGAACCTGCAATCCTGTAAACGGAGGCATTTTTATAACAGTGTTTTGTATTGTATTGTAGCCTCAGCGCCAATCCTCACCTTACTGTATTAATACTTCAATCACTTGTGCGCCTTGTTCCTGTCTCATTCGCCACATGAGTACATTTCACGTCTCCGGTTGCTAAGGAGTTAATTTGTGCGGACATCTCCAGACTATGGCTTTATTGTAGAAGTGACACTGGCCAAGACATGGGAAAGGGGCTGTGTGGGGAAGCCATTAATCTCTCCCTGGCTGCCTGCCGCTCTCATTGTTATGCTGAGGACTGCTGGGGGGGTTGGGTGGGAGAACATGATTATAATTTTGCTGCTTTGCCCTGAGGTTGGAGTGTGCAGTGTCTGCTGCAGAGGGCTCCAGGGACAGACCGGTCAATGCTTCTTTCAGGCAGGAACCAAGACTTATCAACAAGAAAAATGTGCTAATGAGGAGCTGCTGAAGCCACATGCTGCTTCCTGATCTGTCTGTATCTCCCTCTCCTTGCCAGAATTGCTGGGTAGAAAATGACTTGGGGTTGGATTAATAAATCCCCCATCCTGGTGTGCACCCAGCTGAGCACCAGCCTGAAGCTCAGGGCACCTGAGCCCCAATGATACAGGTACAGAGAGCGTACCAGGGGGGCAGCTCATATACAGAGGGAACAGGACATCCTCAATTCTCTCAGTAACCTGCTGGTTCTGAAGCTTCTTAAAGCCTAGAGCTTTCTTCTTCTGCATACTAAAATCCTGTGCGCCTTCCTCTGTGGTGTCTAATACCTCCCCATCAACAAAGAATGATCTACAAAAGCTACTAGAGACTCCATCCCATCTGCTGTCATGGCGCCTATGACATAGATTATATATCATAACATGTAACCCATCGGCACTCTGCTTCACACCTCCTGTAATTGAAGGGGTTTTCTGCAAATAAGGGGTTTCTATAAATAGCACCATGCTTCTCCATGGTATGTGTTTGGTATTGCATGCTCACTTAAAGGGGGTTGTCCAACGTTTGATCATTGATCCTGTGGCTAGGGGATAACAAGCTGGTGGGGAGTTTACCTGCTGGAACAACCACCGATCACGAGGACAGCATTCCCAGCAATCCAGAGGAGTCTCGTTCCCACTAACTGGTCGAGCATTCAGTATTACTGGGGGCATCGGAAATTGGAAAATCAAGCTCTCTCATAGCAGTGAATGAAGCCTTAAAACACATCCACAACCTGCTGCTTTAGTTAATTAGTGACCTGGAACGCCATGGTTATGGGTCCGGCTGCTTGTTAGGGTATAGGTGAAAACAACCGAACTTGGGACGCACAACCAATAGACCATGAGATGTCTGAAATAAAAACACATGAACGCTCAGCTGGCTTGGTGTACATGTGCAGGGAGTGTTCGCAAATACCTACCTACAGGCTGGGGCACACATAGCATCATCATTACTGCTGACTGAACCCATTCACTTCAATGCAGTTACAGCATAAGACCACTACACAGAGAATGGAGCCAACTGTATGTGTTTTCGGGGCTGGAGCAGCTGATCAGTGCATGGATAGGTGTGGCCCCCTTCAGATCAGATGTTCTTGGACAATCCTGTGAATAGACCATCAACAAAAACCATCATTATTCGTACCATGATCTTGCAGCTGCGGAGAACCATAAATACATACATATATATACATATACACTCACCTCAGTTTCCCGGAAACATATACAAACCAATAAACGCCTGAATGAAAGGGATATCCTTTAATGGTGATTACGTCTTTTCAGGGTATGTACTACTTGATAAGGATCACCACATAGTGTTTATCTGTTATTCTAATAGAGTACAAACAATCCGTATCAGAGAGTGCAGATAATTCTACGCCATTATACTTCTTGTTGCCCTATAAATATCCCCATTGAGATGTAATGTGTAGGTAAACATGCGATTACACATGCGTGTTTGTCTGCTGCACCTATGTAAACAGAAACACGCTTTAACACATTTCCCTTTTGAGGACACCTATCCCCTTCCCCCATGCGGAGATGATAATACCGCTCTGTGTTGTCTCTTTGTCTCCCTCATCTCCCTCCCCGCCACCTCTCAGTGGTTATTTTTGGAAAGAGCAGCTGAGGCCGGGGAGTGCTCTGTCCAGACTAGTTCTTAGCACTATGTCCTCCATACACACACACAAGCCACGTCAGTGAGATTACACTACAATGACACTGTCCACATCCGACCACAAACACACAGAAATGTTGTTATCCACAGATTCTACCGGTTACTGCAGTGGATTTCCAGAGCTCTTATCTTGTGGGTCATGAGACACGCTCCTCTGGGGAATATTACGCCAGCCTTAAAGGGAAAGGCTCCTACTGTACATGCAGTCCTATCTACAGCAGAATGTTATGAAGCAGAAAGATACATAGTTTTTTTTTCAGACCTCATTTACACAAAGTTATGCTCAGCCCGCAGGCTGTATAAACGGGGGGGGGGGGGGGGGGCGGGGGGCTGCAGGACTGGCCATGCTCTTTTCCTTTAAGGGGCACGGTCCCTCCTGCTCCCCCCTTCCCCTTCCTTCTCTGTTTAGTCTCCCATTGGTGGCCAGCGAGTTCCGCTGGCCACTGGGGGCAGCAGGCCAGGATATTTATTCTTGAGCGCGGAGCTAGCCCAGCCTCTTTTGACTGCTCCGCGGTCAAGAGATCCCACCCTCCCTATGTTACTATTGTACTATTGTATATTATTGGCTTGTTAATATTTTATTCTTTGCTGTTTGTTATTGCGTTGTTCATGTTGTTGTTGGTAGTCACAGCTTGGCCTGTGGTGGAATCTTGACCCTCTCGGCTGGTAGTTAAATCACCTGACGGAACAACTAGGACATGCCCCCGCGGAGGCGGGGCCAGGCATGCAAGATGAAGTTAGGGAAAGGGTCAGGGTTTCCCCCCACAGGTCGCTTATTTTGTTATTGTAAATAATAAAGCTGTGGCCGACCCCCAGTTTTTTATCCCCAAAAAATTGTATTTTGTGTTGGTTTCTTGGAAGGGGGAACGGGGTACATTTTGGTGGGTAAAACATTAATACGGTCAGTCTGTGATATTTAAAACCTTTCATATGGAATCCAATGTAATCTCTGTTTCATACTGTGACCTACATTATTGCATGTTATACTGCACCATGTCCTTTCTAACAGAAATGTATGTTCTGTCCATAAAACATTGTTAAATACAGACAACAAGGATTCTATGTACAAACTGTTCAGCTCCTCCTGCTCTATAACATGCTGCCTGCAGATAGGACATTATGCACAATCTCCTCAGCTTTTCCTGCTCTATAACATGCTGCCCGCAGATAGGACACTATGTACAATCTGATCAGCTCTTTCGGCTCTATAACATGCTGCCTGCAGATAGGACACTATGCACAATCTGCTCAGCTTTTCCTGCTCTATAACATGCTGCCTGCAGATAGGACAATATGCACAATTTTCTCAGCTTTTCCTTCTCTATAACATGCTGCCTGCAGATAGGATACTATATACACCCTGCTCAGCTCCTCCTGCTTTATAACATAATGGAAATAGATACTATTAGACTTATACTAATAGATACTACTCAGCTCCTCCTGCTCTATAACATGCTGCCTGTAGATAGGACACTATATACAATCTGCTCAGCTCCTCCTGCTTTATAACATGCTGCCTGCAGATAGGACACTATGTACAATCTGCTCAGCTCCTCCTGCTCTATAACATAATGGAAATAGATACTATTGCATTTTTATGGTAACAACTTTAGGATAGACCATCATGGTCAGACCTCCTTGGTCAGCTTCACCCTTGTTTTCCATTAATTTGGAAATATTCCATTTCCAGAATGTAAGATTTAAGGGAAAATTAGGATGCCAATATCTGAGCACTTTGTGGAACAATAGAGAGAATGTTCTTCTCATCAGTGTTTGGCCCCAGTCTTTGAGGACTTCACACAGTTAGTGGCTATGAACACTGCCGCTTGTCAGGCCCCTACTGTGCATCAGGCTGTCGCCTGACGGGGCTTAAATTAGTTCCCACTCTTATCCTAGAGCAGCGCATTGTTTATCCCCTTGTAGCTCAGACGAAGATTAGCTGCTTATAAAATTAAAGGATGGTGTTATGTACTACAGAGATGTGTGGTGATGATCCAGGACCGGATAAGGAGCTTCAGATGTAGGTAAATTCATGACATGGATTACGTTTTGATGTCCATTTAAAAAGCTTTCAGAAAGTAGTGTTATATAAGAGGAAAATCCACTAATGCATGAACAGCACACAAATCAGGATGTATTTGGTCAGTGAGTCGTATCGGAAACAGATTTTGGAAGAATAAGAGATTTCCCTGTGTTAGCAGATATCAGGTCTAGGACCTCCTAAAAACAGGCGCAAGGCCAAGTTTCTATCTGTGTCACAAGCCCCATTGAAGATTCTGCCAAAAAGAAGGGCATTCCAATGGACCCCATTACAGACAAATCCTAAAGTTTAAGCATGTTTTACCAGGTTTTGCATCTAAAATGGACTTTCCTTGTAGGAATAATGCCAACCAATGGCTTATCTGTCAGTCGTGTTGGGTGCTGACATTGTCATTGTCAAAACAAATATCCCATTAATGGAAGACCTACTATATCTGACCTTATACTTTAGATAACTGTTACCTTACCTGCTCATCTGCTTTTCACAGGCCACAAAAAATGGACCCGTAGTCCACTTCCTGGGGCCCATGTATTATTGGTGAGTGAGGCCTACATACCTGCCGATGACAGTAGAATAGAAAGAGCTGCAAACACGGGCAGGAATATGACCTATTCGTAGTTTTGTGATTAACACAGACAAGTCATGCATAGGGTTTGTAGAGCAGGAGGACCTAGCCATAGAAGTATCATGGAACATATACATTATAAATGTATATACTTGAGTATAAGCCGATCCAGGAATAAGCTGAGACTCCCCATTTTAACACAAAAAACTGGAAAAACCTAAGCCAAGGGTGAGAAATACATTGGTTACAGCCTCCCCAGTATATAGCCAGCAAGCCCCCTGTAGTATATAGCCTGCTAGCCCCCTGTAGTATATAGCCTGCCAGCCCCCTGTAGTATATAGCCTGCCAGCCCCCTGTAGTATATAGCCTGCCAGTTCCCTGTAGTATATAGCATGCCAGCCCCCTGTAGTACATAACCTGCCAGCCCTGTTGTA
The DNA here is from genome assembly GCF_040894005.1 of Engystomops pustulosus. Lineage (NCBI taxonomy): Eukaryota > Metazoa > Chordata > Amphibia > Anura > Leptodactylidae > Engystomops > Engystomops pustulosus. The sequence continues at coordinate 74,393,301 of NC_092420.1, forward strand.
TATAGCCTGCCAAGCCCCTATAGTATATAGCCTGCCAAGCCCCTATAGTACATAGCCTGCCAAGCCCCTATAGTATATAGCCTGCCAAGCCCCTATAGTACATAGCCTGCCAGCCCCTGTAGTATATAGCCTGCCAGCCCCAGTAGTATATAGTTTCTCCTCACTACATGATTACAATGAATAGAGATTTAACCGTTTCCGTCTCCATTCGGCATTTATAGAACTGAATAAAATAGCCAAATATGGTGCCCAACTACCTCAGTCAGTGCTCGACTCCTGCTTCATGTAAGCACCTTTTCACTGGTGGTTTTGAGGAGCATTTTTTAGGGGACCAGTCATAAAAGCAAGATGACTATGAAAACCTACATATACAGCAAGCAAAAGAGGTGGCATTGGATACATGAAGTGTAATGCAGCTCAATGGTGTCAGACTGGCATATTATGGGCTTTACAGAGGTTGTGCCCACCCTCCATATATATTGGGCAAGAAAAAAAGGATTAGGAGACACAAACTATGAAGGTGCACCAAAGTATGATGGGCCTAGCAGAGGTTGTGGCCAATCCTCCATCCACAAAATCTCTAAGTAGGATGTATCATTAATAGTATCTTGTAATATTTGTGAATCAATGTACAAGTGCCAAATTATTTCTCTATGGATTTCCAATTGGGTTTATCTTCGGCTGGATTGTTGGGACCCATTAAAGTGTGTTACAGCCTGGGCACACAGGAGGATTCTCCGGTATTTTGGTGGGCCAGTCCAACCCTGGTGCACGAACACAGCAACTATACTCCCAACCTTGTAACAGGTAGAATTTGGAAGTAGATATCTGCAGAGAATACTCCACTTGATTAAAACCAAGATGGAAAGAAGATGAGAAGGACGTTTCTGCACTTTAGCAGCCTTCACGATCCGGTCACATGAAGAATTTTTTCCATAGGAAAACTATTTATAGCTTGAAGACTCAGCCCTCCAACTACACGTACTGTCTATCCTTATTTTGACATGAGAAGACTCATAGAATACATGTTTGTAAGCCGGTAACACTCACAACTAGCAAAGTACGAGATATGAAAAGTGCCAAGGTATGCAGCTATGGCAGGCTGGCCAGAACTTTTTGCTGTGTGGTCTACCGGACTAAACCAAAAATGACGATTCAGAACATCAGTTCAGTAATTGTAGGTTTTGCTTTGGTCCACTCAATCCTGCACATGCACAAAATGAGTTTGTCGGGATGAGATGTCGTCAGGGCTATTGCAGTCGGTGAGTCTAACAAACTCACTCCATGTATTGGCCGGATTTACCATTGAACAGTCATGCTGCATTCAGTTTAGATGTTTTGGGTTCAGACCGGAAAAAGTGTGACACGGACAGAATTTATTGCATCAGACTACATCAGACTAATATCACAATTTTATACATAAAACATGTACATAAACCAAAACTTGTGTAGTTATGTTATGAACTGAATATGAATGTTCAACTATTGTAGATTGTAATAGCCAACACCTGATATTATCAGTGTTCAATGACGGGAGTGGATGCCTCCATACACTGTGTTGTAGCCCTGCTGCACTATTGTTACTCAGCTCGTTACCCACAGGATGGGTTACGTACAAGACAGGTTCTTTAAATTTGTTCTTAAGTTGAATTTGTATGCAAGTCGAAACTGTATATTTTATACAAAGATTATCAATAAAGCTTCATTAGACACCTTACAGCTGGTCATTGCAGTCTGGGACTAATGTAAAGCATCCAGAGAGCTTCACCAGAGGTCACAAAGGTCCATCTGTAACTAGGGGTCACCTGCAAGTTGGGAGTCCTTAAGTATGGAACCGCCTGTATATGATTTCAGTACGGTTTCCAAGATCAGAATATTGAGGGCATCCATTAACTCCATTAACAAGAATCTGCAATAACCTACACCGTTGCATAGTACAAGGAAAAAGCAGGTCATTGTACATTTACAGATTGTGCTGGTAGGTTTATGGAAGTGCAATAAATGCAGATTTAAGGGAGTCTTTTTTGACCATACAAAGCTTCAGACAGTGTTATGTATTGGTCCTGGAGATCTGTGTCCAAAATGTTGTGTGTGAATGTAAATAGCATCAACAGGAATAGAAAAAAATGACTTCATTATCAGGGCCATAGCTGGACTTGGAGCACTTGGGGAATCTTACACTGCTGCATTCTTTGATTTCTGCATTAAAATGTCTACCCAAGTCTTCATCTGTGCTGTAATATCTAACAATAGACCTGATACAGCTCTTACTTAGAGGAGGGAGGGTTTGTGCCCGTTTAGTGAAGACACCCCACAAACAACAGTGTACCAAGTCCAGCTACAATCCTGGAATATAAATGTATTTTTCACAGTCCTGCTGCTACTAAAATCACACATAGGTCTCCAGAGATGATACCTAAGACTTGCTGCCTTTGGTCCAAAAACTACAAGTAGGCCTTCAGCCACAACTGAAACTGTGTTTCTGGACAATTTTAGATGAGTGTGACAGATTGTGCATTGGACAGTATTCATAAACTGACCACAGTGCTGATGACAATACTCCAAGCATCATAGTGATCATAGTGATATATGATCCAAGGAGTCTCTTCCTACCCCCAGAAATCAGGATTATATTTGGCTGCCTCTGTTCTTTGCAGGGTTGCTAACCAGTATAGCACTACACAGTACAAGAATCAATTATGCTGTAGTTTTGTATTCGAAATAAGAGATCATTTTTTCATGAAGATTCAGAAACAGAAAAACTGGTATCAAAACCCGTCTGTGGGATGGAAACGCACAATGTGAACATATCCTTCAGATTTCTGCACTGAATAGTGTGGCTTGATGGTTCTCTGCAGAATCCAAACGCAACAACGAGATGATTCGCAGCCCAGTTTGTGTAGGTCCTCAGGTCAGCGCCGGGTATGTGTGCGTGCAATCCCTCACATCCGCAGCAGAGCCGCAGCAGCCCCGAGACAAACCCCAGCAGCAGCAGCCGGCCCTGACCTCACACGGAGTCACATGACCCAGACTTACAGGAGCATTACATCAGCCTGGGAACCAACACACGATGAAAACACAGCTACTCTTAAAGCGGCAACGCCTCCCGCTGAACCATTCTTATGTCACGTTCCCCGGTATTCATATTTCTCAGGCATGAATTACAGCACCAAGACCAGATATGTAACAATTTATGAAGGAAGGATTTGATTAAAGTGCTTAATGCTGTGCTAAATCAATTAAGTGCGGTCGCCGCTTTAAGAACAGTCTCCGCGGGTTGTCGTTCGAATTCTGACTAGTTGTCCCCGCAGATGCCGGTTGGTTCGAGATCACGTGAGGACCAACAGGCGCCTTTGCGCGGAAGGGGGAGTGGCGGCGCGCTGATTGGTTACAGTGTCCATGACGTGGCAGGTATATAAGACATAGGAGGTAGCGCGCCCGCGCTTAGTTGGCGCTGGGACCTTAGCAAGGCAGGGCTGCTGTACACATCGTAGCGCAAAATGCAACAAGAAGCCGCCGCCAGCGCTGAGCCGGAGAGCAGGGAGCCGCCTCCCCCCGGGCTGGGCTTCCGCCTGGAGGCGCACCGGATTGTCAGCATCTCGCTGGGGAAGATCTACCATTCCCGGGTGCAGCGCGGCGGCATCAAGCTGCACAAGAACCTCATGGTGTCCCTGGTGCTGCGCAGCGCCCAGCAGGTGTATCTCAGCCAGAGCCCGGAGGACTATGTGGTGTATCCAAGCCTGCAGCCAGAGACCTGCACCCCAGAGCCGCCCCCTGCCGCAGAGGAGCAAGCCGCAGCGTGTGCACCGAGCCCAGACCCCAGGACGTGTTCGTGCAGGACGCAGGAGGTTCCGTGCTGCCTGTGCCCCGTGCCCGAGGCCGCCGAGCCCCCCGCCAGCCCGGCCTGCTGCAGGAAGCGGAGCGGGGGCAGCGCGCACGACGGGCCGCTCATGAAGCGAGCGAGGAGGGAGCAGCGGGAGCAGGAGGTGCCGGAGCCCGGGGACGAGGTGGAGGAGGAGGAGATGGAGACCGAGAACGTAGCCAACCTCATCAGTATCTTCGGCTCCAGCTTCTCGGGACTGCTGAGCAAGGAGCCGGGGCCGCAGCAGGAGCCGGGCCAGGAGGTGCAGGAGCTGGACTCTAGCAGCACCTCCAGCCCAGCAGGACAGAGCTGCAGCGAGCCCGCCATAGCCCCCAGCATAACCCCCTGGAGCACGGCCATAGAGGCCTTCTGATCCCCCCGCCCGGCAGCAGAGACTTCAGGGGAGCCATAGGGATGGTGCAGGGCGGTCTGACCCGGAGCCTATTGTTGTGTCTCATGTCCATGTTGTTGTGTGGGTTTGGAGAAGTTTATGGTGATGTCAATATCGGAATCTTGTCTCGGTTACAATGTATCACTTTCTCGGAGTAACCTGTTCATTGCCAGAGGGGAGGGGGGGAGCTGCTGACTAAAGGGAAATGGTTAAGTGCCTTACAGACTCGGATCCTGGATCGGGGACAAGTTGGAGGTGGTGCGGTGCATTCAGCACTTAAAGGGATACTAAACCTAAAGTGGCGCGCAAAGTCGTGTGGTTTGTTATGGCTTTAGGTTTAGTGTTCGTTTAATTGTCACGGCTTCTATGTTTGGGTTGAATTTATCCCCCCAGGGAGTCTTGAAAATCCTCACCCCCACCTCTGATGTCCGCAGTGCAAATCTATTCACTAAAATCCCCCTCCCCTTGTAAGAATGTCTCCCCATCCCCCTATGTCTATCTTTTGGTCACCACGTGCAAGGGGAGTTCCCTTTTCGGGAGGGGGAAGGGAAGTTCCCATCTGCTTCCACCACCCATCCCCCCCCTCATATTCCGCCATCCATTGTATGCTGGGGCCCCGGTCATTGAGGGTTTTTCAGCCGCTCCTTCCTTGTACGTGTCTTGACTTGAGGAGAAATACCAAACTGACATGGACCTTGCCCCCACCTTTCACCGCCGCCTCAAGCCAGACGAAGGGGACCAGCCATCTTGTTGTGGACCACGCTGGCCCCTGCAGATCCCGGTACTACCTTCCCAGCAGCTCCCAGACGCCGCCATTACTTGTACACGCATGAGGAAGTGACTGTTCTGTGTTTGTGACCCTCTAAGTATAATGTATATGTATTTCTTGACAGCTCCGGTCAGATCCGGCACTTGTGTTGAGAGACTTTGTCCCTACCTGCCAGGGTCGCCTCTGTCTTTGTTTTAGAAGATATGTCGCCCTGGCAAAGAAGTAGATTTACATTTGGGAGTTTACAGTATTTTTCATGCACAATGCTGTAACGTTGGATTTCTGTACAAAATGACGTTTCTACGTGTTTGACACGTATTAAATATTTTCAAAAGTTTCCGCTGTTTTGTTCCTCACTTGTGTGGTCTTTCCTTTCTGGGACTTCGTACAATATGGTACAAGGTAAAGAGTCGGCACCAAATGCAATCATCATGTGGGTCTAGATATCTGAGGTGTAATTGACAGCTCCTATGTGCAACTTTGTACTCGTTTAAAGGGTCTTTCCATTGAAAACACAAGGAAGTTTGTCAGATATCAGACTTGGAGAACTTTTCCGCTTGAGGTTGCATACTTGTGTGTTTCAGTTGGAAATCCCCTTTAAGGCTACAAAGCAACGTTGTTGTGCCATCGGACTATAATACTACTGTTACACATGCAGTGAAAGGGAATGAGGTCACCTTGCTGCATAATATCAGACAGACTTCCTACTAAAGTTGTATTGTGGTTGTATCAATGTGACCTCTTACGTGTGTATATTGATTTTCCTCAATCTTTCGGCTTGCCACATGTCTGTGTCAGAGTTGACTGTAATCAGTCTTAATTATACGGTATGGTGGTACTGTAGAGTGAAGGGGTATGTCACATTGTGGCCCGTGATCATACAGACCACGGATATGGAGGGAAACGCAAGAAATAGCATGCTGTGCCCAATGCTGTATGATCTTCCCTACCATGCAGTTATTTTTAGGTATGGTATACTAAGGGTTACTTAAAGGGGTTTTCCATCTACAATTTCTCATTGGTTTAGGTCATTAATAAGGTTGGTGGGTGTGCAGCACCCTTCACCCTGATAGATAATCCGCTACAACATGCTGAACACAGCCACAAACATACCAGACCAAACCTGAAACACGGCTACACAACAGCTACCCGCTCTTTCCAGTGTGTCTGAGCGCTGGAGGTTGTATTTTGGCGGGTTGTCCCCCACACACACCATTCGGATGCTAATAATACCCAATACTATAGAAAATTGATCTGCCAAAATTAACCTGGGGGAAGTAAGCGGAGCCCCATATGGTTTTCAAAATTCCAGTAAAATACACCTTAAATTTTTGAATGCAACGGAGACCCTCTTACATGTATTTGACATCGGGTTACAAGCGACCCAAAGCAACCAATCACACTGCAGCTTTTATTTATCCAGAGAACTTGATGAAATAGAAGCTGGAGCCTGATTTGTTTCCAGTTTAATACCAAAACCCCCAAATTCTAAGTAGATTATAAACATTACCCCATTGTTTCCTCTTATTATAGAGCTCCTTCAAATATTGTTAGCTTTATTTATAACTGGCTACCGATGGCCTTACACAATATATATCCTGTTTCCCTGTTCTCGGAATGGCTATTTATACATAACCTTTCTGTCCTCGCGGTAAATCTAGATACAAAGTCCTTCCTGAGACTGATGCAAATAAGCTTCCTTGTTGCACTCGCTGGTTATTGGCCTCTGGTGATCTCATAAGGGAGCAGGTGTGAGCCGGAATGGTCACCTCCTATCTGACCGAAGGTCACAGCGGGCGCGATTAACCCTGTCCCTGCCATCGACGATCCTTAGTAGCTGGGAGCTGGTAGCTTATGCAACAAGAATTTCATATACAGGCAGTCCCGGGGTTACATACAAGATAGGTTCCATAGGTTTGTTCTTAAGTTGAATTTGTAAGTTGAAATTGTATATTTTATAATTGTAGTTCAAGACTGTTTTGCCCCAGTGACAATTGAAGTCTTAAAATTATTTACGTGGGACCAAGGATTATCAATAAAGCTTCATTAGACCCCGTACAGCTGATCATTGCAGTCTGTGAATAAAGGAAAGCATCCAGAGAGCTTCACTAGAGGTCACAGGGGGCAGAGGGGTCTGTCTCTAACTAGGGGTCGTCTGTAAGTCGGGTGTCCTTAAGTAGGGGCAGCCTGTAATAGGTTGTGTATATATAAGAAGCCAGTGCTTGTATAAATATTGCTGATATCTAACTTTTGTGGAAACAAAAATGACACTAAAGATGATATCATAGCCCAGAATTCTACAAAATGCCTAGTAAGATGCAACACCTTCATTACAAGGAAATAAAAACTCTCTCTTAATGTAAACATGGAAATCCCCAAGCAATCTGGGACAAAGTTGTTCAGTCTATGAGCAGCTCTTCCGGGTAACAAACTTCAGCACAGCAACTGCTAAGGAATATATTGTCCTGACAAGTGCTGGCATCCCCTATGTAACATTGGGTCATGACTGGATGCTTCCTCGTATGTATAATCTACTCTGGTATGATTGCCAGTTCTGTGTTTATGGGATCTGGTTTCTTACACTTGCCAGGGTGATCACAGCTAATATTACGCAGTCCCACATAGAGGCTGTTTCCCAATGTGGCATTGCTATTTGTGCCTATTCCCACGATCCTTTGCTTGTAGGTTATGAATTATTCCTTGTAAAATAGCTCATTTGGCATGCGGTAATTGTACAATGCCTGGAGCCAGATTACAGCGCTGGGTGGTTATTTACTGTGGAGGTGACGGATTGCAGGGTAGTCAGAATGAGGGACATAATATCCCCCTCCAAAAGCTGGATTATTGGTCTTTGTCCCAAAATGGCCTGATACATAGGATTTCTAATACTTTATTCTATAGCACAGACTTGGGGATGTCCAGTTTTGGCAAATAAATGTTATTGTTTTTATTATGACAAGTTCTACAATTTTCTATTAGTTTTGTAGATCTCTGCTTGCTGTCATTCCATAGGAAGCTTTATTATGCAATTCCTATGGATAAGAACTGGTGCTTGGTCATGTGACGTCACACAGGTGCATCGCTCGTTAGCAATCGGCGCTGTATGTTAGAACGTACCATGCTTCTATGTGACAACATGAATGGACTTTTATCCACTGGAAGTTATCAATGACAGCAAGCAGAGCGCCAGAGAACCGTGAATGTATACAGTCAATTGTATAACTGAATATTATACAAACAATAATATGGATCTGGAAAGTCCCTTTAAGAGCTGCCAAGCTACAATCACTAGCCCAGATGATGGAGCTGTGGATTGTACAGGGTACAGCATGGCATGCGTGGGTAGAACAGGTTTGGCCTCCCCTTAAATTCTTACAGATCCTAAGATTCTTGTGTGAAATGTTATTTTTCATAAGTCTAATACAAAAAAACGACTAAATATATGCAGATGGCCCTTTGACTAAGACCAGGGACACTCTATGATGCACACATAGGAACGCATTATACTGCCAGGCGTTGCACAGTCCTTATGTCACCTGGGACTATATATAGCTGTGTTGGGTATTTTACTTGGCAGGAGCAGTGCCAGTTTCACTTCTTGATACACTTCTTCTTATTTCTTTTACCATATCGGCTCCTCTGAAGACTGATACTTTGTTCCACTTTGCATTGGAAAGTGGAAAGTGAGGTAAGATGTAGTAATACTAGATAACTGCAGGGAACCATTGTACGCCAGGGATCCTCTCTGGACGGTAACCGCGTCTTCCCTGCTATGATTGGGGAAGCCAAGGCTTTACCACTTAGAGTGGTGAAGAAAGATCTATAGAAACAAAACTATGGTGCCCGCTGACAAAGGAGTCTTTGGTGCTATAATAGAGAGTTCTGCTTCTAAACTAATGCAATGGCCATGAATGTAGACGGGTTGTGCCAACTATTTAAGTTCTTCAAGTTGACTGGTGGGGGGTCCATTATAACTAATTGTTGGAGCAGCAGGTTGATCATCGGACCTACTGCTCCATTTAATTGTATGGTATAATCAGAAATTGCTTAGCAAGGTGCTCAGTTCTCTCCACTCCCTCAATTAGTGAGAACAAGACTCCTGTTCTTGTAATTGGTGGAAGTCCTAGTTATCAGACCCCCCACTGAGGAGCTTGATACCCTCTATCCTGTGGATTACTTAAAATAGTTGGTACAACCCCTTTAATACAGCCCAGTACAAATGTAAGGGTGAGTATGCATTATTAAAGGATTTTCTAGTAATAAATTATCGATAACATAGGTTGCAGATATAAGAATAGAGATCAACTGATACCAGTACCGCTACCTATTGGCTGTCTGAAGCACAGCGCCATCGATAGTATTATGGCTGTGCTTAGTATTGCAGCTCAGCCCAATTCACTAACCCATGACCATGCAGATACAGGCAAGCGATGACCTGGAGCCCCATATATATTTAGTCTTTATAGTTTATGGCAAGTTTGTGCCTCCGCAATTCAGTTTTGTCTTCAGTGGAATGACCCTTTAAGGCCCCAATATTGTATTTATGTAAAAGAAAAATTTTTCCCCAGTATAAGGTCACATTGTATGAATGGACATTTCGGAACTCTGGGTCTGGTCATGGGTGGGAGTCCGCTTTCTGCTGGCCTCCTCAGGCGATGTTGGGTGGGTCTCAGACAGATCCTGTTCTTTCTCAGCCTTCCACATAATCACATGACAGGAATACCGGCGGCCTCGCCCTCCATCCCCCTCCTTTTTCGTGTCTGCCTCACAGCTCTGGAATCCAGTGAGCTAAAAGAGCTGGCTGCATTCCTGACACAACCATTCTCCCCAGGGAAGGCGGCTGAGGAGGGGGAAGCAGCCGCACATCCTGCCCTCTTTAGGAAAATGTGGAAGGAAGAGGGGAGGGGGAATGCATTGTCCTATTTGGGAAATCTTAACCCTTTCTTCGGTCTCCGCTTGTATTCCTTCTTCAATCCTCCTCCTTAGAGGTTTAACAATCAGCCAATGAGGGAGGTGATTGTTTGTTTACATGCGCTCGGTCATGGATACATACACGTGTCTTTATGGAAACATAGAGAAAATTTTTCCAAATTTTGTAAACCAGAGGGATTGGATCTTTAGTACATGATCTGTTCTTCATCTGATCTGTTCTGCTACATATTACATATGACTATGGCGTATTATCTGACTTCTTGAAATTGTTGTTTATAAATCTTCTTGTGAATCTTCAGAATGTCCTTAAAATTTAGTTGCTATAAATGGATATTCCAGGATTTTTTTTTGATCCTAATTGATGTGCATGCATGTGTTAAGTCATAATTGCCAAGATGTCAAGATTTGGGCATACACCACTATACCCTGTGATGTGAACACAACAATTTTATTGCAATGTTTCTGGAGGGCATTGGAACTATCCTAATAACGATTTAAAGGGTAAAAGTCTTGGCCTTTAAGAAAAGCTCACAAAATGATAGTCTTACAGGACCTTGGCCATGTAGAGCAGGTCTGCACTAAATCTCAGGATATGGCTTTATAAAATACAGTTAAATGTGGAAAAACACAATATTACAATATGCACATGTTACAGTGTAGAAGGAGAAATGGCATTCCCACAATACCCCGGAGAAAACTGGCGGACAGCTTGGAGGCTGTGGGAGTAGGCGGGAAAATGAGTCATATCTTTATATATAAGCCTCTGCAGGATCAGATGCTACGAGCGATGACGCTGGCTGCATAGACAAGGTCTGGCAGAAGGAGCAGGGGTTAATTTAATTTGTACAATGATATGACAGGCAGACAGATGTGCGGGTTATAAATTGTATATACTGATCCATCTCCTATATCTCTGACTGTCGTGTGAATAATTATATTTATGGGCAATGTCTCTTCGCTATGGAAAAGCTTATCATAACATCCCCTGTGAATAGCACATACACAGATGTACATGTAGCTGAGGGAAATTAATTATTTATCTGCATTATGCAGAATTGGATGTGATATTGAAGGGGTTTTCCAGTTATACTGGAAAATTCCTTGATGGTCGGTAGGAGGGGGGGGGGGGGGGGAGTTAAACACAAAGATGTTACGGCACTTGTGGAGGATAGCGCTATACAGGACACTAGGCACTAGGGGAGGATAGCTATATACATGGGCTAGCATTAGTGGATGGTAGCACTATACAGGACACTAGGCACTAGGGAAGGATAGCTATATACATGGGTTAGCATTAGTGGATGGTAGCACTATACAGGACACTAGGCACCAGGGGAGGATAGCTTTATACATGGGCTAGCATTAGTGGATGGTAGCGCTATACAAGACACTAGGCACCAGGGGAGGATAGCTTTATACATGCATTAGCGCTTAGATAGGATAGATCTATATATGGACTAGCACTACAGGAGGATAGCTCTATACAGCACACTAGGCAATAGAAGAGAGGATAGCTTTATACATGTATTAACGCTAAGGATGGAAATATCTATATATGGACTAGCACTAGGGGAGGATAGCTCTACACATGGTCTAGCATTAGGGGAGGATAGCGGTATACATATCACTTGGCACTAGGGGAGGATAGCTCTATACATAACATCTGGCACTAGAGGAGCATATATATAAACATGGGCTAGCATGAGCAAGGATAGCTCTTTACATAACACTAGGCATTAGATGAGCATAGATATATACATGGAGAAGAATTAGGGGAAGATAGCGCTATACATATCACTAGGCACTTAAGGAGGATGCCTATATACATGTGCTATCTTTAGGGAGGATACCTCTTTACATAACACTAGGCATTAGAGGAAGATAGCTATATACATGGACTCGAATTAGGGGAGGATATCACTATACATAACACTAGGCACTTAAGGAGGATGGCTATATACATGTGCTATGGTTAGGGAGGATAGCTCTTTACATCACACTAGGCATTAGAGGAAGATAGCTATATACATGGACTAGAATTAGGGGAGCAAAGCACTATACATAACACTAGGCACTTTAGGAGGATGGCTCTTTACATAACACTGGGCATTAGAGGAGGATAGCTATATACATGGACTAGAATTAGGGGAGGATAGGGCTATACATAACACTAGGCACAAGGAGAGTGTAGCTCTACTTGTGGCACTTCAGTACAATTCAGCTTTGCTCTATGCATAGGGCCTAACAGAATGATATTATTATCATCATCATTCCTTTTGCAAGCGGAAGCAATTTGAGCTACAGCTGCCATCCGTAGGGATACTTTGCATGCAACTCAGTGCACTCCTGTGAACTGCAGCTGTCACTTGATTTGAAAGGCTCTCTACACATATTCTTCTTGCCGCTCCAGCCTAGATCCCTAAAAAGTGTATGGAAATGGAGCAGGTTGAATCAATCTCAATTTTAATTTCAGATACATGCCTACAATTCCAGATATCCAATAATAATTAAAAAAAAACCTGAAACATTTGGTCACTTTAATGGATTTCCATTGATTATAGTAGACCACCCTCATCTGGCTTTATATTATGCAAACTGGGCATATTTGAGAAGACTACCAGTCAACCATATTGAGTGGTCATCTGAAAGAGGTATGATCGCCCGAGACTGCACCCCCTAGAAGACCACACTAATATTTTAGGTGGTTATCTAGATGTGCATGAAGTTCATGTCTGAAGCTACCAAAGCAAATTTTGCTTTCTCTATTAAGTTCCTATTAGAGAAATACGTGAATTAATAGACACTGATGTCTCTCATTAGAGGAGCATGTGATATTTTCGGTATCATGTGATTGTGAGGAGTTTCCTGCAGCCTCTGCCCCAGCTCTCCAGCACATTTTTTTTTCGCCTCTTTCTCTTCCGCTAGTAGAAGTCTCACTCAGAAGTTGAAGGACAGGTTTAGACATGTCCAACAAGACAATAAAGAAAGTTACCTAAAGGAGGAAGCCAGGATAATGTTATTGTTAGTTGTATAACAACAGATAGTAATGGCGGGATAAACAGGCACCAAGGGTCATAAATCACAAAAAACAAGTAACAAGATAAAGAATGGAAAACAAAAGTGAAAGGAAAATTACAGTGTAAGTGGTTTTCTGATGTTTCCGTACTTCGGGTTTTTTGGTATGTAAATGCTTGTCTGTAGGTTGCTATCTGGATTGACAAAGAGTCCCCCAGCTCAAGATGTCCATAAATTTGAAGGCTATAGTCTTGGTAGGTAATCTAATCAATGCCCTAGTAAAATTGGGTTGTCTCCACAGACCCCCTAACTAAGATGTTTTATTTAGGGCAGTGGTCCCTAACCTTGCCCCAGTAGCCGGTAGAGTAGATGATGGTGGTAAGGAGGGGGTTTCCCCACGCCTCCCATTGCCCAAAGCAGAATTAGCCACTAACCGAAAGTGTGTTGGAGGTGCCTTGCGGTGACAATTCTCCTTACACTCCCCACAGCACCTTCAGTCAGATTCTCCTCCTGCATCCGGGAACCAAAATTTTCCCTGACGGACATTGGCAAGCAGTTTGGTGGTCGGTGAACACTGATTTAGAGGATTAGTCTCCTTATGGGCCAGAGAACAGTCATACCCTCTGTAAACCCTCAAGTAACACTCCTGAACCCAATATTATGAAGGGGAGCTGAGCTGTGGTTTATTGCAAAAAGTTTTTTGAGATATGGTTTTACTCTTTCCAGGACGATGGGTTGTTTGCACCCAGTTGATGAAGGACATGGGGGAAATTTATGAAGATTAGCTATTCATGTGCTATCATTTACACAATGGTAAAGTGGGAAGTCGAATATATTTGCTGGGCCATGGGTAGCCTCAGCATTCAGTAGAGAACCATACACACCTGTTGATCCAGACTGTTATTGAACCGGTCATATGACCACATTCTATGCCCAATCCATTGAATACGTCCTGCACTGTGTACAGCCAACAGGTGCATTTTGGGTATATTGATGTCAAGTATTGGTTTAAAGTGAACCTGTCACCAGGTTTTATCTTTCTAAACTACTAATCCAGTCAGGTAGGGGATGAAATGTCTTTTCTAGAATCACCTCTTTTATGTGAAATTTCATCCATTTACCTATAATGCACAATGTTTCACTGAAAAGTGGTCTACTTTACAGCTGTGCACAAATATGGGCTGGTCTGTCTTGTTTCATGGCGTGGGGGGAACAAATTCTACACAAAACGTGCAGAGATTTTCTATTGGAAAAAATCACATATCAAAACATTAACCCTAAGCATCTAATCATAAATTGGTGTGGAACAGTCATACTTGGCCTCTTGACCTGATACAGTACTGCGAGGTGCAGAATAACTGGTATCAGTTTTCCCTGCTTTCCTGTCTTGCATAGTGCAAAAGAAGATCATGCCGCATCCCCCCAAACCTCATGTTTGGCAAAAATCAAGTACAGGCGGTCCCCTACTTAAGGACACCCGACTTACAGACGACCCATAGTTAAAGACGGACCCCTCTGCCCACTGTGACCTCTGGTGACCTCTCTGGATGTTACTATAGTCCCGGGCTGCAATGATCAGCTGTAAGGTGTCTGTAATGAAACTTTACTGATAATCCTTGGTCCCATTACAGCAAAAAAAAATGTAAACTCCAATTGTCACTGGGGCAAAAAAATTTTTTTGTCTGGACCAACAATTATAAAATATACAGTTTCGACTTACATACAAATTCAACTTAAGTACAAACCTATGGACCCTATCTTGTATGTAACCCGGGGACTGCCTGTATGATAAACCAGGGACACTTCCTCATAGATACAGGCACCGGGACTGTGGTAATCTTCTTATATTTGTTATCCAGGGTCTCCTTCCTTCTAAAATCAACTTTTAAAATAAAGCTAATGAGCTTGATCGTCTCTGAAGGGCTCTAGAGCTTTACACTCTCTCACATTTCCCCCTGCTCCCTCAGCAATTGCCCCCTTTCTCTGCCTGATGTAATCTCACAGTGGGAGGGGGAAGTGCTTCTGCACATTGCACATAACAGCTTATTACAGCCACAGAACAGACTCTGGTAACACCCGTATTAGCATAATTTTAAAAGTTGATTTTAAAAGGAAGGAGGCCATGGATAACAAATATAAGAAGATTACCACAGTCACTGTGCCCGGATCTATGAGTAATGTCCCTGGTTTATCATGATGGATTTTGATGGTAGATTTCCTTTAAGTTGTACTTGCATTTAATGACTATTCCAAATATCTTGACAGATACTAAACATATTATATATATGATATAATATAATATGATATAATATATATCATATAATATATTTCTATAGCCCAGCAGCCTTTTGAGCTTTCATAGCAACTTGTGACGCTTCTTGCGGCAGTGATGAATGGGTTAAGCGTGGTACTGTTGATAGTTGGAAGCAGGAGACAAATTATCCAGAGTGTAAGAAATATACAAAGAGGGTGAGTCACTGAGCTAGTGAGAAAACTAAGACAGATAGCAGAAGTCTCGCCCACACATCAATGAAAGGGGAGGGAGCACAACTCAAGGAAAATTGGAAGCAGGCCATTATTAACCTAATACTGGCCGCTGTGGTCATATGTGGGCCCTGACATCACTGCGCACACGCTAGAGACACAAGGGCATAAGAAAAGCCCTGGGGGCAAGATAGAGGTCATAATAACATACTAATGCCTGAAACTGATCGTCTGCTGTAGTTAATTGACCATGTATCCCTAATTCACATATGACCAAACAAGGACAATGGGGCTTGTTTACTAAGGGTCCACGGCCGCACTTTCGTTGGTTTTTCCAACGTTTTCGGGATTTGTGCCGCTGGGACAGGTATTTAACTGTCCGTGGCTGTGCTGGCTTCCATTTGATAGAAATTATGGGGCGTGCCGTTGCATGATCCGACTGATTCGGACTGAGCGCGGGATTTAAAGGGGCTCTCCGGAGGTGGAAAAACATGGCTGCTTTCGTCCAAAAACAGCACCTCACCTGACCATGGGTAGTGTGTGGTATTGCAACTAAGCTCCATTCATTTCTATACAGCTGAGCTGCAATACCTGCACAAACCATGGTCAGGTGTGGCGCTGTTTTTGGAAGAAAGCAGCCATGTTTTTTCACCTCCGGAGAACCCCTTTAACTTTCAAGATCAAGCACTTACACGCACCAGGAAGAAGAAGGTGAACTCTGGCGAACCTGAGCAGGAAAGCGAAAGATGCTGGATATCGGGCGCACGATCTTAGTGAATCGCGGCACAGTGCATTATCATCGGACAATGCACTTTTGTGAACTCCTTAGGACCAAGTAAGTAAATGTGCTCCAATGTATATAAACAATACATGGACAGCTGATTGGTGTGGTGTTTGAGTGACCTACAAAAACCCCTTTAAGATATCTCATTAGTATCGTCCCAAGCAGGGGTGGATTAAGGGCTCTTTCACATTGGCGTTGTTTTTCACGACCAAGGTTCAGTCATTTACACGGAAGCCTCACAAAGCCATTGATTTTTATGCATGTTTTCACATTTACTTGTATTTTCACTGATCCGTTGTCCGTGGAAAAAATTATGAAATATGTCCTATTTTTTGACTGATGCGGGTGAAAAGGTAATATAAGTCTATGGATGAATGTTTTTTTTTCACTGATGAGGCTGAAAAATCAAATTTGATGTTTTCAAAGCAATGTTAAACTTTCATTTTTCTTTGCGGACACGGAGACAAAGCAGATGCATTACGAAGACAAAATGGAAGTAAAACGGAGACACAATGGGGACAAAACGCAGCGGATGTGCAACTGAAGCTGAAACGCCAATGTGAAAGAACCGTGGGCCCTGGGCTGTATAGATATTATAGCCTCTAAAGGTATCACATATAGTACTAGAATCAAGCTCCTAAGGGAATGTAGGATGCTTCTTTTCTGCGGTGTCAGGACCTTAGGAGAGCCTTCAAAGGTTCTGAAATGGCTCTTGTGTACATGTGTATTAAGAGCAGGAACAGATGTTAGAGGATTTCATGGGTAAAGGCCCTTCTCAGTATCAAATTTGGGGAATGCTTTGGGTGGCCCATTGGTCACGCTAACCTGACCACCACCAATTAACCAATCCTTAGGTAAGAGATCAATATTTTATGCTCCAAACATCCCTTTAACATAACTTTGATTTGACCAATAGAGCTTGTTCCTCCAATGTGTTTTAGGCTTATACAGGCGGTCCCCTACTTAAGAACACTCGACTTACATACGACCCCTAGTTACAAACGGACCTCTGGATATTGGTAATTTATTGTACTTTAGTCCTAGGCTACAATAATCAGCTGTAACAGTTATCACAGGTGTCTGTAATGAAGCTTTAGTGTTAATCCTGATTCTTATGACAACCCAACATTTTTAAAATCCAATTGTCACAGAGACCAAAAAAGTTCTGGCTGGGATTACAATGATAAAATATACAGTTCCGACTTACATACAAATTCAACTTAAGAACAAACCTCCAGACCCTATCTTGTATGTAACCCGGGGACTGCCTGTAATCAGTTCACATGATGCAATCAAACTGCGTTGTGGCAAAAAATGCCATTTGATCATTAAAGGAAACCTACCACTTCTACCTCGGGGCTGTAAATCAAAATGTGTTTAAACCGCGATATAGCGGTTTAAAACACTAGCTAAGGTAAGCTCCGGCACCAGCTCACCCTGAGCTGATGCCCGGTGTTTACATCTCATACCTACCATCAGAAGTGGTAGGTTTCCTTTAAGGGTCAGGTGCCTACAAGATTACTTTCACCTGCTGCCATTTGTTATTGCTTTTCACAAAAACTCCTCCATTTTATTTGGACATTCTTGCTTTTTCCTGTAAAAAAAAACTTGTAGAACTTTTTCCAAAAAACATATGCCTTTATTATTCATGAAAAGTTAACAAAAAACTACAAAAAATAAACGTAATCCTTTACATAATTGAGTATCTCCAATGTGATACTAGGAAACCAGCATAGGATGCTGACTTTTTCATGTTTTTCTGCTTGTACTTTAATCTCTGACCCCTAAATGTGTATCCATTCACCTATTAGATAGACATAGATCTATTGCAGAAATTTCCAAACCACTTTCATGTTTTAGGATGGTCTTGAAGAAAACAGATGGATCTCTGTAAGACTCTGTTAAATGTATAGAACTGTTGCAGAAATGTTTGCAAAAATTCTTCTTTATATGAAAATACCCTATATAGCCGGCATGGTGTAGCACTTCTGCCTTGCAGCGCTGGGGACCTGGGTTCAAATCCCACCCAGGACAACATCTGCAAAGAGCTTGTATGTTCTCTCCGTGTTTGCGTGGGTTTCCTCCGGGTACTCCGGTTTCCTCCCACACTCCAAAACATACTGGTAGGTTGATTTGATTGTGAGCCCCATGGGGACAGGGACCAATTTGACATGCTTTGTGCAGCGCTGTGTAATCTGTGTGTGCTATATAAATAAAGAATTATTATTATATCCTTGTCCCTGCCGCAGACAGGTTTGTTGCCTGTATGTGGATTTGGTAACCATCTAAAAACTTATATTGCGTCCTGGGGGTGGGCCAGTTTTTTGCTTGTTGTATTCAGTAAGCCATAATGGGAATCCCAAGCAACCATTATACAAAGTATTTAAAGTTTTACAAACATAACAATAATAATAAATGATAAGTAAAAAAAAATTAATGAAATATTTCCATGAAATGATCCTGTGAACCTATGACTAGCCCAAAAACTGGTTACGCCAAATCCAGCAGCGGAGAACTAACTTTTTTAATGTATATTTTCCAAACCTTCTTTGCAATTATCAAGGTCATGGCACAAGTCCAAGTGGGTGAATTCATGAATTGAAGTAGACTTTACCCATGAAAGAATTCCCCAGGCAGATATCCAAGTTACTGCATCATAAAGCAGATCCTTACGCATGCCATACAAGACATTACTCATTTAGGAAGGAGTTTTCCATGGTCTGTGGTGGTTGTCAGGGGGCAGCACTTTATCTACAGCATGCTGCTATTATCCACAATGAAATTGGTTTTATAGAAACGACCATCATGTCAGTTTATGGGTTGGTGTAATTACATAATGCTTTACATGTAAATTATACGTCAAAAATACTCTGATCTGCAAAACTATATATCACTCTGCTGCGTGTAGATAGGACATAATGTACAACCTGCTCAGCTCTTTATGCCTGTAGATAGGATACCAAGTACAATCCATTCAGCTCCTCCTGGTCTATAACATGCAGCCTGCAGATAGGTCACTATGTACAATCTGACCAGCTCCTCTTGTTTTATAGCAGACTGGCTGCAGATAGGACATTATGTACAGTCTGCTCAATCCCTTCTGCTCTATAAGATGCTGCCTGCGGTTAGGAGACTATGTACAATCTACTCAGGCCCTCCTGCTCTATAACATGCTTCCTGCAGATAGGACACTGTTATTATCGGCTTTGCACTTCCTGCTCTATAACATAGGCGCTGCAGATTGGGCACTATATACTATACAATCTCCTCATCTCCTCCTGCTCTATAACATGCTGTCTGCAGATAGGACACTATGTACAATCTGCGCAGATATTCCTTCTCTATAACATGCTGCCTGCATAAAAGACACTGGAAAATCTTTTTAGATCCTATTACTCTATAAGATGCTGCCTGAAGACAGGACACTATGTACAATCTGCTCAGCTCCTCCTGCTCTATAACATGCTCCCTGCAGATAGGACACTTTTTACAATCATCTCAGCTCCTCCTGCTCTGTAACATGCAACGGGCATATAGGTCACTATGTACAATCTGACCATCTCCTCCTGCTCTATGATATGCTGCCTTCAGATGGGACAGTATATAGAGTCTGCTCAGCTCATTCTGCTCTATAACACACTACCCGCATAAAATACACTAAACAATCTGCTTAGTTCCTTCTACTCTATATGATGCTGCCTGAAGATAGAAAACTATGTACAATCTCCACGGCCCCTTCTGTTTATTAACATGCTGCCTGCTGCCACAATATCCAAGCTGTTTAGCTCTTTCTGCTCTATAATATGCTGCTTGCATATTACATTGCATTTAGCCTAGTTTTAGATTAACTGTATAGAAAAATCCATAAAACTTTAGAAATCAACCCATGTGGATAGAAAATGTGTGAAAATATACCAATGTATTTAAAAGAAGAGAGTAAAATCAAGTGGAACTATGAAGGAGAAGAATAATCATTGACATAGAAATGATAGTAATAATAATAATTCTTTATTTATATAGCGCACACAGATTATGCAGCGCTGCACAAAGCATGACAAATTGGTCCCTGTCCCCAATGGGGCTCACAATCTAATCATCCTACCAGTATATAGTAGCTTAGAGAGATCCACAGGCCTCCATGGGCACCATCCGCCTGGCTATATATCGATTTTATACATGTAACATTAGGATCCGGCATCTCTCTAGTGCATAGGGATCATGTAATTTCAGGCGTTAAGGTGGCACTCATGCAATGCTCGCTGGTGGAACAGACCCTGATGCCTTCATGAATATATATGTATTTCTTTCAAGCAATGAGACATGGCTTTCATCATATCCTCATCTTGTGGCTATACACCTCAGCCAAGGTTGCTCACATCGAGTAATTTGATTCAGAAATTGGGTAGCCATGGTAGCTGGACAGGATAATGAGCGGCTTTGTACAAAAAATTACCTTCAGCCATCATTTTTCTTCCTGACGTTGTGTAGGTAGCTCTCTATGGGAATTCTACCAATCATATCCCCCTCCGGTAACTTGTAGACTGGATGAGTCTGGTGCCTGGGGTCTGCATTAACCTTCATGTATGACGTCTTTATGTCAATGAAGTCAATAGACAGTGAATCAACGCGTCGTTCCGCAATCTATCTAAGGGCCTTTTTTATGGAGAAGAAGCCACGACCTTAAATTTCATTGGTAAATTGTCTGATATCGTACATTATTTTCCTAGAATTGTCGGTTAATACTTATCTTATGATTGACTGCCATGACTCAAGATGTTCTTCATTACCTGAGTCATATCTTACTCTTATCTATCTCCGTCGTCTACATGAATGTTTGACATTTAGGCCCGCGCCTCCGCCACCTCTCATCTCAGTTAACAGCCTTTGTAGCCTTGGATCCGTCTAAGCCTCTCATGGCCATAACTAATGAACTTTTTTTTGCTCTTCAGGATAGGGAAAGTAATGGTTACAGATTCCTACTAAATGTCACATTTGCCTGGAGTCATGCACGGAAAGCAGCGAGTCAATAACAGTTCAGACCGCCGATTTGTGAATATGGCCCCAAGGAGTCTGTTATCTTATGAGGTGAAATGGTATCTCACACCATTACATCCGGAGATCCCTGGGCAGATTTACTGCATACTATTGTACAAATGTGACACTGGGGACAACAGAGATGGGAGAGATGAATCAAAGCCGGAGCTGTATGCTATCATTAATCATAGCGGATGAGGGAACGGATGTCAGATGGCTTATTACACAATTCCTCTTTCCATTGCCATTGATCTGGAACCTAATCTCCATCATCTTTAAGGATCACTAATGTTACTAACCTTTAATGCTTCGGATGGTGATGAATTTTAGAAAATGATAACTTGCGCGTTGGTCACTGGACCCCCTGTTTGTAGATTATAAACATGAGGATCGGGGTAAGATGAGCAGGAAAAAGGATTATCTACATGATGACAGGAAGACAAATGTTCACTAGATGTGAATCTTTTACCCTGCTGCTCTAGTATAGTGTGTGATCATTAACATGGCCAGATTATGCCTTAAAGGTGATGTCTCACCAGAGGGGGAAAAGCCCATTTTAGAGTCCTTATATACCAATATGGCATATGGATGACTGCTACAATAAGAACTTAAAGGGGTATTCCCATTTCGGCAAATTAATGTTACTGCTTATATGATGAAAAATTATACAATATTCCAATATACTTTATGTATCAATTCCTCATGGTTTTCTGGATATTTGCTGGCAGTCATTCTATAGCAGTGGTTCTCAACCTTTCTAATGCTGTGACCCCGCAATACAGTTCCTCATGCTGTGGTGACCCCAAACCATGCAACTCGCTGTAAAAACACAGTAAAATTGCGTCTCTGATGGCTTTAGGCGACCCCCGGTTTTGGTCATTCGACCCCCGCTGGGGTCCCGACGCACAGGTTGAGAACCACTGTTCTATAGGAAGCTTCTAGGTTTAGTTCCAGTGGACATGTATCTGACCATGGTCACACAGGTGCACGTCTCGTTAGTATCGTAGAGAGTAATCAGAGCTGTGTGTTATGTGACCATGGTCAGATTTTTATCCATTGAAAGTTAGCCATGAAGCTTCCTATAGAATGACAGCAAGCAGAGATCTAGAGAACCGCGAGGAATCGATACAGAGAGTATATTGGAAAATTCTATAACTTTTCATTATTCAAACAATAACATTTATTTGCTGAAATGGGAATACCCCTTTTAATATTTTGTCATATATCACAACTAAATCCAAAATAAATCCATTAAAAGAGTACCTGTCATGTTGCATGTCTTATCTTTTGGGTATCATTTATTGCAATTTGACTTATAGGATAAGATGTATCTCACCTTTGATGTTGTATTATTTAGACATTTTGGGTGGTATTTATCAGGGCTTCTGGCCCACACCGGTGGTGTAGAAGCCCTGAAATAATCTTAAATGCTAGCACTTACGATTATTTTCCTCTTTACACCACCTCCACACCAGGGAGGGCATGTAGGGGTGTGTAGAGGGCACTTTGTAACTAGAGAGATTGTCCGGACAGAAAACAACCCGTGTACCAGAAAATTCCGTACATATAATTCAAACTAGACCAATTAATAGAAGGTGCAAACTACAGCTCGCCATTCTTATACTGCACCTGATTACTCGTCCAGCATCAGACACAGGGATTAATTTATTAGATTGCGATTAGGATGTACAGGTGTTATCATGGTCGGACTAGGGAACCAAGGGCCCACCAGTGAAATTGATTTTGGGGGCCCACCTACTGCTACATGGATTATTAACTCCTTAAGGACTTTTTTATTTTTCCATGTAAAGAGCTGTGTCAAGGCTTGTTTTCTGTGTAACAAATTGCACTTCATAGTGATGGTATTTAATATTCCATGCCGTGTACTGGGAAGCGGGAAAAAAATTCTGAATGCAGTGAAAATAATGAAAAAACACATTTGCACCATCTCTTATGGGCTTGGATTTTATGGCTTTCACTGTGCACCCCAAATGACAGGTCTACTTTATTCTTTGGGTCGGTACGATCACGGGGATACCAAATCAGTATAGGTCTTATAATGTTTTCATACATTTACAAAAATTAAAACCTCCTGTACAAAAAGAAAGATATTTTCTTACTTGACCTTGAAGAGGCTGCAGAGAAGGACATTGCATTGGGCAGTGTGGGGAGGTTGAAGCCACCGCTAGTCTGGTTGATGTCTGCTCCATGCTGGAGTGTAAATGCCCAAAGGCAATAAGAAGTTTTGCCCATATGCCCACCGCCTCCCTGCAGCCGACATTCTGGAGAAGTTTTCCCGGAAATGAAGGATCAGGAATGGACATGTCCATTCTTTCATACTGGGGGTCATTTACTAAGGGCCCGATTCGCGTTTTCCCGACGTGTTACCCAAATATTTCCGATTTGCCCAGGGATCGGATTGTGGCGCATCGGCGGTGGCATGCACGCGACGGAAATCGGTAGGCGTGGCCGAACACAAACCCGACGGATCCGAAAAAAAACGGCGCATTTTTTTAAAAAAAAGTGTCGCGGGACATGCGCTTACCTTCACTCGGCCCGGCTTGGTGAACTCCAGTGCATTCAGCGCAGAAGCGACACCTGATGGACGTCGGAGGAACTGCCTTAATGAATCGCCGGAAGACCCGAATACACCGCCGCTGGATCGCGAATGGACTGGGTAAATAAATCTGCCCCACTGTTTCATGTTTGTCACATATAGCAGTGTTAATATAATGTTAAATAATTTAAATAAAAGCTGTGGCCTACCCACATCACCCAAAAAATAACAAGGTCCAGTTGTACTAAAGCTCTTTTGAGTATGTTCCTGTTTCATTGCAACAGAGGGACAAGAGCCTAGGTCTTGGGCTTCAGTTTACAATACCTGCTCCCCTGAGAAACATAGAGTGGCTTGAAAGACTTGAAGCGAACAGATTTGGGATCCGGATCACATGAATATTAATGCATCACAACAAAAATTGATGTGTACTTCAAATGGAAAACTAAATTAAAACGTAAAAGCACAATTATTGGGGCTGCAAAACATTGCACATCATAGCCCAGTACACATGGTCATACCATCAACTAAAACAATGCATGCCTTGAGAAGTTCTCCGCATCATAAGATCAAGCGTGAAACATCTTCTGGACATGAGGTCAGTTATCGCCTTGAAGCTTCGATGACTGCATTATGCAATCGTCGCTAGGAAAAGGGTTAAGCAAACAGGGAAATGTGTGTTCTTGGAATGATTAACAGACGCCAGAGGTAACCGTGTTTTTCGCTTGTCAGCAGCACTGGCGCAGTCCTTACAGAGCTCCCCTTTATTTCGTCTGATAATAGAGCTCTTCCTGTGTAACCACTATTTAACATCTGCTAGCAATCTCTCTCCTGCTTAATTAACACAGGATACGTATTCTGCTTTGCACGAGCTTGGCACCGGCCCGACACAGCGACAGATACAATATTTACTACTCCTCTGAATCACGGACAATACCAAAGGATAATGGAGACCAACTTTTTGCAATCAATGTTACTTTTTGCCTTATTAATAGATTGAGTCTCAATAAGATCATTGTGTATAGAAGTCATAAAAGCTTTGCTTGCTCCACTGGGGATTCTGGGTAAGAATCAAGCAAATAAGTTTTCCTGAGCGATAAAAGGGAAACCAAACCTCCAAACCTTTGGGCCAGAGGAAGAGGGACAAAAACCCCTCCCTTTTTTCTAAACCATGCCCATTCTCCCACCAGTTGCTGCACTCCTGAACATATTATAATATTGTCCTTAATGGCCCCCACATAGAATATTTCCCCTTCCTTAAGGGGTCAACTCCCTAATGCATTCAACCCCCCCCCCCCTTCTCATATTATGGCCCCTCTATTACTCCCCTTATGACTGTGACCCCCCACTCTCCATTCATTTTATATTGTGGCCTCCTGTCCTCCAACCTACTTCTTATTGTGACCTCCCTCATATTGTGGCCTCCTGTCCTCCATCCTCCCTCATATTGAGCCCCCTGTCTACCATCCTCCATCATATTGTGGCCTCCTGTCCACAGTCCTCCATCCCCCTCATATAGTGGCCTCCATTCTCTCTCATATTATGGTCTCCCTACTGCATCATATTATGGGCTTCTGTCCTACATTCCCCTCATATTGTGGCCTTCCTCCTCCATCACCCTCATATTGTGGCCGCCTGTCCTGCATACTCCCTCATATTGTAGCCTCCTGTCCTCTTCCATCCTCTTTCATATTGTGGCCTCACTCCTTCCTCATGTTGTGGCCTTCTGTCCTCCTCCATCCTCCATCATATTGTGGCCTTCTGTCCTCATCCTCCCTCATATTGAGCCCCCTGTCCACCATCCTCCATCATATTGTGGCCTCCTGTCCACAATCCTCCACCACCCTCATATAGCGGCCTCCATTCTCCCTCATATTATGGTCTCCTTTCTCCATCATATTATGGGCTTCTTTCCTACATTCCCCTCATATTGTGGCCTTCCTCCTCCACCCCCCTCATATTGTGGCAGCGGTAGCTCTTCCCCTAGGCTTGCCCCACACACTCTTCCTCGTCATCTTTGAGCCTCAGGGGGATTGCGGAGGAAAAATGGAAAGGTAAGTAATGTTTTTTCATTAAACAGAGATGAGGCAGGAGGAGCTTGTTCCCCTCCTGGCCTTGGCTCTGCACCTCTAGTGTCGGAGCGGAGACCAGGAGGCAGGATATTGTGGGATAGCACTGGACATTCTCCCTACCGCCCGGGACGACGGGAAAGCACCTAAAAAAGGGGACTGTCAGCCCAATCTGGGACAATTGGGAGCTATGAACTGAATTAACCCGCCTCCCTCAACTAAGTTGAATCATAGTTAAAACATATTGGATTGGTGGGGGCAAGGTACCCATCTTCTTGGCCAAGTGTCTGAAGTGTTTATGGCATTCCAGTGAGTGCTGTTTCTGCTTCTTGGGCCTATTCAAGTTCTACCCATTTGGTACGTGGCCTGTTTGTGGTTCAGTCTTATGAATAGTGCTGAGCAGCAATACCAAGACCAGCCACTATACAGTGTACAGTGCTGTTGTCGGTAAGGAATGAGGAGCCATCAGTGCTCTTCAGAATACTGATGAATATATGTGTCAGATGTTGGACCCCCCAATGATCTAATATTGATCACCTCTGGAAGAGGTTTAGTGACAATGACAGAGTGGAGGTGAACCACGTATAACAGCACCGGTTGTCTACATGAGTAATATGCAGGCACCTGATTAGTCCTCCCCCACTGAGCGGAAAAGTGGGGGAGGACTGCAGGCTTTGGCTGTGAGATGGTGGATTAAATGTCAGAAATTGTGATATGGACCTGTGAGTAGTAGAGCAGGAGGTCATCTGCCAAGAGCGGGAGACTCCTGGGAGAATAGTGGTTACTGTGACAAGTAAGGTCATGGAGTAGGCAGGGAGCCTGTCCAGCAGCTATGAGTCTCCATGGTCCATGGTCTGGTATCTCCTCTTCCATCTCCTCCTCCTATTTACAAAGCCAGTATCTAGATGCATTAGCACAAGTCTGTAAACAATGTATACAGTGAACACGTGTATTTTGACGTGCCGTACATGTCTAGGTTATATACTAGATGCACATAGATAATGGCTCATGAAATACGGTTATTACATGGATGCACATTCCCTTTCCTTGCAATGTCTGCTATAAAGGTCAAAAATCCATAGCAGCTCTGTGCAACTACACCCTGCAAGCAGGCAATAGGCAGCTATCAGATTATAGACATTATCCACTGGTGTCAGAGATAGGACAAGACCAATGTTCCTGCTGGGACTGTGATGACAGTCTCCCTTAGAAACGAGCATTTATTACCGTGACGTCACCAGCAGATGCAACGACTTCTGGTTTAGTGGCCCTCAGGACATAGCAACTGCATCGAGAGGCACCCAACCAGTTAATACCTTTTTTATGTCCATATGAGCAGATAGGGGGGAATCTGTGATCCCTGCTGCGAATGTATATTTGGAATTTGATGGATGAGGTTTAGACGCAGCACTGGGGTCTTGCAGTCCTGCTTTATGAGATGTTGACAAGTAATCATTCAGGAGACAGCCATCGTGACATTGAGTGATCATGGCTGCCAATGTTTTCAGAAAGGAAATCACAGCTGTAGATTCACCAAGGGCCATCTCTTAGACCCAGATTACACTGCAAGGATATTTTTTTTTGTCCTGCTATAGTTCGATATTAACCCCTGCTATATCATAGATTTCTGATCTGATAATAGCAATAGGAAAATTGAATTAAAACCTGGCTTAGCATCCATAAACAGGGGGCGCTGGGCTGTATGAATATTATAGCTCCTACAAGTCTGAGATCACTTTCTACATATGGTCCTAGAACCAGCTTCTTGGAGGATGGAGGATGCGTCCTTTCTGTCTGCTTTGGTTGTGGTTTCAGGACCTCTGGTGTCCTGAAATGGATCTTGTGTAAATAATTAGTGAGAGCAGGACCAGATGTCCAGGACTCGAGCTCCAGGGGTACTGGACCCACAGGACCACAGCGAATGATGGTACAAGCCAACACCTGGGACCAGAATCTGGTACTTGGTTTTCACCAGAACCCACCACAAAGCGGGTTGGACTTGCTACAGCGTGGTACCACCAGGTCTTTCCACAGGTGTGACTTTGTCCGCTGTGCCTGCCAAGGCGAGATACAGAGACATTGAGCATAATCGTATTCAGGGACAGGCAGGAGGTCAGGACGGGCAGCATGGGATCAGAGTCGGGGACGTAGTAATAGGTCAAGGCAGGCAACAGAGGAGCTTAGTCAGGAACGGAACCGGGGTCACAATGGGAAATTACAATAACAGTGCAGGGCATGAGACAAACCTTTCTCTAAGGCACAAGGCAAAAAGATCTGGCAAGGAACACAGGAATGGGCTGGGAATTTAATGGAATTGGCAGCCGGCCAGCGCCAATTCTCAATGCGCTGGCCCTTTAAATCCCCGGAAGATGGCGCTTGCACCCTAGGAGGTGGGGACGCTCTGCCTCCAATAAAATTGAAGTGAAATACAGGGGTTTGAAGATATGATCTTTGCAAAACAGGAAGAAATAGTAGAATGTTCTCGACAACTGGGGTCATAGTTTTGGCTTCTATGGCAGGACACACAACTCCCAGTATGTGGGGGGTTTGCAAACACTAGACACTACCATGGAGGCTCGGTGCTCATGGCTCAGTTCAGTTGACATGAATATGATTGAAGTTACCATCCAGTCCACTTTCTGATATTAATGACAAGAATATTGCCATCTGATAAAGTCCAAATTGAAAAAAGGGACCTGATCAGGGAATGACATCCACTGGGAGATGGCATTTCAGTCCAATAATGAAATAAGCATTCAAAGCCAGTGGGATCGAGAAGGTGTAATTTTGGTCACTTGCATAGTGTGCAGACTGCTTGAGGTCAATTTTATTAGACAGAAATGCAGGTACTTCTCCTTTTATCGGTTCTATTTAATGTGATACAATTTGCAAGGGATTTCTATATCTTACACGGACAAAAAGCTTAGTGAGAAAACAGCAGATAGAAGAACCTGCCAGCCAGGAGCAGCCGGCATGCTAGCAGGCTCATTAGGATTGGAAGCATGTACATTAGCATACTAATTCCCCGAAACATGGAGCATGTCCTTAGTGAATGGGCCTTTATAGCTGTATCATTTAGCAGAGCACATGTGATGTTTTTTGCTATCTGGCAAACTCTGTACAAGTCTAGTGCTCTTCAAGGCACAATGCATTACTGTATTTTGTGATCACTTAATTTCCTTTTCTGCAATAAATGGAGTTAGTCCCGCTCTATTATTTGCAAATCAGATATAGCAGACACATGAGATTTCCTGTATACATGTAATATTGGAATTCATTACACGTAGCAATGGAAATGATAGTGTCATTCGGCCACCACCTCTTCGTTCCTGCAGCACATATGCTTGATGCATTTAGACCTTTAAAGGGTTTCTGTGTGGGTGACCTCTACCTAGGATAAATGATCAATATTAGACAGCATAAAAGATGGGCTTGACACCTACCACCAGAGCTGTACATCACCAGAACTCAGAGGCGTAGCTACCAGGGGGGAGGGCAGGGGGAGAGGTGGCTCCGGACTTTGAAGGGCCCACTGAGGAGCTTTCAACTCTATTTCAGCTTATTACTATTACTTATATTGTGTATATTCAGGTACAGATCAGTACTATTACTCATATCCTGCATATATGGGCACAGCTTAGTATTACTATTGTGTGATGAAGCTAGTAAAGCTGGAGAAGTACATCATACATTCACTGCACGAGCGCTGTAGGTATGCAACATGCACTATGAAGCCGGAGTAGTATATCCTAGATTCACCACAAATGAGCTGTAGGTATGCAGCATGCACTATGAAGCCGGAGTAGCACATCCTAGATTTTCCACAAATGCGCTGTAGGTATGCAGCATGCACTATGAAGCCGGAGTAGTAAACCCTAGCTTCACTGCACAAGCACTGTAGGCATGTAGCATGCCCTATGAAGCCGAATAAGTACACCCCGGCATCACTGCTAAGCTTCACTGCAGGTGTGCTTCACTGCACAAGTGCTGTAGGAACACATCATGTACTATGAAGCAGGAGTGTTTCCATTTCATTGAAGCATTGAGGGAGGAGGCGCTGAGAGGTTCAGATGTGAGTCCTATGTGCCTCATCGGACTCACATCTAGCGAAGTATAAAAACCCCATAAGGACCTGTGGGTGTTTTAGTGTCCCAAATCCACTCGACACATTCTCTTTAACAAATCCAGGATGCCAGTGGTAGGAGTCAGAGCGGTACTGATCATACGGAAGAGACGTCAAATGTGTTTAGATCAGATATGTCTCCTGTAAGTTTCTGCATTGTTATATACTATGATTATTAATAAGGAGGACTGAGAATAACCAGTATGTACCACTATATGGTCACTGTATGGTGGAATACTGGTACACCTGGATTGGGGACCCACTTTGGTGGGTTTTGCCCCCCCCCCCCCCTGCCACAACTATACAATACAAGTTGGGCTCCTGTAACCAGAAACATGCATTGTACCAGCCTAGAACATCTAAAACGATATTGTATGCTACATCTTTGGCCACATTTTGGTGGACATTGTCACATTTCATACCACACCCCCATGTCAAGTCTGATGCAAATATAAGCTAAAACCTTTTGAATCGAATTCCTGGAAAACCTTGATCCTCCAATGTATTGATGTCAAGGATCAAAGCTTAAAGGGGTTTTCCATTAATTTGACGTCCATTAGGAAGTGAAGGCTCTGGGAAAATGGAAGTGACATCCTATTTCTGTGGAGGCCACTCATTGGATGACACAGAATTTCTGGTTGAGCTAATAACCAAAACCAGAAGCACCAGAGAACTGGAACCGGGTGTCAGAACAGGGTAAGTGTGAGGAATGAGATTTTTTGTCTTACCCTAG
Source organism: Engystomops pustulosus (assembly GCF_040894005.1). NCBI lineage: Eukaryota > Metazoa > Chordata > Amphibia > Anura > Leptodactylidae > Engystomops > Engystomops pustulosus. The sequence continues at coordinate 74,424,051 of NC_092420.1, forward strand.
CCCCCTTAAGTACTTCAATATACAGGTAGTGAATAACACATGTTCAGGGGGAAAAAGCATCAACATTCACAGATCCCCGAATGGTCATCAGGTACAATCGTGTATATAGCTAGTCTAAGGGAGGAGGAAAACCTTATTAAAGCTGAATAGATGTATTCCAGACTTATGAACAAGAATATGTCATCCAACTAGTAGTATCCCCCGGATGTACTAATTTGTCATAACAGGGAATAGAGATTTTGCCTTAGAACTGCTCCAAACTGAACCCAACTGTCCGCAATATTGGCAAAATTTTAGCATTGATTTTTGTCACAAAGTAACCAATTAATACTCAGCTAGGAGAGGGAAAGATGCAGCTGATTTATCATGCAGCATTAGTCTACACTGAATGCTTACATTGTGGACGAGGCTTTAGAAGACCAACAAAAAACCCGCCCAATGAACATGAACTCTGGTGTACGTCGTCAAACACATCTCTGTTAATCACCATAATAGAGCCCTTCCTGTTTACCTGTTGGATTAGGTTTCGGACTCTTTATCTGTCTAGACAAACTGTTTTTGCACAATTTATAAGTAATTTGTTCATTGTGGGTCAAGTGGTTTTAGGCTCCTGAATAACACAGAGGTGTTATAGGGATGATTGATCCTTACAGCTGCTGTGTATCCCCCAGGGCTACTAAGTGCAGGGGGTGGACAGTATAGTTCACATGTCACTTTCTCCATGTAGTTTAGTTGGTACATGGTGTCACAGCTTGAGATGATGATGTTTGCATAATGTATGTTGCTTTACTGCATAATAACATTGTCACCATAAGCATTGTAGAAGTATGTCAGTGATTTTCTCACCAATAAATTAACTGCAGTTACAGGTAGAGATCCTAAACTACATAACTACCAATATGCAAATCAGTTTTCAATTACCAAGAGGGTGGTCCCAATCATAACAAGTGCTCAATGGGTGTCCAGATCATAATAAGTGTTCATTAGGTGGTCGAAATCATAACAAGTGCTCGGTTGGTCAGTCCCAATCATAACAAGTGCTCAGTAGGTGGTCCAGATCATAACAAGTGCTCATTAGGTGGTCCCAATCATAACAAGTGCTCCATTGTTCAGTCCCAATCATAACAAGTAATCAGTGGGTGGTCCAGATCATAACAAGTGCTCAGTGGGTGGACCAGATCATAACAAGTGCTCAGTGGGTGGTCCAGATCATGACAAGGGCTCAGTGGGTGGTCCAGATCATGACAAGTGCTCAGTGGGTGGTCCAGATCATAACAAGTGCTCAGTGGTTGGTCCAGATCATAACAAGTGCTCAGTGGTTGGTCCAGATCATAACAAGTGCTTCGTGGTTGGTCCAGATCATAACAAGTGCTCAGTGGGTGGTACAGATCATAACAAGTGCTCAATGGGTGATCCAGATCATAACAAGTGCTCAGTGGGTGATCCAGATCATAACAAGTGCTCAGGGGATGGTTGAAATCATAACAAGTGCTCAGTGGGTGGTCCAGATCATAATAAGTGCTCATTAGATGGTTCCAATCATAACAAGTGCTCAGTGGGTGGTCCAAATCATAACAAGTGCTTAGGTTATACTCCATAAACCCTGTTCCACTTTATCTACTCTATCTTGATTGACGTTTCTGCCACTTTTCATTGCCACTCTCCTGTAGGGGCCGGAGAGTATTGCTCATGCTTCATCAGGTCCTGTTATAGTTAAAGTGATATTCCCACTGTATATGTCATAAATACATGAGGGATGTGGGTTTCACTACTGACCCCCTACCCACAGCTGGTCTGAATGCAAAGTTTGTTGCGCATACGCTTCCACACTACATTCTATGGGACTCTTCAGTGCTCCCATAGACCTGAATGAGTGGCTGCGCATGCTTGGTAAGCTCTCTGCTCAGCCCATTTGCGGGCTGGTGGTTTAGTGAAGCCCCATTTTCCCAGCTGACCCCTGACCATCTTAATATATGGATGGTGCAGGGATTCTTGGTAATATCAGCGTACTAGGTAATTGCTAGTCCTGCTATTACTATGCTTAATATTATGTGATCACTATTCGTGAAATTACAAGGTATAGTGTTTGAGATCAACATTGGAAAATAAAAAAGCGTAAAAGTCTTGCTGGCAGCAGATCGTCCCAGGCTCCGGCTCTTGATGCAGCCGCGCTGTTTGTTCCTGTGTTGTTATGTGGGCCGCGGATATGTAGTAGCAAGTATCCAGGGAATGCTGGCTTGTGTTGACAGTCATCTGGTTGCTATGAAGCTGGCTGTCATGGCTACCTGTGTACAACAGATGAGGCTGGCGGGAGGTGGCGTGGCGTGAGCGTTGGGAGGGGGAGAGGAGAATTACTGTCAATGGAAGCAGATAGGGGAGGGAAAGCCTTCTGCATCTATCCTTTGAAGGAGAGCTGCTCAATTGTCTCCCTAGTAACAGAGCTTCTATTTTCATCCTGTGATATCCTTACTATGAAACCCATCGTCCTTTCCTAGACCCTTCGACTTGTTCCTCACCAGATGCCAATCCATACATCCCACAAATTCACGCTCCTGTTGGTTGAACAAGGGGTGTAAAAAGCAACCTATAGATTGCAAGCTCTAAAAAATCAGGGGGACTCTGTAGTTCTGTTCTATGTATAGGTTTTTAGCACAACAGTTCAATATATTTGGTGGAAATTGGCTTATGCCGGATCAATATGATAGTATCCAGGATTCCCATGAGTCTACATTACGGATCTCAGAATCTATAATATAGATATAGTTTCAGGCATTGTATGTTTCTATAATAGTAACGTGTTACACACCTTTCCAGTACATGACATACGAGTGACAGAGGGGTTAATCTGTTTTTACTCAGTCTTGAATTCACCTTCTACTCAGGTTGCACACTCAGCATAAATCCCAACCCAACCTCAGATGCACAGTTTGTTGCCACCTCCAACTGAGAACTAGGCTGACAGGTTGTCCGCACACACACATACACTGTACGCCAGGAATTAAAGATAAGAACCAAAGTTATAAAAGGGAAGGCACAAGAGATCCTAAATGAGCCCCTTGGATTTACCTAAATGCTGGCATTGTTATAGTAAAGACACAGTTATATACAAAGCCAATTTAACTAAACGTAAAATACACAAAAAGTTTTACTTTTCATGTCTTGTACTAAATAGTATGATAAAACACCAGAGTTGAGAAGAAATAAAAGTAATGACCAAGTGGAAACTACTGACTTTCACTAGTGCTCTCCTTATTAAATAAAGGGACACAACTCCTGGTTGCTAACAGATTGGTTTTGCTTAAGAAAGATTGATTAATGTGAACTCTGACTTGATGTAGGAGAAAATGTAGGTTGCCGTTCTCCTTAGGAAGGATCTCCTATTAAGATAAATTTAGAAATATAATGGCTATGCAGAAAAAGGTAAAAAAAACAAGATATATTCCATAGAAGAGCCCCCCATTCAGAAGAGCATCAAGCTGGCCTCCTTAGACCAGGCAGTGGTGGAGAGGCTTCGGAAGCTAGACAGGATCCTGGCCAAGAAGGCAGTGATGGTAACCCAAATCTTCAGCACTTCCAAATGGGAGTGTGTGGCCCCGATGAAGAAGTTGGAGGTTGAGTCCGGTGGATCTTGAACAGCTGAAGAAGAAGCTAGTGGAGGAGAAGGCCCTGGCGGTGTTGGCTCGTATGGACAAATCTAACAGCTCCAAATTTGAATTGTCCGATTCCAGTGTGAAGGAGTGTACCTTGTAGACGGATCTGAGGACCCGCAACACTTCCACTGCCAAGACCAAGAAAGTGGTCTGTGTCCTGCCACTGCAGCACGGGAAACTCAAAGACTTGCAAGGGTCTCAATTCAAATGCTAACAAAGATGGGATCATCATGATCAAGAAAAAGACACAGGGAGCCCACACCGGCAAAGAGGTGAACATGATAATATATCCGAAGACATTAGGTAGGAGGGTCAAAGAGGCTACTGGGGCGTGAAGTGGCCGCGCCGTGTAGCCTCAGCTCAGGCTACTCCACGCCCCAGTACCCTCTTTACAAAATTTACATAGTAGGGAATTAAACGTTAGTAAAATATTGTGGGGACGTGAGGATTAACCCTTAGAAGGGCTATCCTCACATCCTATAGAAGCACCTACCACTTTATAGGTAGATCCGTGGTGGTAGGTTCCCTTTAAGTTTGGCTTTAACCAACTGAATGTTATGGAGGAAAATATTATATAAAAACATGTGACATAGCCCTTATTCCAAGGAGCACAATGGTATCTAATATGGCTTGACAGTTTTTAGGACCTTCTAAGATTTCTATTTTCCACAGATTTTCTTAATTTACAGTTTATAACCGCAACTTAGTCAAAACCAGGTTTTGAGGCAAAACTGGGAATCTATTCTATTTCTTGAATGGCATCAAGGGGTGGGAGGATGAACAATTCCCATACTTTAGTGAAAACATGGTGAAGCACGTGGAGATTATGGCGACCTCCATAGTATATTTAGTATAGTTCGTATATTGCTGGGCTCCAGAGACCACAATCTGAGAGAACAGTGTGGGATGCCTATGGCCGACTAGGAAAAATAGTTTTTGAGGCCCACCCCTGTAGAGTCGCATGAAACTATTACCTGATACACATTCACTAATTTCTAAAACAAATTTCTTTCAGTAGTGGAAGGCCTGGGGGCAGACCTAGTCTGGGGGTCCACTGGTGGATGTCACTTTGGGCTAGTCCGAGCCTAGCCAAGACATACTGGGAATTATAAATTCCTAAAGACTGGAAAGCAGAGGGTTGATGACATAAATTGCCAATGAATAACGCAGGCTAATGAATACAACACCTCCTTACTTAGGTTCTGTGTGTGACCTCTTAGGAGGTGCAAGATGTCACACTTGGTTTACAGCCTTGCTCCACATAGACTCATGATCACAGCCCAATATCTCTTCACTTTTCATGCAGCAGCCTATTGTATCAGTGCAGGTCAGGCGTACAGTACACCCGACCAACCTTGGAGTAAACAAGAGCATACGTCAAGGGCAACGTAGACTTTCACATAATTCCTCCTAGTGCTGTCACCCCAGCTGCTGGTATCTACAGGCGGTGACTCATACTACGGTGACAGCCAAGTTTAAAAACCAGGACACGTGGGACGATAACACAGAGCAGAATGCTATTTAGGACATACAGGATTGCATAAGAAACTTGGGTGGTTACAATATAAATCCAGCAGATACTAGCAGTGACTGAATTACTATTGTCCACATTGGAACAGATTTTCCTAATATGTCTTCATATGTGTCACAGTGATTGATACCGGATGTCTACATATAGTTGTACCACCTTATAGATGTCTTAGTATGCACCAGAATTTTTCTTACACTGTTGCATCTGAACCCCTACCCTGTTGTAAATCCCTGCCCCTTTCCGCTAAACCACACCCTCTTGTTGGTTAAAAATGTGTCTGAAAAATATAATAAAAATAGTGCGGAGCTTTTAGACCACGCTTCAGCACAAATTAAGCAAAAATTATGTTTCATTTAGCTCAGTAACTAGCTCCTCTAGTGTTGGCACTGTCCTTTTAGTGGAGACTGGTTGGATGTACGCCTTACATAGTAGGTATGTTCTTTTTTTTTTTAAATTGTTTTTAAACATATTGTTAATGCTTATTTTTGAGTCTGCATTGTAGAACTGAAAAAAAGTAGCACCAACCATGACTAATGACTATTCCATTACTGGGAGAGCAATAAGACTGATGCAGCTTTGATTTCTTTGTCACTGTTAAAGTATAACTGTAAAGTATAAAAACTTTGCCTAACTCTGAACTAAGCAAAATAAGCAATTCTCTAATTACCATAATTAGCTATCTGCGGCTGTTTAGCATCTAGCAGAGGCTTTACCTTGCCCCCCAGGCTAATCTCTATTTGCCATGCTTTCTGGTTGCCATAGGAAACCATGTAGTACAGCTAGAGATGACAGGAGTCTTGTTGAGATGGTCTGTAGGGCCTGTATTGATGTCACAAGCATGTGTCTCATTACATGCTTTAGGCCGTTCAATAACAAACAAGCTGTCCTGCATCATTTGAAATTACTTAATTTGATGCAAAAGACCTGTAGTGATGTCACAAACATGTGACTCATCACATGCTTCAGATCAGCCAATTACAAACACGCTGTTCTTTTTCTGGCTTCAAAATTAGCTGAATCTGAATCTAATTTTATATATACCAGATATATCTCAGGCTAGGAAGAAGCCAAAAAGGCCAAATTAAGATTGGGTACTTGCCCACTTGCTTTTGATTTTTGGGAAGTTGCAATTATACCTAATAATTGAGCCTTGTCCTTCTATTGACACTAATGGAAGGACAACAAGTAAAGTACTATTAAAAAGGCCACACTATGGCCTAGTGCACCTGTGTACTATCTGCAGTTTTATCTGAACTTCTGTAGGCACCCAGGCCATCACCCCAGAATGTTCACTAGGCAGGACTCATGCTGAATCTTCCTACAATGATAGATGAATTTGCCCTCCTCCTTTCAACTGCGTTGGTGTCCTTAGGAGGCTGAAGAATTGAAAGTTGTCAATGAACAAGGAGAAATAAATGCTTTAATTGCTGTGCTGGCACTTTGCAATAAATACGTGGCTTTTGGTTGAAGATTGGGCACTGAGGCTCTAAAAGGTTCGCCATCACTGGCATAGACCATCAGAATTAATTTGGTTGGGGGTCTAGGATCTACCACTGAAACAATTGAAGGCAGCAAAGGAGTCCCATTGATTGCTTATTTAGCGTTGGCCCCATCTGTACGAGTCATAGGAGTGTCCTGGGGCCCATCATAGTGATGAACAATGCGGTGCTGCATTGGGTGATATTTTATTATTGTATCAAACTCACTCCAAGCTTGACAAAACCACCAGACGGTAAGTTGTATTGGAGACTTTGTAACCTCTTAAAGGGCCAGTGTAGGAGGTCTGGAACATGTACCATGTGGTTCACCGTAATTAGCAGGACAGTAATTTTAGTGTTAACATAGAAACATGACTAGACTTAAAATAACACAACCCCACAACATGGGGGGTCATTTCCATTTCCATCAGACAGCCTGCTAGACAGAGGCAGCATAGGGCCCTGACTGTAATCATACCTTTGTCTCTATAGATGAAGTACATATGTCTGCGGATGAATGTAACGCACACGTTTGCATCCTGTTTCCTGGCAGAGGGGCCTGAGACATCTGGAAATGTGCAGCCCACAAGTATGCAATTATCATAAACATCGTATAGATCCTCCTGCAAGAAGTATTATGTGGTTGCCAATGAAATGCAAGGAAGCAAATCATCCTGGTGCCCTGTGGTCTGATAAACACCCCATGAAAGATCAAAGATTCCTCAATGATGGATGTGAAGTACGGCCAAAGAGGTTCTTATTATACAAGTCTTGGGCTTATGTCTCATTGATTGCAAGCTCTTGCGAGCAGGACCCTCATTCTTATTATTCCATCTGACCATGTTATTGCTCTTTAATGTCTTATTTTGTGTGCATATGACCCATGATCTGCAAAACCTGATGGCGCTAAATTATCTGGGCAGATAATATATCACGAGCCCCCAATACAGTTGTGTGCATGAGGTCTTAGTCAGTGACTAACCTGCAAGAGATTATAAGATATGACTTACTTATAGAATATACAGCAACTATGATCCTGTGTCATCAGTGGGGTCTTTTTTTGGTTTCTTTGAACCACGCTATAACAACTTATACTGTGGGGCTTCCTGCAGAAACATATCATGATGTCAGCAGAGCAGCCCCTATGTGAGATGCACCCGCGAAATGCCAAGAACACCCTATGACTGGTAATGGAGCTACTGCTGTTCCTGTAAGTGCTTATTCTGGAGAGTGAGGTCTGCTCTCCTACGCAGTCAGCTTCGGCTCCAGACTTCTCCATCTGTTACACATTAGTGTTATGCATTATTAAACATTTACAGATCTCTGACCATATTTAAAGATATAAACCTACTGGATAACGGAAAGCAAACAGACGTCCGACAGTGTGTCTATGTCACAAAAAGTGACCAAGCATATGCGGCCACCTTTGCTGAACAGTACCCCATTCTTGGTGTAAGTGGTTACTCTGAGGCCCCCTGTCCTCTATGTGTATTTACATCACTTTCTCCTCTTTTCCTTCCATCTGTCACAGCAGTGTCTCACCTCTCCCTATGTTAGTCATAGCAGCGTCTCTAGCCCAGTAGTAACCCACCTACAACGTATGCTACAAGGGTTTGATTTTGGAGAAGCACACAAGGCTGTCATTATGTGGCTACTTCATTCAGTGTTTACATCTTGTGCAACAACCCTGCATTCAGCGGTGGTTGGAAGCATGTAGCCACCAAATATATAAATGTCTGGTAGGTTAGCCTGGTCCATTCACCTGGTATTTTCTATTCATTCATTATTACTCAGATTCTTCTTCAGGGATATAGCTAGAGCACTCAGCTATGGGAACTTGGCTCAGTAACTACTAGAGATTCACTCAGAGACTCCTATCTTGGTACTGGTCATTCATTCCCACTGGTGCTTCAAGTGATGCCATTTGACTTGGCCACCACCTAACCTAACTAAAGCTCCCTACGACCCCTTTTGAGCCACCAATCCCTGATGGCTTCTTAAGGTTCCTTAACTCAACTGCCTCTCCTCCATGAATACACTTTGCGGCACATTTACTTACCCGATCCCTGCACGATCCCCAATCCGGACTGTCCGACGAGGATGAACTCTGCCGCGATTCATGAAGATCAAGCGCCCAATTTCCTGCATGTGTCGCTTCCCCGATCAGGTCCGCCGAAGTTCGCCTTCTTGTTCCTGGTGCATGTAAGTGCTTGGCTTGCGACACAAATTTAAATGTTAAATCCCGGGGGTAGTCCGAATCCGTCGGGCCGCCCCCTGATTTGTGTCTCGTAAAAGCCGTCACGATTGCAACACTAAACGATCGCGTGCGACACAATCCCTGGCGTGAGCACCGCAAAGTCGGGAAAACCGATTAAAATGCGGCCGCGGGACCCTTAGTAAATAAGCCCCTTTGTGTTTTCTTGTCCTTGGGTGGAGAGAGCCTGACTATCCTCTAAGTACCTCATACTCTAACCTAAGAATCTCACTATCCTCTAAGTACCTCATACTCTCTCCCATTATATATTAACCAGAATCATAACTTTGCTCAGAAATACACATTAAATTGATGGAGCAAATATTAACAATGAACCGACAATGAGCAACCTAACACGTTTTCACAGAGGAACATCACAGGTAGGTGGACCTGGTGTAGATTCTTATAAAAATAATCCTGTAATAATACATGCTCCCGTCAGTGACTTTTCCCCGTGGTTTGTTGGCACCCATCTCTCATTCACAGGTGCTGTTAGTAAACCACTTCTTGGAATATTCATTACCCAAAATTCCCACTCTTCATTTTGTAAAATTCAATTTTCAGTCTACACTGACGCTTCTGTCCAACGTTCACGTCATGTGAAATCGTCTATGAAGAGCGTTGTGCACACCTGTCCTCCAGTCTCAGCTTCCCTGCTGGATATCATTTCGATGTGAGCCTGTAACCCCCTCCTCAGACAAAGGCCTCCACACATGCGGCGCTGTCTGGCAGTGAATGGGTGATCCTGTATAAACCTTGGCTTGTTCCCCTGCCTACATTCCATGTTTGTCCAGAAAACAGGGTGGGAACACATGACCCCAGAAAACCTTGCAGGGAGGAGACACCCACAGGCTGCCAGAAGAGACAGGAAACAGGTAATGGAGGGAAGGAAGGGAGTGCACTGCCAAGAAAGGAGGAGCACGGGAATTTTTTTCAATGCTTCTGGGATAAAATTGAAACCAAATATATTGCAGCCAGAAGTCAGACACAAAGGATATGGCTGTGAATGCTGGAACAGAGGTCTGATTGTGCTCAGCTGCTCCTCAATCTAAAGAGGAGGAGGGGGGATGATGGAGTCAAAGCCGCTGCTGTTGTAACGATAAAAAAAGGAAAAACTTTGGATTAAAATGTTTTGCTTTATTTCCTTTTTTTTATTTTTAAACTAAGAAACCAAATAATTTTCTTTCCAACTATTTAACTATTTGCATTATCATCAATATTGTTTATTATCTGCATTTTATAGTAGAAAAATTATTGTTCATAATAACTGACATAACTATTCTGGATCATCTTCTCTTATTGATCTATGTTGTAGGGTTCCACAGTTATTCCTTTTTTAGTAATTTCTGAAGAGAATGACTACTGTGTGTCAGCAGTTTTAGAGTAATGTCCAATCAGCGCTGATTATATGGGAACACACCCCTTTTACAGGGGACGATGGATTTGCTTTTTAAAGGGACCCTGCACCCAGAGCCGGATTATAGGCGGGGCTCCCGGGGCGCGCGCCCCGGGGGCCCCACCATCCCGTTCCCGGGGTGGGCCCCCACCATCCCGTTCCCGGGGTGGGCCCCCACCATATCGCAATTGAACTTGTAAAAATCATGCGGGCATTAGATTTGCGGCGCCAGCGGCAGACCGCTAGCGCTCCGGCACACTGACACTGAGCTCTCTGGAACTGGGAGCGATGCGCTGCGGCTGTGCTGCAGCGCATCACTCCCAGCCATGCACGGACATTTCAGCTGTTTGCAGAGCGGTGCGCTTCCACCCCCATCCGGATGCCTACCAGTCCCTGGTAGGAGACGATAAGCTGTCTGTCTCCACCTGGAGCGATGTGCTGCAACAATGCAGCACATCGCTCCCAGCCAGAGATTGTCAGCTCCTGAGACGGTCAGCTCCCTTCTTCAGTGTCACAGGGTCACGTGCAGTTCATTGTCATGTGACCTGCTGTGAGCCCGGGAAATGCCGGCTTCTGTATACTGCCGGCTTATCTACTGTGAGAGGAGGCTTCCCTGCCTGTCATGGGTCAGCGCTTCCCTTCACAACTCGGCTGAAAGGTAATTTTTGTGAGAAGCTATGTTCTGGGCTGCCTGTGAAAGAAAAGGTATTGCAGGGGGGGAAAAGATTGTATATAGTTGTATTGCAGGGGGAGAGGAGACTGTATATAGATGTATTGCAGGGGGAGAGGAGACTGTATATAGATGTATTGCAGGGGGAGAGGAGACTGTATATAGATGTATTGCAGGGGGAGAGGAGACTGTATATAGATGTATTGCAGGGAGAGAGGAGATTGTATATAGATGTATTGCAGGGGGAGAGGAGATTGTATATAGATGTATTGCAGGGGGAGAGGAGATTGTATATAGATGTATTGCAGGGGGAGAGGAGATTGTATATAGATGTATTGCAGGGGGAGAGGAGATTGTATATAGATGTATTGCAGGGAGAGAGGAGATTGTATATAGATGTATTGCAGGGGGAGAGGAGACTGTATATAGATGTATTGCAGGGGGAGAGGAGATTGTATATAGATGTATTGCAGGGGGAGAGGAGACTGTATGTAGCGGTGTTACTGGGGGCGAGGCGGCTGTATGTGGATGTATTACTGGGGGGTGAGGCAGCTGTGTTACTGAGGGGTGAGACGGATTTATGTGGATGTATTACTGGGGGGTGAGGCGGCTGTATGTGGATGTATTACTGGGGGGTGAGGCGGCTGTATGTGGATGTATAACTGGGGGGTGAGGCGGCTGTATGTGGATGTATTACTGGGGGGTGAGGCAGCTGTGTTACTGAGGGGTGAGACGGCTGTATGTGGATGTATTACTGGGGGGTGAGGCGGCTGTATGTGGATGTATTACTGGGGGGTGAGGCAGCTGTGTTACTGGGGGGTGAGGCGGCTGTATGTGGATGTATTGCTGCAAGCATAGTGGATAGTGAGCAGGATAATTTGTATCTTTGTTGTATTCGGTTGGGGCCTCCACCATATTTTGCGCCCAGGGGCCCCCACCAACCTTAATCCGGCCCTGCCTGCACCTGTACTTTTCATATGAAACCTCCAATAGTATCTTATCCAGCTCTGGATTTATGTCAAATCTATTCTCTGCTTTTGTTCCCCAATCCAGCATTGTGTAATAAAATAACTTTAGTTCCCTCTGTCCCTTGGTATAAAGTCAAGGAGACAGGGAGATCAACCAAGAAGTCAAGCAAGGAGCGCTCTACAGTGAAATCCCTCCAGTTTTAACTCTTTGTCGCTCTCCTCTTGCTTGCGCGGTGTACCTGTGGTTTCAGAGTTTACCTCCTTTCCTGTTGATTCATAGACACATGGAACAAGTGCAAGATCTCAGCATAAGTGGAGGGTGAAGTGGAGAGATAAGGGCAGGGTTTTCACTGCAGTGCACCATGATAAGGTGGGCAGCTCAACCAAGAACTCAAAATCTCTTCACATTAGCCTCCACTTGTTTTAATCTCCCCCGCATGTGCTGTTGTCCCATCCTGGAAAAGCTTTTTGCCTATTTCCCAGTATCTCCTACTGGACCATCAATGGCTATAACCCTTAAAGGGTTTTTCCCTCTGAAAAATTAGTAGGATAGGGCCTAACTTGCTGATCGGTGGCAGTCTCAGTGATGAGACCCCTACAGATCACAATAATGAGCAGTCTGGTGGGGTCTGATGTACCCCTTGTCGCTCCCTGAGATGAGCAGAGCAGCCGGCAGCACATGGCTGGGCCACCCCATTCATCTCTATAGAGCTGACACAGACTACCGAGCTCCATAGAGATCAATGGGGCAGCCCTGCCATGCTCAGCCGGCTCCTCCGCTCATATCGGGGAGCGATCAGACTCCCTGTTCTTGTTATCAGTGGGTGTCTAATCACTGAGACCCCCACGATCTGTAGGTTTTCATGGGAAAACCCCTTTGTAACCCTAGTCAAAAGCCTTTTCCTCAGTTAAACCAGCTCCCTAGTCTGTACTGAAGAGAGGAAACCACATTGAGACAGTGCTGTCTACAGTTGGGAATCAGTTCCTCCTGAAATAGATATATAGGTTTGGTTTTAATCCCACATCATGTCATTAGGCTTCCTAAAAGTCATGCTTGATGGTAAGGTAGCAAAAAGAGGTGTCGTTTCCTTGTCTAATCCTGGAATAACCATTTGCATATTTCCCTGTGAGCCTATGAAACAGATAGACACAACATAATATAAAAGCACCAAAACCACAGGCTGGCCACATGCACAGTAGTTCAGAACAAGTGGTGGGTGATGTGGGGGGATTAGGCGAGGGGTTTCCTTCAGAAAGAAGTCAAGCTCTCTACATCCCCAAGATGGAACAGCTAGGTTCATTTCTGTGCTGGTTGTAAATCTGGAGCGATGAACATGCAATGATCCCAAAAATCTGCAGATGTCACATTTTATTTATCTGTAGTGTATTTGATTAAATTAGAATTAAATAACATTTTTATTTTAAAATAAATAGTTGGTGTATTTTATACAGATATTTTGTTTTCGTATCTACTTTGTAAAATTAGTCGACTACCCGTCTCACCTTACAGCAAACCCGGCCGGCTCTGTCAGCGTCCCACGTGACCTGAGCGGAACTTGACCCCTGAATGTGCGCCAGTAAGAAGTCGGCATTCACACATCTCATCCCCTCCCCCCTCCTCTCCCACTAACATCCGCCATCCCCATTGGACATCACTATGTTTAAATATTAGGGCCTCATTTCCACAATTTATCCCTCCTGACGAAGCTAAAGGCGAAACGTGCGTCGAGGTAGAGACCCTGACGCTGGTGACCGGCACATGCCACATCTGAGACACACCAAAAAGAAAGGTAATCTAAATACAAAGAAAAGTACAATTTTACCTAGATAGGGACTTTATAGGAACAAGAAAAACCTTATGACATTGGTGTGATCCAACTCCCACTTGGCCGGGCAAACAATGATGCAATAGCATTAGACAGTCACCAGCTAGTCTCTGAATTTTTGTGCAATAATTTTTTAAAATTTTTCATCACCTTTTTCTATTTTTCTACTTTTTCTAAGTTTTTAAACAAGTTTATTGGCTGTACCTCCTTAACTTTTTGTGATAATAATGTGTTGGCATCCCCTTGATGAAATGTATGTTATGTATTTTTTTAAAAAATTGAATTCCAAATAAAAGATTATATTCTCTAACACTTCATCGCCACCTAGTGGTGTTTAATTATAGGTGCAATTGATTAAAATTCTATGGGTGATATAGAGAGATTCTTTCTATATTAAGGGGACATAGATATGTCTAAAAGAGGACAACTACGTATTGTTATAAAATATTTGATTAAATTAGAATTAAATAACATTTTTATTTTAAAATAAATAGTTGGTGTATTTTATACAGATATTTTGTTTTCGTATCTACTTTGTAAAATTAGTCGACTACCCGTCTCACCTTACAGCAAGCGTTGGAGCTAAGATGTTTTCTACAAGAATACTAGAAAGCATCTAATAATTCTCTCTATACCTTCAGCAATATTTCAGCAAACTCCAGGATCTCACCTGATTTTGGGTATAAGGAGAAGTTAACATTTCCATGGTAACGTAAACCCCCTTCCTCTGCCTGATTCCCAGCTAATCTGTTTGTGGCAATGCTGATCTTGTATCAGGACACGAGGGGGTAATTTATCTGAATCTCCTGCTGCCCAGATAGATCACAGTAGGAGATGCCTCACCATAGGGGTTCCTGCTTACAATTGGGATATTTATAACCTTTTCTCAAACATTGTAAAATGTAGACTATAGTTTATCACTAGGGTCCTTCAGCAGGAGAAGCCCATGGATTCAGACTGCATTTTGCCTCAATTACTTTTCTAAAAGTCCATTAAAATAGAATTACCGTAAGCTACGCTGCTACAGGGAGTATTAGGTAGTCTAAGACACACCTCCTGTCTCATCATTGGTTCAGGCCTTCTGCCCTGTCCCTGTAGCTCTGCCTCTTCGGCTGCTGTCGATGCACACAAACAATAGAAAATTTCCCCATAAGAGGAAGCACAAAGTGTTGCTCGAAAGGGTTTTTCCAGGCAACCAAGGCAGTTGCACAATAAAAAAAATAAAAGCTATTCACCCACTTTCAGTGCCCTGTTAAAGTGTGACCTTAGTTTCCTCTACTTCCAAAGTGACAAGGATCACATGTCTAAGCCTGGAAAACCCCTTTAAGTTTAAATTGGTTTGTCTTGTAATACAAATACCTTTTTTTTTTAATTAAAATGGTTGATTGGTTGTTAGAAGATTATTAATGGTGAATGGATTTTAGACTCCCTATCAATCTTTCAGTAAGTGTTAAATTTCCCACAGTGCCATCAGAGATCAGCATCAGAGATCTTACAATGGGCCAGTATCTATCCAAATACTTGACACCAGAGGTCCAGCAGAAGATCATCAAATTTGCAAGTTGCTAAGATCTGTTTCCTCGGAGTTGAGGAAATGTGGGCCCCCATAATCATTTTATCTGGTGGGCCCATTGAGCCTCAGTCTGACAGAGTGCCACCACTGGAGAACATAGGTGTCTGGATCAGGGGTAGTGGACCAATGGACCACCACGAGCAATGATGTAAGCCAACACCTGGAAGCGGAATCTGAGTCGCACCCCGTTTTTAATAGAGCCCGCCGAAAAGCGGGTCTGTCTTCCTGCGGTGGGATACCACCTGGTTGTTCCACAGGTGCAACTTTGCACATGGTGGTGGCCAGAGTACAGAGTCGTCGAGCAGACAGGCAGGAGGTCAGGACAGGTAGCACAGGATCGAAGTCGATGGCAGAGGGGTGTAGGGCAGGCGTAGGGCTTAAGCAACAAGCTTTCTATTGGGGTCGAGGCTCCGGGCCGCTGGAGACATTGTGGGAACGCAGACAGGTAAGGTGACCTGCCGTGGAGTTGATAGGGAAGAGGGGTGCATGGGTGTGCCTGTGACCTGGGTCGCAGGAGCACCCGTGACAATAGGCATAACACATTGGTCATTCAAGTCATTGAGCTGTCTGGCTTAAAATACTTGAAATAATACTTAAAATAAGACTTTTTACCTTCTATAGGGTAAGGTAATCTTAGGTAAAGGTAAACATACGATCATCCTCATATTTAAAATTCCCCAATAACATTTATTACTATTAGTCTTCTAAATTTGGCAACCACCTTAAAAGGGTCAGACCAAGCTCTTACATATCTACAAGATAGGTGATAACTTGCAGATTGGTGAGGTCTGACCAACATGACTCCTAGTCAACAGAAATGAATTGAGCGAACATGAGCCTAAATGGACCAGTTGGTTGTCTTATTAATCAATGTCAGACTGGGATTCCTTGGGCCCAAAAGATATGGACAATACTAGTCTCCAGATTAGGGTGTCTTTTTGCTATATCTTTGGGGTTCAGTATTAAGTTGGAACCCCTAACCACCACAGGATCCTCTGGTTCTATATTTTTCCAATTTGAGACTGACTATGTTGAGCTTTTCTTCTAGTTAAACTCACATGTTCTTGCATTTTTCTGGACAAGGAAAACAAGTGATTGTTAAACCCAACCATAAAAATTAAACCTGCTCAACATATAAAGAAAACCCTTATAAATGGAAATGATCAACTGGACTGTTGGACAGTACCCCTAAAGAAGAAAAGGTAGGTATCCAACTGAGAAAAATACTTGATACCATCTCTCTGTTCACAGTTCTTCATCAGAAAGAGTCCGCCTGTCGCTTTGTGTTGTGCTGATTGCCATATTCAACTGTGGCTTCCCTCTTCCTTTAGATTTGCAGCTGTGGTTTCCTCCTTATCTCTAGCATCTGAGATAGAACAGGAAGAGGGGGTTGATTTTAGACAAATGCCATAGACACTTGTGTAGGTGACGTGTGTTTTCCGGTTCTGATACCATTGACGGGTGGGATGTATTGAGGCTCTAGAGGTTCCATTTATGGTTTGTAAAGAGAAGTCACTTGTAGTTGGTGTTGTGGTGGCATCCTCCATTGTGTAGCGCCAATGCAGGAAACCTCTAACCATAATGAGAATAGAATTAAATATGTCTGTTTTACTTATTCCATGTACAGATGTTTTACTATCCTATCAATAAAGTATTCCTTTAAAGAAGCCTACACCTTGGATTGTGGCACATTGTAAAACTAGAAGAAACAAATATTATCTAAATGCGCTAGCCCTGCATCCTATGTAATGCACGCACCGCCTTTCTACACTTCCTCATACTTTTGAGAAGAAGGATGCAATGAAGAGCAATCTGAAACTCCATCTCTTTTATCTATTATCTGATCCTAAATGTATACAGAATCATCACTGCTCCTTAAAGGGAAATTATGAAGCCGAGAGCACTCAGTTGTTGATACCCCTTATTGACTAACAAAACAGCATGATGACAATTGCAAGCTTTTGAGACTACTTAGGTCTCTTCGTCAGGCTTGAGTACCCTCAACTTCCATAAATTTAACCAATGGCTAACACAGTGCAAAGAATCTTTTAGCTTTTCTAAAGAGATTCTAAAGAAATTATGAGATGTAACTGACTTGTTTAATCCGTGGTCACCCCAATTCTGCCACTTTGGTCCTCTTCACCAGTCCCTGTTTACTTGCCCGGAGCAATTGGCTTCATTGGTCATGTTGGTAAACAAGGATGTCTTACTGCAGCAAAGTAAGAAAAGACTAGGGCAGAGGACTGGAGCATTGGTGCTGGAGGGCTGGAGCATTGGGCTTATTTTTTATGTACATGTTTACAATTTTTAAAACCAATTGAAAAAACATGCAATGGCAGACTACATTCTAACAGATTAATAGAGCAACAGAGAAAACATGTTGGGACAGATTTACTTACCCGATCCTGTCGTGATCCCGAGGTGCGTTGTCCGACGAGGATTCGGAGCTGCCGTGATTAACTAAGATCGTGAGCCCGAGTTCCTGCATCCGTCGCTTCTGCACCGAGGTCCGGAGTTCACCTTCTTCTTCCCGGTGCATGTGAGTGCTTGATCTTGTGACACAATTTTTTAAATTCTGCGGTTTGTCCGAATCTGTCGGGTTTTCCGACGGCACGCCCCTCGATTTCTGTTGCATGCAAGCTGGCGCCGATGTGGCACAATCTGATTTTGTGCGCCAAAAACCCGGGGAAATTCGGCGCAAAATGGAAATATTCGGGAAACCCGATGGAGGTCCGCGGACCCTTATTAAATGAGCCCCTTTATCTCAAGTATAGGACTGGGCCAAATGACTTAGTAAGTGGAGAAAGTGAAAGAGTGACAGATCATATAGTGTATGCATGCATGTATGATCAACCATTCCCGTACACAGTGGGTATGTTGGGGGCACATCAAGACCAAAAAACAATTCAAGCACCAAGATTTGTTAAGCCCCGAGATGCCACCAATGTGCCAGTCTGTTCACGTGTCAGTCACACATCTTGTGTCGTCTGCAGTCTTTGCACCTGCCATAGTGGATTGTTTTATAGACATAACTGTCTGTCTCTGAGGGGACAGCGGCTTAGTGTGAGATTAATGCAAGAAGCAGGCAGCACCACACAGGCACACGGCCAAAAGTCAGAGGTCACTACAAAGCATTGCACACCCCTCAGGATATCTGGCAGAGAGTGGCAGCAAGAGAAAGGATGATATCTGGATGGGAAAGGAAAAGGGAGAGGAACTGGTAGACATGAAAAACACTATACATGGAAATAAAGAGGCAGACTGGACTAAACTGGATGGGGATGTTGTGAAAGGATGAGGATATGGGATGGTTTGGCTGAGTTAGACATTGCCTGAAAATTTTACTGTTCACTTATTTTCTGAGGTCCAATATTCAGTTTATTATATCAAAATTGATAGATTGAAGTTTATTAGAAAGTTGTAGGTTGTCCTATAAAGTGATTACAGGGTTATTCAGGTTATTATAGGATATAGGGTTGGGGGAGAACTGAGTGGGAGTCGGAAAAACTGATTATCATGAAACCCCTTGAATGAATGTACATTACGTACCCATCTTTGGCAGTATCATAAAGAATGAATGGGACATGACAATTGTCCTGGTCAGTTGTAGTTCCAGGGGTTGGAATGCCAAGGATCAGAGAGTTTCTCTGATCCTCCCTTAAAGGGGTTTTCCAAGAATCCTGGAAACCCCAGTGGGCTTGGATTATACCACCACAATGGTGAAGGTGATACGAGCTCATCTGTGTCTGCTGTCTCCAGACTTCTAGTGATATGTGGGAAGGTTTAGGTGGATTTCTAGGGACTAGTGAGACCCCAATGAATCTTGAGAACGGACATGGGAAATCCGGAGAATGGGGTCACATTCTAACTGATGGAGTAGTAGGTTGACTGTATACGAGTAGAGAAAATTGTCAGCGTTCCTATTTCTTATTTCCAGTCTATGAGAGTCTATAGCTGTGCTAGAAAATTTTCAACACTCCCATACTATTGCCAAAGTAGAAAAGCAGCACTCCGAGACAAATAGGTGTTTATTTCACCAGTGTAGATTACAACGTTTCGGCTATCTCGATGTGGCTAGCCATTTTAAAGTAACTTGAAAATGGCTACATCGAGATAGCCGAAACGTTGTAATTTTGGCAAACTGGACCTCCACAAGCTTGCACCCTACCTTTGGATTTGAATCCGATTTCACAGTGCTGCTTCATCTCTCTATTTTTTCCTCCCATACTATTGAATGAAGTGACGTGACCCATGCTCGTCCTGCTGCTCCAGCCAATAGTGAGTATGGGAGCCCTTCGGTGGGACCCTCACCAATCATAGATGGTGAACACCATCTTTAAACACCTTTTAAAAGGATTTGCAACTACTTTGTTAACCAACTTGTTGGGTTCCCACCACATATGTCCATTGCCGATTTTCCAAATTAGTCTAGCGCTCCAGCAAAAATGGATTGGTTTTCTAGTTGGACCCAGTCTTGACTTTTGGTCTAATATGTCACATCAGTCTCATATTGGGCAATAGTGTTCATACAGTGGAATAACCCTGTAGTGTTTAGTTTTTTCTTAGGTTGTGCATGAATTTTTCCAACATCTAGCGCATATGTTCTAATATACAATTTGAATTAGTGTTTTTCATCTATTACATTATTATAAATTATTATCAGGTTTTTCTTCTAATACTTGATAGCGATCCCTCAGGAGCAGGAGACTTTTCTGTGTTCAAGTGGTTATTTGCAGGCTTCGTCATGCTTACTCCACGGCTTTATGTGTAATCCAAGTAGGATTAGGTTTTCATGCATAGTTTATGGACAAGACCAAACTGATCACAAACCTGCAATACAATGAGACCTGGACTCTGGAATTCTATCCTGCTGTCTCTTCAGACATTCCTATGCCTTTACCCATTCCCTGCCGGATTCTCCTCTGCTCAAAATCTAGAGAAGAAAATGCTAAAAAGGACCATTGCTTTTTCATAATGACTGGACAAGCTGTATTATTTTACAGACCTATATCAGAATATATATGTTGTTAGAGAATATGTACCCACATATAATTATTCTAAGCTACAGGACAGAGGCATAGACAGCATAGGGTCATCTTTTAATGGTAATTAATCCTGGAAGTGCAGTTCAATCTGTAGGCAGCATGTTATAGAGCAAAAGAAGCTGAGCAGATGGTACGCAGGGGCACATTTACTTACCTGGTCCTGTCGCGGTGCGTTGTCCGACAATCATCCGACGCGATTCACTAAGATTGTGCGCCCAATATCCTGCATGTGTCGCTTCCCCGCTCAGGTCCGCTGGAGTTCCCCTTCTTCTTCCCGGTGTGTAAGTGCATTGTCTTTCGAAACAAATTAAATGTTAAATTCCGCACTCAGTCTGAATCCGTCGTATTGTCTGATGGCCCGCCCCCAATTTCTGTCGCATTAAAGCTGGCACCGATGCGCCAAAATCCAATTGCGTGCTCCACAATCCCCTTTTAAATGTAGTGCAAAACGGTAATCGGCAAAATATCCCACGCTTTTGCGGTCCGCGGACCCTTAGTAAATTAGTCCCATAGTGTTCTCTCTGCCAGCAGCATGTTATAGTGCAGGAGAAGCAAGACAGATAGTACATTGTTTGCTATATACAGAAGAATATAATTGTGCCGGAGAAGCAGAGAAGATTTTATATAGTGTTCTTTCTGCAAGCAACATGTTATAGAGCAGGAGGAGCTGAGTAGACTGTATATAGTGCATCATAATGCTGGCAGCATGATATATAGCAGGAGGAGGTGAACAGTTTTTACATAGTGACTTATCTGTAGGTAGTGTGCTACAGAGCAAGAAGATCTGAGCAGATTGTGTATACTAATATTCATTAGAATATTTATAAGTGGGGCAGGGTGATCTGGCAATTATAAATCTATGCTTCATTCAACATTGCACTTTTATTTTACTTTCAAAGAATTACAGAATAATTGTTTCTGTTTTATTCAGGGAATTCTAGGCTACTTACAGCCTCCTTTAGATGTTTGTCTAGCCAGGGTGGAGCACATTGAGAGGGTTGAATTACCGTTTCCAAAATGCTGAGCCTGCACATTTTCTATACACCTGTCCATTACAATCCTGTGTGACAATCCTGGCCTTTTATGAGAGTAGTTACCTCCCTTTCCCTCCCGTACTTCACAGCATACGATATGATGCTGAAAATGCTGATATTTCTGTACAAATATGCCCATTGTCCATCTTATTGCGGAATCATGTCCCCTATCACCCCACTTCACTTAAAAAAAAAATTCCCTCTTCCATCCCGCCTGTGTTCCCACTTCTTCACCCCTCCTTTTCTCCTGAGAGCAGAGTGAGCCCTTTGTCTATGGTTTCCACCAGTACAATGATCGACTTCTTGGTGTACAGTGAATCTTTCTTTCCATGTTTTTGGCCGGCTGCCATTTTTAGGCTGCACAGATTTTTTCATAGACACAATTGTTCGTATCTGGTGCTAATGTTGGTTTTCCATCTGTCTGGTCAGTGGATATCCCCCCCCCCCACCCCCTCGTTCATCATGACCAAACGGTTCTGAGTGAGAGTGAATTTTTCTAATTTGTTGGAAAGAGAAGTTCTTCCATTGTCCTCATGCTGGTTTCTTGTGATTATATTTTGAGAATCTGAAGAGGTAGAGTAAGGAGGAGGCTGTGAGGGACTCAACCACTGATGATGAGATAGAAGATGTGTCTTAGACTACCCCAGACTCTCTGTAGTCCCTGTAGCTAAGCAGTTGTCACATATCCCCCCGCTGCTCTAATGAGTCTACCTATTTACTTGGCGTAAACCAAAAGTGGTTTTCCAGGAATTCTGGCTGGGGAAAAGTGTACTTTCCCTCCTCCGTCTTTCCCGATTCCCTTGTTGTTCTGTATTTTTCGGTCTTTGGCTGGTGGGGAAGGGGGGAGGAGAGGATCGGTGGTCACAGGACCTGCTTCGGTCCTGGTCTACTCAGACCTCTAATGCCCAGTGGTCTAAGGAGGTCTGTGACTGACAGTACTTCTGCATGCAGTAATAGAGCATGGTAAGGTGCTTTGTATTTTTCCACCTTGTCCCCAAGAGATTTTCTCGAATTCCTAGAAAACCCCTTTAAAACAACTATTCAGACTTTACTGGGAGACACATAAATTCTTAAATTCCTTCAAAAGACAATTCCTACTGTGTCTGTGGCTCCTAGCAGTCAGCATCACGCTGGCATTGGATGGCATGTCCACATGGATGATCGCAGGTGTTGGTCCTGCAGCCTATGAGGCAGTTTGGTCAGTGGAATATTCTAGGGACTGATGAGGTGATCAGTCGGAACACTTACAACTCTTTTTGGATCTGTTGCTGGAATCTGTGCCAGTAATTGGTTGAGACTCCCTATGGACACCCTGACTTTGCTCCACAGAATGTACCCTGAGCCAACCCTGGTCAATCACGAACAAACCCAGTGATATTTTTGCAATTCTGTTTATATCACAGCCCTGTGAGAATGTGCCGCTGTTCTACACTTCTAGAAAGTTCTCACTGGAATCCATTGCATCTCTCATCACAGAAGATTATAAATAACACAGGGATCCACATGACCGGACCTACAGGTTGCGCAACTCTGATTCAACCAATGGCATATTTTGGAGAAGGGTCAGCATGTGGGAGAGCCCGCAGAACTCTAACATTTCTAACATTTTTTGTTAAATTTAGCCTCGATTGTAGTCTCTGAGTACGAGCCACAGATGGCCCTCAGCTGTTGTAAGTTTCCCAAGTAAGGGATGCCTGAATATGTTCATGGATGAAAGATTTTGTAGAAAAGCAAACACAAATGTTGTCTGGCCCCTAATCTATATAGCTTGTGGGGGTCCAAAACCCTAGACCTCTAACAAATTAACCACAGAACAGTATTCTGGAATTTGCTATGTATTGCAAGCTTTTATCTAAAATTACAAGAAAACATTTTATCCCAATATAAACTGCAATAAGAAAAAAGACCAAAGGATCTCAGGTTACTCATTAGATGACCATTCACTAGGGTGGGGGACATAAATTCCTCTTGAACTTTCATATACATGGGCTGCTGGATGGAGGTTGCTAATCTCCTTTAGGAACATCAGGAGAGGCATGTGGAAAACCAATTGGGAGACTAAAGAAAAATATACACATGTTACTCTGTTCCTGCATTGGCTGTCTGTAAGATATGGCTGAGGATGCACTGATAATTGTCAGTTTGTTTCATGTTGTTTGCTAGTCTGAACACTGGTGTATTTCCTTTCCTAGCAGCCTTGATTGAATACCACTACACTCTTCTGTCTCCTGCAAACTCTACTCTGTTTTACTGACAGTTAATCCTCCGTTATTGACACAATCTCCCCCTACTATTATTGCTGCCCTGATGTCAGAGAACTGATTCAATCACCTTCAGGATTGGGGCTCTGCCATCTCATACATGGTTTAGGTAGTGCTTTTTGACTATTATAGACTTGGACTTGACTAACTATGTTTATTCTGTAATTTGTTTTTTTCTGGTATCTCTGCCTCTGTCTATTTGTTTGCCTACTGATTGTGTACTGCTTTGTCCTCCTGGTTCTGAACCGTATTTGATTACTATCCCTCTCTGTTTATTTGTCCTGTTTTTGTCACCATTGATGCAGGAAGGGAATGTTAACCAGTTGCCTCCCAGTGTTTAGGGTAGGTAGGGCAATTAGGCAGGGACAGCTAGGAAGTGGGATTAGTCTCAGGGCCCACTTTCTCTGTCTGTCCATTCTCAGACCCTGCATTACAACACATAAGAAGGCTGGTCAGTTACTGCGTGTGATTGATAAATAGGGGAACCTTAATAATGTCCCTTCAAACATCACCAATACATAATCTTTCCTTCCTTCTCATAACACAAACGTTGGGAAATACATAAATCTAATACATAATGAAGGTGTGAACAAGTAATTTGCTCATTAAAATAGTTCTTCTCATACAATAATGTGGTTTACAAGACTCTCATTCATGTAATTGTAATTATGCAGTTCTACGAGTGTGTTTACCATAAAAAGTAAATGGGAACTGACTAGACATTATAGTGCAAAGGATATCTGTACTACAATATTTTTGGCATCAGGGGTATATTAAATTGTTTGGGGGTCCCACATAGTGGTGGACTGCAATTCTCAGAGAAAAAAATTGTCAGAGGAATGTGATGATTATCCACATTTAACTGTGACATCACTGTGTTGCACAGTGATGTCACAGTCTGGGTGTATTATCTCTGCACTGCAACATCATTATGTATATTATCCCTGTACTATGACATCACTGTATGTATTATCCCTGTACTGTGACATTACTATGTGTATTATCTCCATACTGTCACATTACTGTGTGTGTTATCCCTGTACTGTGACATAACTATGTGTATTATCTCCATACTGTCACATTACTGTGTGTATTATCCCTGTACTTCAACATCACTGTGTGCATTATACCTTTACTATGACATCACTGTGTGTATTATCCAAGTACGGTGACATCACTGTTTGTCCTCCTTATTGTGACATCACTGTGTGTATTATCCCTGTACTGACATAATTGTGTATATTATTCCTGTACTATGACATCACTGTGTGTATTATCTCAGTTCTGCAACATCATTATGTGTATATTATTCATGTACTCTGACATCACTGTGTGTATTATCCCTGTACTGTGACATCACTGTGTGTATTATCCCTGTACTGTGACATCACTGTGTGTATTATCCCTGTACTGTGACATCACTGTGCATATTATCCCGGTACTATGAGATCACTATATGACAACATGCCAAGGCCTATATATGATTTAATTCTCAGAGAGAATAGTTGTTAGAGGAATGTGATGATTATCCACATTCAACTGTGACATCATTTTGTTACACAGTGATGTCACAGTCTGCAACATTATTTTGTATATTACCCTTGTAATATGACATCCCTGTGTGTATTATCTCTGTACTGTGACATCACTGTGTGTATTATCTCTGTACTGTGACATCACTGTGTGTATTATTGTTGTACTGTGACATCACTGTGTGTATTATTGTTGTCCTGTGACATTACTGTGTGCATTATACCTGTACTATGATCTCACTGTGTGTATTATCTTTGTATTGCGGCATAACTGTGTGTATTATCCTTGTACTGCAACATCACTGTGTGTATTATCCCTGTACTGTGATATCATTGTGTATATTATCCCTGTACTGTGACATCACTGTGTGTATTATCCTGTACTGCAACATCACTGTGTGTATTATCCCTGTACTGTGATATCATTGTGTATATTATCCCTGTACTGTGACATCACTGTGTGTATTATCCTGTACTGTGACATCACTGTGTGTATTATTCCTGTACTGTGACATCACTGTGTGTATTATCCTGTACTGTGACATCACTGTATGTATTATCCCTGTACTGTGACATCACTGTGTGTATTATCCCTGTACTGTGACATCACTGTGTGCATTATGCCTGTACTATGACATCACTGTGTGTATTATCTCTGTACTATGACATCACTGTGTGTATTATCCCTGTACTATGACATCACTGTATGTATTATCCCTGTGCTATGCCATAAGTATGTGTATTATCCCTGTACTGTGATATCCTTGTGTGTTTTATCCCTGTACTATGACATCCCTGTGTGTATCATCTCCGTTCAGTGCACCACAATATCTTGTTTTCCAGGACCAAGGGGTCTCGATAAGGCTGGGTTTACACGGTACATTTTTTTAGCAGTTGACAAAATAAAAAATGTTAAACTCCTTTAAAACAAAAATATACTATTGGCTGCATAATGTCTTCTGTCCAGGAGTCACTTTGGAGGTTGTAAATGGGAAGATGATGAAACACATGAGTCAAAATAAGTGAGCATGTGATTCATCCATGATCAGCTCCGGAGCCTGGTTACTGTGTAGCTGGACTTCCTGGATGGTAGATAGGGACAGCCCACACTTTTCTATACAGCAGGCATCATTTACTAAGATAAGCTACTGACCCATATTCATCAGTCAGTAATTACCTTACACAGATGTTCAGTATAGGTGAGGGCGAACACAACCTTATGTAAATGGCACACCGGCCCCATGCTGGTAGATGGGCCCTAATGAGAACAATTAGCAGGGGCTTCTCTTTATCTTCTTATAGCAGTGATGGCAAACCTTTTAGAGACGGAGTGCCCAAACTACAACCAAAATCCAATAGTTTCCCGTGAAGTGCCAACATTGCATTTTAAGCAGTAACTTATTGCTACCTGTTCTTTCAATCGTATAGGCCCTCTTAGGCCACCAATACAGTTGAAAGAAAGAGGGCAAATACAGAATATCATTGTAGGGTCTCTCCGGGGTCTCTCTGTAGAGGAAGAATGAAGGGTCCAGCAGGAGGACCTCCAAAGATAATGCAGTTCTGTCAACACCTTCTCACTTTTCCCGCAGCTCCAAACAGCCAATGAAGTGCCACCTCTGGCACCCGTGCCATAGGTTCGCCACCACTGTCTTATAGGATTGTACAATCAGTCCATAGAAGACCATTCATCACAGCAGAGATAGGTGACCACATAAGTCCATGTAGTCCTGGAAATGTTTCCGCTTTGCCTGGATACATTGGACTATGGGGGGGGGGGGGGGAAATGTCAGACTGGCCCACCAGAGCACCATCTCTCTAACCTAGTCCTGGACCCTGGAGATACAATAGAAGACTAACCTAATTCAGAGGCTAGTAGTGTCTTTTTCTCCTCCAGTATACTTGTATCTGGTTGGCCTAAGAAATTCCAGTCTGATACTTACCTTCACCCCATAAGATTGAATGACTGAAGATCAAGGCTGCCTTGTAGTAAGTTGTTAGCAGGGTTGTAATGGTGGTCATAGCCAGAAAATAATTGCCCAGTTCTCCAGACTCCATGATATCACAATGGAACACGTTGAGGTTCAATAGAAAGACCTAAATAAGATGATTATCTCCCTGGCAAAGACTGAGATGAGTGTGAGTGCCTTGATTTTGTCATATCATGATAAGACTCAATTTCCATATACATATGACTTATTCACCAAGCGGTAACCTATTTTTCGTAAATAAAACCACAGACAACATTCTCCGCATGGTATTACACAACATAAATGAGCACCCAGAAATGCAAGATTGTCCTGAGCCACATACAGTATGTGTAGATGACAAGACCATAATGACTTTAATGATACATTCGGATAGCATGAGGTTGTACCTTCCCACACCTTTCCTCAGAAAACCACTCATTAGGAAACTCGTTGTGTAGGTTCTGGAGACAATTGACCTGCTTTTAGCCAAGCCTGAGGGCAAATTAGTAACTGTGATACAAGCCTGGGAAAGGGATGCTCACAAATAGTCATCAACATCTTCCTGTCTACCTATTCGGTTACACAGTGAAGTGATTGGGTCATTATTTGTTTGTGTATGTGTTACACGCTGGAACAAGAGGTCACAATTGTCCTAAAAAAGACCATACACGTAAGATAGCTGTCAGCTGGACCATTGTTTACCCAAGCTTCTGATTAACATGGAGCTTACAGTCTATGAGGATGAGGGGGTGACACAAGAGCTTACAGTCTATGAGGATGAGGGGGTGACACAAGAGCTTACAGTCTATGAGAATGAGGGGGTGATACAAGAGCTTACAGTCTATGAGGATGAGGGGGTGACACAAGAGCTTACAGTCTATGAGGATGAAAGGGTGACACAAGAGCTACAGTCTATGAGGATGAGGGGGTGACACAAGAGCTTACAGTCTATGAGGATGAGGGGGTGACACAAGAGCTTACAGTCTATGAGGATGAGAGGGACACAAAAGCTTACAGTCTATGAGGATATGAGGATGAGGGGGTGACACAAGAGCTTACAGTCTATGAGGATGAAAGGGTGACACAAGAGCTACAGTCTATGAGGATGAGGGGGTGACACAAGAGCTTACAGTCTATGAGGATGAAGGGGTGACACCAGATAGGTAACTGTTGGACAAACACTTGTTCCATACAAAGCTAATCCTACAAACTCTACCTTTACACATGCATCATGAGTATGAGTGTGGTCCAATATTCATATGTTCTGACAGGGTATGCATATGTCTGGGTTACATAAAAATCTGACTGCCTAGCTCTACTTACTATACAACTATATTGGTCAGTCAGGTCAATCAGGTCGAAGGACTTGAGAAGGATCAATCAAAATCAATCTAAAATGTATGGCCAGGTTTAGTCTTAGGAAACAAAAACTTAGGAAAGAGCAGCTTTGTGGTTATGCAGATACATTTTCAGCCATGTACATATTCATGAAACCCAATATTTCAAAACACACAACAGTTGAGGGACATCTGTGGCTCACTCTCAGAGAAAACAATCTGGATGTCCCAGGGTAAGGCTAAATTTATCCAAAAAAATGTTAGAAATGTACTGCAGGCTCTCCCACATGCTGACCCCTATCTAAGCCTTGTCATTGGTAAAGTCAGGCTTGTGTAACCTGTGGGTCCGGTCCTGTGAGGTCCTGGAATAGGTTTGTTTGTGATTA
Organism: Engystomops pustulosus; assembly: GCF_040894005.1. Lineage (NCBI taxonomy): Eukaryota > Metazoa > Chordata > Amphibia > Anura > Leptodactylidae > Engystomops > Engystomops pustulosus. Next base: position 74,452,959 of record NC_092420.1, read on the forward strand.
GAGATACAATGGATTTGAAGTGGGAACTTTCGAAAGTTCTCATAGTGCTCAAGCCCAAAAATAAGAGGAAAAACATCACTGGATGTAGTATTTTACTATGGTTAAAGGCGTTGTACCAAGTTTGTTTGTTATTCCCTATCCTGGGATAACAATCTGATTGGTGAGAGTCCGACCACAGAGAAGCCTACCGTCCTCAAGAACGGGATGGGGTCTGGTTCTTACAAACTGATGTAGAGGCAGAACGAGCCTGTGTCCTGCTACTCCATTCAATACTTTGTGAGTTTAGGAAATTGGTGAGCACATGACTATCTCCGGCATAGACAGTGAATGGGAGTGACGAAGATTCAAGAACTTTGTGCTCCCATATTATTGAATGGAGTGGCATCATGCACTCTTGACCTGCCGATCAATCCGTTAGTGAGAAGGGGACTCTGCTCTTATGATCGATGGGGTCCCGAAGTCAATACCCCCTATCCTATTCTAGGGGATAACTAGAAGACTTGGTAGAATACCTGCAATGATCTGCATTTTCTTGTAGATCCCCATTAAACACATAACTCAAAATATTTGAGATCTTCTATGATGATCAGTAGAAAAAAAACAAGTACACTATAAAAAAACAGTACACTGTAGAAGCCAAATAAAAATTCACCTTTGGTCTTGTCATGCTGAGTAAACAGTGAAAACCAGTGACTTAACCAAACAAGACAAACCGGCTACTCAGCAATGTAAGCAGTAATTACCCTACATCTTGGTCATAATGACAGTCTACATAGGCGAGGAGTGACCTGTAAGTATCGGAGGACATCATTATACTAATGACTGTTTTGTAATCATTCTTTGGGAACTCAGAGGTGTTTGCAGCTCCTTCCATTTTGTTATGCAAGAGCGTTGCTACTGTCAGATGTGGACACTTGTTAATGATGTCTGTCAGGGAGACATGGTGTGTACTGATCCAGATCTTTCAGGGACAAGGTATTGCTGAGCAGCAGACTATGTAACAGCTGGGATATTCGGGGAGATTCGTGTGTCACCTTCGTTTTTCCACTGGGTGGCCATGTCTGCTTATAGTGAGCGGGATACAGATGGTGTGATATCTGGGCCAGAGCGAACCATTTGCCCTCCGGAATGAAACTGCCAGACGTATATACACTAGTCCCTTCTCATCCAGCTGTTCTCTTGGCTGGAAACACATGCAAAAATCCAAGAAATATATGTGCGGCGTATAGTGATGAAGGGATAATGTCTGTCTGTGTTTCTGGATGGGAGGTGAGGGGGTAATTTATCATCAGCGTCGCTGCAGTCTAAATGTATACATGGTGTCTGCAGAAAAGACCAAATATGGCTTCACGGACTCTTAGGCGGTATTATACTGTATAGAGGTGACAGTATATGCAGCGTTCTTAAGGAAAACTAGGCAGCATGAGGCGCAGGATACGAGCTGGATATTTCTGTCAGACTGTAGACCAGATTCTGGCAAATATTATAGTAAATATGTAGGGCAGTGGAAGTCCAGGGACACCCACCAGCGACACGCACCGGCGGCCCACACCAGGGACACGCACCGCCGGCACGCACCAGGGACACGCACCAGCAACATGCACCAGCAACACACACCATCCACACTTCTACGCAAACATGTCTTCTGCCAAAATTTGCATCTCTCCTATGTCAATTGTCTGTGACTTGTATTATTATATAATCCATCCAGATTTAGTGGTTATTTTTACTATTTTGGTGCAGTGATATTTCCCTCTCCATAGGGGAAAAAAAGAATGAAAAAATTGTGAGTTCATGTAAAGTTTCCCCTCCCAGGCAGTGCTTTCCCCTCAGACAGTGCTCCCCCAGAGAATGCTTCCCCACAACTCCCCCAGGCGACCCACCCCCTTCCTGCTAGTACACCCCCCATAGATGTTGCTCCCCCTAGGCGGTGCTCCCCCCAGATAGTGCTTCCTCCACCAGGATACTTTCTCCTCAAACACTGCTTCCTCCTCTTCCCCCATCCCCTTTGGCAGTGGACCCCCCTTAGACAGTGCAACCCCCCTTCCTGACATTGCATAACCCCCTCCAGCGCTTCCCCCTTACACATTACTCCCCCCAATAAACGCTAAAATAATAAAAGTTTACTGTTTACTTACCTTCCAATTTTATGGGAAATGTTGGGGACGGGCAAAGTCCTGAGCATCGGGGCGTCAGGTAGTGAGGTCACTATTTCAGCAATCACATGAAACCAGATTAGTCCACAATGTCAGGAAGAGTAAAAGGAAATGCCTCCCTTCTGTTTGGGGAGACGTGAAATGTCTGTTTCCTAATAATACTGAACGCACCAAATCTGATGACAGCTCCAGACATTGTACAGGTGTCCAGACTTCAAGTGTAACTTATTTGTGGATTGCCCCCACTTTCCTAATCCCCTTCCCTGATCATCATATAGAGAAGTTCCCCATTGAAGGTGATCTTCTCTAGGCCAGAATGGATGGGACTTGTGTGGTCCCTCAGTTCCTTCCTCTCAGTGAGCATTTCTAAGCACTGCACACACACTGCACTACTTACCTCTCAGGCTTTGAGGACCGGTTGGGAGTTATAGTTTCTCCAAATTTTGCATTCAACAAGTGATGTCAATAATTCACAACACACAACATTAACACATAGCCACTACCAGACGACCGATATGTGGAGGAGCCCTGTCCTTGTATACAGGTCAGAGGGGTAAATCATCTTTATCCTTGCTATGGGTCACCAGGATCCTATCTACACAATGCAGGTCCTTTGGATATTAAACCCTTTCAACACAAAATAAAACTGATTAATCATGTAGGAATTGTCCCAGTGACCCAAAACCTGTGATCGTTCATGAATGGAGCACTGACTATCTCTACCTGTTTACCAAAACCCTGTATAATACCATATAGCGGAATAACTCAGCTCTAAAATACCATATAGAGGTACAACACACCTGTATAATACCATATAGCTGTATAACACACCTGTATAATACCATACAGCTGTATAACACACCTGTATAATACCATATAGCTGTATAACACACCTGTATAATACCATATAGCGGTATAACTCACCTGTACAATACCATATAGAGGTACACCACATCTGTATAATACCATATAGAGGTACACCACATCTGTATAATACCATATAGCTGTATAACACACCTGTACAATAACATATAGCGGTATATCACACCTGTATAATACCATATAGCTGTATAACTCACCTGTATAATACCATATAGCTGTATAACTCACCTGTATAATACCATATAGCGGTATAACACAGCAGTATAATACCATATAGCTGTATAACTCACCTGTATAATACCATATAGCTATATAACACACCAGTATAATACCATATAGCGGTATAACTCACCTGTATAATACCATATAGCTGTATAACTCACCTGTATAATACCATATAGCTATATAACACACCAGTATAATACCATATAGCGGTATAACACACCAGTATAATACCATATAGCGGTATAACACCCCTGTATAATACCATATAGCAGTATAACTAACCTGTATAATACCATATAGCGGTATAACACACCTGTATAATACCATATAGCGGTATAACTCACCTGTATAATACCATATAGAGGTACGACACACCTGTATAATACCATATAGCTCTATAACTCACCTGTATAATACCCTATAGCGGTATAACACACCTGTATAATACCATATAGAGGTACAACACACCTGTATAATATCATAATGAGGTATAACACACCTGTATAATACCATGTAGCTGTATAAAACAACTGTATAATACCATATAGTGGTATAACACACCTGTATAATACCATATAGCTGTATAACACACCTCTAAAATACCATATAGCGGTATAACACACCTGTATAATACCATATAGCTGTATAACTCACCTGTATAATACCATATAGTGGTATAACACACCTGTATAATACCATATAGAGGTACACCACACCTGTATAATACCATATAGCTGTATAACTCACCTGTATAATACCATATAGTGGTATAACTTACCTGTATAATACCATATAGCGGTATAGCTCACCTGTATAACACAGCTGTATAATACCATATAGCTTTATAACACAGCTGTATAATACCATATAGCTTTATAACACAGCTGTATAATACCATATAGCGGTATATTACACCTGTATAATACCATATAGCGGTATATTACACCTGCATAATACCATATAGCGGTATATTACACCCGTATAATACCATATAGCTGTATAACACACCTGTATAATACCATATAGCGGTATGAGACACCTGTATAATACCATATAGCGGTATAACTCACCTGTATAATACCATATAGCGGTATAACACACCTTTATAATACCATATAGCTGTATAACACACCTGTATAATACCATATAGCTCTATACCACACCTGTATAATACCATATAGCGGTATAAGACACCTGTATAATACCATATAGCGGTATAACTCACCAGTATAATACCATGTAGAGGTATAACACACCAGTATAATACCATATAGCGGTATAACACAACTGTATAATACCATATAGCGGTATAACTCACCTGTATAATACCATATAGCAGTATAACTCACCTATATAATACCATATAGCTGTATAACACACCTCTAAAATACCATATAGCGGTATAACTCACCTGTATAACACAGCTGTATAATACCATATAGCTTTATAACACAGCTGTATAATACCATATAGGGGTATATTACACCTGTATAATACCATATAGCGGTATATTACACCTGCATAATACCATATAGCGGTATATTACCCCCTTTTAATACCATATAGCTGTATAACACACCTGTATAATACCATATAGCTGTATAACTCACCTGTATAATACCATATAGCTGTATAAGACACCTGTATAATACCATATAGCGGTATAACTCACCTGTATAATACCATATAGCTGTATAACTCACCTGTATAATACCATATAGCGGTATATTACCCCCTTTTAATACCATATAGCTGTATAACACACCTGTATAATACCATAGAGCAGTATAACTCACCTATATAATACCATATAGCTGTATAACACACCTCTAAAATACCATATAGCGGTATAACTCACCTGTATAACACAGCTGTATAATACCATATAGCTTTATAACACAGCTGTATAATACCATATAGCGGTATATTACACCTGTATAATACCATATAGCGGTATATTACACCGGCATAATACCATATAGCGGTATATTACACCCGTATAATACTATATAGCTGTATAACACACCTGTATAATACCATATAGCGGTATAAGACACCTGTATAATACCATATAGCGGTATGAGACACCTGTATAATACCATATAGCAGTATAACTCACCTGTATAATACCATATAGCGGTATAACACACCTGTATAATACCATATAGCTGTATAACACACCTGTATAATACCATATAGCTGTATAACACACCTGTATAATACCATATAGCGGTATAACTCACCTGTATAATACCATATAGCGGTATAACTCACCTGTATAATACCATGTAGAGGTATAACACACCAGTATAATACCATATAGCGGTATAACTCACCTGTATAATACCATATAGCGGTATAACACACCTGTATAATACCATATAGCGGTATAACTCACCTGTATAATACCATATAGCGGTATAAGACACCTGTATATTACCATATAGCGGTATAACTCACCTGTAAAATACCATATAGCGGTATAAGACACCTCTAAAATACCATATAGCGTTTTAACACACCTGTATAATACCATATAGCAGTATAACACACCAGTATAATACCATATAGCGGTATAACTCACCTGTATAATACCATATAGCGGTATAACACACCTGTATAATACCATATAGCGGTATAACTCACCTGTATAATACCATATAGCGGTATAAGACACCTCTAAAATACCATATAGCGTTTTAACACACCTGTATAATACCATATAGCAGTATAACACACCTGTATAATACCATATAGTGGTATGACACACCTGTATAATACCATATAGCGGTATAACACACCTGTATAATACCATATAGCGGTATAACTCACCTGTATAATACCATATAGAGGTACGACACACCTGTATAATACCATATAGCGGTATAAGACACCTGTATAATACCATATAGCGGTATAACACACCTCTAAAATGCCATATAGCTGTATAACACACCTGTATAATACCATATAGCGGTATAACTCACCTGTATAATACAATATAGAGGTACGACACACCTGTATAATACCATATAGCTCTATATCTCACCTGTATAATACCATATAGCAGTATAACACACCTGTATAATACCATATAGCTGTATAACTCACCTGTATTATACCATATAGTGGTATAACTCACCTGTATAATACCATATAGCAGTTTAACTCACCTATATAATACCATATAGCTGTATAACACACCTCTAAAATACCATATAGGGATATAACACACCTGTATAATACCATATAGCAGTATAACTCACCTGTATAACACAGCTGTATAATACCATATAGCTTTATAACACACCTGTATAATACCATATAGCGGTATATTACACCTGTATAATACCATATAGCGGTATATTACACCCGTATAACACCATATAGCTGTATAACACACCTGTATAATACCATATAGCGGTATAAGACACCTGTATAATACCATATAGCGGTATAACACACCTGTATAATACCATATAGCGGTATAACACACCTCTTAAATACCATATAGCTGTATAACACACCTGTATAATGCCATATAGCGGTATAAGACACCTGTATAATACCATATAGCGGTATATGACACCTGTATAATACCATATAGCGGTATAACTCACCTGTATAATACCATATAGAGGTATAACACACCAGTATAATACCATATAGCGGTATAATACAACTGTATAATACCATATAGCGGTATAACACACCTGTATAATACCATATAGCAGTATAACACACCAGTATAATACCATATATAGCGGTATAACACACCTGTATAATACCATATAGCAGTATAACACACCAGTATAATACCATATATAGCGGTATAACACACCTGTATAATACCATATAGCTGTATAACACACCTTTATAATACCATATAGCGGTATAAGACACCTGTATAATACCATATAGCGGTATAACTCACCTGTATAATACCATATAGAGGTATAACACACCAGTATAATACCATATAGCAGTATAACACACCAGTATAATACCATATATAGCGGTATAACACACCAGTATAATACCATATATAGCGGTATATTACACCTGTATGATACCATATAGCGGTATAACTCACCTGTGTAATACCATATAGCTGTATAACACACCTTTATAATACCATATAGCAGTATAAGACACCTGTATAATACCATATAGCGGTATAACTCACCTGTATAATACCATATAGAGGTATAACACACCAGTATAATACCATATAGCAGTATAACACACCAGTATAATACCATATATAGCGGTATAACACACCTGTATAATACCATATAGCAGTATAACACACCAGTATAATTCCATATATAGCGGTATAACACACCTGTATAATACCATATAGCGGTATATTACACCTGTATGATACCATATAGCGGTATAACTCACCTGTATAATACCATATAGCTGTATAACACACCTTTATAATACCATATAGCGGTATAACACACCTGTATAATACCATATAGCGGTATAACACACCTCTAAAATACCATATAGTGGTTTAACTCACCTGTATAATACCATATAGAGGTATAACACACCTGTATAATACCATATAGCGGTATAAGACACCTGTATAATACCATATAGCGGTATAACACACCTCTAAAATACCATATAGTGGTTTAACTCACCTGTATAATACCATATAGAGGTATAACACACCTGTATAATACCATATAGCGGTATAAGACACCTGTATAAGACCATATAGCAGTATAACACTACAGTATAATACCATATAGCGGTATAACACACTCGTATAATACCATATAGCGGTATAACACACCTGTATAATACCATATAGCGGTATAACACACCTGTATAATACCATATAGCGGTATAACTCACCTGTATAATACCATATAGCGGTATAACACACCTGTATAATACGATATAGAGGTTCGACACACCTGTATAATACGATATAGCCATATAACACACCTGTATAATGCCATATAGCGGTATAACACACCTGTATAATACGATATAGAGGTACGACACACCTGTATAATACGATATAGCCATATAACACACCTGTATAATACCATATAGCGGTATATTACACCTGTATAATGCCATATAGCGGTATAACACACCTGTATAATACCATATAGCAGTATAACACACCTGTACAATACCATATAGCGGTATAACACACCTGTATAATACCATATAGCAGTATAACACCTGTATAATACCATATAGCAGTATAACACACCTGTACAATACCATATATAGCGGTATTACACACCTGTATAATACCATATAGCGGTATATTACACCTGTATAATACCATATAGCGGTATAACTCACCTGTATAATACCATATAGTTGTATAACACACTTGTATAATACCATATAGCGGTATAACACACCTGTATATTACCATATAGCTGTATAACACACTATATAGCGGTTCTGTACTATATTGTATTTTTTTTTTATTTTTGCTGATGTTTTGGTAACAGGTTTCTATGACGACCACAAGTGCTGATCCCAGGGATTGAGCAGATTATCACACGGGCTCCGCAGGTGTCTTTCTCCACTGAAGTCAAACAAGTTCATCCTGTGATTTCATCGGAAATAAATGTGATTGTGACTCATGTATCAAATTATAATAAGTGCAAGTTTACAGCTTATTAACCCCCCAGGTCCTGCATGAAGGCAGATATTACTATATCATATATACACACACTAAAAAATAGAAAAAAAGCAGCACTCCAAACGGTCAACTCAGAAAAACGTGGTCCTTTTTATTTCATGTGCGACAGCGACGTTTCGGCTCGCTTTGAGCCGGCTTGAGAAATCGTTTGGAGTGCTGCTTTTTTTCTATTTTTTATTCATGGAGGATCGATTACCCTATCCCAATAAGCTTGCACCCACAATTGTTTGCACGTGCTGCCTAGACTTTCCATTTGTATATACACACACTATATATTACTATATCTTACAGTCAGGGACACAGGAAATACAATGTCCTCCTCCGAAATAATGAGAATAGAAACTGCTCAAGTCACAACATAACAATAATAACTCCATAACGGAAGGAGTCACAGGGTGATTGTCACATGACAGTCGCTGTGTGACCCTAATGTTAATGCATGTAGATAAACTTGTGACAAATTTGAGGTCAATGTACTGATTTCACCCATATGACACCCAACCTATGTGATTACAGGATCCATTGTCAGTACTTGAGCGCCATCTAGTGGTCAGATATGGAATCTCCACAACACTGTGATACATGAGTGACATCTAGTGGTCAGACATGGAATCTCCACAACACTGTGATACATGAGTGACATCTAGTGGTCAGATATGAAATCATCACAACACTGTGATACATGAGGGACATCTAGTGGTCAGACATGGAATCTCCACAACACTGTGATACATGAGGGACATCTAGTGGTCAGACATGGAATCATAACAACACTGTGATACATGAGGGACATCTAGTGGTCAGATATGGAATCATAACAACACTGTGATACATGAGGGACATCTAGTGGTCAGATATGGAATCTCCACAACACTGTGATACATGAGGGACATCTAGTGGTCAGATATGGAATCATAACAACACTGTGATACATGAGGGACACCTAGTGGTCAGACATGGAATCTCCACAACACTGTAATACATGAGGGACATCTAGTGGTCAGAGATGGAATCTCCACAACACTGTGATACATGAGGGACATCTAGTGGTCAAACATGGAATCATCACAACTCTGTGATACATGAGGGACATCTAGTGGTCATATATGGAATCATCACAACACTGTGATACATGAGGGACATCTAGTGGTCATATATGGAATCATCACAACACTGTGATACATGAGTGACATCTAGTGGTCAGACATGGAATCTCCACAACAATGTGATACTTGAGGGACATCTAGTGGTCAGACATGGAATCTCAACAACACTGTGATATATGAGGGACATCTAGTGGTCGGACATGGAATCTCCACAACACTGTGATACATGAGTGACATCTAGTGGTCAGACATGGAATCTCCACAACAATGTGATACTTGAGGGACATCTAGTGGTCAGACATGGAATCTCCACAACACTGTGATATATGAGGGACATCTAGTGGTCGGACATGGAATCTCCACAACACTGTGATACATGAGTGACATCTAGTGGTCAGACATGGAATCTCCACAACAATGTGATACTTGAGGGACATCTAGTGGTCAGACATGGAATCTCCACAACACTGTGATACATGAGTGACATCTAGTGGTCAGACATGGAATCTCCACAACACTGTGATACATGAGTGACATCTAGTGGTCAGATATGAAATCATCACAACACTGTGATACATGAGTGACATCTAGTGGTCAGACATGGAATCTCCACAACACTGTGATACATGAGGGACATCTAGTGGTCAGACATGGAATCATAACAACACTGTGATACATGAGGGACATCTAGTGGTCAGATATGGAATCTCCACAACACTGTGATACATGAGTGACATCTAGTGGTCAGATATGGAATCTCCACAACACTGTGATACATGAGGGACATCTAGTGGTCAGATATGGAATCATAACAACACTGTGATACATGAGGGACACCTAGTGGTCAGACATGGAATCTCCACAACACTGTAATACATGAGGGACATCTAGTGGTCAGAGATGGAATCTCCACAACACTGTGATACATGAGGGACATCTAGTGGTCAAACATGGAATCATCACAACTCTGTGATACATGAGGGACATCTAGTGGTCATATATGGAATCATCACAACACTGTGATACATGAGGGACATCTAGTGGTCATATATGGAATCATCACAACACTGTGATACATGAGTGACATCTAGTGGTCAGACATGGAATCTCCACAACAATGTGATACTTGAGGGACATCTAGTGGTCAGACATGGAATCTCCACAACACTGTGATATATGAGGGACATCTAGTGGTCGGACATGGAATCTCCACAACACTGTGATACATGAGGGACATCTAGTGGTCAGACATGGAATCTCCACAACACTGTGATACATGAGTGACATCTAGTGGTCAGACATGGAATCTCCACAACACTGTGATACTTGAGGGACATCTAGTGGTCAGACATGGAATCTCCACAACACTGTGATATATGAGGGACATCTAGTGGTCGGACATGGAATCTCCACAACACTGTGATACATGAGGGACATCTAGTGGTCAGACATGGAATCTCCACAACACTGTGATACATGAGGGACATCTAGTGGTCAGACATGGAATCTCCACAACACTGTGATACATGAGGGACATCTAGTGGTCAGATATGGAATCATCACAACACTGTGATACATGAGGGACATCTAGTGGTCAGACATGGAATCTCCACAACACTGTGATACATGAGTGACACCTAGTGGTCAGACATGGAATCTCCACAACACTGTGATACATGAGTGACATCTAGTGGTCAGACATGGAATCTCCACAACACTGTGATACATGAGGGACATCTAGTGGTCAGACATGGAATCTCCACAACACTGTGATACATGAGGGACATCTAGTGGTCAGACATGGAATCTCCACAACACTGTGATACATGAGGGACATCAAGTGGTCAAACATGGAATCATCACAACTCTATGATACATGAGGGACATCTAGTGGTCAAACATGGAATCTCCACAACACTGTGATACATGAGGGACATCTAGTGGTCAAACATGGAATCATCACAACACTGTGATACATGAGTGACATCTAGTGGTCAGACATGGAATCTCCACAACACTGTGATACATGAGTGACATCTAGTGGTCAAACATGGAATCTCCACAACACTGTGATACATGAGGGACATCTAGTGGTCAAACATGGAATCATCACAACACTGTGATACATGAGTAACATCTAGTGGTCAGACATGGAATCACCACAACACTGTGATATATGAGGGACATCTAGTGGTCAGATATGGAATCTCCACAACACTGTGATACATGAGGGACATCTACTGGTCAGACATGGAATCTCGACAACACTGTGATACATGAGGGACATCTAGTGGTCAGACATGGAATCTCCACAACACTGTGATACATGAGGGACATCTAGTGGTCAAACATGGAATCATCACAACTCTGTGATACATGAGGGACATCTAGTGGTCAAACATGGAATCTCCACAACACTGTGATACATGAGGGACATCTAGTGGTCAAACATGGAATCATCACAACACTGTGATACATGAGTGACATCTAGTGGTCAGACATGGAATCTCCACAACACTGTGATACATGAGTGACATCTAGTGGTCGCCATGGAATCTCCACAACACTGTGATACATGAGTGACATCTAGTGGTCAGACATGGAATCTCCACAACACTGTGATACATGAGTGACATCTAGTGGTCAAACATGGAATCTCCACAACACTGTGATACATGAGTGACATCTAGTGGTCAGACATGGAATCTCCACAACACTGTGATATATGAGGGACATCTAGTGGTCAGACATGGAATCATCACAACACTGTGATACATGAGGGACATCTAGTGGTCGGACATGGAATCTCCACAACACTGTGATACATGAGTGACATCTAGTGGTCAGACATGGAATCTCCACAACACTGTGATACATGAGTGACATCTAGTGGTCAGACATGGAATCTCCACAACACTGTGATACATGAGTGACATCTAGTGGTCAAACATGGAATCACCACAACACTGTGATATATGAGGGACATCTAGTGGTCAGATATGGAATCTCCACAACACTGTGATACATGAGTGACACCTAGTGGTCAGACATGGAATCTCCACAACACTGTGATACATGAGTGACATCTAGTGGTCAGACATGGAATCTCCACAACACTGTGATACATGAGGGACATCTAGTGGTCAGACATGGAATCTCGAGAACACTGTGATACATGAGGGACATCTAGTGGTCAGACATGGAATCTCCACAACACTGTGATACATGAGGGACATCTAGTGGTCAAACATGGAATCATCACAACTCTGTGATACATGAGGGACATCTAGTGGTCAAAAATGGAATCTCCACAACACTGTGATACATGAGGGACATCTAGTGGTCAAACATGGAATCATCACAACACTGTGATACATGAGTGACATCTAGTGGTCAGACATGGAATCTCCACAACACTGTGATACATGAGTGACATCTAGTGGTCAGACATGGAATCTCCACAACACTGTGATACATGAGTGACATCTAGTGGTCAGACATGGAATCTCCACAACACTGTGATACATGAGTGACATCTAGTGGTCGGACATGGAATCTCCACAACACTGTGATACATGAGTGACATCTAGTGGTCGGCCATGGAATCTCCACAACACTGTGATACATGAGTGACATCTAGTGGTCAGACATGGAATCTCCACAACACTGTGATACATGAGTGACATCTAGTGGTCAAACATGGAATCTCCACAACACTGTGATACATGAGGGACATCTAGTGGTCAAACATGGAATCATCACAACACTGTGATACATGAGTAACATCTAGTGGTCAGACATGGAATCACCACAACACTGTGATACATGAGGGACATCTAGTGGTCAGATATGGAATCTCCACAACACTGTGATACATGATGTACATCTAGTGGTCAGATATGGAATCATCACAACACTGTGATACATGAGGGACATCTAGTGGTCATATATGGAATCGTCACAACTCTGTGATACATGAGGGACATCTAGTGGTCGGACATGGAATCTCCACAACACTGTGATACATGAGGGACATCTAGTGGTCAGACATGGAATCTCCGCAACACTGTGATACATGAGTGACATCTAGTGGTCAGACATGGAATCATCACAACACTGTGATACATGAGTGACATCTAGTGGTCAGATATGGAATCATCACAACACTGTGATACATGAGGGACATCTAGTGGTCAGACATGGAATCTCCACAACATTCTGATACATGAGTGACATCTAGTGGTCAGACATGAAATCTCCACAACACTATGATACATGAGTGACATCTAGTGGTCAGACATGGAATCTCCACAACAATGTGATACTTGAGGGACATCTAGTGGTCAGACATGGAATCTCCACAACACTGTGATATATGAGGGACATCTAGTGGTCAGACATGGAATCTCCACAACAATGTGATACATGAGTGACATCTAGTGGTCAGACATGGAATCTCCACAACACTGTGATACATGAGGGACATCTAGTGGTCAGACATGGAATCTCCACAACACTATGATACATGAGTGACATCTAGTGGTCAGACATGGAATCTCCACAACAATGTGATACTTGAGGGACATCTAGTGGTCAGACATGGAATCTCCACAACACTGTGATATATGAGGGACATCTAGTGGTCAGACATGGAATCTCCACAACAATGTGATACATGAGTGACATCTAGTGGTCAGACATGGAATCTCCACAACACTGTGATACATGAGGGACATCTAGTGGTCAGACATGGAATCTCCACAACACTGTGATACATGAGGGACATCTAGTGGTCAGATATGGAATCATAACAACACTGTGATACATGAGGGACATCTAGTGGTCAGACATGGAATCATCACAACTCTGTGATACATGAGGGACATCTAGTGGTCAAACATGGAATCTCCACAACACTGTGATACATGAGGGACATCTAGTGGTCAGATATGGAATCATAACAACACTGTGATACATGAGGGACACCTAGTGGTCAGATATGGAATCTCCACAACACTGTAATACATGAGGGACATCTAGTGGTCAGACATGGAATCTCCACAACAATGTGATACTTGAGGGACATCTAGTGGTCAGACATGGAATCATCACAACACTGTGATACATGAGGGACATCTAGTGGTCATATATGGAATCATCACAACACTGTGATACATGAGTGACATCTAGTGGTCAGACATGGAATCTCCACAACACTGTGATACATGAGGGACATCTAGTGGTCAGACATGGAATCTCCACAACACTGTGATATATGAGGGACATCTAGTGGTCGGACATGGAATCTCCACAACACTGTGATACATGAGTGACATCTAGTGGTCAGACATGGAATCATCACAACACTGTGATACATGAGGGACATCTAGTGGTCATATATGGAATCATCACAACACTGTGATACATGAGTGACATCTAGTGGTCAGACATGAAATCTCCACAACAATGTGATACTTGAGGGACATCTAGTGGTCAGACATGAAATCTCCACAACACTGTGATATATGAGGGACATCTAGTGGTCGGACATGGAATCTCCACAACACTGTGATACATGAGGGACATCTAGTGGTCGGACATGGAATCTCCACAACACTGTGATACATGAGGGACATCTAGTGGTCAGACATGGAGGCAGTTTTATCATTTTTTTTGTGACTTTTTTGTCTCTAATATGTATTTGTACCATATTTGTGTCTTTTTTTGAGACTTTTCAAAAGCATGCGGTGCATGGATTTTAGCCAAGTTCGCCTTATTTAACTTTAGGAATTCAGATGTTTTTTATGATATGCAACTTTTTTAAAACATCTCAAAAAAGTCTCAAAAGTGATACTGTGATACTGTGATACATGAGGGACATCTAGTGGTCATATATGGAATCATCACAACACTGTGATACATGAATGACATCTAGTGGTCAGACATGGAATCTCCACAACACTGTGATACATGAGGGACATCTAGTGGTCAGACATGGAATCTCCACAACACTGTGATATATGAGGGACATCTAGTGGTCGGACATGGAATCTCCACAACACTGTGATACATGAGTGACATCTAGTGGTCAGACATGGAATCATCACAACACTGTGATACATGAGGGACATCTAGTGGTCATATATGGAATCATCACAACACTGTGATACATGAGTGACATCTAGTGGTCAGACATGAAATCTCCACAACAATGTGATACTTGAGGGACATCTAGTGGTCAGACATGAAATCTCCACAACACTGTGATATATGAGGGACATCTAGTGGTCGGACATGGAATCTCCACAACACTGTGATACATGAGGGACATCTAGTGGTCAGACATGGAGGCAGTTTTATCATTTTTTTTGTGACTTTTTTGTCTCTAATATGTATTTGTACCATATTTGTGTCTTTTTTTGAGACTTTTCAAAAGCAAGCGGTGCATGGATTTTAGCCAAGTTCGCCTTATTTAACTTTAGGAATTCAGATGTTTTTTATGATATGCAACTTTTTTAAAACATCTCAAAAAAGTCTCAAAAGTGTCTCCTCTACAGAGCCCCCAAAACCCCCAAAAAACAATAAGACACATTTCTTAATTCAACTTAGTTCTTTTTTTTTTGGTTTTAAAATAGAGGTAAAAAATCTGCCTATGTGTTTGGCTCTGCACATGTTGTGGA
The DNA here is from genome assembly GCF_040894005.1 of Engystomops pustulosus. NCBI lineage: Eukaryota > Metazoa > Chordata > Amphibia > Anura > Leptodactylidae > Engystomops > Engystomops pustulosus. The sequence continues at coordinate 74,469,694 of NC_092420.1, forward strand.
TAGTCATGCGCAAAATCTGCATCCAATATGTGCATTTTTTATATGCGCTTTTAATGCAGATTTACCCCTGGTGTTTTTTTCCACTTTTTTTCCCATCCCTTTTGACTGAGAATTCTGCATGGAAACTGGACATTCATGCAGATTTTCACTCTTCTATAGACTTTTTTTTTGTAATGTTGTAACTTCATGCTTATTTTTCACATAAACATTTTGTCAGGAGCAGACAGATGTTCTTGATGTTTTTTAAGATTTTTTTTAAATGATTCTTTTTAAACAGAAAACAATTATGATAGCCTCACAATATAAACCATCATAATATGGGGCTGTTCACATTGAACCCCTCCATCCCGTCTGAACACATATGTCACTCAGCAGGGGGGAGGTCCCCAGTTATTTTAGTCTCCATATAAGGGCACTGACCTAATTGGGAAACCACTAAATACTTTGGCAACAGCCAATCACTATCTTTTTCAGAGGTTGACTCCTCCCCCTGATTTCAGGGGGGAGGATCAGGCAACGTATCGCTCTCTATACACACACAGTGATGCGTCAGTGATATACAGTGTAAGGACACGCTGCTGAGCCCCACAAGTTCTCCTTATAATGTATGTGAGAGGTGACTGCTGAAACAGCATTATTATTATTAAAACATAAAATGATATCCGTTTTTTGATTTTTATATTAAATCCCCCCCAAAAAGAAGAACTATCTGTAGAATGTTCCTAAATGGTAAGTGCTTGTAAGTTGCCAGCAGAATTTTATCAGCTGAACTGATTTACAGATTTTTTTCTCAATGAGACTCTTTACAAAAAGTAAACATTTTTTAAAAAAGTCTCAAAAACAAGCCGTGAGAATGATCACATCTATCTAAGCAAATTTTGACAAATGTGGCGCAAAATAGAGACATTTTAGGTGCAAAAAAACAACACAAAATAGAAAAATCTAAGATAAATCTGTTACATTGTGTTACATGAGTGACATGTAGTGGTCATACATGGAATCCTTTGAGCAGCATCTATTGGCTGGGACTTAAAGGGAACCTGTCACCAGGGACCTCATTTTACCTAAGGACAGGTTACAGAAGCTTATTATACCTGGGGCAGGGCACATCTGCCTCTCTGCCTTTTCTAAGCATTTGAATTACAATATAATTGTGTGTTATAACTTACCTTGCACCCTGACAAAATCCTGGGGTAGTCACAGGGGTTGGGCTTTGGTTTGGTTTCAAAAAACAATATGCGACTTGTCTGTGCTGCAAACTCCTCAGAGCTTGGCCCCCACCTTTGTGTTTCTGTATAGATCTTCCCTCCTGCTCCTACATAAAGGTCATAGCCTGGTGAGCTGACACCAGTGGGGGAGGGAGGAGCGATACAGGAGCATAAAGATGGAGGTAGCCTGCAGTACAGACAAGTCACATGTTTTTTTTATAATGCATCCAAATCAAAGCCCAACTCCTGTGACTACCCCAGGATTTTGTCAGGGGGCAAGGTAAGTGTCACGTTGAGGATGCCGTCGCCTCGTCACGTGACTTGGGGTGTGACTGTACGGGTTAATTTTGCCTACTCAAACTGGCGCTCACCTTTCACTCAGGACACAAATTGAGCATAAATCACACCTCCTACAGCTCCAGCACCAGACCAGCTGCCACCACTTATTGTATCCCACTCTACATCAACTCTCGCTTCTCAGGCAGTCACCGTGTCACACCACTAGACATGCACACTCAGCTCTCTAGCAGTCATCTTGTCACACCACTAGAAATGCACACTCAGCTCTCTAGCAGTCACCTTGTCACACCACTAAACATGCACACTCAGCTCTCTAGCAGTCACCTTGTCACACCACTAGACATGCACACTCAGCTCTCTAGCAGTCACCTTGTCACACCACTAGACATGCACACTCAGCTCTCTAGCAGTCACCTTGTCACACCACTAGACATGCTCACTCAACTTTCTAGCAGTCACCTTGTCACACCACTAGACATGCACACTCAGCTCTTTAGCAGTTACCTTGTCACACCACTAGACATGCACATTCAGCTCTCTAGCAGTCACCATGTCACACCACTAGACATGCTCACTCAACTTTCTAGCAGTCACCTTGTCACACCACTAGACATGCACACTCAGCTCTTTAGCAGTTACCTTGTCACACCACTAAACATGCACACTCAGCTCTCTAGCAGTCACCTTGTCACACCACTAGACATGCACACTCAGCTCTCTAGCAGTCACCTTGTCACACCACTAGACATGCACACTCAGCTCTCTAGCAATCACCTTGTCACACCACTAGACATGCACATTCAGCTCTCTAGCAGTCACCTTGTCACACCACTAGACATGCACACTCAGCTCTCTAGCAGTCACCTTGTCACACCACTAGAGATGCACACTCAGCTCTCTAGCAGTCACCTTGTCACACCACAAGACATGCACACTCAGCTCTCTAGCAGTCACCTTGTAACACCACTAGAGATGCACACTCAGCTCTCTAGCTGCCTTCAAGTCAGAGTTTATCAGGCTGTAAAGACTCCAGGATGTTGTAAGAGCTGCCTGGACACTTCACTAGATGCCAATTGTCATATAGTTTAACAAAGTTAGTAATTGCCTAATAGTTAAACAAATCTTATACATTCAGGATTAATTTTTCCTTGACAGTAAGTTATAACACACAGTTATATTGTAATGCAAATGCTTATAAAAGGCAGAGAGACATTTACACTGCAGGTACCATGGGCTTCTGCCCCCTATCTTTAGTGAAAATGAGGTCCCTGGGACTGTAGGGACTTGTAAACTCAGACCAAAATATTCAGGCTCTTGACCCGGAAATTTTAAATCCTCGCAAAATTAAACCAGCCATTAATGGACACCACAACGTGTTTCTTGTTGTGCGGATGTGAGGGCGGGGGGCGGGCACAGCATTTATTTTTAGAGATATTTCTCAACCTAAATCTTATACACCAGTGACATCTACTGGTAGGGATTAAATCTCCTCCAGGCTGTGCTACTTGAGCGGCATCTAGTGGTTGAGATGTAATATGCACTAAATTCTTAATTTCCTTTACAAAAAAAATAGTGTCCCTATTTGAAAACTCAACCCCTCAAGGAGTATAGGGAGACCATTGTGGGGCAGCTATACACCATTGATTACATTTTATTAATTTAAATATGCAAAAAGTGAAACTAATCTACCGATTTTTTTATTTTCATTTTTTGCTTTATACACTTTATAGCACAGACAATATCCCATTTATAGCTCAGCAATTTATGTTTGAATCATTTTGCTGAATAAAAACACATTTTGAGTTGTTTTAGGGCTTAATTTTTGCAGGATGAGTTGTACTTTTTATTGGAATCATTGAGGCACATGCATCACCATTTTAGCTTGCCTGTTTGTTTAATTTTTGACACTTTTCATGGTGCAACTTTTTTGAGCCTAAAACAGTCTCTTTTCAAAGTTCACCATTGTCTAGTTTTCTGCAGTGTTCCCTGTGTTATCACATGAATCCAGAAGAGAAAGTTGAGACTTTCACAAATTTTGGCGCAAATGCACTACTGCCCCTGACCAGGCGTAGAAATGCCACATGAATCAATAAGGAAAAACTTCTCAGGTACATATAACCAGCACAAAAGGCAAGAAAAGTCCCAAAAAACGCAAAAAAAGCCAAACTTATGAGACATGTGCCCCATTTTGGTGTTAATGTGATATTTGGTCACTTGAGGCATTATGCCTATTTTGGCTACTGTGGAAGAATTGTGACTATATTGACTATAATAAATAATAATATATATTGCGCAGTAGTGGATTATAATATAGGCAGTTTGGCCGGTTGTCCGGGGCCCAAGCCTCCTAGTCGCCACCCACCAAAGTTCATAGGTTACATGAGAAGGACCTTCACTCATCTTATCTCCATACATCTTTTACTGATCTCAATACACATATACACAAGAGTCATTTTAGGATCTGTCAAGGTCCTCCAAAGGTCCGGAAACCATGAATGACCTTTATTGAAAGCAGGCTGAATGGTTGCATCCTCCATTGCCAAGAAGATTGATTCTAGCACCATATGTAGTTAATAAATTCCATACTTGTATGGTCTATAATATTTATGCAGCACAGGACCCATGGCAGTCTTAATCCGCCCCTGGAGGCGGGGACGGGGGTAATTATCATGCAGCATATTTCTGCTGCTTTGTGGACATTTATTGCTGTGTCACTGATGTAGCATCCATTCCACTGTCTGTAGAATGCAGATAAGGATGTGCTGGTTTTGTCTTTGTATTTTACTCTGACTTTCTTAGTATGAGTTAGCGGTTACACTGCTGTGAGTCCTTATCCTATCAGCAGTGAACATCACATAAAAGATCCTGGGAGCCTTTTCTCTCTGCTTGTTATAGTTTGCACTTGACCAAGCTAACTTATATTCTTTCTTCTTAGATCTGGTATCTACTGACCTCTTGGATTGTCTCCTGGTATCCGTGTAGTCTACTGATTTGGTACTTTACTTCTTTTCCCTGTTGTGACCTGGCTCTGGCTACTATTTTTATCTGTTTGCTTTGTCTTGTCTCTGCGTGTTGCACTTTTGTTCATAATGGGACCATCTTCTAGTTGTCTACCCAACACCTAGTGAGGGCAAAAGGAAGGGACAGCTGGGAAAAGGATTACTTTCCAGGCCCACTGTCTCTGTCTTCTGTCAGCTCCAGGTCCTGCTTTACAAAAGATCTAAGGAAACCATTAGAATTTGTGGGACAAGACAGTAAAGACAGCTCAGTCAGGATAATAATGACACAGTACATAATACACAATCTCCAGTATCAGTCTGGTCATGTCATGATACAGAATATCAGCAGAGGGAGACAGAGACTCAGAAATCTGAAAGAGAAGATGTAATTCTTAATTAATTACAGATTATTTCAGTGTTTCATTGATAAAGGGATTATTCTATCCATATAATCCATCCATATATAGAAGCTTTACAATTTCTAATGTGATTTTATTACCTAGTAGTATTCTCTTCTTTATGATAGATGTCAACACAATATATTTCCACTGCAACGGACACCGCACTGTAAGAAGTATTTCATTTCTACATTTGGGCCGTTAAACAGGTCATTTTTTTGGAATATTGCTGAGCTGACTGCAGAAATGTAATTGAACACTGTAATAAAAAGCAGTTTGGAAGTGAATTGATGCCTGTAAGCAACACATCAGATGACAATGCTGTCTCTTCACTGCAATATCAGATAGAAAGTGGAGAATTTATCATGACTTACAGTCTTCTGGTCAGTAAATTGCAACTTTTTACTTCCTTTCCCCACCTCCACGACACTTTTTTGAAAAGTGGCCACGATGGGATGGGGAATTGGTCCGGAAATCCTGGAACAGGTTGTATGTCACAGTCTATGGGAAATAGTCCCTTGGGACTAATGTCTTGTGGGCTCCCTGGACCACCGCAGGGGATAAAGATGCCAGCCACAACGCGGGAGCGGAGTCTAAGTGGACTCCTGGTCTTCGCCAGAGCCCTCCGCAAAGCGGGATGGTCTTGCTGTGCCGGGCAGCCACCAGGTCGCTCCACGGGTGCGACTATGCCTGCGGTGGCAGCCAAGATTGGGACCACGAGAAGGCAGGACCCCGGGAAGGCAGGACCCCGGGAAGGCAGGACCATGGGAAGGCAGGACCACAGGATGACAGGACCTCGGGATGGCAGGACCTCAGGATGGCAGGACCTTGGAAGGACGGCTGGCAGGACCTCGGAAGGACGGCTGGCAGGACCTCGGAAGGACGGCTGGCAGGACCTCGGAAGACTACTAGGATACCGCCACAGGATAACCGGACCGCCACAGGATTGCAGGACCGCCACAGGATTGCAGGACCGCCACAGGATTGCTGGACCGTCACAGGATTGCAGGACCGTCACAGGATTGCAGGACCATCACAGGATAACAGGACCATCACAGGATTACAGGACCATCACAGGATTACAGGACCGCCACAGGATTACAGGACCGCCACAGGATTGGAACACGGGAACACCACAGGAAAACCACAGGAACACGGAGGCGTCTGGAAACGCTCAGGAAGGCTTTCACTCCAGTGGAATGACCTGAAGATGGTGGGAGTCGCCAGGCTATATAGCCGAGCCAGGAATGCCAGAGCCAATAAGGAGGACTCTGCAGGAGCCCGCGACTGCAGGGAAGAAGCATGCGGTCTACACGCCGGGAGCCATCGTACAGACCGGAGCCAGGAGAGGTAAGTGAGGGCAGGGGGAGCGGGGACCACGGCAGCAATAACAGGTGCACCCGCGATCTGTACCGAGGATCACGGGTGTAACCGTGACAGTGTAGCTGAATTCTACGCCAGGCTGGACCTGCCATACAAATCAGCCTTTAAGTATATCTCGTGTGACATACACCAATGTGTTTAGGCTGTTGCTGATAGGAGTGGATTTACCCATTATGCAACTAGTGCAATTATTTGGGGTCCGACACAGTGGTACAAGTTTGTGGAACCACAGAGGAGCAGAGTTTATAATTCATGCTGCTGCACAAAGCTAGCTCTATCCTCTCCTGTGCCATAGATCTGAATTGCATGCAAAACCCATACTGACCCTACAAATGTTTGGGGGGGCACAAATCCACACCCTTTAAAATCTTGTGGTAAGTGGAGGTTGTTACCTCATCAATAGCACTCGGCTCATTACAGAAGGTAGCACCACGAATATATGACACATAATAGAGGGCACCGGTACTTTATATATTACAAATTGGGGTGGTGTTGTGTATTTATGCAAATTATTGTAGGGCAATTACTGTATGTATTGAAATTTATCCTGGATACTGTTTATTCTGTATTTGATGCTGTTATTTTTCTGTTATTTAATATGGAGTCAGGTTCAGATATTGTATTTATGCATTGAGGTTGGTTCTGGTGCTATATTTATGTACTGAGTATGACTTTGATTCTCTATTTATGTACCAATGCATTTTTTTTTTTGTAAGACTCCCAGTTCTGGTCATGTATTTCAGTATGGAGCCTACTTCTGAGCTTGGTTCTGGTGCTGTATTTATTTGAGCTAGGATTTAGTGGCATATATATTTATATTGAGCTTTTTTTTTGATGCTGTATTTATTTATGAATGCATTTGTTTTGTAAGGTGCACAGTCCTGGTCACGTATTTCTGTGTGGAGTCTGCTTCTGATGCTGCGATTTTTTACCGAACCTGGTTCTGATACTGTATTTATTCACTGAGCTTCATTCTGGTGTTGTATTTATTTGAGCTAGGATTAGGTGCTTTATACATATACTGAACCCGGTTTTAATCCTGTATTATGGACTAATGTACCAATGCCGTTTCTTTGTGCTCAGATTTGGTCACACATTTCTGTACATAACCTTCTTTTGATGCTATTTCTGTTTCTGTACAGAGCTTGTTTCAGGTGCTGTATTCATATACTGAGCTTGGATTTGGTGCTATATTTATGTACTGAGCTAATAAAATTAATTATGGGATAGGCAATACAATTTAATTGTGATGGAGGCACTATTTTAATTAAAGGGGTGTCACTGTATTTAAAAATTAATTAGCAAGTGCTGTATGTTCTAACTTGGGGGTTGCTTACACTTGCTTATACTTTATCTGGAAGCACTCTACTAAATTATGGGTGGTCTTTGCTTTTTTTATAATTAATTTTTGGGAGCATTGTACATAATTGAATGACTTCCCCAGAGAGAGAGGGGCACTTTTTTCTGATTACATTTCCTAGTAAGCTGCCCTGACTTATGGCAATATATTACAGTATATAGAGAAGCAGTAGAAAATGATCTAAGGAACTGTATATTATTAAGGTGTCCATGAAGACTGAGTGAGTGGGCACACTATGACAGGGTGTTAGGTTCCAGGTAATATGGAACAGGAAATATGGCTTCAGTCATTATTCAGGTCACATGTACTTAATATAAGATCAAGTGTCAGATGGATGAAGCGCTCACTTTTTATTTGTTATCTTCCATACAGGTTTAATAACCTCAGATATAGAGAGTGGAAGCTTATTACTAGAAATGAATAGAAGCCTAAGGAAAAGGACAACGCTTGATAAAAATAGCCAAGTAGGATTTTTGTATCGGTAGAACTGGAGAACATTAGATTTAGTTTCAATTACACTCCACGTCTCCACTTAATAGGTCCCGTATCCACTTCCTGGTCCCTCTTAACAGGAAAGGAATGTGTCTAAGCCAATCATTCGGTGAGGCGGGTCACTTCTTTGGCCAGTGATTGGCTGAGAGGTGATTTCCTGTTTTTTGAAAGTTATCAGTAGGTAGGCACAAGTAGGGCAACAGGGCAACAATGGAAGAGGAGTTACATTTACAAGAGGGTGGATGGGTAATGCTTTGCCATTAAAAGTAATTGCATGACAATGTCCCCCAGATCAGCAGAGGAAATCATTTCATGTCCCATTCTTCATCTAGAGCATGTCTACTGCTAAATTTAATTGTAAACCTCGCTCATTGTACACACAAGACTTAATATAATGGGGCACATTTACTTACCTGTCCGCGGAGAATGTGCATTGTCCAATGAAAATGCACTGTGCCGCGATTCACTAAGATTGTGCCCCCGATAACCTGCATGTGTCACTTCCCTGCTCAGGTTCACCGGAGTTCACCATCTTTTTAGTGGTGCATGTAAGTGCATTGTCTTGCACAATTGTCTCCGCACTCAGTCCAAATCAGTCGGATTGTCTGACGACACGCCCTTCCGATCTGTGTTGCATGGAAGCCAGCGCAGCTGTGCCAAAAAATCGAGCACGTGCGACACAATGCCAGCGCAGGCATATGTCAAATACCTGTCTGAGCCATGCAAATTCCGAAAAAAGTACAGAGGGTGACCCTTATTGAATGGCTCATTCAATATATCATTTATATATTTCACTTTACGCCAGTTTTCAAGTCTGGATAAATCTCCCAGACTGTGTCAGTATGCCTTCAGCAGTATTATCAGATGTATTATCGTATATGCGGCAAACAAATAGTCACTCAAAAGTGTTGCGGATCATTTATAATGTGTTTGCGCCAGAAAGAACAGATGTTTCCAACTATCCCGACTCGGACATCTTTTTTTGGCGCAAGTGGGCATGGTCTAAATTTTCCATATCATCCGCCAAATTTGAGCTTGTCGGCTTTTTTAGGCACAATTTTTGGCGCAGAACAGACCAGGAAAAAAATGGTCTGAAATCAAAAGAAAAAGAAAAACAGGCGCAGCCCATGTAAGATTTTGGCGCACATCTCATTTGTGTCGGCATTTTTATGGCGCCCGATTCGTTCCGTCTGTGCATTAATGAGTTATAGGCATGCACTACTTTAATACATCGGGCTATGCTTTCCGTCCTCGGATCTCAGATGCCGACTGTCAAGGCTGCGACAGAATTAATAAATCCCCCCATTGTATGGAGTGTACGGTATGTAATTTTAGCGTATATGTAGTTCCCAGTAGAAGAATCTGTAGACTTTATGTAACATTCTCAGGGAAAGAGGAATAAAAGAATGTAACACATCTATCGTGTTATCACTCTGCTCCTCTCTGAATATGTTTGCTGACATCGCCTCAAGATTTTGTCGGTATCAAAATCCACTCCATGGTATTGAATGTTATCACTGCCAGACACCGATCTGCGGGAGAAATAATACAACTAAACATTAGACATTGGTAGGATCAGAAGATGAAAAAATGAAACATACACTCATTTATGGACCTTTAACTCAGATAAGCCCACTGGGGGACATAGCTTTTTGCCTTTTTTCTCTTATTAGGCACAATGTAGGCGCAAACCAATTTGCGGCAAGTACAGATAAAACTCTAACCCGTCAATTACTCATATACAGACCATAAGGGACATTTATATACTGCAGGAGTGTGCAAAGACATGCCATGCCTAATTCACAGTACAGGCCGTCCCCGGGTTACGTACAGGATAGGTTCTGTAGGTTTGTTCTTAAGTTGAATTTGTATGTAAGTTGGAACTGTATAGTTTATAATTGTAATCCAAGTCAAAATTTTTTTGGTCTTTGTGACAATTGGATTTTAAAAATGTTGGATTGTCATAAGAACCAGGATTAACACTAAAGCTTCATTACAGACACCAGTGATAACTGTTACAGCTAATTATTGTAGCCTAGGGCTAAAGTACAGGAAACTACCAAAACCCAGAGGTCCGTTTGTAACTAGGGGTCGTCTGTAAGTTGGGTGTTCTTAAGTAGGGGACTGCCTGTATTCTAATAAAGCAGCTGCAACATCACATCACACAGGAGCAGGTGTATGATAAGCAAATACAGACAGTCCCCGGGTTACGTACAAGATAGGTTCTGTAGGTTTGTTCTTAAGTTGAATTTGTATGTAAGTCTGAACTGTATATTCAAATAAACAGTTCAGACTTGCATACAAAATCAACTTAAGAATAATATTTTTGGGTCTTTTTGAAAATTGGATTTTAAAAATTTTATGAGTTGTCATAAGAACCAGGATTAACAATAAAGCTTTATTGCAGACACCTCTGATAACTGTTACAGCTGATCATTGTAGACTGAGGCTAAAGTACAGTACATTACCAACATCCAGAGGTCCATTTGTAACTAGGGGTCGTCTTAAGTAGGGGACCGTCTGTAGCAAAAAGGAACAAGTGTTTTCACAAAATGTCTGAAGGTGAGAGCATAGGAACAGAAGATGACGGCAAGATGTTGCAAAGGTAGGTACAGGGACCTGGGAGTGACAGCAGAGGGGCAGGAGCTGACTGTAGAGGGGCAAATTGGTCGGTACAGTGGGGGGCGCAGGTGTCAGCATGGGGGTCCACAGGTGATTTGCACTAAGTCTGTCATCAGTCTTGACTTTTGAAGCACCACCCATACACCAATTAAACACAGAAACAAGAAAACAATTACAAACTAACAACTGCATAGACTGGCAGATAACAACACAGACCTCGGACCAGACGCCAATGATAAAAGGTGACTTTCTCGTTTATTGAAGATCATAGTTGGGAAATGGCTCCCCACGTGGAGATTGGAAGAATCGTTCCATCTTCTGCCACTAGACTGCCAGCGATCATTTACAATTATTTAGGAAGGCAGGGAGTGCAAAGCAAAAAAGCAAAGGCAAAATTTGTAATTTTTTAAAATTATATATTTTCTTCTTTTTTATTAAATCAAAGAAAACGAAAATGTTTATAATGACAATAATTAGACACAGAGGGACTTATTTACTAAGGGTCCGCGGATCACATTCCTGACTGTTCATGGTTTTCGGGATTTGTGCCACTGTCACAGGGATGTAGAAGGGGTTTGTACCGCACGCGGGGGGATTTTGGCACAGTGGTGCCGGCTTTCATGTGACATAAATTGGGGGCGGGCCATTGGACGATCCGACTGATTCGGACTGAGTGTGGGATTTAATATTCAAATTGTGTCGCATCCAATGCACTTACATACACCGGGAAGAAGATGGTGAACTCTGTCGGACCTGATTGGGGAAGCGACACATGCAGGATATTGGGCGCACAATCTTAGTGAATCGCGGCACAGTGCATTGGAGTTGGACAATGCACTTTTGGGGATCTCTAGCGGCCGGATAAGTAAATTTCCCCAAGATACATAAGACTATAGGGGCACATTTACTAAGAACAGTGCGAACTGCACTACCTGCAGTTACCTGTGTAGTATGCAGGTGGTGCCAGATAGAGGATTTCTGGCACACGTTCTTCATGAATCCGGCGCCCCCTGCACTGCCCCGACTGAGTGCACCCCTTTTTTATGGTGCGCCTTTAACATAGGCCGTGCAACACAATTCTGTTGGACTTTGCATGTTAAATGTGGCGCATGAAGACTAGTGCAGTTGCGACACAAAATGGTTGCATGCAGCACAAATGTGATGCCGACACTTCTTAAATACCTGGGCAAGCAGTTTGCACCTAAAAGAACATATAGGGGCTCATTTACTAAGGGTCCGCATCGCACACATTCGTCGGGTTTCCCGTATATTTCCGATTTGCACCGAATTGCCCCAGGATTTTGGCGCACTTGATTGGATTGTGGCGGATCGGCTTTCACGCCACAGAAATCGGAGGGTGTGGCCAGCGGACAACCCTACGGATTCGGAAAAACCACGGAATTTAAAAAAGAATTTGTGTTGCAAGATCAGCACTTACATACACCGGGAAGAAGAAGGTGAACTCCGACGGACCTCGGTGCAGCAGCAACACCTGGTGGATATTGGGCGCATGGACCTTAGTGTATCCCTGAAACCTGAATCCTTGTCGGACAACGCGCCTCTAGATCGCGTTAGGAGCGGGTAAGTAAATGTGCCCCATAAAGTCTGACCGAAAACTGATGCGAGCACCTTAGTATATTTTCCCATATATTCTTCTTGAAGGTACATTGGCCTGGGCTGGATATTACAGGATATCTGTTCAGGAGCCGTGCCTGGGGTACTCACTTTACTACATGTGGTTTCAGATGTTAATATATCTGATGGTGACCTCTAAAATAGAATCTGTGTATTTTTATATCATTGACTCTGTGACTTTGAGTCAGGGGGGTGCTTGGATTTGTTATCTCTGAGTCAATAGCTTTACTACTACTGCTTTTATGTATATTTTATGAATTGCCTCATACTTGGCTATTTCACATTCCTTGTGTTACTTACTTATAGTAGTGGGCGTTGGGCTACTGCAAGAGCCGTTGTCCGCATCTATTCTTCCTTATTCATCTCTAGGTTAATTATGGTCTTGATCATTTTTGTAACTTTCTTCAGATTGAATTTCTGCGCATAGATTAAAGACGTCTATAGGGTTTTACGCTAATTTATTTCGATAAGTGACTCATCGTGGCTGTCATGGTTCCCACTAGCTTCCAGTTCATTACCTATAGAAATGCTCCTCCACTGCCTGGAAATATATTCCCCTATGTTACTTTTCTTACAATGCGGTGACTCAAAGTCTCATCATTAACTGCCGACTGTATTATTAGAACGTGTGTAAGACTGCGGATAAATTTAGTCGTAGAGACACCTTATTGAATGTTTTTTGAGTACAGTATTACTACTGAGATCCTTTTATATATTAAGATACAGTAAAATTACAACCCAGGGAAGATATTGCAAAAATGTCACAAATTTATAACCACCTCTGACCTCTGGGCTTCTCAAAACAACTTTGACCAACAGGAAGATACATAAAAAAAAAGTTCCCAACTTGCACCTGTGAAGGTGTATTTCTTTTGATTTTTGTTTTATTGTTTACTACCTTTAGCCTTGATTTCATATGTTTGACCTCCCTTTTTGATTATTTGCGTTTTAATTTTGTCAATTATTCGTGAGAGTTAGAATTTTTACTTCTGTTTTACATTGAAAATATTTTGTCAAATTTTTATTATACAATTTTATTGTATATTGTCACCAGTATGCTGCAATCGAAAATGTCAAGTGACGGGCTAGAGAGTGTGTTGTTTTATGAACTAATTGGCACCTCCTGATGATGTCACATGTTTGGTGCTGTTGACGATTTCAACCAAGGCACCTAAGAGGTTACCTGCCGCGATCAGTGGCAACACCAATCGTGGCAGCTACAGAAAGACTACACAACTAAAATAACTGCATTTTTTGCACAATCCTCTTCTTGCTCCTTAAGAGGACATAGCGGTAAATGTCCCACTGATCAGCTCCATCTTCAGGGGTTTTGTGAGGCAAAATATTTTAGTATAGGTCCTCGATATCTAATGGTTGTGGGTCCAACATCTGGCACCCCAAATATCAGCTATTATTAGAATGATTCAGGAAGCAGACAGCTCCATTCTCATTGCAGTGGTCATACCAGATTACTGCAGATCAGCTCCCTATCATCACTTCAGCCAATCAGGGCTGGATTATAGGCGGGGCTCGAGCCCCAGGCCCCCACCATCTCGCCCCCCCCCTGAGGGCCCCCTCAAGATCCCCCCGCGTATTTGGGCCTTCCCCCACGATCGCTCCACCCCCTCTACCCACGCGTATGTAGCTGTATGTAGCTGTGTTACTGGAGATGAGGCGGCTGTATGTAGCTGTGTTACTGGAGGTGAGGCGGCTGTATGTAGCTGTGTTACTGGGGGAGAGTCGGCTGTATGTAGCTGTGTTACTGGGGATGAGGCGGCTGTATGTAGCTGTGTTACTGGAGATGAGGCGGCTGTATGTAGCTGTGTTACTGGAGGTGAGGCGGCTGTATGTAGCTGTGTTACTGGGGGCGAGGCGGCTGTATGTAGCTGTGTTACTGGGAGCGAGGCGGCTGTATGTAGCTGTGTTACTGGAGATGAGGCGGCTGTATGTAGCTGTGTTACTGGGAGCGAGGCGGCTGTATGTAGCTGTGTTACTGGGGATGATGCGGTTGTATGTAGCTGTGTTACTGGGGATGAGGTGGCTGTATGTAGCTGTGTTACTGGGGGCGAGGCGGGTGTATGTAGCTGTGTTACTGGGAGCGAGGCGGCTGTATGTAGCTGTGTTACTGGAGATGAGGCGGCTGTATGTAGCTGTGTTACTGGGAGCGAGGCGGCTGTATGTAGCTGTGTTACTGGGGATGATGCGGTTGTATGTAGCTGTGTTACTGGGGATGAGGTGGCTGTATGTAGCTGTGTTACTGGGGATGAGTCGGCTGTATGTAGCTTTGTTACTGGGGATGAGTCGGCTGTATGTAGCTGTGTTACTGGGGGAGAGTCGGCTGTATGTAGCTGTGTTACTGGGGATGAGGCGGCTGTATGTAGCTGTGTTACTGGGGATGAGGCGGCTGTATGTAGCTGTGTTACTGGGAGTGAGGCGGCTGTATGTAGCTGTGTTACTGGGAGCGAGGCGGCTGTATGTAGCAGTGTTACAGGGGATGAGGCGGCTGTATGTAGCTGTGTTACTGGAGATGAGGCTGCTGTATGTAGCTGTGTTACTGGGAGCGAGGCGGCTGTATGTAGCTGTGTTACTGGGGATGAGGCGGCTGTATGTAGCTTTGTTACTGGGGATGAGGTGGCTGTATGTAGCTGTGTTACTGGGGATGAGGTGGCTGTATGTAGCTGTGTTACTGGGGGCCAGGCGGCTGTATGTAGCTGTGTTACTGGGTGTGAGGCAGCTGTATGTAGCTGTGTTACTGGGGGTGATGCGGCTGTATGTAGCTGTGTTACTGGGGGCGAGGCGGCTGTATGTAGCTGTGTTACTGGGGATGAGGCGGCTGTATGTAGCTGTGTTACTGGGGATGAGGCGGCTGTATGTAGCTGTGTTACTGGGGATGAGTCGGCTGTATGTAGCTTTGTTACTGGGGATGAGTCGGCTGTATGTAGCTGTGTTACTGGGGGAGAGTCGGCTGTATGTAGCTGTGTTACTGGGAGCGAGGCGGCTGTATGTAGCTGTGTTACTGGGGATGAGGCGGCTGTATGTAGCTGTGTTACTGGGGATGAGGCGGCTGTATGTAGCTGTGTTACTGGGGATGAGGCGGCTGTATGTAGCTGTGTTACTGGGGATGAGGCGGCTGTATGTAGCTGTGTTACTGGGGATGAGGCGGCTGTATGTAGCTGTGTTACTGGGAGTGAGGTGGCTGTATGTAGCTGTGTTACTGGGGATGAGGCGGCTGTATGTAGCTGTGTTACTGCTGGGATAGTGGATAGTGAGTAGGAGGATGTGTATGCAGGTGGAAGGAGGGAAGCAGGGACCTTCAGGGACCTACACCGGGACAAAGAGGTAAAGTCATGGGGATATATTTCCTATTTGTCATGTTCCTTTAAGACTAATAATTGTCCTTTATAAAATACTTTAGTGTCATTGAATAAAAATATTTCAATGATCTTTCTATTTGCGCTATAGGGAGGGTGGTACTTATAGTATCAGGGGTGAGATGTCTGCGGCTCATCTGCATGGGCTGATTCAGAACATTTTACATGTGCTGTTCTCTGAATCCTGTGCTCCCTACTTATCAGGCATTCAGCTGCTCATCTGTCACTCTGCCCCATTCACTCGTCATCATATGCGGCTCATTCTCTTGTGCTCTGTGATTATTCTGTCAGTGGATCCTTTCTTTGACTTGTTTGACGAAACAGTTTGCCCTTTCATGTTAATGTCTTTCCATGCCTAGTTGCTTCTTGTTTGCATCTGCTTTTCCCTTAATTTCTCTTTCATTTGCCATTTTCATATTTCCGATGTGCCCTGGTTTATCACTGAAGCTCAAAGTACAAATACAGGAGGTAAAAGCTCTCATGGGGCTCAAGGCAAGGATTTCCGAAAACCCTCATCAGTCCAGGGAGGATAGCATGATAGAAATCATTCATTTTACTGCCCCCAGACCCAATCCATTCTCACTGCACTAAAATAAGGTGATAATCACACCATGGAACCTACAGTATTAGTATAATGGTTACTAATATAGCTTTGTGGCAAAATATTCAGTATATAGAACACTATGTACAATCTTCTCAGCCCTTCCTGTTTTCTAACACGTTACATGAAAATAGGACACTATGTACAATCTGCTCAGCTCCTCCTGCTCTATAACATGCTGCCTGCAGATAAGACACTATGTACAATCTGCTCAGCTGCTCCTGCTCTATAATATGCTGCCTGCAGATAGAACACTATATACAATCTGCTCAGCTCCTCCTGCTCTATAACATGCTGCCTGCAGATAGAACACTATATACAATCTGCTCAGCTCCTCCTCCTCTATAACATGCTGCCTGCAGATAAGACACTATGTACAATCTGCTCAGCTCCTCCTGCTCTATAATATGCTGCCTGCAGATAGAACACTATATACAATCTGCTCAGCTCCTCCTCCTCTATAACATGCTGCCTGCAGATAAGACACTATGTACAATCTGCTCAGCTCCTCCTGCTCTATAATATGCTGCCTGCAGATAGAACACTATATACAATCTGCTCAGCTCCTCCTGCTCTATAATATGCTGCCTGCAGATAGAACACTATATACAATCTGCTCAGCTCCTCCTGCTCTATAACATGCTGCCTGTAGGTAGGACACTATATACAATCTGCTCAGCTCCTCCTGTTCTATAACATGCTGCCTGCAGATAAGACACTATATAAAATCTACTCAGCTCTTCCTGCTCTATAACATGATGTCTGCCGATTACATTGAATATTGTAGCCCACAATTATTTGGGGGAAATGAAGTCAAAGATGATGCTGTCCCCGATGTGCGTTTCGGCTTGAATCGCCTTTGTCACTTTCCCGGGTGCTGGCCTTGGACTAGACCTATTAAAATATGCAAAGAGATGGAGTTGCCAAAGTAGTGAAAAGTCCCCTTTAAAGGATAATATATAATTTACATTGATTTTGTAAACAATATAAAGTGATAACGGTCATGAAAGTATTGATATACATTGCAGGATATATTTCAATCCCAATCATCTTTTCTAAAGCAACACAAGTAGTAATAGTGGAGGAAATCTATCATGTTTTCTTCTAGTTGCCCAGGAAATGATTACTGGTATCATTTACTAGTCAATATCCAAATACATCCCCAGGCGGATAAAGCAAAACGTGGAGAATAAACATATGGCAGAGAGAAGAGAAGAGAGGAGCTTCAATGTACAGCTGTGGTGGGATGGCGTACGATAGACCCCCTGGCGTCCTGACCGGCCTAATCCCCTGAAGTGTTGGTAATTACAGTTGGCCAGAAAGATGCCCCCTGTGGTTGAGTGGGATGTTTGCTCCATAGGACGTGCTGAGGCTGAGACGCAGTCATTGCTTTCTGACCTGGGAGTGACTCACCGACACCTTGGAAAGTAGACACCACGGATATCTAACAATCGTATTGTTCCAATGACTTTAATATAATAACAAGCAATTTCAATATTGTCACAATGACATCACCGGCTGATGAGAAGCGGAAAATACAATTAATCTTTAATATAATGACTTTATTATCTTCTATTGAACTCTTCATGGCACAGACTCCATTCGTTAGAATAAGTAGGTTACCACAGAACTAAGAAAGGGGGGGCTTTTGTTGAGAACAAGTCATGTCTGTGGATGGCCTAGATTTATGTAAGTGAACTCAGTCTCAGGATGTCCTTCTGTAGACACAATGAGGAGACAGAGGAAGGCATCCGGTCTAGTCCGGCCAATATGGGAAGTGCACCCCTTTATGAGAAATACTAATTCCCATATATATGACCATAACTAGAAAGAGTTCTATGTACATGGATGTATCCATCGATGAATCCATCAAAACTGGATGTGGTTTTGAAGTATATGAAGAAGCCAAAGTATACAACTGGGGAAGGCTTGCTGTATTATTAACCAGAAACCTTCTTCAGCTCTTACCTGGAGCAGAGGGACGGGACTGTGAAGAAAAAAAAAATATATATATATAAAAAAATGTTTCACTTTCCTGATTCTACTAACGACACAATAGACATGGAGAAAACTGATTCCCTTATGACCCTACATGTGTGAGTACTGGTAATTTTACTAATATAGCTGACTCCATCGTAGTACCTGTATTTCATTGTTTCCACATCCTGGGATGCAGATCTACCATCAAAATCATGTATGATAAACCTGGGAAATCAGGAAGCGCTCCCTGCACAAGTGCTGAGGGAGCAGGGGGGATGGTGAGACAGTTTAACAGTTTGTAAAGCCAGACCACAGAGGGAGTAGGGTAGCCCCTTAGGTTAATTAGCATAATTATAAAAGTAGATTTTAGAGCTAGTTGATTACAAGTGTAGTTAAATATCACTGCCTTCTGTTTTGCATGGTGAATGCTGCTTACAGATCCCCTGGCCCTGCATGGATGAATACAGTATGATACACCTGAGAAACAAGTGGGGTAAAAATAACAACACCTGTATGTATTTGTATATATTCACATTCAGAGGATGCAGACACAGATGTGAATGTTTTCTAGGGACTTGAGGCATAAGTTTAGGATTTCATGAGAATTCACAGCTGTACAAACTCCATGAAAAGTCATACAAAATCTAATGACATTGTCATGTAAAGCTGGTGCATAGAAAAGTGTGGTCATACGAGAGCGTCCCAAACACACATGTCACAATACATCAGGGTCATATGTTCTTCATGTAGAGTGGTGAGGTCCTAGCTTGGAGCTGACAGCGCTCTTGTCTCCTTTGTGAACATCCAGCTGATACACAGATGAGAATACACAGGCTCCTGCTTCCTCCTAGCACACTGAGCTGACAGTCTGTGACAGGTTCCTCATACATATACAGGAGGAGCTCAGGCACGAATAGGCTGAAGATGAATGAAAGGACCTATCTGCTTTTATCCATTGCTTCTATTAGAGAGTCAGGATATATGTATTTACCGTATATTCCGACGTATAAGACGACCTGGTGTATAAGACGACCCCCCTACTTTCCTGTTAAAATATAGAGTTTAAGATATATTCGCCGTATAAGACTACCCCTTTTCCAACGCATACAAAACACCGGTAAAAATTTAAATTATGCACCCCTCCCAGAAGCCATAATTAATGTCCTGCCCCCCCTCAGTAGCTATAATTAATGTCCTGCCCCCCCAGTAGCTATAATTAATGTCCTGCCGCCCCACTAGCTATAATTAATGTCCTGCCCCCCAGTAGCTATAATTACTGTCCTGCCCCCCCCAGTAGCTATAATTACTGTCCTGCCCCCCAGTAGCCCTAATTAATGCCCCCCCAGTACCTATAATTACTGTCCTGCCCCCCCCCAGTAGCTATAATTACTGTCCTGCCCCCCAGTAGCCCTAATTAATGCCCCCCCAGTACCTATAATTACTGTCCTGCCCCCCCCAGTAGCTATAATTACTGTCCTGCCCCCCAGTAGCCCTAATTAATGCCCCCCCCCAGTAGCTATAATTAATGTCCTGCCCCCCAGTAGCTATAATTACTGTCCTGCCCCCCAGTAGCCATAAATAATGTCCCCCACCACCAAACAGGGCCCTATATATCTAAGCTAAATAAAAAACATAATTCTTTCCTTATCCCGCTCCTCTTCGTGCTGCCTCTCATCAGGGGATCCGGCGCAGGCGACGGCTGATGACGCGTCTGCAGGTCAGGTGCCGGGTCATAGACCTCAGCAGACCCGGCGCAGGCAGACGCGTCACATAGCCTGCGTCAGCTAAAGTGATGGTTGTCGACGGCGGGTAAGTAGTGTGAGGTGGGTAGGACGGTGGGTAGGACAGAAGATTTTTAAGTCTTCCAAAGTCGTCTTATATGCCGGTATATACGGTATATATTACAGTATTTCTATACTAGAAACTGCTAGAAAGCTGAATTCTATATCAATTACTGCAAGATCTAGACAGACATCCATAACATCTCTTTCCTATCTATCTATCTATCTATCTATCTATCTATCTATCTATCTACGCACTACCTTGATTAATTTATTATTCTCAACATTTGACATGATTCATATTAAAACTGTAAAATCCAAAATCCAGATTTGCCAGGACTTATTGCAGCTAGGTAGACTTATGCATCATGAAAAAAACCCAGGAAACACGTCATATATCTCATAGGGAAAAGGAACCTGTCAGATTGAAAATCAATTATTTTCTGTAAATAGCACGTCATATAGTAGGAGGAGTGGAGCACACAGTACGTAGTATTCAAACTGAATGGGGCATATTATATAGGCAGATGAGCACATTGTACATAATGGGGCTCATTTACTAAGGGTCCGTCAGGCGCATTTTCGTCCGGTTTCCTGACGATTTGCGTTTTGTGCTGAATTGCCCCAGGATTTTGTTGCACGTGATTGGATTTTGGCGCATCGACGCCGGCTTGCACGCAACAGAAATTGGATTCGGACAAACAGCGGAATTTAAAAAAGGATTTGTGTCACAAGATCAGCACTCACATGAACCAGGAAGAAGCAGGTGAACTCCGGCAAACCTTGGCGCAGCAGCGACACCTGCAGGAACTCGGCGCACGATCTTAGTGAATCCTGCCGGACCCGATGAACTTGTGTCTATTTCCAGCCTTATATACTATGATACTATGATCTGAGGGCAGTGTGTTATAGAGCAGAAGGAGCTGAACAGATTGAACATAGGGGCTCATTTACTGAGGGTCGCGCTTCTCATTTTAGTCGGACTGTTCGCCTTTTTCGAGGATTACACGGTTTGCATATATATTTAACAGGTGTCTGCGCTGGTATTTTGGTGCACATGATCCTTTTTTGATGCAGCTGCGCTGGCTTCCTTATGACACAAATTAGGGGTAGTGCCGTTGGACGATCCGACTGATTCAGATTGAGCGTGGGATTTCATAGTATCATAGTTTATATGGCTGAAAAAAGACACTTGTCCATCAAGTTCAACCAAGCAAGGGATTCGATGAGGAAGGGATTTAGGGGAAACAATTCTATATAACATAACCATCAATGTTATTTAAGTGTAAAGGCATCTAGACCCTTCTTGAAGCTCTCTACTGTCCCTGCTGTGACCAGCGCCTGAGGCAGGCTATTCCACAGATTGACAGTTCTCATAGTAAAAAAGCCCTGTCGCCTCCGGTGATTAAACCTTGATTTCTCCAAACGGAGACAGTGCCCCTTCGTCTTTTGATTTGATCTAATCTGAAACAACTTACCACCATATTTTTTGTATGGACCATTCATATATTTATATAAATTAATCATGTACCCTCGTAGTCGTCTCTTTTCCAGACTAAATAAACCTACTTGTTTTAATCTTTCCTCATAACTGAGACCCTCCATACCCCTTATCATTTTTGTGGCTCTACGTTGAACCCTCTCCAGCTCCACGGCATCCTTTTTATGGACCGGTGCCCGGAACTGGACAGCATATTCCAGGTGAGGCCGAACCAGTGCCTTGTATAGTGGTAATATTACATCTCTATCACGAAAGTCCATACCACTTTTGATACATGACAAGCTCCTACTGGCTTTAGAGGCAGCTGACTGACATTGCATGCTGTTATTCAATTTATGATCTACTAGTACCCCTAGGTCCTTCTCAACAAGGGACTCTCCCAGATTTACTCCCCCAAGGACATATTTTGCCTTTGGATTATTAGCCCCCAGGTGTATAACCTTACATTTATCCACATTAAACCTCATTTGCCAAGTGGATGACCAAACATTCAGTCCCCCTGCAGCCTATCCTCCATAGACTGTATCACACTAAACAGCTTGGTGTCATCTGCAAAAATAGACACAGTGCTATTAATTCCTACCTCTATATCATTAATAAATATATTAAATAGTAGTGGGCCAAGCACAGAACCCTGGGATACACCACTCATAACTGGTGATCATTGACCACCACTCTCTGGATACGGTCCTTCAGCCAGTTTAACTTTCTAATTGTGTTGCAAGCCCAAGCACTTAAATACACCACTAAAAAGAAGGTGAACTCTGTCGGAAGAGCAGAGAAGCTACACATGCAGGATATCAGGTGCACAATCTTAGTGAAGAGTACAGAGTACACAGTGACTTATCTGCAGGCAGTGTGCCATAGAAAAAATCGCAACAGCTTTAGAGAGTCCATGCTAATGGGGCACAGGAGTGCACTCCGTTCACTTTGATGGCACTAGTAAGAGGAAATGGAAAAGTGGCCCAATATACACACTAGTGCTGGTTCCTTTGGTTCCTTTTGGACCTTTGGAGTAGTTTGCTCCCCTATCGTCTTACTAGCGAATAAGTGAATAGGTGGGAAAACGAAATTCGATACCTGAAGAACCGTATGGCCCAAACTCCAAATGTAAAGTGTAACTGCTGTATATATTCTACTATGTGGTTGACAGTTACGTTTTACTCTTTTTCATTCAGTGTCAAGTTATGTTCCATTTCTAACCTCAGGCTGTGCAAATGTTACAAAATCCAACAAGATTCTGAAAAGTGTGTGGAGCTCCTCTGAATTACTGGCCTGCACATGGTTAACTGTGTGATTGTGTTTACACTCCTCACGCCCGCCGCACAGTCCGCATCACTTGAAATTGGACCTTGACCGGCTTCAGAATTAATGACAATAATGGGAACAGGAGAGAGAATTGGACGATCGTAGTCATCACTACATCAAACTTTCACCGAAACATTCTGTTTTGCAAAATGTATTTTACAAAGTGCTTTATAAATGGATGGAAGCGACTCACGATACCTTAGTTACCATGATAACGGCTGGCTTTATTACCATAGAAACTCAGCCAGAGTGTGCGTGTCAGGAAAATAGCACTCGGATTTGCTCAGCTCAAAACAAGCATTTATGATAAGAACGATCAATTAATTCAGCTTTGTCATCGGTGATTGTGTTACTCATCAGCGACACGAGATAAATAAACTGAAGGGCCGACCTCCACCTCTTCTCAGTGCTGTGTTATGGAAACCATTGGTACTGAATGATCTGATCCGGTAATATGGTATTTATGGAATGGTTATAAGGGGTCAAGACACGGCCAAAATCTGTATTATTACTTTGTTTAATTTTTCAAGGAATACTAATGGGTGCACTATTTTTCACCTTAAAGGGGACCTTTCAGTTCATACCCTCACTCCAACTTTTTGGATTTCTTAAAAACTGCTGTTCCACAGCTGGAATTTCTTTTCTAACCAACACAGTTCCGAAACAATTAATACTTACAGAATCCAATGGGGCACATTTACTAAGGGTCCGCACGGCGCATTTTTGTTGGGTTTCCCTACTATTTCCAATTTACACCGCATGCAAGTGGGGTTTTTGGTGCACGTGATCGGATTTTGGCGCAGTCGCGCCGACTTGCCTGAAACACAAATCGGGGGGGGGGGGGGGGGCATGGCTGTCAGACAACACAACAATTCGGACAAAACTAGGGATTCACAATTCAAATTGTGTCGCAAGACAATGCACTCACATGCACCGGGAAGAAGGTGAACTCCAGCAGACCTCGGCGGGGAAGCGATGCAGGAAAATACACGCACCATCTTGAAAAATCACGCCGGACTTCATCCTCATCGGACAAGACACCTCAGGGATCACGACAGGACCGGGTAAGTAAATCTGCCCCAATGGGCATCCGCGATCCAGCGGCGGTGTTCTCTGCGGCCGGGATTTATTAAGGCACCAGGTGGCGCTGCTGCGCTGAAGTTCCCCGGAACGCACTGGAATACACCAAGCCGGGCTGAGTGAAGGTAAGTGCAAGCTCCACGACACATTTATTTAAAAAAATGCGGCGGTTTTTCCGAATCCGTCGGGTTTTCGTTGGGCCACGCCCCCGATTTCCCCGCCGGTGCGCCAAAATCCCAGGGCAATTCAGGGGAATCAGGCCCTTAGTAAATGACCCCCAATATGTCTGCCAGTCAAACACTAGACTGCCTGGACTGATTGCTCTGGGACAATCAGGTCTAGAAAAGAAAATTCCAGCTTTGCTGGAATCAAGGGCGCAACACGTTTTGAAGGCTACAAATAATTCGAGTTTATGGATGTAATGAAAAGTCCACTTTAACTGCTGATAACACCAATTCCATTGGTTTCTGCTAAACATATGTGTGACTTTAAGCTCCATTATCAACATGGGAACAGCCTATAGGTCAAGAATTGGATTATACATATCTCCTAACTTTTGAGGAGGCCATAGAGGGATTTTGTCCCTAAGCCCCACCTTTGACCACACCCTTACTCCACCCCCACTGTATTGCCACCCCATCTCTCCCTCACATTGTTTCTCCAATAGCTCCTCCTCATATTGCAGCTGCCTCATAAAGTACTCCCAGCAGTTCCTCCTATTTTTGTGCCTCCCAGAAGCTCCCCCTAATTTTTGCCTAACCCAGCAGCCCCCCTCATAATGTGCCTCTCCCAGCATCTTCATTTTTCTGCTTATTAAAAAAAAAAGAACACCAGGTACTTACCTCTCCTTTATAGTGTACAGAGAGCTGGACAAATCTCTATTTTATTTCATGTAGTAAACATAAAATCTTGCAGTAAACACATTCCCCCACCTCCCAGAACATTAAGGTTGTGTTCTCCATGTGTATGCACCATAAAATGTATGTTGTAGGTCCAAACATATACAATGGGTATGGAAATATTCAGTCCACATAAAATTTTTCACTCACTAACTGTATAATTACAGCCAATTGGTAAGATCAAAAAAGTTCTTTTTTTCTAAATAATGTACACACTGCACCCCATCTTGACAGAAATAACAGAAATGTAGATATTTTTGCTAATTTGTTAAAAAGAAAAACTGAAATATCAACATGGTCATAAGTATTCAGACCCTTTGCTTGGACACTCGTATTTAACTCACATGATATTCATTTCCTTCTGATCCTTCTGAAGATGGTTCTACTCCTTCATTGGAGTCCAGCTGTATTTAATTAACCTGATAAGACTTGATTAGGAAAGGCACACACCTGTCTATATATGACATGTCATAGCACATAAGAATCATGAGGTCTAAGGAACTGCCCAAGGAGCTCAGAGACAGAAATGTGGCACAGATCTGGCCAAGGTTACAAAGCAATTTCTGCAGCACTGAAGGTTCCTAGGAACAAAGTGATCTCCATAATGCTTAAATGTTTATAATGACCACAACTCTTTCTTGACCTGGCTGTCCAGCCAAACTAAGCACGCATATGAGAATAGCCTTGGTGAGAGAGGTAAAGAAGAACACCAATAACACTGTGGCTGAGCTCCAGAGATGCAGTATATGGGAGAAAGTTCCCACCGTTCCTCCACTAGTTGGCAGAACCTCCGGAGTGTACCAACGGAAGCCTCTCCTCAGTGAAAGACATATGAAAGCCACATACAGTGTGCAATAAACACATGAATGACTCCCAAGCTATGAGAAATAAGATTCTCTGGTGTGGTGGGATGAACATTAAACTTTTTTGTGTTAATTCTAAGTGGTATGCGTTTAGAAAACCAGACACTGCTCATCACATGCCAAATACAATCCTAACAATAAACGTGGTGGTGGCAGCATCAGGCTATGGGGGCAGGGAAAGGACAACTGGTTGCAATTGAAGAAAAAATTAATGTGGCCATCTTGGATATCTTGGATGAAAACCTCCTCCAGAGTGCTCTGGACCTCAGACTGGACCAAAGGTTCACCTTCCAACACGACAATGACCCTAAGCCCACAGCTAAAATAACAAAGCAGTGACTTCAGGACAACTCTGTGACGATTCCTGACTGGCCCAGCCAGAGCCTGGACCTAAAGCCAATTGAGCATCTCTGGTGAGACATGAAGATGGCCTTCACCAATGTTCACCATCCAACCTGAGAGAACAGGAGAGGATCTGCAAGGAGGATCCCCAAATCTAGCTGTGAAACACTTGTTGCATCATTCCCAAAAAGACTCAATACTGAGAAAAGGGTCTCAGTGACCATGTTATATTTAAATTTTTCTTGTTGAATGATTTAGCAAAAATATCTACATTTCAAGTTTCTTTCTGTCAAGATAGGGGCAGAGTGTATATTAAAGGAAAACAACCACTTTAGTTAAGAAAAAACAAATTGAATATACTGTTCCTCGTCACTTCGATCCTGGGGCTGATCTTCTTTAATGTTGACACAATAGGATCACCTGGAGAAAAAGACGTATAATTAGAAGGAAGGAGTGCTGGTGCAACATCCCCCACCAGGACCTAGCCTTTTGCTGGAGCCTGGAGACAGCCGGGGCCCAGAATACCGGAGTGGCTGGCGATTGCAGCCTACAGCACTCTGATGTATGTATGATGCTTGGTATGGGGACCGGGGGCCAGATCTAGATTCCGGTACTGGAGTGGTCGTGGAGAGTTGTCCTCAGGAATAAGGAGAGTTGTCCTCAGCCTGGTAGTAGATGCAGCCTGGATTATGGAGTTGGAGCTGTGTCCAAACTGTGGAAGCTGCAGCTCTGGATTAGAGTATCCTGACTCAGTACCTGGGATTGGTTTCTGTGGCAGCACTGAAGGTGTGCGGCACACTCTATCTCTCTCTTCACTCAGACCATGTGGTCTGGACCGTTGACAGGCAAAGAAGACTGCACACCGAGACATTGCAGACTGGACTGGACCATGTGCTCCCACTGGACAGGGGTTTTATACTCCCCCTGGTCAAATGGTAGCCCATCTCCAATTACACACACATCAGATTACCTGATTTCTCCCTGCATTATCCCTTGGGTGAGTTGCGCAGGCTCACCAGATGGATCCTGACAGGTAGACGGCCTTATTTACAACCACTCCCTTGCCTATAATTGGCAGGGGTCTTGCACAAGGAAAAGATTTCCGATGCTCTGGGATGCTAATTATGCACACCCTCGCCCTCTCCCTCTCTCATGCTGGGAGCATAGGAGAGGGAGGTGATGTTACACAAGATGTGTGAATTCATTAACTACCATATATTTAGGTTGGGCTGAGCTGAGTTGGGCTGAAAAATGGTCTGAAAAACCCTAACTTGGCTTATACTCAAGTCACTGAAGAAAAACCTTTGTACTCACCTTTCCATCCCGCCCCCTCACTCCCGGAGGTCCTCTTCTGTCATCAGCTCTGGCTCCGACTTCAGGTCCCACAAGGGGCTGACGTTATGTTGTATGCAATGGGACCACACCGGGAGCCGAAGACGGAGCCGGAGCTGAAGATAGAAGAGTACCTGCTGGAGTGTCGGGAAGGTGAGTACAGAGTTTTTTGGGGATTTTTTTAGGCTGGGCTGGGGATAGCAAGCACTGGCAATATACGGGGGTGCATACACTGGCTATATACAAGGGGCAGGCACTGGCTATATACTGGAGGTAAGGCACTGTTTATATACAAGGGGGCTGCTGGGTATATACTGGGTGCAGGGAGCTGCTGGCTATATACAAGGGGACAGGCACTGTTTATATACAAGGGGGCTGCTGTCTATATACAAGGGCGCATGCACTGGCTATATACAAGGTGGCTTCTGGCTATATACTAGAGGGATCCTTGCTATATACAAGGTGACTGCTGGCTATACTCTAGGGGTCTGCTGGCTGCATACTAGGGGGCAGGGGACTGGCTATATACAGGTGACTACTGCCTATATACTAGGGGGCAGTCGCTGGCTATATACAAGTGGGCAGGGGCTGGCAACATACTGGGGGCTGCTGGTTATATACTGGGGGGGGGGGATATACTTGAATCAATAGGTTTTCCAAGTTTTTTTGTGTTAAAATTAGGTGCCTCGGCTTATACTCGAGTATATACAGCAACTTTTTTGATCTTACCAATTGGCTGCAATGAAACAAAGAGTGAAAATTGTAAAGTGGTTTGAATACTTTCCGTACCCACTGTACATAGCATAATGTCAGCTTACAGAATGGAATGAGATTTTATATCATAAATATATAAAGTGGTAGAATGTTAAGCCCTCGCTGTCACATCTCTAGCGCAGGGATCCTCCATATTAATAGAGCGCTGTGTTATGGTGCATAATGACAACCAGCTTAACCTTTCCCGGATGTTGGAACAGATTTATTTGAAGTTGTAAGCTGTCACAATAAGCGAACATTCCCCCATTCCACAGCGCTGCCAGCGTTCCATATATCTTACCTGCTATTTGTTCCAGAAATGTTTACATTTTCTGCCTAATTTCAATGTCATCTGGATGCAGTGGGAGGTAAGAAACGCTGGAGCTTGAGAAGACGTCTTTCAGTGAATATTTGGTGTTTAAGAGGAATTTATGTTCTGTTATCAGTTCAGATATATCTGTATAGTAAACAGTTGTATGCTGCGTACAGTACAATACAGGAGCAGATTTTCTTAGATAAATATATAGTGCCATTCTTATTCCCCATCAACATTTGTGGATAAATTGACAACTGAGGGTTACCAGTTAGGATGTGCAGTTTTTAAGTAATTTACCTAAAAGAGTAAAATTTAGAATTTCAAAATTTTGTGGTTTTGATATTGTTTTCTCGTGAGACATTGTAGTTTATGTTAGTAGTATCATTTCGCCAATCAGCTCGTTTTTTGGGGGGGAAAAATTCCAAAACTTAGGAAAAATTTGAAATTTCAAAATGTTCGACTTTTTAGACAAAAAGTCACACCACAATTTCTTTATGTAGAAACCTTTTGCCATTTGTCATTTTTGTATTTCCATAATGTGTTCTTTTTTTATGGATGTTAGAAAGTTTAAAGTTTTAGTGGCAAGTTCTCAGATTTTCAAGAGATTTGAAAACAGCTCATTTTTGGTGACCAATTTAATTGTCATATAGCCCTGTAAAGGCTTATGTACTATAAACCCCCACAAGTAACACAATGGCGCAGATTTATCAAGCTGTCTGAAAGTCAGAATATTTCTAGTTGCCCATGGCAACCAATTACAGCTCAGCCTTCATTTTACCAGTGCTCATGAATATTTTAGAGGGGAACTGTGATTGGTTGCCATGGGCAACTAGAAATATTCTGACTTTCAGACAGCTTGATAAATCTACCCCAATGGGGCAGATTTACTTACCCGGTCCATTCGCGATCCAGCGTTCTCTGTGGTGGATTCGGGTCCGGCCTGGATTCACTAAGGCAGTTCCTCCGACGTCCACCAGGTGTCGCTGCTGCGCTGAAGAGCGTCGGAATGCACTGGAGTTCACCGAGCCATCCTGGGTGAAGGTAAGCGCGTGCCGCCGGCGCCGATGCGCCACAATCCGATCATGTGCGCCAAAAACCAGGGGCAATTCAGGGAAATTCAGCGCAAATCGGAAATATTTGGATAACATGCCGGGAAAACGCAAATCGGGGCCCTTAGTAAATGACACCCAATTTTATGAACCTAACATCTCAAACTATTCAAATCAACATTTGGGAAGTCTGTTAATTCCTTTAATTCTTTCTTAGGAATCAAACAACACAAGAACACAAACGGATTGGAAATTTTATAATTGTATAAGAATAAACTCATTTAGCCCTAAAATATACACATTCAGAAGGTATTATAGGTAAATATACATCCCCAAATTTTTGCCCTGTTTCTTCTGAGTACAGCAATACAAGACATGTGGATGTCAGCTGCTGTTTTGCCGCACAGCGATGTCCAGAACAGAGTTTCTGCTATTGGGTTTTTGGCGGCCAATTTGGCTACAATTGTTTTGTGGTGTCTGAGCGTACTTGATGAGCCCCTGAAGTAACAGTACAATAGAAAATCCCCCAAAATGACACCATTTTGGAAACTTAAACCCTCAATGAATTTCTAGTGAGCATTTTAACCCCAACATGCTGGCCAAAATCTTTTACAAAGTAAATGGTGCAGAGTAAAAATTGCATTTTCTTTCTCAAATATGCCGTGTTTTACCCAACTCATGCCACTTTAGACAAACACCCCAAATATCAATCTGTGGGTTGTCACGAGTACCGCATATGTGACAATACTCCACAGGTTGGGCACACAGTAGGGCTGAGAAGGGAAGGAGCTACATTTTTTGTTTTTGTTTAGCTCTGTTTGGATTTGGAGTGCCATGTCGTGTTCGCAGAGCCCAATAGAAACCCTTGAGAAGTGACACCATTTTGGAAATTTCACCCCTCAAGGAATTTATCTGGGGTTGTGGTAACCCCCAACATGCTGGTCAAAATGTAATACAAAGTAAATGGCGCAGAGTAAAAAAATGCATTTTTTTTCTTCCAGACGGGTAAGTAAATGTGCCCCTTTTTGTTAAATTTTGGATCACAATTTGCAAATCTGAATGTTTCAATCAATTTCTGCGACAATTCTGGTCTTCTTTGGTATTCTACATGACCTCTTTTCCATTGGAAAAGCTTGCACTTATATCAATATGGTGGCTTACAGGATGGGGGGGCCATGTTCCAAAAATAGCCTAAAAGATAGGCCACTCACCCCATTACTTCCTTTTGTTTATGAAATAAAATGGTATCCTGGGGGTTTAGACTCACTGATTTGTAGTACATTTATGTGTAAAAAAATGCTTTTCAATGTGCCATACCCTAAGAATCCAATAAATATATGTGCAATAAATAAGGTATTTTTCATGAGTATAATAAATCCCACGTGTCACTGCATACTCCATACTCTATCAGTGGATGATCGGATCAGCTTGTCTTCTCCATAGCTGCTCGTTGCTATTAAACTGATGGTGTGATTCTCTTAATTAATTCTTCACCCATGCCAGGCTCTATTACACAGGGAACATGGACTCATTCTAATCAAAGGGAGCATTCACATTGCTGGCGCTGGATGCATATGAAAGCTGCTTGTCAGGAGCTTCTCCTATATGAGGAGCGTATACTGTATATGTTATGTAATAGGGATCTCAATACTTTCAGGAAAATGTGTTACATTTCTCATGTAGCTGACTGCTCTGCCAGAACACAGGCTCTGTTTTTTTGTGAATGACTCAATCCCAAGAGTAGCTTTCTAGAGAATATTGGTACTCAAGCCTGAATAGTGTCATTTTATTATTTATTTATTATTTTATTATTTTTTATATAAATTTAGTTCAAATTATAGATTATTTTCAAAACACATTTTCTATATGTTTTTAGTTGTTCAACATATTAAAATGGTTGGCCACGTATAATAAAATTTGACAGGGTACAACAATGTGCACGTGTGCCCAAATCAGAGCAAAATGGACCTAACGCACACAACCTTATGCTTGGGAAGTAAGAAGACTCTTAGGTGAGCAAGGGAAACTCTGCCATTTAAGGTCACCTTGAAGGCGTGTAAAGACTTACAGCTAATGTTGTTCCACTGGGGGATTCTGGGTAATATGCAAATATATTTTCCCGGATGGGATAAGGAAAACATTGGGGCTCATTTACTAAGGTTCCGCGGACTGCACAAACGTCGGATATTCCGATTTGCACATTTAAAAGGGGATTGTGACGCACGCGATCAGATTTTTGCACAATCGCGTCGGCTTTCATGCGACACAAATCGGGGGTGGGCTGTCGGATGATCCAATAGATTCGGACTGAGCGCCGGATTTAACATTTAAATTGTGTCGCAAGACAATGCACTTACATGCACCAGGAACAAGAAGGTGAACTCCGACGGACCTGAGCGGGGAAGTGGCACATGTAGGATATCGGGCACACGATCTTAGTGAATCGCGCCGGAGTCCATGATCGTTGGGGAACGCACAGCGGGGATCACGACAGGACCGGGTAAGTAAGTGTGCCCCATTGTCGTTTAGCTACCTTTTAAGGCAGCTCCCTTGACATGCAAGCATGACTTTCAGGCTGCCTAATGACTTGATGCGGGATTACAGCCAAACCAGTATCTATTCCAGAAGAAACAGATTCCCTCTAAACCGCAGAGTTTCTATTTGCTTTTTCATCTTTTCAGTAAAAGATGGTTTAGCTGATTGAGAAGATACCGACCAGAATCGGGAAGTGAGAAGGGAGACTCTGCTTAGGGAGACTTTGCCATTTGAAGCAGCCTTTACGACCTTAGGCCTCATGCACGCAACCTTATTTTGGGTTCCATCAGCTAGCCACACAAACTGCGGCTAATTCACAGCCACGACTGGGATCTATTGCCCATCTTTACAATCTTTGGCAATTATAGACCATTAATTATTAAAGTGAACCCTCACTAGAGAAATATAACTTGACTCTTCATTAGGCTTGACTAGTTTACAATACTTGGTGCAATTCTTTTTGCTCCAGGTACCTCTGTTCCTCTGAGTGCATTCTTTTTGAGACAGTAGTTGCTTAGTAACAGACTGCACTGTTCTGAGCTGGGACCATACAGGGGTTGTGTCTGTGACAACTCAGCGGCTACAGGGGAGAAGAATACAGAACTGTAGTACCCAATGCGGAGTGGAGGACACCAGATGTGTTGGCTATTCATGTCTAACTTATAGTCACATGTTGTTTCCTTGGTGGAGTGTCACTTTAACACAAATAAAACTGTGTGGCAAAATTATGCTAATTCAACAGAATTTTGGGGCAGATTTGTGGTATAAACGAAGACATCTAATAGGAGGTGCAAAGTATGGCCAGACAGTCTTACGCTATGCGTTACACAAAACTTTTGTTAAATATACCCTTATGTATCAACTTTTATTAGGTCATGTCACAATGCACATGGTTACCTTATTATGTGTTATTTGTGTGCTATGATATCATGTTCTACTGTACAATGTGTATTAACCCTGTACAGTTACAATTACTGTGTGCCATTATGACATCACTGAGTACTATATTATTGCTTGTACTATCTATATGTATTTTAAGCATTGTTTATTTCTATTGTGACATCACTGTGTGTATTATCCCTGTACTGTGACATCACTGTGTGTATTATCCCTGTACTGTGACATCACTGTGTGTATTATCTCTGTACTGTGACGTCACTGTGTATTATCCCTGTACTGTGACATCACTGTGTGTATTATCCCTGTACTGTGACATCGCTGTGTGTATTATCCCTGTACTGTGACATCGCTGTGTGTATTATCCCTGTACCATGATGTCACTGTGTGTATTATCCCTGTACTGTGACATCACTGTGTGTATTATCCCTGTACTGTGCGGCGATTCACTAAGATCGAGCGCCCGATATCCTTCATGTGTCGCTTCCCTGCTTTGGTCCGCCGGAGTTCACCTTCTTCTTCCTGGTGCATTGTCTTGCGACACAATTGGAATATTAAATCCAGCAATCAGTAAGATTCAGTCGTATTGTCCGACAGCCCGCCCCGCGATTTCTGATGCATGAAAGCCGGCGCAGCTGCGCTACAAACCGATCGCGCGCAACACAATCCCTAATTAAATACCTGTCACAGTGGCGCAAATCCCGAAAATTTTAAAAATCCAACAAAAGTGCAGCCGCGGACCCTTAGTAAATAAGCCCCCATATGTTGAAATTAAACAATGGATTATCATGAAAGTTTTTGTGTAGTTTTGTTTTGTGGGTTTCATTGACCCCCCAACACAACTTACAGTATAGAATATACTGATGATGTACGGCCCCTTATAGATTTTAAGTTCATGAATATTTTTCCTTTTGGATTTCCATCTACAGTAATGTACCATATAATGTAATGTACCATATTTAACAAAATTATGCTAATTATAATGAATTCACAGCAAAGCTTCCTTGATGTCCACTTAAGATGAAAGACAAATTTATACCTTTCAGCTGGATTCCTTGCTCCCAGGTAATGGTAGTTCATTACCTCTGATGGTCTTGCTGTGCAGTATGAGGGACTATTATGTAAATCACTGACTCACAGTAGACCATCTCTCATTATATAATTCTCTTTTCTGTTCTATTCAGATGGTTCCAGCTCAGGAATAAACTTGAATTGTTTAATATATGATGGCCTTTCCCAACATATTCAAGCCTTACATGTGGGTGCTATGGGTTGAGCACTTATACTTTGTATAAGACTATTATAGGGTCACCCGTATCAGACTTTGCCATGGTAAACTTTGTTATTAGCTGCCAGGAGCTGCGGATAACATGATCCTGCAAATGGAAGGGCTAGGCACTGCTCATCACCTGCCAGTAGTGAAAGATGGTGGTGGCAGCATCAGGCTATGGGGAGCTTTTCAGCTGCAGGGACAGGATGACTGTTTGTAATTGAAGGAAAGATGAATGTGGCCAAGTACAGAGATATCCTGGATAAAAACCTCTTCCAAAGTGTTCTTGACCACTGGTCTGAAGATTTACTTTCCAACAAGACAATGGGGCACACTTACTTACCCGGTCCATTCGCGTTCCAGAGGCGGCTTCGATTCATGAAGGTCCTGCGCCCGACGGCCACCAGGTGGCGCTGCTGCGCCGAAGTCCTCCGAGGTGCCCCGGAGTTCATCGTCTTCATCGTGGTGCATGTGAGTATGGGCCGTGCGACCAATTTTTTTTTAAATGCGGCGGTTTTTCCAAATCCGTCGGGTTACCGTTCGGCCATGCCCCCCCATTTCCGCCGCGTGCATGCCAGCGCCGATGCGCCGCAAACCGATCGCGTGTGCCAAAATCCCGGGGCAATTCAGGGAAAATCGGCGCAAATCGGAAATATTCGGGTAACACTTCGGGAAAACGCGAATCGGGCCCTTAGTAAATGACCCCCAATGACCCTAAGCACACAGCCAAAATAACAAAGCAGAGGCTTCAGGACAACACTGTGGCCATTCCTGGTTGGCCCAGACCGAAATTCAATTGAGCTTCTCTGTTTACCATCCAACCTCAGGGAACTGGAGAGGATCCCCAAATCCAGGTGTGAAAAACTTGTAGCATCATGGATGTACCAGCTCCAAAGCTGCTTCTACTCAATACTGAGCAAAGGGGCTGAATACTTAGGAAAATCAGAAAAAACTGTTCAGCTCCCCCATTCCGCATGCCTTTGATTGCTTTTGCACGGACAAGCTGTGTCGAGATCAGAAAATGTAGTATAACGAGAAAAAACAAGTGAAACATGCGTTTCGAATCTAACTGACTCTTAGTCGTAGTCGCGTCTTAGACTATGACCATGAGCAACAAGAACAGGGGGTAATATCTGAATGGTTGCTGGGTCTACAGGCTAAATTATATTGGATAACATAAAAACTTTTGGATATAGGTAATGAAAATAATAGGCAAAGTTGTCCTACATGTCAAGAGCTGTTGATTAGTGGAAAAAATGTTAAATGTTTAAAGAAAGAGAAATGTGGATTAACAGATGGGAATTTTCAACATCTTCAACAGCTTTGGGAGGAAAAAGTGCTAAAATAAAAAACTACATTCAAAAGGAATACAAAAAATCTGAACAATCTAAACTTCTTCTCTATGTGTTGTTATGTAAACCTACGTGGTCTGTGCTATGAATAAGGCAATTCTGGATGTATCTCATGGGTCTTCCAGAGCGTGACCCTTTCCTCCCTCCATATTATACCAGGCCAGTTATCCATTCCCTGTGTACCGGATCCACTCTTGTGTAACCCTGATCCAAATGTTCTATGGTCTGTTTACTTCCCAGAATTGTGGGGCTTGGGATTTTAGGAAACAGGATACAATACAAGCTTATAAAATGGAACAATAGGCTTGAACAGATTGTCAGCATGCACACCCAGATAAGCTCAGTGAAAGTAGGTTTTGATTGATTTTTATACGGTAAAATATAAGGAACTTGACGAAATTATAAAAAAATATAAAAAAAATAAATAAACCTAAAAAACCTCCCCTGACACAGCGAAATAAAGGGACTTAATGTACCAATATGTGTCCTTAAACTTTGTGGCTGGAAAGCAGGCGCACTTTATCCCATCTCCCATAAGATCCGTCTTGCAATTGGTTTGCGCGAAAAATATTGGTTGCTAGGCAACTAAACAGAATCATTGCCATGTGAATTATTGAAACAGGCTCTGCCTTCAGTTCTCCGGCAGCCTGGAGAAGTCAATGAGATAACGTAGGTTCTCCGGAGCCGGGCCCTGGTATTTTCTATCCTGGGGAGGACCTCTACTTAATTCCTTCAGTAAAAAAAAATGCCGGAATTGTACACTTTTTAAAATGTATTTCATGACTAAGGGCAATGCAAAAATAATATGTGATGTATTTTTTAATACATATGAGTTTACATTAAGCCACATTCTCCATGGGAATAACTATGTGCCAGCGCTTGAAGTTACCCCCCTGCAGGTGGCACTGGATATAGTAAGAGGATCCAACTACAATGCTGGTAGTTGACATTGTTGGGTGCTGGTTAGTAGATGAAATTGGTAGATGTTGCTTACTAGTTTAGTGGGTGCTGGTTACCAGTTTAGTGGGTGCTGGTTACTAGTTTAGTGGGTGCTGGTTACTAGTTCAGTGGGTGCTGGTTACTAGTTTAGTGGGTGCTGGTTACTAGTTTAGTGGGTGCTGGTTACTAGTTCAGTGGGTGCTGGTTACTAGTTCAGTGGGTGCTGGTTTCTAGTTTAGTGGGTGCTGGTTACTAGTTTAGTGGGTGCTGGTTACTAGTTCAGTGGGTGCTGGTTTCTAGATGACATTGTTGGTTACTGGTTTCTAGTTAACATTTATAGGTACTGGTTACTAGGTGACATCGGTAGGCACTAGTTGACATTGTTGATTGCTAGTTGTCATTGTTGGGTGCTGGTTATAAATAGCTATTGTAAAGTTCTGATTTTTTATTGATGTTGGTGGGTGCTGGTTACTAGTTGACATTGATAGGTACTGGTTACTAGATGACATTGGGAGACGCTAGTTGACATTGTTGGTTGCTGGTTACTGGTAGACATTGGTGGGTGCTGGTTGCTAGTTGTCATTGTTGGGTGCTGGTTCTAAGTTGCTATTGTAAAGTTATGATTGTTAAATGACATTGGTGGGTGCTGGTTACTACTTGAAAGTAGTGGTTGCTGGTTATAAGGTAACATTGGTGATTCCTGATTGTTAGATGACATTCATGGGTGCTGATTGCAAGTAGCCAGTTGGAGGCTGCTTGCTAATTAACATTGGTGGGTGATGTTTACTAGTTAACATTGGTGAGTGCTGGTTACTAGTTGACGTTGGTGAGTGCTGGTTACTAGTTGACGTTGGTGGGTGCTGATTAGATAAGCAGAGCCTGATACTTTGCACTGGCGATTACGGTGCTCCTTAAAGGGGTATTCCAGGAATAAGCATAAATTATATTCAAATGGGTCATTCAATTATAAGCTACTATCTAATTAGTTGTTATTTAAAATTTTGCACTCATTAGAAGAAGAATGTTGTGGACATCATAATAAAGAATTAAAATGCTACTGGCCCTTTAATCAGTCCATTGATTTAGTCCCTTTGGAGGAGACAGATGGCCGCTGGTCACATGTCCTGCACCTGGCTAGGCCGGTCATGTAATCATCACTATATTCGGTTCTAGTAGGTTTCTTGGTTTTCATCCCATATGGCCTTTGTTGTGGTAAGACATCATCTCAGTGAGGTAATGTGCAGTGATGGCAGTTACACTCATCATTACTATGGTAGCAGAGCAGGACAGTGTGTTAGATTATCACCGGGAGCAGAGCATAAGAGGGAGGAGCTGTTACTGAGAACTAAGGGGTCATGGGAGTTGTAGTTGTAGATTGCAGCCATCTTGGTGATAAGTCTTCCTAGTTTAGAAGGCCCATAACATTTTGTGACTCATAAAAGCAAACCATTTAAAGGACCTCTATTAGCAGGATGGAAAACTGTAATTAAATTAGCCTGAGGGCGTCGTACTTCTCCGTGTGCACCACCACGCCTGCAGCAGTCTCAAACATCTATCCACGCTCCTGTGGTCTGGCACATGCGTCGTCGCCTCCTAGTGCGTGGGCGCTTGCTCTGCGAGATTTAAACGGTTAATTGGTGCTGCCGGCCTCCTCACCTGATAAGTAGCCAGCCTCTTCCTTTTGCATAGAGTCTTTCCTGATGGTAGATGCCCTTTAATTTCGGTTATGTAATTAATGGCAGTGAATTTTGTTGTATTCATTTATTTATACCATTATGGGTTTTTGTACCGGACTTCATATTCCCACAATAGCCCTTTAAGTGCCAATTCTGCTTTACAACGGAAATATTGAGCACAGCAACTATACTATACATAGAAGTGTGCTTGGCAGGTAGTCTAAAGGCTGCTTCACACTATTGATACCGAAAACTTCTTCTTTAAGGTACTGACCTGCAATTCCAGACAAAGCCACTGGGGAAGTGTGGTGCTGTTTTAAAGATAAATAACCATGCCAAGCAACAATCAGGAACAATCCAATCAAGATAGCCAGGGAAATGTATTAAAAATATTTTCATCTGATTCCTAGCTTTAGTAAGGGCCCCTAATTGATTGAGGGGCCCGTATCGTTCTACTAACACATCTAACGCTGTGTATATGTGAGTTGTCTAATGCTTTTGACTAAAACATTTCCATGAGACCTTTTAAATATTGATTGTTTAATGCAGAATCTTTATCAACAACCTGTTTATCGCAGTACAAACAGCTCGGCAATCTTACAATAAACACTTGTGTTCACCAATCTCATGTGCCAAAAATTCGTTTTTTTTTCTTCTTTATTTTGACCAGATTAGTTCATAAAGCAAAGCAACATATTACAGAGCAGGAGAAAGCTCCAAAGCTGCAAGATAAAAAAAATACAATCTCCAGAGACAAGCTGAATTAAAATGCAATTTTGTCTGAAAACAAAATAAAAAAAAAATGAAAAAAATATTAAAACATCAGACAGAGTTTTCTCATATGTGAATTTAATTTTCTTATCTGTTTATGCGTTATTCATTATGCTGATAAATATGGAGTAGGGACAATTCTAAGAATATAATTTAAAGCCCAAAACACTGAGCAGGTTACTAAGTTATTAGTGTAGTATGAAATAATACTGGATCTGGAGAATTGAAGCTTCTAATGTAAAAATTGCCTTAAATATTTCTGATAAAAATTACTGAAGTCTCAGCTTTTTTAGATAGGGAAGAAAGACATAGGGGGTCATTTACTAAGGGCCCGCGTTTTCCCGACGTGTTACCTGAATATTTCCGATTTACGCCGATTTTCCCTGAATTGCCCCGGGATTTTGGCGCACAGGATCAGTTTGTGGCGCATCGGCGCTGGCATGCACTCGACTGAAATCGTGGGGCGTGGCCGAACGGTAACCCGACGGATTCGGAAGAACCGCTGCATTTAAAAAAAAACAATTGGTCGCACGGGCCATACTCACACGCACCACGGTGAAGACGATGAACTCCGGGGCACCTCGGCGGACTTCGGCGCAGCAGCACCACCTGATGGACATCGGGGGCAGGACCTTCATGAATCGCTGGAAGACCCGAACGCTCGTCAGAGAAGCCGCCACTGGAACGCGAATGGACCGGGTAAGTAAATGTGCCCCATTCTTGTTATTTGAATTCATTGGGGGTCATTTACTAAGGGTCTGATTTGCGTTTTCCCAACGTGTTACCCGAATATTTCCGATTTGCGCCGATTTTCCCTGAATTGCCCCGGGATTTTGGCGCACAGGATCAGTTTGTGGCGCATCGGCGCTGGCATGCACTCGACTGAAATCGTGGGGCGTGGCCGAACGGTAACCCGACGGATTCGGAAGAACCGCTGCATTTAAAAAAAAACAATTGGTCGCACAGGCCATACTCACATGCACCACGGTGAAGACGATGAACTCCGGGGCACCTCGGCGGACTTCGGCGCAGCAGCACCACCTGATGGACATCGGGGGCAGGACCTTCATGAATCGCTGGAAGACCCGAACGCTCGTCAGAGAAGCCGCCACTGGAACGCGAATGGACCGGGTAAGTAAATGTGCCCCATTCTTGTTATTTGAATTCATTGGGGGTCATTTACTAAGGGTCTGATTTGCGTTTTCCCAACGTGTTACCCGAATATTTCCGATTTGCGCCGTTTTCCCCTGAATTGCCCCGGGATTTTGCCACACGCGATCGGATTGTGGCACATCGGCGCTGGCATGCACGCGACGGAAATCGGGGGGCGTGGCCGAACGAAAACCCAACGGATTCGGAAAAACCGCCGCATTTAAAACAAAAAATCTTTCGCGGAGCTGGATCGCGAATGGACCGGGTAAGTAAATCTTTCCCATACTCTACTATAGTCAGTAAGTCATTAGTAGTAGTAGTACCGTAGTACTCAGTTGGGATCTGTAGGAGTCCATCACGTAACAGATGCCATTCCCTATAATTATGTTTCTATGATGGAACTGAAAAATGGTATGTATGCCCTATTTGTAAACCTGACTTACACAGTCATTAACCTTTTAACAAAACGTACACAAATCAATAGTAAAATTACTATACTTTGTAATAGATCTTATTAGAGAAAAGTGCTTTTTTCTCCACTTACCTTGGCTCTGATCATTCTCCCTCCCTTCCTTCTAAAATACTTTTTACTTTGAAATTAGCACTGAATTCCATTTTGCTAGCAACCATACAGAAGCTCACTTAGGTGTCATCTCTATGGAGGAGGGAGGGGGAGCAGAGAGCTACAGGAGTTAAATCTCCACCCACAGCTGAAAGTACACTCCAAACTCACAGACACAGACAGAAGAGATGTGCATTACAGGTCACACAATGAAACTCCTGATTACTGCTGTAACGTCCGTGCCAAAGTGTCCATCTATCCGCAGTTGGCAGAATAGGTGCTGTTAATTTGTGTGTTTCTTGTGTGTGAACTGTGGCTTGTGTGGATTGATTGAGCCACTCCCTGCTCCTTGCATTTCAGCTCTGTCCGGCAGGGGTTACTAGCCTGAAGGAAAGTTCCTCCAGTCTGCTGCATGTCCGGGAACTGCCTTCTACACCTGCCTACTCCCATCAGTCCTTGCTGGTTATTCAGTCTAATCTGTGTATCTAGTGCTCTTGCTGTCCTGGTGTTTGCTATCCCGTGTATTTGCTTTGACTACAGACCATTTTATTTCTATACGATTCTGTACCAAGCCATCTTGGTTTTGA
The DNA here is from genome assembly GCF_040894005.1 of Engystomops pustulosus. Taxonomy (NCBI): domain Eukaryota; kingdom Metazoa; phylum Chordata; class Amphibia; order Anura; family Leptodactylidae; genus Engystomops; species Engystomops pustulosus. The sequence continues at coordinate 74,511,008 of NC_092420.1, forward strand.
ACTGGTTTATTCTGACTCCGCTTTTCTGTCTGTATCTGTTGTTTGCCCCTCATTGTTGTGTATCTCCCGCTTTCCCTGTCTCTGACTTGTGTTGGTTTTCTGTGAAACAGTGTGAACACTGGTCAATATCCATATACCTGTTACCGATCCGCTCCACCATTCAGCAGCTGCCAGAAGAAGTAAGTCTTCCCTGTCACCTTGTAGGGTCACTCAAGGACCGTTATTTAGGTTCCTGATAGTGGGTTCGCCCTTGTCAGGGCAGTTTATCTGCTTTAGGCAGGGCCATAACCGCAGGGACGTCGCAGGGTGAGTTCGCCACCACTTACCCAGTCTGACAGCTAAGCCTGGTTGTGGTTGCGCTGTTGCTGGACAGGTTCCTCACAACTGCAAAGTAGATGTCAGTCCTGTGAGTAGATAGAGGCTCTTATCAGATGTCAATAAAGCCTTAAAAGAAATCTGGCATCAAAATCAAGCATGATCAACCGGTGACACTTACTCATAGATCCAGATCTCTCATTCCTGCTTCCTCAGAAATTCCCCCTTTCTCGGTCTGCTGTAATCCCACACAGAGGGAAGTGCTCCTGCAAAGTGTATCTGTGAAGCTACAGCACAGAGGAACTCTGGTAACGCCCCCAGATCACTTCTGGATTATTAGCTTTCACTGCGATCGCCGCCGGAAATGCTGCCGGAGGCTTCAGAAAGATCTTGCCGCGGATCATCGCTCCCCGATGACGTCACGGGGAGCGGTGATCCGTTGCCATGACAGCTTCGGGTCTCACGAAGGCCCGAAGCTGTCTCGTTTTAACCCATTCATTACAATGTGCTATCAGTATGGCAGTATATGGTAGGATCGATCAGACAACCTAGGGTTAAAGTACCCTAGGGAGTCTGAAAAATAGTAAAAGTAAAAGTAAAAAAAAGTTTAAAAAAAAAAAATTATAAACCTAAAAATTCAAATCACCCCCCCTTTCCCTAGAACTGATATTAATATTAATAAACAGTAAAAATCATAAACGCATTTGGTATCGCCGCGTCTGAAAATGTCCCATCTATCAAAATATAATAACGGTTTTTCGCTGTGTTTAACCCCGTAACAGAAAATAGCGTCCAAAGTCAAAAATGAAAATTTTTTGCCATTTTGGAAAATATAAAAAAATTAATAAAAAGTGATCAAAAGGTCGCACAGTCCTAAAAATGATAGCAATGAAAATGCCATCAAAAGTCGCAAAAAATGACACTACCCACAGCTCCGTACACCAAAGTATGAAAAAGTTATTGCCGCCAGAAGATGGCAAAATCAAAAAAAAAATTTTTGTACAGGAGGTTTTAATTTTTTTAAATGTATGAAAACATTATAAAACCTATACAAATTTGGTATCCACATAATCGTAGCAACCCAAAGAATAAAGTAGACATGTCATTTGGGGCACACAGTGAAAGCTGTAAAATCCAAGCCCACAAGAAAACGTCGCAAATGTGTTTTTTCACCATTTTCACTGCATTTGGAATTTTTTGCCCGCTTCCCAGTACAGGCCACGGAATATTAAATACCGTCACTACGAAGTGCAATTTGTTACGCAGAAAATAAGCCATCACACAGCTCTTTATGTGGAAAAATAAAAAAGTTATAGATTTTTGAAGGTGGGGAGTGAAAAATGGAAGTGAAAAAACTAAAAAAGGCCAAGTCGTTAAGGGGTTAAAGTATTTATTTACTAATTCATTGATTGATATTTCCGTTCTATGGAAAGGGTGATGATTTTAACTTTGATATTTTTTTAACTTTTTTTCAGTTCTTTAGGGTGTGATAAATGATACAATATACTGCAATACAACCGCCCCTTGTACCGATCATTCTATGACATCCATGGGAGCCTCAGAGACATTAACCTCACCATATGTTGGAAACTGTTTCACAGTCAACTACCAATGGGTAATATTTGGAGACAAACAGCAATTTGTTCCAGCAGAATGATAAAAGTTTGAATTTGCATTCCCATACTAAACACAGCAATTTCTAACTTTACCATTACAGTAACAATCGGTAGTATTGGGGCAATAAAGTCAGGTAATATGGGGCAAATGCAGTACCATAGTGTCCCTTCGTTTCAGAATATATGTAGGAATTTTGAAAAAAAACACAGGTTAGTGTGTGCGCACTGACCCTATCGCTAGGAAATCGAAGGTATATTTAAAGTTTTTCCTTTTCAGAATGGATCCAGTCAAAAGGATCCATCACATTACTTGCTACACAGACAGTTAATGAGAGGCAGAGATCAATGGAAATAGATTTTGACCATTTCTACAGGTCTTTAAAGCAGTCGTTGGGTCTCCATTCATAAAAGGTCCTGACAGCAATATATGCAGTGACATCTAGCTTCTGGGAAGGGGCAGGTAAGTGATCACATCAGGAGGTACGTGCAACAAACATAAAAGATGGAAACTAATATGTCTAGTGCAACACCTCAAAACCGATTAGGATTGAGCTTCTAAGTAGGTACTTTATGTTTCAAACTTCCCCATTGTAGTAGAATGCAGAATCATTTCTATGGAAAATGTAATTGAAGTTCAAGGTTGTGTAGTAGAGGTGATGCCTCATCGTTCCTTGTCTTATTCAAGAAACAAATGGAACTGAACAAGATTCCCGGCAAGGCCCGGCATAGTCTCAGAGGTAATAAGGAACATTGTTTGGGCTTGGAGCCTGTGTTGTGTGGCACAGGACAGTAAATAATAGGAGTAATGTTATATGGGGGCTCCAGGTGGAAAAGTGGACATTTTTACACTTATAGTTTGATCATCATCTATCATGCAACACAAGGAGCTCTGGGTCTTACTGACATAACACATGTAAATGCAGATGACATAGGCAGTTACATAAATCTGTGCCTAAATTATAATAAATTCGCTGGGCACTCCTCCTTCTCTACATTCTCCTATAAAGGGATCTGCTTGAACAGAAGATGTGCGCACTTTGCCATACAAAGTCCTGGCTGTGTAAGCGTAAGGAAACTTTAGTAGTTAAAGTGACCCCACCACATCAACCAAGCATGAAAATCTGCTGGCTGGGTGATTCATTTGGAGTAGTTTAAAGGGAACCTGTCACCAGGAGACCCATTTTTAGCACTCCCCCAGTCCCCACAGAGCATAGTACATACACTGCCAAAGTGTTTTTGTATATAAAATTGGTTTTACAGAAAAAAAGATATGTTATATTGTACCTTTCATTAGCATCTGCTGTGTGACTAGGCAGTTGCCAATAGGGAGGGGCTGGAAAGGAGCAGTTCCCCCGCACCCTTGGGATACATGTGACCTTTTCAAATATATGAATAACTCCCCACACTCAGGATTGGCTGTAGAGGAGCAGGAGGCGTCGCTAAGCCCAGTGATGGGTGTTTTCACATATTTGAAAAGGTCACATGGAGTAGCTGTTCCCCAAGGGTGGGGGGAACAGGTTCCCTTTAAGACTGTAGAGTCATACTAGAGTTTCGACTGAATTTTCTAATGCACAGACACCGCCCTTTTTACAAGGCCATACACCCTTTTCGGACAAGTCAGGAAATTACATAAAAATGGACTCAAACCCTCAATAAATCTAGCGGGAACAAAGTATTCCAGAATTCTGGTGTAGACAGATTGATAAATGTCCCCCAATGTCTATAAGTAGTTATAATATTATCAATCACCCTGTTTTAAAGCACATTCTTGAAGGCAACCCACCAAAAATAAATATTTCATAAACACAATAATAGTATAGCTGGTGGGAGTGTGTGTGACTTGGCTCTGCTACATCATTATCCACTCCCTCAGGAAGGTGGGGGTTGAGAGAGATGCTGGCTGTGAAGAAAAATCAGCCTTGCTCCTCACCCCTCCATTAGGAATTCTCTTCAGCAGGGTTAGTAGTGTCAGCCTCAGTGTGGAAGGGTGGGCTAGCTTGACTGTATACGGCAGCTCTCTGGAACTGAATGATGGCTCTAATCCCATGAATAGAGGTAGCAGTGAAATACGTGACCGGTTCTCTTTAAGGATGGGTATTCCAAGGGTTATCTGAAACATCAATATTGATGACCTGTCTTCAGTAGGTGATACTCTCGCTCTGAGCTCTCCAGCCATTCACGTTATCCATGATACATGACTTCACGAGGTCATGCACAACAGTCACATGACCTTTTAGCGCCTCAGACCAATTCTAGTGAATAGTGCTGAGCTGCAATGATCACAGCATTAGCTGGAGAGTCCCAGTTAGAGGTGGTCATAAGTTGATCCTTCCTCTACTTGATATTGGTTTATGTTAAGAAAAGGTCATCAATATGTAAGTCCTGGAAAATGGCTGGGTGTACACAATGCGCACAACATGCACCCAGAAGTCTCTGCAGTAATGAAACATAAGGAGAAAATTGACCACATCAGTATCTTGGCTCTTGGTGGATTCCTTGGTGATCTTTACTATCTAACACCATTAACACACCATTCCCAATATATAAATCAGATACATTTATGGGGCATATGACAATGATAATTGGCAAATAATCCTAACAAAAAGTACAAAAGCGAAAGTGTATAGAAAAAATATTTTATTATGAATAATGGATTATCCGCTTTTGTATTTCCTTTTTACCATTCCCAACATACTCACTATCAAAGAGTATTAATACAATACAATACAATTTTAGCGGAAGTTAAAATCTGGATAATCGAGTCCTTTACATCTATCATATTCCCAACTTGTTTTGCTGCTATGTAAATTGAACTTTTGACTTTGTGGCCGATGACTGTACATTGCCTTAGCTTCTAGGTGTCGAATTTTATGTATGAGAAGCGATAGGAAGAAGAAAAACAAGAGCGGTATCCAGCCGCACTGACATGTGGAAGCCTCCAGGGAAGGAGAGCTGTCAGGTAGCACTGCCGCCAGAATTTACTGCCCATCATAGAGCGCAATTACAAGGGAACAGAGCAAAAGTTATTCACCTCCCCTGTCAATGCTCCATAAGAAGCAGTAACAGAGTAGGGTGTAAGGCACTGTACATACATACATGATCTTACATTGATCACAGGTTTCCAGTTTAGCAGAAAGGTGACAATGGGTGCACAAAGTTCTTTTATATTGTACCCAGTACACACTTTTGCAGCCCAATGGAGGTATATTGAAAAAGCTACAAAGGTTTGCACCATATAGAAGTCAATGGAAACAGATGTTGAATGTAGTCTCACATTTAAGTGGCTTCCCTTTAGTCAATGCGTTAAAACTTATTGGGGCACATTTACTGAGGGTCCACACACTGCATTTCCGTCGGGTTTCCTGACTATTTCCATTTTGCACTGCATTTAACAGGGGTTTTTGGCGCACGCTATCAGATTTTGGCGCAATTGCAAATCGGGGGGGGGGGGGCGTGATTCGGACTGAGCGCGGGATTTAAAATTCAAATTGTGTCGCAAGACATGCACTCACATGCACCGGGAAGAAGGTGAACTCCAGTGGACCTGAGCGGGGAAGCAACACATTCAGGATATCGGGTGCACGATCTTAGTGAATCGTTCCGGACATCATCCTCGTCGGACAACGCACCTTGGGGATCTGATAAGTAAATGTGCCCCATTCTATTCTCTAAGGGAGGACCAGACTGCCAAGGCAGGGGGAGGGTTGGGTGGGAAATGGAAGGATGAAGGGGGAAAAAAGAAAAGAGCTATTCTGGTCGGATCGCTATAGTAAAATTGTTAATGATTAATGATTATGTATATTTATATATGAAGTGATTTGTAATAATACAATTCTGTAATTATGTAATTATGTACCATAATAACTTCTGCAAAAATCCTTCTATGCGAAACAGTGTACATACTCATACCAATTAAAGTTTTATAACCTCCTTTCCTATGATGACAAATCTGCTAAATCACAACATACAACATACCTTTTTTTTTTCTAAAAAGGAGGTATATGTAGAGAACAGCTGGAAATTTTGTTTGTTTGTTTTTGTTTGTTTGTAGTACAAATGTGTTATTATGCTGCATAGGGGTCCATACACATCACATTAAAGGGAACCTGTCATTTAAATGAACCCACCCAAAATAGATACTTTATAAAAACTGTGATTAGAAAGCATTGCACTTATCCCTATGGATGAGACAGAGACCAAAAAGAGGAGAAATTACCAGTGAATTGATAAGGAGAGCTTGGAGGCAGGTAAGATACCAAGGAAAGGACCAAAGAACCACCCAATTATGTCTAGTATTTATGTGATAGCTAACCGGATGCTAGGAGGGTAAACTAATACCTGGAGGGGCAATTTGATACACATAATGCACAGTTCCCTCATTGTTCCATGAGCAAGATGCATAAAGAGATAATAAACAGTTGTTATAGAAGATGCCTCCTAACAACAATATTCCTTCAGTCTTCTGTTCTTATACTATGGACATACACATGGAAGTTTTCGTCACCACAGCTCTCCGAATACTCCTGGATATCTGTTTTATAAATTTTATCCCCTCAGTTAATTTGAATCAAATCCAAACTCACCCTGGATCTTATCACACTTTTTACTATAGCACAAAATCCTTATCTTAGCTGTTGTTGTCATTAACTACCTAAGACGTGTACCCACTAGGAAATGTATAATAAATCTTCTAGATCTAGATTTAAAGGTGTTTTCTGTCCCCTTATTGATTTTTTATACTAATGAGCTATAGTATCTGCACTACTGATCATCAGGTGATTTGATTTGCCAGGTGAATATTCAGGTGATCTTCCCCTAGTGGTACAAAGTGGTACTGCAGAAGACCAAAGTTATAGAAATTGAAACATGAATTGCAGAAATGTAAAATCCATGTACACCAATATATCCAAAAGGTGAACTTAACTTCTAATCTTATTTTGCTCCTTTCAGTACTTACAGTTGTTACATTCTCATACATTACTTTCTAGGAACATCCATTAAATTTTTCAATGTCATTGCAAATTTATCTGTTCTTTTGCCTTAGATCCATTTCTCAAGCACAGACTAACCTGCTGTCAGCACTGATTATATTTCCTAGATATTCCTGATTATAGCGTTCACATCCACTTCTGTCCTGAACATCGAAATTACATGGAACAATAGAGGACACTGACAGACGACTACAATGTGCAAGTAAGAAGGTAAAAAGTAATTGATAGAAGCAGAAAAAACCTATATACAGAAAATAATGACAACCAACTGAACTAGGAAATATGAAGAGACTATAACAAGGGCTATAAAGGATATCTACCATCAAAATCATGCCGGATAAACCAGCACTGTGACTGTGGTAATCTTCTTATATTTGTTATCTATGGTCGCATTCCTTCTAAAATTATACTAATGAACCTGGAGTGCTAGTTATGCAGTTTACAGAGCACCTTCATGTTGCAGATTCACAGGCTGTTACACTGCTTCCCTCTCTGCTACCCTCCCACCCCAGTAACCCTTCATTAGCATAATTTTAAAAGTTGATTTTAGAAGGAAGGAGGCCATGGATAACGAGCATAGGAAGATTATAACAGTCACAGCACCTGGATCAATGAGTTTATCCATGCTGGATTTTGATGGTAGATTTCCTTTAAATGAGAATTTCCACAAATAACTAAGATAACAGTCAGACCTGGGACTTGAAGCAAGGGGACTGGATCACAAAACTAAAATGTTATTGCAAGTAATTCTTCCTTTACGGAAATACATTAGAGAGCAAAACGCATATATGATATTTATCTGGTAACGGGATATGGTATAAGCTTCCCTTACATATATATATATATATATATATATATATATATATATATATATATATATATGTTAATGTTCAAGGGGTTCAGTCACCAGGTTTTACCCCATTAAACAAACTACCAGCCACCTCAGATAGGGTATGAAATGACTTGTCTAGAATTCCTTTTTTATGTAAATTCTCACCCGTTTACCTATAAAAAAAAATATCTCCTCCAAGGTTATGAAAGCTAGAGTTCTAATCTTTAAAATGGCACCAAAAGCATATAGGTGCTATAGAACCGAACCAGTGTGATAGAGGAACATGGGAGTTTGATGCTGCAGCTCTGTGTTAAACATCATTAAGGGTCAATGCCAGAAAATATGTAACACTGATAAAGCTCTACAGGTCTACAGGCAAAATATTATAAAGCAGGAGGAGCTGAGCAGATTGTACTTAATATGTCCAACCTTCTGGCCACATCCTATTAAGCATGGGGAGATGAGTAGATTATCCATAGTGTCCTATGTGCAGGCAGAATGTTATAGAGCAAGAGACGCTGAACGGATTGTACATTGTGTCCTATCTGCAGGCAGCAATTTATAGAGAAAGAAGCGCAGAGCACATTTACAGTGCGGCACATTTACTAAGACCTTTGCGCCAGTTTTCTGTCGGACTTTGCACATTATTTTAGGTGCAAACTGCTTGCACAGGTATTTAAGAAGTGGTGCGCCACATATGCACCACTTTTGTGTCACATGCGACTGTTTATGTGGTGCGGCTGCACTATTCCTCATGCAACACAAATTTCTGCCCTGAAATGGGCATTCTGGTGCTCAGTCGGACCATGCGGCAGATTTGACATACATTGTGTTGCATGGCCCATGTTAAAGGTGCACAAAAAAAATGGAGGACTCTGGCAGAGCAGAGCAGAAGGCATCAGATTCATGAAAAATGGCTGCCAAAAATCCTGAATTTGGCGCCCTCTGTAGTGTAGCACTGTTTTTAGTAAATGTGCCCCATAGTGTCCTATCTGCAGGCAGCATGTTATAGAGCAGGATGAGCTGAGCAGATTATACATAGTGTCCTATCTATGGGCAGTGTGTTACGAGAGAAGGAGAATTTAACCAGATCATACAAAGTGTCCTATCTGCAGGTAGTATGTTAAAAAGTAGGAGGATTGGAGCAGATTGTACCTAGTGTCTTATCTGCAGGCAGCATGATATAGAGCAAGAGGTGCTGAGCATATTATACATAGTGTCCTATCTATGAGCAGTGTTATAGAGAAGGGGAATTTAACCAGATTATACAAAGTGTCCTATCTGCAGGTAGTAAGTTAAAAAGTAGGAGGATTAGAGCAGATTGTACATAGTGTCTTATCTGCAGGCAGCATGTTGTAGAGCAGGAGGAGTTGAGCAGATTGTACATAGTGTCCTATTTGCAGGCAGCATGTTATAGAGCAGGAAAGCTGAGCAGATTGTACATACTGTCCTATCTGCAGGCATCATGTTATAGAGCAGGAGGAGCTGTGCAGATTGTACATAGTGTCTTATCTGCAGGCAGCATGTTATAGAGCGGGAGGAGAGGAGCTGATTGTACATAGTGTCTTATCTGCAGGCAGCATGTTATAGAGCAGGAAGAGCAGAGCATATTGTATATAGTGTCCTATCTACAGGCGGCATGTTATAGAGCAGGAAAATCTGAGTAGATTGTGCACAGTGGCCTATCTGCAGGCAGCATGTTATAGAGCAGGTGGAGCTGAGCAGATTGTACCTACGTTCCATCTGCAAACAGCATGTTATAGCGCTGAATGATGCCACTAAACAACCATTCAAATATCATATTAATATTAAGTAAATCGGCATATGGTTGCCCAAAAATGATTATGATTTCATCTGATGTAAAATTTCCCTCCACATTATCAGAATGTTGACACCAAACATGAGTATAATAGAACCTTTTTTGATATTTTAATTGTTCTTTTTGTTTTTCTTTCCAGCCTCCCAGCCGATAAGCGTAACAGTAACACGGTAATAGTAACCATTAAAATTTGAGTAAACCAAAGAGGCAGTAATTGCTCCCCTCCGCCTTGTTCAGCCTCTATTCCCAGCTTGGCCTTTTAAAGGGATTATCAAAAGGATAAATGAATGTCCTAATGAATACGTTGCGATAAGGACTATTAAACAAAGGTCAGATAAATTAATATTCTTCAGAGAAGCCCTTCAGATTTTTTTTATTTCGGCTGGAGAACAAACTGGTCTCTTCAGCGAATCAATAGGAGCGCGGCGGCTGGTGATGAAGTGATTTAAATACTTCATGAAAATACATAGAGGGTTATGCAAATGGCGCCGGTTATATGATGTTTAATAATTCAAAATGTCACAGAAGCCAAACCTTAATGTTTAATGTCAACATTTCAGTTCTACTACTTTCCTGGAAAAGGACGAGTCTGTGCAGAGTCCATATATCTCCATTCTCCGGGATTTCTCCACAGACCTGGGAGGACGTGTTCTGCCTTCAAAATAGAAATTGCCTTCAGAAAAAAAAAAATAACTAAACAAAAATATGGTCCCAAGGTAACCGGAGATTTTCTTCGAATTTCAAACAAGTCTCCTTCTCCTATAAGACGGACGATCGTTTTTATTGACGCACTATAAATTCCGATATGTTATTATTCATGTATTTTGTTGGAATGATCAAACTCTTACTTTTGCTTGTTAAAGCAGCCCGTCTTTCTCTCTTAAAGGGGTTGTCACATAAAGATAACCCTTAAAAGAAAAAAATCAGACATTGTTTTTATGCAAATGAAGCCCTCGGTGCACCAGAGGCGGAGCTTTGTCTGCTGGTGCACCTGGTTTCTTTTCCCTACCCAGCTCAGCACTGTGGACAGACCCCAAATGCACACAGAAGCTAATTTACAACCTGAAAAATAAATGGTAGACATCCTTTAACCACTGCTTGACCAGTTTTATAAAGAATATCTACCACCAGGATGAAGGATTGTAAACCAAGTACACTGGCATACTGGTGTGTGCCCCCTGGCAGAATCTGCTCTTCTTTTACCTTCTAATTCCATAGTTTTTACAAAAAAAGGCTGAGATTATGCAATTCAGACTCAAGGGCTCTGGGCTATAGAGCCCCTCAGGCTCATTTGTATAATGTTTAAAACCTTTAAAAAAAAAAAAAAAAAGACAAGGTAATTAGAAGCTACAAGAAGAGCAGATGCTGTCAGAGGGAGCGCACACCAGTATGTCAGTGTGCTTGGTTTACAATCCTTTATCCTGGTTATACATTTTCTTTAAACTATAATGATTCCGGTAAGTGATTAAAGGAAATCTAGAATCAAAACTAAGCATTACCAGAGCCCCTTAGCTTCATAGGCTGTTTCATCCCCCTCCAAGTGTGTGCTGAAATTTCCTCTTCTGTAGCGAGATTACATCGGGACGCTACTGGGAGTGGCCGGGCCCCATAGCAGATTTTTACATGGGGCGTCCCTTCCTCTTAAAAAAATACATACATATCTGCACAGACACGTTTAAAAATGACACACATTTATGCAGTCTTATACACTCACACACACACATTCATATAAACACACATTTACATACTTATTATATGCTTATACTTGGTTCCGCCATCCATCCCAGGCCCCTGTGCAACTATGGCTGCTATGGCTGAACAGGATGCATAGCGTGAGTGAGCTGGTTCTCCTTGTTGCATACGGCTGCTATGCCCCTGGGAAGGGGGAAGTGCTGAGTGAGCAGTGAGGAAGCGGAAATGCTGAGGGAGCAGGGGGGCTAGTGAGGCAGTGTAATAGTTTGTAATGCTACAGCAAAGAGGGGCAAAATCCCAAAGCATAATTTTAAATGTGGATTTTAGAAGCAAGGAGGCCATGGATAACAAATATCATACGATTACCACAGTCACAGTGCCTGAAGTGCCCCTGGTTCATCATGCTTTTTTGCTGAGCTATTTCTGAGCTTCATAAATGTGTATATACGTGACATTTTTCATCCGTACGTGCACATATGTCACTGTATCCATACTGTATACATATAAAATACAGTGGGCTGGCAAATGATGGCTGGCTGACATAATGCATCACCCACTGGTTCTAGTCTCCCCAATTACTGCATGTATATACGGCAGCACACGGTGCACAACTGTATCCAGCATGTTTGCAACATGTAATGTTCCCATAGACTTCTATGGAATATGGAATGGAATTATTGGATAAAATAGGACATGCACTATATTTTTTTATGTCTCGCTCATGGTACATGTAAATGGATGGCCATATTGCCCATTGAAGTGAATGTGGCCGTATGAAAATGCTATGGTACGGCTAGCATACAGACGCTAGCAAATGCATTTGGGGGAGTGGTTCAGGGGAACGGCATCAGCCAATGAGTGGCCTCCTGAGACCATGGGCAACAACTCTTATATGTCACGAGTGAGGTCTCATGATCCGAGGATGCCACCGATTGGCTGAAGGAAGGCAAGGGAACCGGGAATCCACCAATTCCATCAATGTCTTCTCATGATTTACATTTTGTGCTTTTCAGTTTGGGACTTGATAATAGATTTATTCTCTGTTCTGACAAGGCAACAGTTATACTACTTTTTAAAAACTTCATTTTTTTTTCCCCTTATGCTGATTATTGTTACATTGCTCCTTTCTAAGTTTTCTTATTATTCTGTTGTATTGTATAAGGCTTCATTTTTGGAAGATTTTACATTATTATTAGTGGCCTTTTAGGAAGATAATTCTTTTTGATTGCTTTTTTATTTTTATTGCTTGGTGGTAGACAGACAAAAAACTCCAATTCAGGGACAGATTTGTAAAAATTTGTATGGCATTCACCGCTTGGCAAAATCTAACATTTTGTCATTCTGGATATGATACCCAGTATCAATTTTTGTTTTTCATTTATTTATTTATTTTTTTTTGGGGGGGGGATTGCCATTGGTTTATCCCGGGATTCAATTCAATCAATTTAAATTCAATTTCTTAGTGCTCCCATTAATTTCAATGGAGGGCTTCTACCGTAAGATTAAAGGGGTTGACTGGTTACAAAAATTTCTATGTACTGTTCAATGGCTTTTCTTTAAATCCATGTAAATAAGGGGTCACTGGCTAAGAAAGGTCATGTAATTGGATCAGGAGGGAGGAGGGTTATGACGTTGAGAGACAACAAGAAGGAAGAGATTATTAGGAACCAGGATTAGCCAGGGAATAGGTTTTGTAAAGCTTTTGTATATAGAATTTTAGGACTGGACATCCCCTTTAAACAAGCACCTTTTACTTATGTTATACAGTGTGTAAATTCTATATTTTGCCAATAATTTTGTCCTTCTAGGCACACCCCATAGAAAGGTCTTGTAACCAGTGGTAACCAACCCCCTTTTATCTGTCATTTCTCTATTGTAATTGACAAAATAAGAGCAAACAAATCCTCTGTTACCATACAATTTTCTCTTGCACCAGCTTTTAAAATGTCCCCCACAGTGAACTAAAATATGGTATTCTTCAAAGTATATTATATTTCTAAATATAGCTTCATTGCTTTCTAGATTTTATGCCTAGGAAAGCTTTAATTGCTCTCTAAATAGTCATAAAGCATTGGGTTCTGTTCCTGAAATTACCATTAGCAGATCACCGCACATCACGGGCTGCCTTGTAAGACATATGCACATGTGCCATGACATTCCTTCTGCTCCAGTTGCTTCGTCCAAAATCGGATTAATGAGGGATTCTGAAAAAATGGATCCAGACATTCCCTATAATATGACCCAAGGAAGTATCATAAAAGCTCTCATGATAGGCCTGGACATTTAAAGGGGCAGTCCGGCCAGTATTTAAATAAAAAAAAATTGAGAAGCTCTAAAAATTAACAAAAATTGGGAAAAAATTATTAAGTGCTGGTCCCGATCCCCTTTGGTCCCACTAGATATGTCACAAGGTTTCGGCCTAGTCACATTTCCAGTGCCCAAATGTACGACCAGCAGTTCTGTGCCTGGTCGTAAAATTGCGCTATTACCTGCAACTGCATTTTCTAAACAAAATGTCTGACCTAACAAGAATTATTAGGATTTGTACAGGTTTTAAAAAACATAGCTACTCTTTTCCAGAAATAGCCACACCTGTTGATTGGCTGACTTTAATATCACAGTTCAACTCCATCCAAATTATGGGGGTAGTATCATCTATTAGTTTTATCCTGTCTAAAGGACTTGGCTTAAAGGGGTTGTCCAAGATTAGAAACCCAAGTCTGCTCGCTTCTAGAAACAGACTGGTGAATTGTAGAAACATCACTCACATTAACACATTACCTGGCACTTTACTGAATGCCCCATAGCAGTTTAAAAACTCAGCATTCCCAATAACACACATGGAGGAGGCTCATGTTGCGTGGTGGAAAACTGGTCACAACTTTACTCTCAAGTTATAAATACATATATAACAAACACTATAAAACTCTTCTAAAACATATAAAACATCATGAGGTATATATCTCCAGTAAAATAAACGGCTCAGACTGCACTATGACCATTTGGACTCCCAGATGACAAGTCGGCCAGACGAGCAAAGCATCATATCCATCATATCTCCCCTTGTATCATATCAGCCCCTTATAAGGAAACAGGAAAGGGGAAGGGAGGAGACACATAGATAGTGCCCCTTCAAATATTAAAGTGCCAGTTAACCCCTAATTGCACTTCTCTCCAGCATAGCATTCCCCAGTCCAGGTGCACCTTCCCTAGATGGTCAGGAGTACAACTCAGATCCCCACATGTCGAAAAGATTGTGTCTAGTATTGCTGCTCCATTAAAGTATAACAAGTTTGATTGTAATCTCCTATCCACAGGATACTGGATAGAAATCTTATCAGTGGGGGTCCAACTACTGGGACCCCACAATCACAAGAATGGACCCTTGCAGTTTTTGAGAACTAGGGTCCATTTTTCACTAATTGCATGAAGCGGCAGAGCATTTGCTTTTGTCCATACAACAGAAATAGCGGGGTCTGCATCTCTGGCACTTAGCTAGGTAGTGAATGAGAGTGCTGGAGTTACCTGGGCGCTGTGCTGGAGTTACCTGAGCGCTGTGCTCTGCATCGGCAGGGCATTTCTATGGATGACTTTGCACGTTCTTTTCAGTGCAAACTGCTTGCACAGGTATTTAATAAGTGTCCGGGACACATTTGTGGCGCAAGAGCACTATACTGCTCTGTTTTTAGTAAATGTGGTCTAGTATGCTCTGTGGTTCCCCTACCGACCACAGAAGTGTGCGGGGCACCAGTTTCTTGTAAGAAAGAGTCCTAGACAATGTGGTCCTGTACTTATATGATGTTCTAAGCAGAATACAGTCATGTATCAGACAGCTTTTTATAGTTCCGTATATATGATAATTAGTGGAAAGTCTATGTAGTTTTAATGAGGAAAAGCCGTCTGTGATCACGTTTAGGTAAGCGGTGTGATTCATATGGGTCAATGTATAGTGTAAACCCTGTCTGACCCACATGAGCAGGCACTCATTATAAAGATGCACAGCCCCTCTGTTCACCCCCAACTGCTGGAGCTTCACGTGTGCCAGGGATTTTTCTCCTGATTTGTGCTTTTATTTAGCTTTAGTTGTGCGCTGTGTGTGCATAGCCTGTCTGCCCCCTCTGGTATGTTCATGTGAATGCTTCCCCTTTTGCTGATTGTCAGTGATTTCCTATTTCAGTGTGGGCAGGAGAAACTGTCTTTTCTCTCTTTTCTTTCTCATTCTTTCTTTCCCTCCTGCTTTTTCTCCTCCCTTTTCCCGTCTCTCCTCCTGGATTTTTTTTTTTTTAATCCTTTTATATTAGAAATTATTTCCTTTGGCAGACCCCACACCCTCACCAAGCTATAACCCGGAGAAACCATGAATTAAATCAAGGTAAGCTGCCACGTCTCTTCTTCTTCTCTGTCAAGTAGTAGCTTCTCTTTAATTTGCTGTACAATACGAGATAGTGATGATTATGATGATTATTATGATGATTGCGTTGGGCTATAGAAATCCAGAACGGATCCCTTTTGGCTGGAGCTGCTAATACAACCTGTTGTGTTGACAGCTTCGGGAAATTGCTCTCTTTAACAAATCTTACTGACAAAACCCCATCGCGAGTGCAAAAAAAAAATAATAATAATTGCGGTTTCTTTCGTTGAATCTGCCAAATCGATGGGGTTAACCCTTTGCTGTCTGGTTGCTTTACTTTTGCATACGTGTATATGTCTAGAGATGTATACACAGAGGTTGCATTGAGAATGTTTCAATCAGGATTGTTTGATAAACATCAGACAGATACATTGTATCCATCGTCTTCTATGTTGTTTCTTAGAGTTCTCCAGAACCAAAGTCCAGAATTGGAGGTTATAAAGTTTACCCTTGCGTTTGTTAATGGTTTCCGTGCAGATCTCACAGTTTTCCCCCCTTTGCTTTGCCATTGTTATCGCCTGCAATTAAAACAATGTCGATTCTTTTAGCAACTTTACAGACTCGGGATTGCTCGCAATGTTGCTATTTATAATGGTGTAAGGTGATTTGCATTTCTTCTCCAAGTCATTGAGATACATTGTAACTTTACCGCAGCCTGTAGCTAGATCTGATGCCCCCTTCCACTATCCTCTGAATACATGAGTGTTCATGACCTTTTATAGACTGTTTACTAGTTATGAGCGCGTTGAATTCGGATTTTCTGGTTTGTAGAAATCATTGCTATGACAACTGAATTTTAGGGGTTCATATGAAAGACATCAAATAATCGCCGCCTTTACAATTCTGTAGTTGATTAAAACCAGGATATGATTATGTGCAGCTTGGTTCATGGATTAACCCTCACACGCCCAGCAAGTTTTCCTAAAAATGTGGGTGTGGGTGTCTTTATATAGGACCAAGTTATGGGATGATATAAGCACAGTAGTGCAGATCGGGGATAATCAACCTTTGACTTTTATGTTTCCTAACTGAACCATAAGGCCCAGCATGTCCTGTTACTTGTAGTTCAACATTAGCATCCAGTGTGCATGTTTCAGATCCAGTTTATGCATAGTCACCACGTAAATTCGGCTTGTTTTATGCTGAGTAATTGAAAGTGAGCGTCTGACAACAGGTGAAATTTAATGCACTTCAATTTTTGGCAGGACCGTAGTTAAATTATCATCGATCTTACTGGTAAAAAAAAAAAAAAGACGTCTGCAAATTAATTTGGAAAGCAGACCATGTAGTAATTACCAGCTCTAGATTTGCATACTAATTTGTTAATGAATGCTCACGTCCTAATATTAAAGATCTGACCCCCTGAATCTGCGGACTGCGCCCTCTGGATAGTTTTGTCATTAACCCTATTATTTGAGAGATGACATATTAGCGGTGGTACAGTAAAGCTCAGCTGTCAGAGCCTCTGGGGGGGGGGCTGAGCCATAATCTCAGTTCTGCCATTTGAGCCGCACTTGGGAAGTGGGGTGTGACTTTATGGGGTAGTGATTGGCAGCTCTGCCTCCCATGGGATTATATCTTTTACAGCGCAGTCCTCTGTGGTAGGTAAGTAGAAATAAAAGAGACACCAATAATTAAAATGACCCCCTACACGTTCTGCCACCTGCCAAAAGACTGCGTGGCATCGCTGCATGGATGACTGGGGGAAGTACTAACTGAGTGAATGAAATTAATCTTGCAGGTTTTCTTTTATAGGATTTCATTTTTTAGATCTCCTCTTGGCTCATGTTAAAGAGACACTAATCCAAAAGTCTGTTTCATCTCTGTTTGCTGTGCAATGGCATCTGTTGTTCTCTGGTAGCAGCCAGTTAGATGGCATTTTCTGAGCCTGCATTCAGACTATACAGTAAATTATGGTTGCAAGAACAACTATTTTATAAAATGATAAAAACTGTTCTCACCCTTTTATCCCCCCTGTTACTGTGGCGCTGCTGTATTTTGATGGTCCACATCACTCTTTGTTTACTTAGTTACAGCAAAGATAGGGCACATATACATGTACTCACTCAGCTTTCAAGTGCTTAGTAGGCGGTACTGAGCTAGACGAGTGCTTAAGCCCTCCTAAGTAATTTAGGGTTTACTAAGGAGAGCCAGTGCACTTGCCTAGATCAAGACCATCCACTAGGCACTTAAAAGCTTATTTGCATATGTAATAAAAGATTTTTCAGCAATCAACCATTTATCAACGCCCACAAAGGTTTACAACCACACTCCTTTAGATTGATGGTCAAAAAGTATCTGATTCTTCCTTATAAAGGGCATCTACCACCAGGATGAAGGATTGTAAACCAAGTACACTGACATACTGGTGTGTGCCCCCTCTGGCAGGATCTGCTCTTCTTTAAACTTCTTATGCCCTTGTTTTTAAGAAAAAAAAGTTTTAAAAATTATGGAAAAGGGGCCCCTCAGGCTCATTTGCATGAAGAGGATTGCGTTAATAAACCTTTGTGGGCATTGATAGTTGTTGAAAAAGATTTTATTACATATGGAAATGAGCTTTTAAGTGCCTAGTGGGTGGTCTTGATCTAGGCCACACCAGTATGTCAGTGTATCTAGTTTACAATCCTTCATCCTGATGTTAGATGCCCAATAAATCCCTTCATTGTTCACACTTGATTAAAGGGGTTGTGTCATTAAGGACATGGTTATGTTATAAAGTGCCTGGATGCTATTATATGAAAGTGGGCCTGCATGTGCACATTTCGAGCTTGCTAAAATTCATAAGTATTCAGGACATACATGGGGGTCTAGCTTCCAATAATCAGGCACTTATCCCCTCTCCTGTGAATAGGGTATAAGTGTACTTACTGGCACAACCCCTATAATACTCACTCATCCTGCGTGTCATTATTACTATAGTCCTCGCATTCTATTCCCACTGAGACACTACTGTAGATTCCTCCAAGGACAGTGATGCACGACAATGAATTGTTGCAGGATACATGATATCCCTGGGAAGATAAATATTGGATTAATACTTGTTTTGAAAAATAATAGGATAGATCCAGAATTTGGAATATTCAGCCTTCCGTACAGAGGGGGACACTTGCCAGCGGTGACTCTGTTTTACTTTCTTGATATTATAGAGAAATATTGAAAGGAAATAATGACTGCTCGACCCTGCTCTTAAGAAGTGTACATGGCAACTGCGAATTACTGTAGATACGTAACATACAATCAATAGTTTTTATTCATGCAGAAAGTGGAGGATGACTTCCTGTGACACAGAGAATTACCTTAACTCTTTCATTGCTGCAGTGGTTAGATGTAGGGCATCAGGCACTGGAAATCAAAATTAGAGAACAACACACAATTTCCTGAGTGACAAGGTCATTGTGCAGTTCTATGTGAATATATCCCAACATGGGTAAAATAACATTATTTTAAGCTTATTTCCTAAATTGTATATATTCTGAATTAAATAAATAAAATGAAGTGAGACTGATCAAAATTAGAGAACACTTTCAGGTACCTGCAAGTTATTGGCGTTAAGGTGGCACCTGGGGCTAATCCCCTTAATAATCTGACAAACCCTATTTAACTGGCACGTAATTTTCCAGTTTGCACTGACTCTGCAGGAATGTTGTGCCGCTCCAAAGTCATTGAAACCGTCCAGCAGAAGATTGTCCTGATGAAAGCCAAAGGGGTGACTATCAGCAAGAGAAGTTGGTGGTTCCAAACCTGTGATTTCTATAAAATACTATCTTTACAATATCACAAACTCATTCAAGTCCCCCAAGAAGGCTCATCACCTTCGAAAAGACGCTTTGGGGAGCATTTATTATTGACTTTCAAACAAAAAACTAGCACTTGCTGCACCTGTTGCACCTTATTTATGAAGTGTCAGCGTCACAATATGACGACTTGTTCTTTATTTGGGCGCAAAATTATGTCTCCGCTTATGAATCCGACACTGCATGCGTTTCCAGTGAACGCATGTGATCCGTAACCAACAACCGATGCCTTGTAATGTTTAATTGTGAGACACCAGGTTTAATTGTGAGACACCAGGTGCTGGTTACTGATCCTTTCACTGGAAACACATATGCGATCAGGTATACACTCACCGGCCACTTTATTAGGTACACCTGTCCAACTGCTCGTTAACACTTAATTTCTAATCAGCCAATCACATGGCGGCAACTCAGTGCATTTAGGCATGTAGACATGGTCAAGACAATCTCCTGCAGTTCAAACCGAGCATCAGTATGGGGAAGAAAGGTGATTTGAGTGCCTTTGAACGTGGCCTGGTTGTTGGTGCCAGAAGGGCTGGTCTGAGTATTTCAGAAACTGCTGATCTACTGGGATTTTCACGCACAACCATCTCTAGGGTTTACAGAGAATGGTCCGAAAAAGAAAAAACATCCAGTGAGCGGCAGTTCTGTGGACGGAAATGCCTTGTTGATGCCAGAGGTCAGAGGAGAATGGGCAGACTGGTTCGAGCTGATAGAAAGGCAACAGTGACTCAAATCGCCACCCGTTACAACCGAGGTAGGCGGAAGAGCATCTCTGAACACACAGTACGTCGAACTTTGAGGCAGATGGGCTACAGCAGCAGAAGACCACACCGGGTGCCACTCCTTTTGGCTAAGAACAGGAAACTGAGGCTACAATTTGCACAAGCAAATTGGACAGTAGAAAATTGGAAAAACGTTGCCTGGTCTGATGAGTCTCGATTTCTGCTGCGACATTCGGTTGGTAGGGTCAGAATTTGGCGTCAACAACATGAAAGCATGGATCCATCCTGCCTTGTATCAACGGTTCAGGCTGGTGGTGGTGGTGTCATGGTGTGGGGAATATTTTCTTGGCACTCTTTGGGCCCCTTGGTACCAATTGAGCATTGTTGCAACGCCACAGCCTACCTGAGTATTGTTGCTGACCATGTCCATCCCTTTATGACCACAATGTACCCAACATCTGATGGCTACTTTCAGCAGGATAATGCGCCATGCCATAAAGCTGGAATCATCTCAGACTGGTTTCTTGAACATGACAATGAGGTCACTGGACTCAAATGGCCTCCACAGTCACCAGATGTCAATCCAATAGAGCATCTTTGGGATGTGGTGGAACGGGAGATTCGCATCATGGATGTGCAGCCGACAAATCTGCGGCAACTGTGTGATGCCATCATGTCAATATGGACCAAAATCTCTGAGGAATGCTTCCAGCACCTTGTTGAATCTATGCCACGAAGAATTGAGGCAGTTCTGAAGGCAAAAGGGGGTCCAACCCGTTACTAGCATGGTGTACCTAATAAAGTGGCCGGTGAGTGTATGTGTGCTAGCAACGTGTTAGGAAACGCCACACTAGCGGGACGCAGGACCGTACCCTTAAGCTCATGATGTAAATCTCTAGTATCTAATACTTGGCTATCCTGTTCTATAAGCTTTGAATAGAATGATTTCCATTGATTTTAAACAGAGGACATGAATACTGTACTTTTTGGTTGCCAAAAGAGAAACCTAACCTATAACTGGCCCCCACATAATAATATGTCGCCTTTAGTAACCCCCGCTTATTATAATGCCCCTTCTTGTGCCTCCCACACTATACAATTCCCTGTTTTCATTCTTATAATGGTGGAGCTGCTGATAGCTTCCTGCATCACCATTGCAGCCCGAGTGCATCGGATGGACCTGAATATTTGGGATGTTTTTTCTTCCGGTTTGGATTCTGATTTGCTTTGGTCGGCAGCTTTTTCTTGGCATTGTGCTAACTTGTATATTTCCCCCTGTGACTTTTTAATAAAGATTGGACTGAATTGATAAGTTTACATAGAGGAGAAAGATAAATGTTTTCTTTACCGTTCTGCCTTCTCAAAAATCGATTCTCTTCTTTCCTAAAAAATAAGTTAATGAAAACCAGATTAAAATGCAGAGTGCAAACGTGTCCTGTGAGCAGTATCTGTAGACAATAAGGAATTGTTTATGTTGGTTTTTGGACACCTCCATAATAATTAGGTTTATGTTTTATGGACATAATAAGGAAGATACAGAACTTGACGCATAGTTGGGCCCAAGTCTACGAGATGGATATGAGCTCCTAAGTAGCAGCCCTGGAGATCTATACCTTTCTGTATTTTGTTAGTAGCAGCAGGACTGTGAAATAAAATCATTTATATTCTAGGATTTATGGATCCTGGATTGTAGCTGGACTTGGAGAGAGTCCTCACACTGAGGTGTTTGGTAAATCTTTGCTTTGAAATGCACAAAAGCCCTTTGCCGTTGCTCTTAGTGAAAGCTGTACAGTACAGCAGTCACTCAGAGTAGTAGGGGAAGGGCTGTGAAGCAGTTTATTACAAAGTGCTAAGGGCACAGCAATGTGATGACCTCATCTACTGAACCCGGAGAAGCTACAAACCTACAGTATGTTACAATGACTTTGCAGCATTAAAACTGCTGATTTAAGGCCTGATATTATTTTATGGACATGTGTTTTGGACCCATGCTGTACCTCCAGTCTTATATGGTGTCTCACAGAGTCGTACAGAATTTGCCTTCAAATAGGGCAAGTGACCTAAATGACCTAAGGGTATTTGGGGCAAATCAAACATCAGAACCTGACATGGGGCACATTTTGGTATCTGCTAAGCGGCTTCATCTTTTTATTGTGCTCATAGACATAAGAGCAAAGTTTGGCAAACTGGAAAACCTTGTCGGGAACAGCTCTTCAACAGATGGTACTGGAGGCAAAAAGGAAATGTTGAATTTGGACATGACAAATCATTCCCCTCTCCTTACCAAGAAATCATGCATACATGGCAGAGCTGAGCATGCATGTTTGTCAGGGCCAGTGGGGAGGAAGATCATTAGTAATAGATGTTATATGTTTTTACAAATGAAAGACCTTCTCTTATCACACGTAGAATAGATCTCCCCCTTTACCTAATGACAAGTGACTCACCCACTCATTTTTGTTATGGATGCATAAATCAGCTTCTCTATGTGCAATCACATTCTACTTACCTCCAGTTTTCTTTTAATTATCCAAAATTAATTGAATAAGTGACAGATTTGGCATTCACATAAGCCATTGAAAAGATATTCTCAGGACTAGGAATGACTAATTACTTATTGATATTAGCACAATGCATCCTGGAGCCGACAGACAGGATTGAGTGGAATAGATAATGGCTATACCATGTGTTTGTCCACTGGCCGCAGATTATTAGTGCGTGTTGTCTACTTAAAGGGAAACTCTAGTGTAATTATCTGCAGAATCCCTAATGATTCTGTGTAGCTGAGAAAAGCTGGAGTTGTTGGAGTTGTTGCATAGAAACAGCAGATATGAGTCATGGATGAAAAACTGGACCTGCCTGATAGTATACAGATCGGCCATTGTCATTCACATAGACACAAAGTACTGGAGGACTATTCATAAAGGACCCGAATAGTCCTAGTTTAGGGGATAAGGTCCTGTCCACGTACACATTGTATTTTATATATGAAACACAAAATATGTCACACGCATCAGTGTGACCCAATGGACACGTATAATTTATAAGATTACCATGGAATAGCCAGGAGTAAACATATGGACAGGTAGGGGAAATGTCCTGTATCATAAATATCTCTGCTCTGAATGCAGAATAATCTTCATTTTTATTTACTCTGAAAGGGAACTTGTCATCAGGATGTGCCATTCTAACCTGATGACATGTTTCAATAGCCATTCCAATAAAGATCGCAAAAATTATTTACCACAACTTCATCATAAGTTTTCCATACCCCCTCCAGTGTTTCACAGGGACTGTCAGCTGCAACTGACTGACTCACTCACCCTGTCCTGCTACTCACTCAGCCCCCTCCTCCTTCTTCTCCCTGCTCACTCAGCGCCCTCCTCCTTCTTCTGCCCCCTCCATCCTCCTCCCTCCCCCATGCCTATGTGTGCAGTCAGCTCCTTCCATCCGTCATGCACATGGAGCAGAGTAGTTGCAAGTAGTGAGTGAAGCCATACATGTGCAATGAGATTGGAGAAGGGGCTCATCCCTGGGAAATATACTTTTATAACTTATAGGAACAGTCAAGTTGGGTAAGAAAAGCATTTTGTGATCCGTATTACAAGGGCTATTAGAACATGGTTAAAATGTAATCCTGACATATCCCTAAGGTTCCCTTTAAATCAGTATTTCAGTGCATCATGGGCACGACTGCAAGGTTTAGTGCACCCTCTCATGTCCTCTTTTATCACCCACCACTTCATATTCAGCCCTAGGTCAGGGTGCCCTTTACCCCCTGTGAATGCTCATGGTGTAACAAAATTCTCATTTGCATATAAATTGAACACATTTTTCTGCATTCAAAGTACAGATTTTCTGTATAGTGGACTTTACCTACACGGCCATGTGTTGATTTCACGCCCATAACTAACATTTTGTGCCTTTTGTTCTAAATAGGTTTTCGATTTACAATCTAATTTTTTTTACGTTAAATGGAGTAAAAGTTACTAGAAGTGAAAGTGTGAAAAAAGTAAAAAAATATCATATACAGTAAATGTTCACATTTAATCTAAAAAAAAAGTCATTCTAAAGGTCTTCTCTGTACAAACTATAGTAAGTTTATTTTGGGGGGTACAGGTTGACTCTGAGGATGGGATTTGTTTTTGTTTCTTTGATAAGTATTTATATAATTTTATTGTTATAATTTGTACATAAGGCTTGTGAGATGGCGTCACAAGTAGTTTGAAGTTATTGTCTGCCATTGTAAGTGGGACATCCATAGCAGCCCCAGCTATAAAGGAAAACAGCCCCCTGTGGTGCTATGAGTCAGTGGCTGCGCTGATGCCAGTCTGCTGCTACTTCTGTTTTCTATGTTCTGTCATGTCATTGTAAACGCAGAGACCTTAAAGGGAGTCTACCACCTCCACCAAACATCACATCTGCTGGCAACACGTTGTAGAGAATTGCACTGTGATTTATCATTTCCATCCTTTATGTCATTTCCAAAATATTTCCATTTCACTGTATATGGTAATGTGATAGTTGGTGCACCCAGGGCCGGATTAAGGTTGATGGGGGCCCCTGGGTGTAAAACCTGTATAAATATACAGCCCCCAGTAATTAATATACAACCCATAGTTAATTAAAATACAGCTCCTCTGCAACTGATAAATATACAGCCCCCGGTAATTAATAAATATACAACCCCTCAGTAATCAAATGAAATCCTAACTATTAAATATACAGCCTTCCATTAATTAATATACAATCCCCCCCAGTAATGAATAATTTGACTTCTTTTGTTATAACTCTATACGCTGCAATTGCAGCAATATAGGGCACCTCGGAACGCCTTGTCTTTTAACTTATTCACACACCCTGTTCTGATATAAGTCCCGCTCAGTCCAACCCATCTCCTGTAATATGCACAGAGCAGGCGTGATTTGTATCAGAATGGGGGGAAGGAATAAATTAAGAGACAAGGCGCTTTAAGGTGCTCCGGTGACATAGTCAAAGCGCCCCAGGCTAATTAACATAATTTTTATAACTGTATATTGCCACAATCACGGTGTATTCAGTTATAAAAAAAGAAGTAATGAGGAACATTAAAATCATTGAAATTTTTTAGTAGGACACGTATACCATCAGTAAAACTGGTGGTAAGTGTCCTTATAAGCCAAAGGGTGTCACTCCAGACTTAGGATTTAAAGGGGACAATTATCATATGCTGATATTTCGTGCACCAGCGTATGTAGCAAGCTCCTCTGGATACATCAAGAAGTATACAAGGCTACTCCAGGTTATAGTGAATGCACAGGTACAGGGCAGGGAAGCCCACCCCAAAACCGGCCACTTCCCTTCACGTCTTACCATGCCCACTTGATTAGTTTGTGGAATAAAGGGGACAATGCCTAGCGATGCCTGGATGTTTTCTAAGCAAAATGCCCTCCCTTTGTCTCTTACATCAATTTTAATTAATGTTTTGAAGTATTTAAAAAGGTAATATCATCATTAAATATAGAATTCATTAGTTTGGTTGATAGGGCAGAAGACGGCTGGTGAGCAGGAATTGCTCTTCAGACCTGAGGGAAATAATTGGGATGTTAAATCTCTGGCCAAAACTAAATTTTCAGTTTTCTGGCTATAATGCATGAACTAATGTGATTATCTGTCTACTCTGCAGATTACACATATTTGTAATCAAATTAAAAATTAAATTTAGGACTGGCGGATACTACAATGGTTATATAAAACTTTAAAGGGGTTGATCACTCTTTTACATAGGTTGCCCATGTGCCTTTACTGCCTTAATATTTATCCCTGATTGTTCATCAAGTGATTCAGCATTTCTGATACTTTTGAGCTGTCTGCAGACTCTCTGTTTCTTTGTTTTCATATCTGAGCTCTGATGAATAGGAGGGGCTGCAGCAGGAGATTACGACTCATCATGCTCCACCTCCCCTCTTCCTGTGTCTGTCAGTGAGGATGGACAGTGAGAGAAAGAAAGAGACAGTGGGAGAAGCCATGAGGATGGGCTGGAGCAGTGAGAGAGGGGAGGCTATGTATACAAGCAGAGGACAATATGGTGAGAAGGGTGAAGCTATCAAAGGAGGCAAAGGTACAGGTACAGTGGGTATGGAAAGTATCCAGACCCCTTTACATTTTTCACTCTTTGTTTCATTGCTGCCAATTGTTAAGATCAAAAAAGTTAGTTTTTTGCTCATTAATGTACACTCTGCCCCCATCTTGACAGAAAAAAACCTGAAATGTAGAGATTTTTGCTAATTTATTAAATAAGAAAAACTGAAATATCACAATCTCATTAGTATTCAGCCCCTTCGCTCAGTATCAAGAAGAAGCAGCTTTGGAGTTGGCACAGCCAGGAGTCTTCTTGGGAAGATGCAACTTTTTTCACACCAGGATTTGTGGATCCTCTGCCTCTTCCTTGCAGATCCTCTCCAGTTCCCTCAGGTTGGATGATGAACATTCGTGGAAAACATTTTCAAGTCTCTCCAGAGATGCTCGTCCTGCACTGAGCTGTAAGGCCTTATAGAGGTCTTATTCTTATATATAGGTCTTATATCCAATGAAGGAGTAGAACCATCTCAAGGAGGATCAGTAGGAAATAGACAGGACGTGAGTTAAATATGAGTGTCACAGCAAAGGGGCTGAACACTTATGACCATGTGATATTTCAGTTTTTCTTGTTTACTAAATTATCGATAATATCTACATTTCAGTTTTTTTCTGTCAAGATGGGGGCAGAGTGCACATTATTGAACAAATAAAAGTAATATATTACCATTTGGCTACAATGATACAAAGAGTGAAAAACGTAAAGGGGTCTGAATACTTTCCGTACCCACTGTACATATACATACAGAGACCTGTCTAGTGAAACAGATTTATTGAAAAGTGGGCAACACCTTTAAATGTCTAAAGTTGCCGTTGTAAAAAGATTCCGGACATTAATGATACTTTCACATTGATACTTATGGTTCCATGCTGTTACTTCTGAAATGATCATATACTGTAACACAGGTGGCTTGTGACCACAAATGGCCCCTTCCCATGTGACCTTTGGGTTACTCACAGCAGTCAGGTTTCCTTCCTCCCTGGACTCGCTGGTTTTGTGTTTGTTCTGGCATCTTTCCATCTGGTACTTGTGCATCAGTAGATTTAAAGATGCATAGCTCCTTATATAAAAGTATCCCCACCAAATCCCTAGTTTCAAAAGTTCAGGGCTACTTAGAAAGCTTTTACCTGTTCACAGAGAAGTATAGACCCCAATAATCGGGGTTAATTGGTGGAAGCCAACATAATCAATTAATGCTCTTGGGAGCAGCACCAACCAGTTAGGCGCCATCTTGGGTAAAGTACCAGCTGCTCATATTTTAAAAATCTTAATTTCTAAATGAATATTTGAGAAGAACAGACCATATTCTATTGGATGACATATTGTGGAGGCATCCTACCCTAAAAGTATTACGTAATCATATGATGCCTTATGGAGATGTCATCTGGCTCTGTAATATGGAAATACAAAGTTTTCCATGAATATTTCTTGTTTGAATCAGTAAAATTACCAAAATGTTGTCATTGGTATATTTTTAAGGTTTATGTATATATTATATATATTTTTAAAGACTGTTTAGATTTGGAGTCCGGCCACTATTAGATCTTCGGATCATGCTCTCTGTCGGATTAACTATTGCATTATAAATACAGAGGTGTTTAACATTGGATTATAAGGGTTTAGATGGCATTCCTTTGTTGCATCCAGAAACGGTTGGCGTCACATATGTAAAAACCAAAACCTATAATAATAACATGACACCATTTTTAAAGGGGACCTACCACCACGATTCTACCTATAAAGGTAGAACGGGTGGTAGGTGGATGTAAGGGACGTGAGGATAGCTCTTTTTAGAGCTAATCCTCACGTCCCCGCTAACTTTTGGTAAACATTATTCACCTAATATGTAAATTTTGTTATGCGGCTACTGGGGCGTGGAGTAGCCGGCACGAGGCTACACAGCGCGGCTACTCCACGCCTCAGTAGCCACATTACTCCTCCTACCCTGTGGTGTGCGGCGTGCAGCTACAAGATGCTGGCTCTTGTCCGACATGCTGGCGTTCTGTGCATGTGCAGTAACCGCCTTGTCAGACGAGGGCTCCTCATAGCTGCGCGCCACACACAACAGGGTAGGCGGCGTAACGTGTCTTCTTGGGCCGTGGAGTAGCCGCACCGTGTAGCCTCGTGCCCGGCTACTCCACGCCCCAGTAGCCGCGAAAATCAACTTATTAGGGGAATAAAGTTTACCAAAAGTTAGGGGGCACGTGAGGATTAGCTCTAAAAAGAGCTATCCTCACGTCCCTTACATCCACCTACAACCTGTTCTACCTTTATAGGTAGAATCGTGGTGGTAGGTTCCCTTTAATAATTTATGGTTTCTATAGGTTGTTACCATAAAAGGAAATTACCAGCAGTTTTGACCATGCAAAGGTATTGTCCTTGGAGAGCTGTGTAGTGCTGTGGCAGCAGGACTGTGAAAATTTCATTAATTCCAGAATTGTTGCTGGGATTGAAGTTTTTTATAGTCAAAACTGCTGATAGATCCCCTTTAGCATGATTATCGTTGCAGTGTTTTGTGGTGTGTTTCTTCTCATCTTCTTAAACTAATTCCTCTATATATCTGGTATTAGAATAAGCAATTATTTAATTACCAGTCATCTAATATTAGTGTAACAGAAGGGCAATAAACTAACCTTCATACCTTCCACCAGAGTGGCAGGATGGTATCTGAATCACCAGGAATTCTCTGTGGTGAACAAAACTATTCTGCCGCCTGAGCCGACCTGAACTTACCCTCTCTACTACCAGAGGCATAGTAGAGAAAGTTAGAGGCATACTAGAGAAAGGTGTCCCCTCCACCCAGGGGTGAACTTACCCTCTCTACTACCTGAGGCATACTAGAGAAAGTAACCTCTATGTTTCATTTGTAGCAGTTAACTGTTCTCCTGCTGCCCCCCATCCACCATTTTCCTGAAAGGTAGTGATGCCTGAGGAGAGAGGCTCAACTCACCTTATGACATGTGCACCTCTAGGCTGTTTGAAGGTCATTCCATGTATGTTTTCTTGTGTCCTGAAATCTCTAACCTTGTAGAGTAAAGGTTTAGTAGGGAATGATGGCACCCTTATTCCCTCCTACACCTTCACCCTACAATTCCACTGATCAGAAGCGGTGAGGCTACTGCATTCAGATACAAGAGGATGTAGGCTGCACCCCAACGATTGAAAAACACTTTACTTAGTGTTTTGCCTAAATATGCACAACCTAAGAAGGTGAGCAGGTATCATTATTATTTTGTGAAATTTTTTACTTACAAAAACTATACTACGCTATGAACGCTATTTCTCTCCCACCATTGAAGTCTGTATCTGGACTGATCTCTGAAAAGTGAAATTTTTGTTCCAGAACTTTGACACCTGAGCCTGTATCCTGAGAATGCAAAATAATTTAACTATTATAGAAACCCTGAAACTTGAACTAAAAGCTCAAAAACCTCACCCTGTGTCCTGAGAACCGTAAAAGAGGAGCCAGTTTTCAAAGAAACTTGAACCCTTATATCCTGTACACCAACACGAGCTCTGCTGAATCTTCTGAACTTTGAAATATTTCTTGTTTATTGAAGACTTTTTGCAGTTTTTCTTTTGCACCCCATATCTTGTTCGTTTTTTTTGTCATAACTCCTAGCAATGTCAGCTGTCACCCGAGAACCCCCTTGTGGTTTGGCTTCGTAGCTTGATGGACTTGTAACAGCTAATAAGATTTCTGTGGGCACAGTAAATCTAATATATATTTAGACCTTCTGACTGTTGGGTTGTAAAATTAGGGATTTCTAACTCTTCGTTACATGACATGAAGTCATGAAGGAAAGTGTTGCTATGTGTATGCCCAGCTATGCAACTACCATAGATTTTACAAGAATATCGGTTTAGATTCTTTGAATTTCTGCATCCTGCATGTAGAGGGACAGTAAGGACCGATACTATGGAGACTAGTGCTTTATCTTGGATTTTTAATACAGCCATATGTATGATATTAAAATGGTTTATCCTATATCATGCATGCAGAGCCGGCGTTAGGAACAGGCAATATGGGCATTTGCCCAGGGCCCCCTACTCTCACCCTGTGTATATGAGTACAGGACAGTAATGCTACTTTTATACTGTACAGATGGACACAGCACAGTACTATTACCCCTATCCTATGTATATGGGCTCAAGAAAGTACTACTGATTTTATCCTATACAGGAGGTCCCCAACTTTACGGCACTTATAGACTTATAGACAACCCCTAGTTACAGACAGACCCCTCTACCCACTGTGCCCTCTGATGACGCTCTGTGGATGCTTTACTTTAGTCCCAGGCTGCAATGATCAGTTGTAATGAAGTTTTGTGGATAATCATTAGTCCCATTTAGGAGCGTAACTTGAGGGGGTGCAGAGGTTGTGGTCGCACCAGGGCCCAAGAGTTTTAGGGGGCCCTTATGGTGTCAATTTCCCATATGAGAAGACTATTACTATAAACCATACATTATAGTCGGGGGCCTTGCACAGACTTTGCACTGGGGCCCATCAGTTTCTAGTTACGCCACTGGTCCCATTAAAGCAAAGAATTTTGAAAATCCAATTGTCACTAGGACAAAAAAAATTGTTTCTGGAGATACAATTGTAAAATATACAGTTCCGACTTACATACAAATTCAACTTAAGAACAAACCCAAATAACCTATCCTGTTTGTAACCCGGAGACTGGCTGTATAGATAATAACATGGAGAATGGAGCCCACATTTGCCCTAAAGTTACCAATAATTGTTAAAACTTCTTTGAATTAACCAATCCATCATAGAGTTTACATTGTGGAACAAATGGAAAGTTACCACTGTTGGAACATAAGGATGGAAAAAAAACCTCACAAACAAATAACCACCTGAAGACAGAAATAAATGGTTAATTGTAGATTGCATCTTTCATAAGTTTCAGTTTCTCGTAGTTTAATATTACTAAATCAAAAACAGTATTAAAATAATCCATCTCCGAGCTGTGTGTAAGCAGTGGAAAATCAGTAAATGCAAATGCATTGTATACTGATCAGCACTCTGCACCTTCAGTAACACTTTATATATTAGCTCATTTTACTGCTATTCTGGATTAAACATTGAAGCAGACATAGTGCGGCTCAGACTTTGTGCATGTGCCCATCCCAAAATCTGCCACTAGAGTAATAGCCAGGGTAGCCTTATAAAGGCAACAGGTACAATTTTAGCAACTATGATATAGCTGAGACAGTACTATGTTGCAGATTATAAAAGGTGTAGAGAAGAATATATTTTATATTTAGGTTGATTTGTAGCAGAATTTTTGCGCTGTGTAAAACAGTAAACTGTGTAAATATTGACTGTGAATGATCCATTACACTGCCCACACCCAGTGATTGTAAGTGAGAGTCCTGATTACTCCACTCACACCCAGTGTTTGACAGTGAGAGTCTTGATAACCCTGCCCACACAGAATGATTGACAGTGAGAGTCCTGATTTCTTAGCCCACACACAATGATTGACAGGGAGAGTCCTGATTACTCCACCCATATACAGTGATTGACAGTGAGAGTCTTGATAACCCTGCCCACACACAATGATTGACAGTGAGAGTCCTGATTTCTTAGCCCACACACAATGATTGACGGGGAGAGTCCTACTTAACCTACCCACACCCAGTGATTGACAGTGAGAGTCCTGATTACTCCTACTACACACAGTAATTGACAGTGAGAGTGCTGTTTACTCAGCCCACACCCAGTTATTGACAGTGAGAGTCTTGATAACCTTGCCCACACACAGTGATTGACAGGGAGAGTCCTGATTACTCAACCCATACACAGTGATTGACAGTGAGAGTCCAGATTACCCATCCCACAAGCAGTGATTGACAGTGAGAGTCCTGATAACCCCTCCCACACATAGTGATTGACAGTGAGAGTCCTACTTAACCTACCCACACCCAGTGATTGAAAGCGAGAGTCCCGATTACTCCTACTACACACAGTGATTGACAGTGATAGTTTGAATTACCCCTCCCAGTCACAGTGATTTATATTGAGAGTCATAATTCACCCCTCCCAAACACAGGGATTGGCAGGGGAGCTCTAATTTCTTCACACATAAACAGTGATTGATAGAAAGAGTCCTGATTACCCCGCCCACACACAGTGATTGATAGTAAGAGTTCTGATTACCCACCCACACACAGTGATTGATAGTAAGAGTCCTGATTACCCCGCCCACACACAGTGATTGATAGTAAGAGTCCTGATTACCCCGCCCACACACAGTGATTGATAGTAAGAGTCCTGATTACCCACCCACACACAGTGATTGATAGTAAGGGTCCTGATTACCCCGCCCACACACAGTGATTGATAGAAAGAGTCCTGATTACCCCGCCCACACACAGTGATTGATAGTAAGAGTCCTGATTACCCACCCACACACAGTGATTGATAGTAAGAGTCCTGATTACCCCGCCCACACACAGTGATTGATAGAAAGAGTCCTGATTACCCCGCCCACACACAGTGATTGATAGTGAGAGTCCTCCTTAACCTACCCACACCCAGTGATTGACAGTGAGAGTCCTGATTACTCCTACTAGAAACAGTGATTGACATTGAGAGTCCTGATTACTATACCCACATATAGTTATTGACAGTGAGAGTTTGAATTACCCTTCCCAGTCACAGTGATTGATATTGAGTGTCATAATTCACCCCTCCCAAACACAGAGATTGGCAGGGGAGTTCTAATTTCTCCACCCATACACACTGATTGATAGAAAGAGTCCTGATTACCCCGCCCACACACAGTGATTGATAGTAAGAGTCCTGAATATCCTGCCCACACACAGTGATTGATAGTAAGAGTCCTGATTACCCCGCCCACACACAGTGATTGATAGTAAGAGTCCTGATTACCCCGCCCACACACAGTGA
Source organism: Engystomops pustulosus (assembly GCF_040894005.1). NCBI lineage: Eukaryota > Metazoa > Chordata > Amphibia > Anura > Leptodactylidae > Engystomops > Engystomops pustulosus. The sequence goes on from NC_092420.1 coordinate 74,544,243, forward strand.
TTGATAGTAAGAGTCCTGAATATCCTGCCCACACAAAGTGTTTGACAACGGTGCATCCTGCATGATCTTCCTCTAACTTTATAACAAAGACGTTTCATTACTTCTCATTGTAATCCTATGTGTGATAATATTTACATAGATTACAAGAAGTGATCTCTACAGAACAGGAAGTCTCAGTTTATTATGAAAACTGCTTTATTTTTCAAAGAGATATCGTAAAGAAATCCGTAACTGTAGCAGTTTGTTTGATGGAAGCTGAATAAAATCCTTTTAATCGACTCTAGCCATTAAATGTATTTTACTTTTCAAGTTGTTTAAAAAAAAAATTTCATCCAGGTATCAGTGTATCGGCATTAATAAATGTAATTATGTCCCAGTAGGACTTAAAGTATTCTGTAAATTATAAAATAAGGAAACATTTCAGGCAGGAGACAACAACAGAATTAAAGAATAATGAGCTCAGTAATGATTGATGGGGAGTAAGAGCCAATTTTTAATGTGTCACATGTTCACATAAACAGCGATGTCTAATGTTTAAGTTCTTCAAAGCTGTGATCCCGCAGAGCAGAGAGTCCCAGAGGTAGAGTCTGGATGGCTGGATGCCACTAACAGCCTCTCAGTCCACTGTATGTTACAAAAACGCAATGGGGGTCATTTACTAAGGGCCCGATGCTCGTTTTCCCGCCGTGTTACCCGAATATTTCCAGATTTTGGCGTACGCGATTGGATTGTGGCGCATCGGCGCCGGCATGCACGTGACGGAAATTGGGGGGCGTGGCCGTAAAAAAAAACCCAACGGATTCGGAAAAAACGCCGCATTTTAAAAAAAAAGGGTCGCTCGGCACACGCTTACCTTCACCCACGATAGGACGGTGAACTTCAGTGCATTCCGATGGTCTTCAGCGCAGCAGCGGCACCTGGTGGACGTCGGAGGAACTGCCTTAGTGAATCATGAATCCCGGCCGGACCCAAATCCACTGCAGAGAATGTGCCGCTGGATCGCGAATGGACCGGGTAAGTAAATCTGCCCCAATATTGTATAGGGCTTCCAAATCTTGAAGCTAGAATATACCAGCATGTCGCAGGATTGCATTGGATTTGTATTGTGAGAAATTCTATAGGAAAAATTCAAAATCTATAGGAAAGTAAGGGTAGACACCGCACCAGTGCAAAATTGTATTACAAGACCAGTACCGGCCATCTGGTAGATTTAGGCTACATTCACACGATGTACCGTAGTACGGCGGGCATACATCCGCGCCAGGGAGAGGAGGAGGAGGGGATGAGCACCGCTCACTACCGCCTCCCTCTCCATAGTAATATATGACGCACGGGGCCATATTCTGAAGAAAGATAGGACATGTACTATCTTTCTCCCGGCTACGGAATGGTACGGTGCCGCACCCTTAGGGCATCGTGTGCCGATTGCTGTGTATGGGGGACATATATACGCCGTATATACGTCGGCCGTATATAAGTCCCTCATGCGTTGGTGTGTATGCAGCCTTAAAGTGGTTTTTCATGACAACGCAATCCATGATCTCACTAGTGAATATGAATATCATAGAGCATGGATCTCCAGTAGGGCACTATATAGCATGAGAGCCAAAAAAAGGGGGCTATTAAACTTTGTGGGTAACCAAGGGTGGGTCCGGGATAAGAGCAAGGATTGTGAACTTTTGGTACCACCTCTGACCTTAACAGTTTCCTGAAAGCACATTTTTTGTGTGCAGCAATATTTGGCCATACAAAGCTACACACAGTTTTACGTTGTAGCGCTGGAGATTGGTGTAGCCATAACTTTGTGTTGTTAGAAGCAGCTGCGCAATTTATGCATTTACGCTCTAGGATTGTAGCTGGACTTGGATCTTGGACACAGCTTTATTCTATTCATAACATATTTGTAAAAGCATTCACATGATGTAAGAAATTCTAAGAAAAACAGATACAAGAAAAAGAAAATGATTATCATTTATCCACCATCTTCCCAGTGACCGGCTTCGCACATGCTGACTGCAGGGAGGCAGCAGGTACATGGGATAACTTCTGTTGAGCTTTGGACATGAATGGATATGCCATAGCTGTGACATCAGAAATAAAGAACAGCCAGAACAAACCAAATATAAAAAAACACAATGCCTGAGAGCTGAGTGGGTTGGAGAGCTTCTCACGAGTCTCCCCACGTGTCACTAAATATTAGGTTCCCTCCCTTGATGACATACAGAAGGGAAAGGCTCAGTACCCTGACCGGCATTATTTGGAATTCTGAAATCCCCTGCAGTCCTAAGCCTAGTCAATTTGGGGCATATAATGCACTGGTGTGTGAGATCTCTTCAGTGAACACAACACAGCTCCTCCCTCTGCTCTGAGTAAGAGCTGTAGCAAGCTTCTGGTTAGATATTACAGTAGAGGGGAGGGGTTGGGAAACAATGTAAGTCAGAGATCAAAGAATACAGTAGTTTTATGAGTCTCCCCAATGCTTCAAGGCCAGCTTGAATCCTGGATAATAAATGTATTTTTCACAGTCCCGCTGTTACTAACAACACTCCTAGTAGTATGATTACATAGATCTCCATAGATACCAAACACTTCCTGCAGCTTGGTGGGACCTTTTGAAGTGTGTGTTAAATGTAGGCAAGTAACATTTCGGTTCCTTATATCGATCCCTTCTGCTTTTATCATACAATCAGCCCCAAATAATAATGTAACTGTTTACTGGATGATGAGACGCCATTGATGACATGATTCCTAATTTGCTGCATTCATCATCAGTGTATCCAGTAACTGGCTGCTAATATGGCGCTTCTATGTCCCCAGATAAGTGGGAATGATAAATTCAATGGGCTTGTGGTGGCTGTAGGAGATTCATTCCTCCACATTTACAATAATCCTAAAGCTTTGCCCCTGTAACAAGCTCCATTTATCTTTGTATTTATCCGGCTCCTGGTAATGCAGGCACCGGGATGCTGAGCCTCTGCTTTACTCCGAGATTTTCTGAGCCATCAATTGGCTTTGGAAGCGATGGGCAAATAGCATTTTTCCACTTAATTTAGTTACAATAAATGTTGATGCCAGTGGTGAATGTCTGTGGGCCGGTCATGTCTGTGGGAGTTGTAATTGTAATGTACATGTCCATTTTAATAATGAATTCCTGGCTTCAAATGTTGGAGTGCACGGAGAGCCGCTAGATTTTCTGTTTCAGAGTTTAACCGCTGCCTGTGATTTAATCCCGGTGACATTCTGACATCCATTTGCCCTATTCTCAGAAAGAAAAGGACAATTTAGGATACAACAGACCTCAGGAACCTGGTGCAGAACTTCAGATCTTAGGAAGCAATAACCCCAGCACCCCTACATGAATCCTGCAGGGGATGTAGGCTCATATATTACTTCTTATTTATTATTGGACTATTTGTTGCCTCATCAGTAGAGTGCCCCCTTATAATTAATATCAGCAGAGTGCCCCCTCATAATTAGTATCAGCAGTGACCCTGCTCATAATTAGAATCAGCAGACTCCCCTTTTTAATTATTATTGGATGAGAGCCCCTTAATAATTAATAACCGAAAAGTCCCCACTCATAATTAATATCAGCAGAGACCCTCCTAAGAGCCCCCTTATAACTAGTATCAGCAGCGTGCCCCCTAATCTACTCAGAGTTTATTTCTGTATAAAGAATGAAACCCATTTCATTCCACACACATCTTTTAATATCTGTAGCTAACAATAAACCACAACCTCCCTTTTTGTATAGCTGACCTTCCTTATTTGTTGCCACTATACCTGTGGATCATGTACAGGACCACTAATTGTTGTGTTTTATGACGTGATTACTCTCCGACCACGTGTGTACAGCACATACTTATTGTATCTACAACTGATGTAAGTTTTATTTTGGGCACACCATTCTAGATACAATACCCACTATCAGCCAAGTAAATTGTTACCGTGGAGCAGTCATTTCTTATGTGGCTACAGGAGATGAGGTTTGATCAGATGTCACTTCGTACAGGTGTATAGATTGGCTGGATGCAGGCCACATCTGAATGTAGATCCGGTCATTATCCATCATCTTATTTCATTTCAGGAGAGAAAATAAGATGTGAAATATGTTATTGTATTTCTCTAGTTGTGTATGTGTCTCTAGTGCGGTACGCGCCATATAGTCAATAGACCAATAACACATCTGTTCACAACTCATTCTCCAGTTATACATCCATGTGTTAGACGCCTGCCCAAAGGTACGGCCTCATGGTGGTAAGCTGTCATAAAAAGCTGCTTAACGCTCTTTATAGCTGCCGTTATACATCTCACATTGGTAAACATGTCAGATTAACATGGATACAAGTAAAACTATAACACTGTCATAGCTAGTTTTTTGTATATGTTCAGCATATATGCCAGCAGAGCTCCTGACGTATAAGCTCAATGTCTCCCTAGACCTATACTGACAGTATACAATGCATCCAACAACAAACACTGGGTGCAAAAAACGCAAAAAGCTGCTCTTTTCCATCCAGCTTCATGCTGCATAGCAAAGTGTACGCTAAGCATCGGCCAAAATAGCCTATGGGGGCTGGATGCAACTGTATTGCATCCATTCCCAGGCTTCCACTGAGTGTACACTGTAGGAGGTCACCAGTGATGTACCTGGAAGACTCTGACACTTTTCTTTCAACTTTCCAGGGGGAGGAGGCAGAGGAGGAATAAGGATACAGTGGGATATGTCCCAGCCTTCCATTGTAAGGAATCATAGGCAAACTGACCCACGTATCCTTATAACGGGATAAAAATAGATACGAGCCTAACTTTAAGCAATATAAAAAGATAGGCAGGCTATCTTGATCCTCCAGAGTTTTTCCCACTGTGTACACCTCTACCCCATACACAGGATAAGGGGTAAGTGTCTGAACACAGGGGACCCACCGTGCCCGGAATGATCTGTATGAACGGAGCCCTGGGACTTGACCTATTCTTCATTCACTTCTTTGGGACTGCAGAGGACTGAGTTCTATGGCTTCTTCATTGTGTATGTTTAGCTTCTCTTCCTTTTTGGTGTGATTGTTTAGTGTGTGGGGAGTTTTCTGTAGTCATCTGCTGGTAGCTTTTACATTTTCAGTATTGGTTTGGGGGGTCACTCGATGGTCTGATTTATGCATTTTTAATGATGTGTTACACCTTGTCTGATTTTAAATGATTAACTAATTAGAAGTTTTATTATACAACGCCGATCCACGTATTGGTGTATGATGAAGCCTCCCCTACGCCGCCACGGCTTGTATCTGCTGCCCATGCTGGTGGCCAAAACTACGCCAGGTCTGACCTAACTTAGTTTTGCTTAAAATATAGCGAACACCCAGGCCTGCTAAACCACGGCAACATGCCGTGGAGATGGCGTAGTCGCTGGAGTTATTTAGCATAGAAGCACTGATAAAGCTTCCCCTTAGGCTGCTTTCACACTAATGTATGCTACCACGGGGCCAGGACCCAGACGTAGTATATGTTTGGCTGGAGAGGTGGAGGGGTGAGAGCCTCTCAACCCTTCCATCTTCATAGGGAGAAGTGCTGCAGTGCCGACAAAAGATAGGCATGGAATGACACGGTACAGGGCGCAACGTACCGTGCCACGAACAATGCACTTCTATGGCAGCCGTATGCTAGCTTCAGTTTACAGCTAGCTTATGTCCACCATATACGTATGCGTATATGTGTGAAAGAGGCCCTAGAGTGTTATTAAACCTTTAAAACTGTTTTTTATTTCAGAAATGAATAGTGAAGGGGATAATAGTAAACTTTGCCAAATACTACATTAACAAGAACCTGTCCTTGTGGGCCTGTGGTTTAGTTTTTCCAAACTGTCTTGACTGTGCAGTGATTCAAGGAAGCCTTTGTAGTATACCCAGGCTTCATTGCGCATGTGCTGTACCTATAGCACATGGGAAGTGAAGTCGAGGAGTACTACACATGCTTCATTGTATTACACAGAGTGCCCTGACTTGTTGCAGGACCAGAGGGAAAAACTACAGGTCAATTTGGTACACTAAACCACTAGTCTATAAGGACCTGCAGGTGGTTTAGTGTCCCAAATCACCCTGACAGATTCCCTTTAAGTAAAGCAGCTAATTTGTGTCTTTTTTCCACTTCTTTCTCCTGTAGTGAGCAGCGTATCTGCAAGACTTATGAGGTCCATCTAATTCAGACAGATAAGGAGGCTACTGATTAACTCTTTACATACCTAGATAATATTTCACTTGATAATCTGAGGAGATAAGACTATCCAGAGACTGGCTGTAAAGAGTCAAGTCATTAAATACTTTATCAGGTGCATTTATCTTTCAGTTGTCAGTGGATACAGAACAGAAAGCTGATTTACACAAACTGTTAAGTAAAGAAGAAATACAGAGGGAAAAGAAGGATATTGATTTATAAAATTTTGATAACAGTTAAGTTTAAGAAAAGTTACGCTTTAAAAAAAATTGTCTAATTGTGGAATATCTGTTTGAATTCAGGGGAGATGCACCTATTTCCTCATTGCAAACTGGATAATACATATTCCTTCATGTGAGCCCATTTAGGGATCTTCCTATTTTAGCCATTGGTGGCAGAGATGAGAAAAGTTCTGTCCCTGGAGATGGGATTAGAGTTGTGGACACAGCTTGTTTCTTTATGCTGTTTCTGTAAGTCCTATAGAGGGGAATATATTTTATGGAAGCAACATTAAAGAGCAAAACAGTGTAACTGGCTCTGCTATACATCTCCATAACTTTATTGCACAGTGCATGTGGACTAGCCCTTTAAGCCTACACATAGTAATGACAGCAGACAATGTTAACTACAAAACAATAGATTGTGAGAACCTCCACAAAAAGAACTAACCTTCACAGTTCTATAGAAAATTGTGTTCCGCTATATATAGTTCTCTGTGTTCTCTAGAAATTCTCTGAAGTGCTTCAGCGTCGGATGTATTGTTTTTCCTGCCTCATTATGAGATCTGAAACATCCAATTTTTATTATATCACCTAGGTGATCTGCTCTTACATATAATAGGATCAAAAGAGGATGGTATCAGATCACTTTGATTCAACTCTAATTGCATAAAAATTAAAATAACGTATCTGATACCCCAGATGGGTGAGGCTCCTATATCCTGCCATCCGCCATCTTGAAAGCCGCTAAATTGGAGTGAATTTCCAATGGGAAAGTAGTCCAATATCCCATATCAAAAAAGAAAAGTCATTGCAAAATCAGATTTCTTGTGGTTCAAAGGTTATTAGTACGGAAATTCTCCATAGACTCTCATGCGGGTTCATAACGATTGGATCCAGCACCTTCTGCTCTGTATTCAGCACCATGGACAACACGTTATTGGTTCAGTTTGCTCAGCTCCTTCTTCTCAGTATGGCTTGGTTCATATCACATTTTATGTATATGCTTAGTGTATACGTCGGGAAAGCTCGCAATGTTTAACCTAAGTGTATACATTAAAATATGGGGGTGATTTACTTACCTGGTCCTGTCGCGATCCAGCAGCGTGTTCTCCAACGAGGATTTGGGTCTTCTGGCGATTCACTAAGGTCGTGCGCCCGATGTCCACCAGGTGTCGCTGCTGCGTTGAAGTCCGCCGAGGTGCACTGGAGTTCACCAACCTATTCCGGTGCATGTGAGTGATTGATTTTGCGACACAATTCATTTTTAAAATTCCGCTGTTTTTCCGAATCCATCGGGTTTTCCGATGGCCACGCCCCCCGATTTCTGTCACGTGAAAGCCGGTGCCGATGCGCCACATTCTGATCGCGTGCACCAAAATCCCAGGGCAATTTGGTGCAAATCGGAAAAATTCGGGAACCCGAATGCGGAAAAAAAAGCAATTCGGACCCTTAGTAAATGTGCCCCATAGTGGCAGGAGAGGAAGGCATAGTTGGATCCGCCAAAAAAGGCGTAGCAAGCCACGTTTTTTCCATCCTGCTGCCTCCTGCTGAGCGACGTATACATTCAGCGGAGGCAATAAGCGGCTGTGGGGTTAGGATGCAGCATATTGCTTCGACCTGGTGATGTCGCTGTCCATATTAGGGCAGTGACATCACTAGGGAAACACCCCGTACATTGGCATCAGCCAGCGATAAGTACACTCCTGCCCCCCAGATTAAGGGGAACGGGGGTCCCCTGGCGACGTATCCCACTGTATGAGCCTTCATGGGGATACCTTTGTGTCATATGTTGTAAGGACACTTCGGTCCCTACAACGTATTGCAAATAACGTGATGTGAACCCAACCGAACCGTCTGCTTTGATTTCTACCGGATCTCATCTATCAGTACTGCAGACCCATTACGCCTTACACAGTACCCACTACTATGTTTTGCCGCTTGCCAGGACTTTCCATGAACGTATGTGTTTCCCAGCGGTAAATGCTCCCTGGAAACAGAACACTTCGAAGAATGATTCTGTTTGGACTAAAATTACCTCCATCCTACACAGACCTGATGTTATCTTACTGTTTCTACAAAACATGTTGGCATCCAATCTGCTCAATTGGTTTTTACAAAAAGGTTTGTGGAAACGCTGCTCACTGGGATTGTAATTTACTCCAGCGTCTATGAGAAGTAGTAAAATCACAGTAAATATAAGTCTATGATGTTAAAGCTCCAGTGTAGAATCTGAAACCAGACCATCACCCAAATTTCCCCAGCAGTGGCCACTAGCCAGGCTTCCATAGCCGCTGAGGTGCTGTATCGCTCTGACCACCTGGCTACTGTGGCTTCTATAAAGACAGGTTGTTTTTGATAAGCCAACCTAAATTCTCCTTCCCAGAACAGGAATTTACGATTCTTTGTTCTTGGAAAAAGGGGTGTCAACCCACCAACTATCAAAATCAACTTAGCAAATTCAAGTTTATATAATGGAGCAGCTGGGCAGATTGTACATAGGGGCTCACTTACTAAGGGTCGCGGATCGCACTTTTGTTGGACTGTTGGTCTTTTTCGAGGATTGCATGGCTTGGACAGGTATTTAACAGGTGTCTGCGCTGGGATTGTGTCACATGCAATTGTTTTTATGGCGCGACTGCGCTGGCTTCCATGCGACATGAATCGGGGGGCAGGCCACTGGACGATCCGACTGATTCGTACTGAGCACGGGATTTAACTTTCAAATTGTGTTGCAAGCCCAAACACTTACATGCACCAGGAAGAAGAAGGTGAACTCCGGGTGCAGGATCTTAGTGAATCGCGGCACAGTGCATTATCGTCGGACAATGCACTTTCGGTGAACTTCAGCCGACGGGTAAGTAAATGTGCCCCATAGTGTCCTATATGAAGGCAGAATGTTATAGAGCAGGAGCAGCTGAGCAGATTGTGCATAGTGCTTGTGTTCTTTATATGCACATCATAAACAAGTAATAAATAATAATAAATAAAGGGAAGATGTGCTTCTTCTTGGCAGTTGTACAGTCTACAACTATACCAGTATCCCTGTTGTAGTGGTCTGTTCCTGGTTTACATGGAAGATCAAAGAGCAAATTCAGATGATTGTCCTGCACATAAACTAGCAGCATCATGGAGATCTGTTGTCTATGAAAAAAATTATTACGTTTGGTTTTATATGAAGGGATTTTATGCACTGGGCAATCTTTACTTCCATTGCACTCCAAATAATGAACTCATAATTTCCTTATAGGTTTTATGCCAATTTCTTTTCTAAACCGGACAACCCCTATAACTACTCTAAACCCTGCTGGACAGACGAGCACCATTCTAACAGTCTATGGTTTCTGTATACCGCCTACATCTATCAGGCTGACAGTGGGTTCACATTGTTTTTTTTTTTTTTTAACAAGTGATTTTTCGATGAACCCATTCTGGCTTATGGATACATACTGATTGGTTTTCTCTTCCCAGCTTCAGTGATTTTTCACTGATGCCTTACTGAACCATTCATTTCAATGGGCTTTATCACACTTAAAGGGCACCTACCACCACGAATCTACCTATAAAGGTAGATCGGGTGGTAGGTGGATGTATGGGACGTGAGGATAGCCCTTTTTAGAGCTAATCCTCACGTCCCCGCTAGCGTAGCATAAACTTTATTGTCCTAATATGTTAATTTAATTAAGCGGCTACCGGGGCGTGGAGTAGCCGGACACGAGGCTACACGGCGCGGCTACTCCACGCCCCAGTAGCTGCTTTCCCCCGCCTACCCTGTGATCTTCGGCGCGCAGCTCCTGGCAGCTGCGCGCCCTCGTCCGAGAAGCCGGAGTTCTGCGCATGCGCAGTAACTCCGGCCAAGATGCGCGATCTCGGGAACGAGGCCGGAGTTACTGCGCATGCGCAGAACTCCGGCTTCTCGGACGAGGGCGCGCAGCTGCCAGGAGCTGCGCACCGAAGATCACAGGGTAGGCGGGGGAAAGCAGCTACTGGGGCGTGGAGTAGCCGCGCCGTGTAGCCTCGTGTCCGGCTACTCCACGCCCCGGTAGCCGCTTAATTAAATTAACATATTAGGGCAATAAAGTTTATGCTACGCTAGCGGGGACGTGAGGATTAGCTCTAAAAAGGGCTATCCTCACGTCCCATACATCCACCTACCACCCGATCTACCTTTATAGGTAGATTCGTGGTGGTAGGTTCCCTTTAAGTTGTTTTACACTGATCAGTGATCAGCCTAGAACAGTGGTTCTCAACCTTTATAATGCTGTGACCCCGCAATACAGTTCCTTATGTTGCGGTGACCCCAAACCATGTACAAGACAATAACGACTATAATACTGCCCCATATGTACAAGACTATAACGACTATAATACTGCCCCCTATGTACAAGAATATAACTACTATAATACTGCCCCATATGTACAAGACTATAACGACTATAATACTGCCCCCTATGTACAAGAATATAACTACTATAATACTACCCCCTATGTACAGGAATATAACTACTATAATACTGCCCCCTATGTACAGGGATATAACTACTATAATACTGCCCCCTACATACAAGAATATAACTACTAGAATACTGCCCCCTATGTACAAGAATATAACTACTATAATACTGCCCCCTATGTACAAGAATATAACTACTATAATACTGCCCCCTATGTACAAGAATATAACTACTATAATACTGCCCCCTATGTACAGGAATATAACTACTATTATACTGCCCCATATGTACAAGAATATAACTACTATAATACTGCCCCCTATGTACAGGGATATAACTACTATAATACTGCCCCCTATATACAAGAATATAACTACTATAATACTGCCCCCTATGTACAAGAATATAACTACTATAATACTGCCTCCTATGTACAAGAATATAACTACTATAATACTGCCCCCTATGTACAGGAATATAACTACTATTATACTGCCCCATATGTACAAGAATATAACTACTATAATACTGTCCCCCCTCCCCCAGTTTTGGTTCCTCCATTTGCTGCCCCAGTTCTAGTGCCCCCCCTCCTGCCCCCAATTCTAGCCCCCCTCCTGTCTCCAGTTTTGCCCCTTCTCCTGCCCCCAGTTCTAGTGCTTCCCCTCCTGCCCCCAATTTTGGTGTCCCCCCCCCTGCTGCCTCCAGTTTTGCCCCTTCTCCTGCCCCCAGATCTAGTGCTTCCCCTCCTGCCCCCAGTTTTGGTGTGTCCCCCCTCCTGTCTCCAGTTTTGCCCCTTCTCCTGCCCCCGGTTCTGGTGATTCCCCTCCTGCTGCTTCAGGTTCTACTCACTGTGAGCAGAGCAGTCTGTTCCGCGGGAGTCTGTATAGAGGAGGAGCCAGAGGGTCATGTGATGATGACATCACCACAGGTCCTCAAGCTTCCCCTGTATACAGCAGGAAGATCCTCAAGCAGTGAGTTATCACTGAAACCGGGATCATGTGTCCATGAGAGAAATCCAGGATGAGAAATCACTGATGTGAAAAAAACACCAATGTGAAACACCCCAAAAGTAGAGACAGAAAGGGACATTCAATTCATTTGCATAAATGCGATTAACATTCAGCACCGGAGCAGTAAATGCTTTGACTAACAGATATTCCATTAATTAATCAAGGGAAAAACGCTGAGAATTAAAAAAAACTTTATATTCATCCGAGATTCCCAGTTTACAGACTATTTATTTAATAAGCTTTAGTCAATGTAACATTCCACTTTAGATCCTCGTCTATTACACCACATTAATAACTTGATTATATAATCCGAATCGCCTCTGGGCTTGATGTCTGGATCCATTTAGCACCCACATCTATACGCCATACATTGTACATCTACATCCAGGTTCTCTGCTGTAACTTATTTGTTAGTCTCTGTGTGCTGATTGGACGTTGGGATTGCGACACAAATGGAGGACACAAATATTATGATAACTGTGTACAATCTGCGTAATTTTATTATGTGCAAAATACTCTTAAATAACTACATAATGATGAATCTTACTCAAAGTACTTGTATAGACCAATTCTGAAGCAAAGCATGGATTCAACAACCTAACAATGCGTAACGGAATAGTAAGTCACAGCGTTGTTGAGTGTGTTTGGAGAGGGATCAGAGCTGAGCATATATGGCGGGTGTCTGATGCATTATGCAGAAGACACCTGCCGCTAACACCCTTGGATCCAATCATCTTGGTTGCTTGGTTTTTGGTCTTCTACTCCTCTCACAATTATTTCCTATTGAGTTCCCTATAACAAATAATTTAAAGGGGTTATCCAGGATTTGACCCACATTGATGCTCCATTTTATATCTTGGCTTAAAGGGTTTTCCCACCATACACAGGATAAAACCTAACTTGCTAATCTCGTGGGGGTCTCAGATCATGAGAACAAGGGGTCCGGTGGAGTTCCAAGTACCTCCGCCAGACCCCTAGTCGCTTCATCTCCAAAGAGATGAATGGAGCAAAGCGGACATGCACGGCCATCTGCTCCATTCATCTTGGGAAGCAACGAGGGGTCCAGCGAAGGTATCTGGGACCCCATCGCACTCCTCGTTCTCGTTACCTGTGGTGGTCTTAACACCAAGACCTCCACCGATCAGCAAGTTAGTCCCTATACTGTGGATAGGGCCTAACTTGTTTGGTGGGAAAACCCCTTTAATTAAAGGGATTGGGGTCGAGCTGCAATACCACACCCAACCTGAGGACAGGTGTAGCACTGTTTTCTGAGGAAAGGGCCATGTTGTTCTAATCAGGGATAAACCTGACTATTAAAAATGACCAAAATAGCCCTCTATCGTATACAGCAAATACAGTGGGGCACATTTACTTACCTGGTCCATTCGCGATCCAGCGGCGGGTTCTGCGACGCTGATTCGGGTCCGGCCGGGATTCACTAAGGTAGTGCCCCCGATGTCCACAAGGTGTCGCTGCTGCGCTGAAGTCTGTCGGAGTTCACTGGAGTTCACCAAGCTATGCTGGGTGCAGGTAAGTGCGCGTCGAGCGACACATTTTTCCGAATCCGTCAGGTTTTCCGACAGCCACGCCCCCCCCCCCTTTTCTGTCGCAGACATGCCGGCGCCGATGCGCCACAATGCGATCGCGTGCGCCAAAAACCCGGGGCAATCAGTAATTTACGGGCAACCCCACGAAAAAACGCGATTCGGGCCCTTAGTAAATGACCCCCAGTATGTGCAACGTTCTAATATAAGAAACTACTTTGCATGATGCTAGTATTTGTGTTCTCCTCCAGATGCTTTAGGTTGGCTGGGATTATGAAAAGGGGGTCTTGAATCTAATATAAACAAGAATAATGTATACATCTACGTGGTATGAAATGCATAAAATTGTAAAACAACATTTCCTATCTATTTATTGGGTCCGGATTTTTCTTTCCGCTCTGACATAGAATTGCTTCAGGAATTTAAGAACAAAAAAAAGAAATCTATTTTAGAAAGTTGCTTTAATGGAACAGTAAAGCTCAAGGCTGTCTGACAGAATGTAAAGGAATGAAGTATCGTAAATCAGGCTGCGCTGTAAGACGGGTGTGCTCGTGAGTCACTCGGTGTGTGCCGGCTTTTCAACTTTATTTGTATTATGAAATCTCCTACTTTGTGAAAGCTCAGCAATAGGGCGGCACGGTGGCTAAGTGGGTGGCACTTCTGCCATGCAGCGCTGGGGTCCTGGATTCGAATCCCACCCAGGTCAACATCTGCAAAGAGTTTGTATGTTCTCTCTGTGTTTGCGTGGGTTTCCTCTAGGTCCTCCAGTTTCCTCCCACACTCCAAAACATACTGGTAGGTTGTTTAGGTTGTGATTATACAGAAAATATGGTTTAATATTCATCTAAGAGCAAGATTACTGTCCAAAAGAAGTGTGTCTGGAAATCTCTCAGTGTCTGGATTACAATCTATAATTATCTCATAATATGGGAAATAATCATGTTACACACAGTTATTACACCTCTTATAAATGCAGGTACTTCACTGCCTGTAGGTTTACCTTCCAGTCGGAAAATCTAACTCTGATAGAGATACAGTGGAGGTCTCATTCAACACTGGGTCTTGCCACAAGAAGGGTTTCCCTAATGCCTGGTAAAAAGGCTTTCAGAGGCTACTTTTGGGTAGGGTACCTCTAGATGAGAAATTGCCTGGTCACCAGATTTATCACCAATGGAGCAATTATGGGACCAGCTGGCAAACCAACTTTTGCAACCTACAAGAGTGTGGGATTTACAGACCTAGCTGCAACATCTAACAAATGTTCTGCAGCATAGCATACAACGTCTGGAGGCAAGTGTTCTGCAGCATAGCATACAACGTCTGGAGGCAAATGTTCTGCAGCATAGCATACAACGTCTGGAGGCAAATGTTCTGCAGCATAGCATACAACGTCTGGAGGCAAATGATCTGCAGCATAGCATACAACGTCTGGAGGCAAATGTTCTGCAGCATAGCATACAACGTCTGGAGGCAAATGTTCTGCAGCATAGCATACAACGTCTGGAGGCAAATGTTCTGCAGCATAGAATACAACGTCTGGAGGCAAGTGTTCTGCAGCATAGCATACAACGTCTGGAGGCAAATGATCTGCAGCATAGCATACAACATCTGGAGGCAAATGTTCTGCAGCATAGCATACAACGTCTGGAGGCAAATGATCTACAGCATAGCATACAACGTCTGGAGGCAAATGTTCTGCAGCATAGCATACAACGTCTGGAGGCAAATGTTCTGCAGCATAGCATACAACGTCTGGAGGCAAATGTTCTGCAGCATAGCATACAACGTCTGGAGGCAAATGTTCTGCAGCATAGAATACAACGTCTGGAGGCAAATGTTCTGCAGCATAGCATACAACGTCTGGAGGCAAATGATCTGCAGCATAGCATACAACGTCTGGAGGCAAATGTTCTGCAGCATAGCATACAACGTCAGGAGGCAAATGTTCTGCAGCATAGCATACAACGTCTGGAGGCAAATGTTTTGCAGCATAGCATACAACGTCTGGAGGCAAATGTTCTGCAGCATAGCATACAACGTCTGGAGGCAAATGTTCTGCAGCATAGCATACAACGTCTGGAGGCAAATGTTCTGCAGCATAGAATACAACGTCTGGAGGCAAGTGTTCTGCAGCATAGAATACAACGTCTGGAGGCAAGTGTTCTGCAGCATAGAATACAACGTCTGGAGGCAAGTGTTTTGCAGCATAGCATACAACGTCTGGAGGCAAATGTTCTGCAGCATAGCATACAACGTCTGGAGGCAAATGTTCTGCAGCATAGCATACAACGTCTGGAGGCAAATGTTCTGCAGCATAGAATACAACGTCTGGAGGCAAATGTTCTGCAGCATAGAATACAACGTCTGGAGGCAAGTGTTCTTCAGCATAGAATACAACGTCTGGAGGCAAGTGTTCTGCAGCATAGCATACAACGTCTGGAGGCAAATGTTCTGCAGCATAGCATACAACGTCTGGAGGCAAATGTTCTGCAGCATAGCATACAACGTCTGGAGGCAAATGTTCTGCAGCATAGCATACAACGTCTGGAGGCAAATGTTCTGCAGCATAGCATACAACGTCTGGAGGCAAATGTTCTGCAGCATAGCATACAACGTCTGGAGGCAAATGTTCTGCAGCATAGCATACAACGTCTGGAGGCAAATGTTCTGCAGCATAGCATACAACGTCTGGAGGCAAATGTTCTGCAGCATAGCATACAACGTCTGGAGGCAAATGTTCTGCAGCATAGCATACAACGTCTGGAGGCAAATGTTCTGCAGCATAGCATACAACGTCTGGAGGCAAATGTTCTGCAGCATAGCATACAACGTCTGGAGGCAAATGATCTGCAGCATAGCATACAACATCTGGAGGCAAGTGTTCTGCAGCATAGCATACAACGTCTGGAGGCAAATGATCTGCAGCATAGCATACAACATCTGGAGGCAAATGTTCTGCAGCATAGCATACAATGTCTGGAGGCAAATGTTCTGCAGCATAGCATACAACATCTGGAGGCAAATGTTCTGCAGCATAGCATACAACGTCTGGAGGCCTCCGTGCTCAGCCGTACCTCTTCTTGTATCCAGGCATCAGGCACCCCCTGGAATACTAAACCATTTAGATCTTTTGTGTGCAATTTTAATCCAATAAACTTTTGTCCTAATATTTGCTCCACCAGAGTCAGGGTTGGCTCTAGGTTTCAGTAGGCCACTGGGCGACAGAGCCTCAGTGGGCCCCTTTACAGTGAGCTCATATGACAGCATTAAAATTCAAAAACGAAAACTCCTACTGTCTGTTGTTCCCTAAAATATTCTCTACTTTGTCATATTAAACAGCCCCCTCATGGTTATTTTATAGAAAACTCCCCTCGCTTCGTATGTTTCCTTATGTATAGCCTTATGTGGGCCGCCCCAGCAGCCCTGGGCCCCGGGACTTACCCATGTATGCCCAGTGCTTCTCCTTGTCTATGGTGTCAGTTTAGGTGTACAACTATATCTATGAGGTTAGCAGTGGTTTCATACTCCTTCCATTTAGAAATGATGGATTTAATAGTTCTCTAAGCAATGTTTAGAGCTTGGGTTACTTTTAAGACACTAACTCT
Source organism: Engystomops pustulosus (assembly GCF_040894005.1). Lineage (NCBI taxonomy): Eukaryota > Metazoa > Chordata > Amphibia > Anura > Leptodactylidae > Engystomops > Engystomops pustulosus. The sequence continues at coordinate 74,561,281 of NC_092420.1, forward strand.
GCAATAATAGGTTATCAATTTCAGGTACGGTACTTATACAGTGGGTACAGAAAGTGTCCAGAACCGAACCCTTTAAACGTGTCTCTCTTTGTTTGGTGAGCTCAAAAAAGTTTTTTTTCTCATTAATGTACACTTTGCATCCCATCTTGCCAAAAAAAAAAAGAATGTAGGTTTTCATCCAGGATATCTCTGTACTTGGCCACATTCAACTTTCCTTCAATTACAACCGGTGGTCCTGTCCCTGCCCCCATAGCACGATGCTGCCAACACCATGTTTTATGTTGGGATTGTATTTGGCAGCGGATGAGTGTCGGGTTTTCTACACTCATACCACTTAGAATTAACACAAAAAAGTTAAATGTTCGTCTCATCAGACCAGAGAATCTTATTTCTCATAGTCTGAGAGTCTTTAATGTGTTTTGCACACTGTATGTAGCTTTCATGTGTCTTGCACTGAGGAGAGGCTTCCCTCGCCATACTCTGCCATAAAGCCCTGACTGGTGGAGGCTGCAGTGATAGTGACTTTGTGAAACATTCCCTCTGGAGCTCAGCCACAGTGATCTTGGGGTTCTTCTTTACTTCTATCACCAAGGCTCTTCTCCCATGCTTGCTTAGTTTGGCTGGACAGCAAGGTTGAGGAAGAGTTGTGGTTGCCCCAAACCTCTTCCTTTTAAGGATTATGGATGCCCCTGTGCTCTTAGGAAATTCTTTTGTAACCTTGGCCAAATCTGTACCTTGCCACAATTCTGTCTCTGAGGTCCTTGGGCAGTTCCTTAGACCTCGTGATTCTCATGTGCCCTGACATGCACTGTGAGTTCTTATATAGACAGGTGTGCACTTTCTTAAAGAGGACCTGTCACCTAAATTTTCGGCACTAGTAAGCAGCTCCTACTGCTTGATCAAACGCCGCAGTGTTATAGTGATAGCGTTACCGGAAACGTCCAGTAACGCTATCAAACACTGCAGCGGGGTACAGTGTAATCATCGGACAGCTTGCAAAGCTGTTCGATGTATCCATGAGGGGGCGGTTCGAGGCGTCCAGGACCGCCCTGCTAGCTCCATAGGCTGGCAGTGACTGCCGCGCGCTAGGCGGCAGTCACCGCCCCTAGCCACGCCCAACCCCGCCCCCTCATGAATTCGTCGGACAGCTTTGCGAGCTGTCCGACAATTACATCCTACCCCGCCGCAGTGTTTGATAGCGTTACCGGAGGTTTACGGTAACGCTATCACTCTAACACTGCGGCGTTTGATCGAGCACTAGGAGCTGCTTACTTTAGTAAGCAGCTCCTAGTGCCGATAAATTGGTGACAGGTCCTCTTTAATCAAGTCCAATCAGTTAAATTAAACACAGCTGGACTCCAATGAAGGAGTAGAACCATCTCAAGGAGGATCAGAAAAAAATAGTTAAATATGAGTGTCACAGCAAAGGGTCTGAATACTTATGACCATGAGTAATGTTTAATAAATTAGCAAATAAATCTACATTTCTTTTTTTTTCTGTCAAGATGGGGCCAGAGTGCACATTAATGAGCAAAGAAAAATAACTTTTTTGATCTTGCCGACTGCCTGCAATGAAACAAATAGTTACAAATTTAAAGGGGTCTGAATACTTTCCATACCCACTGAATATCCTACTGTAACATCCTCTTTAGGCGGCCTTGAAATATATAAAATGGAAACTCATTTGTTATTGTTGCATATTTTTGTTATTTTTTGGAGGCTTCATAAACAAATATTTTAAATTCTTTATTTTTCAAAAACACAATGACACTACCAACCTTACCCAGCTTTCCCTATTATAGACCTTGAATCAGACCACCTACTCAATGCCACGTACTGACTCACTGTCTTTTCAAATGTTTATTTTTTTTATCATTGTGGTGGTAGCAGCATCAAAGAACATCATTGACTATAGAAATCTGAAAAACAGGAATCTGCTGTCCCTTCTATATGCAATAAATTGGGGGAAAAATAACATTCGTGTAGGCAGAAAACAAAGATAACATTTTATTTGGATTGTATGCATAGTTTACAGGAGATTACCTAGCATGGTGGCTCAGTGGTTAGCATTATAGCCTTCCAGTGCTGCCCATCCAGGTGAACATCTGCAAAGAGTTTGTATGTTCTATCTGTGTTTGTGTGGGCTTTTCTCTGTGTCGTCCGGTTTCCTCCCACACTCCAAAACATACTGGTAAGATTATTAGTTTGTTAGCACAGGGGACAGGGACCAATTTGGCAAGTTCTGTGCAGCACTACATAATCTGTGTGCACTATATGAATAAAGGAATTATTATTATTAATATAACGGATCATTCTTCTGCCCAATTAAATGAAGGTGATGGCACAATTTCCCTCTACAAGAAGCTATTAGTTTAAATGGGTTGTCCAGTCACAACATAAGGTTATCCCTTATCCACTGATTATGGTTGATGGGGGTCCCAGTGGTGGCTTGATTGTAGCCCAGTTGTACCCCAAATAAATAAGTGAATGTATGCTGGTGCACCAATCACTGTGGCCGAGTATGGTTCTTGGCTTTCTACCTCTGTGCCATAGAGCTGAATAGAGCAGAGGGCACTTGTGGGACCAGCTGTTCTGTTAAGGTACAACAGTCCCACATTCTTCAGATCCATAGTGGTCCCAACACTAGAATCCCTACTAATGAGCAAGTTATCCCTTATTCTGTGAATTGGACAGAACTTATTTTTTCACTAGAGAGTTGGAAAATTCCTTGAAGGAACAACTATTGCTCCACTCATAGTCACCTAGACATACTGACCTCTCGTGCCTAGTGGACAATGATGTCCTGTGTATCATCACCTCTTTTTAACTTATTTAGGAACTCTATCTCTGAGAGGTACTCCTGTGGGGTGCCCAGTGCTTGCCTCTGGTGACATGTAATGGGGCATAATACTTCTGTGTGCAGCTGTATGAAATCGGAAACACAAAGGTCAAGTAGGGTTCCAGATAAGTCCATGAATGTCCTAAAACAGTTACATACAGCTTGTTATATGTATGAAGCAAAGTTCCATTACTTTACACATCCAGATTTTAGTTGTGCTCATATCTGTCAGCCAACAGCTCTTCCACCTGACTGCCCCATACACATGCACACTAGGCTGAGCCAAGCATGCATGTGCTATAAACGGTGAGAGGGGAGTAAGCCTTAATCAGACAACTCTAGTGGTTTAGTAGTGCAATGGCAGAAATGTAACATGCCCGATCCTTGTTTCTTGAGACATCTGCTTCTTTTCCCTTTTCCCAAGATGTAATGGCCCCCGTAATATACGAAAAAATAATAATTTCTTTTATGCAAACCATCCTCTTATAAAGAAACTGCCTTTACACAATCTATTCTGGAAACATGTTGTCTGCCAGCAGTTTAACAACTGAAGCAGAAGAATCTCAACTCTCATCCGACTGACAGACAAATGCTAAGCTGCGCGCTCATTAATAAGCAAATGGCTAATCCTGTATGCAACTCAGAGCTCATCCATCTTGTCATGAATATACACTTATCATGGAGGTCTTACTTCTGTACATCCACATTACCTATAGACAAGGAGGGCTTTAAACTTCTGGGGATCCATCCCCCCAATGCATAGCTCCACCCTAAATGCAAGAGTAAGAAGTCTATGGCTCCCTGCCCCACCACTGCATTAAGTCGTGTTACAGTTCTGCAAAGATCAATAATCCCTGGAGTCCTTGCAAAGTCAATGTAGGGGGACACAATCCAATGCTTGGGTTCCTTTGTGGGTAAATCTGCCCCTAGGGACTCACACTTTATCTTTATTGAGATTTAGGATAAAGCTCTTGGTACTTACTGCAAAAATATAAAGGGGGTCATTTACTAAGGGCCCGATTCGCGTTTTCCCGACGTGTTACCCGAATATTTCCGATTTGCGCCGCTTGTACATGAATTGCCCCGGTTTTTTGGCGCACGCGATCGGATTGTGGCGCATCGGGGCCGGCATGCGCGCGACAGAAATCGGGGCGACGTATTCGGAAAAACCGCCGCATTTAAAAACCGAAATGTGTCGCTTGGGGAGCGCTCACCTTCACCTTCTATGGGATGGTGCATTCCGGGGCGTTAAGATTATTTTCGGCGCTGCAGCGCCACCTGGTGGACGGCGGAGGTACTACCATCTTAAATCCCAGCCGGACCCGAATCCTGTGCAGAGAACGCGCCGCTGGATCGCGAATGGGCCGGGTAAGTAAATGTGCCCCAAAGTCTTATTTGTGCACTTTGTGGGGTTTTGCATGATTTATAGGGGGTCATTTATTAAGGGCCCGATTCGCGTTTTCCCGACGTGTTACCCGAATATTTCCGTTTTGCGCCGCTTGTACTTAAATTGCCCCGGGATTTTGGCGCACGCGATCGGATTGTGGCGCATCGGCGCTGGCATGCGCGCGACGGAAATCGGGGGGCGTGGCCGAACGAAAACCCGACGTATTCGGAAAAACCGCCGCATTTAAAAACCGAAAATGTGTCGCATAAGGACCGCTTACCTTCACCTGGTCCAGCTCGGTGCATTCCGGCGCGATGAGTTTACTTTCAGCGCAGCAGCGCCACCTGGTGGACGGCGGAAGAACTACCTTATTAAATCCCGGCCGGACCCGAATCCAGAGCGGAGAAGCCGCCGCTGGAACGCGAATGGACCGGGTAAGTAAATTTGCCCCATAGTGTGTATATGTGTCGTATATTTTAAATACACTTGAGAAAGAGCGTCTTTTTGGTAGAAGCTACATAAGAAAACTCATGAAAATTTGTAAGAGGATTTGGGATATTCTTGTTTGCACATCGGCATTGTTCTCTTTCTTGTGATGTTCTTGAAGATTTTCTGCAGTGACCAAGAGATCCACAATACTTTATACTTTATTTCTTGCCTTTGGGCACATGCTCACTACATGTGGCGTCCTTAGAACGGACAGCATGTGGCTGCGCTAAATACAGTACTTTTCAATGAATCAGTACCCACTGGTTTTATTTTACGAGTTTTAGATGCCGGACTGCAGCAAAGCGTCAATGTCCATTTTTCATGGTGATTTTTGCAACATTTGTGTCTTATGAGTCTCTCTATGTCACTCTCTGTGCAAAGTCACCTTTTTCCATCAGATTTCAAATAGTCACACTTATGTGTCACAAAAGGGTCAGTGCAAAATGCAATGGCGTTTAAAGGACGTCTACCACCAGGATGAAGGATTGTAAACCAAGCACGTTGACATTCTGGTGTGTGCCCCCTCTGCCAGGATCTGCTCTCCTTTTAGCTTCTTATGCCCTGGTTTTTCCCCAAAAAAAAGCTTTTTAATCATGATGCAAATGAGCCTGAGAAGCTCAAAGCCCCATAGGTGTTATTGGAGCCTGGAGCCCCTCAGGGTTATTTGCATAATTTTTAAAGCCTTTTTTCTTAAAAACAAGGGCATAAGAAACTTAAAGAACATCAGATCCAAGTGTGCTTGGTTACAATCTTTCATCCTTTCTTTCACTGACCCATAGGGGCGTATTTATCAGGACAGAGGCCGTGAAATAATCCCAAATGCTAGCTTATTGCTAGCCTTGTCCCCACTGCGTCGCACTCACCGGCAAATTTTCACATGTGAAAAGTCGCCGGGCCTGGCGTAGAATAAACGCTTCGTGGCAGACTGCCCAATACATCAGAGGCAGGAGCCTCTTGATGTATCCTGCTGCGAAAATGCCGTCATACGATGGTGCACAAATGCCGGTGTATGATAAATATCCCCCATAGTCTTGAATAGGGTGTTTTTCATATGCGTCTCTGTCAAAAAGAGCATGATGCGATTTTCACGAAAGAAGTGCGAATGTGCACTAAAAACACCCCACAAGTTTGAGGAAATTTATTGGGAACCTGTCAGGCAAAATAACCCCCTAAACAGCAGCCTGTGTGTATGAGATACTCCTATATGTGAGGTATAATGGTGTAATGGCTCCTCCATGTGCTTCCTGGTACTGGCGCCCCCTGCAGCCTGTGTGTATGAGATACTCCTATACACATGACTGACAGCCTGTATAATGATGTGAGGTATAATGGTGTAATGGCTCCTCCATGTGCTGGCGCCCACTACAGTCTGTGTGTATATAGGAGAGATACAACAGCTCCAGGCAGCCATGTTATAGCAGAACATGTCAGGTACTTGTGTAACTGATGTCTGTGTCTCACACATGTGTATTTGGAGGTAGAGCATGTCAGCAGATAAAGCACAGACACTAGCAATGCTTTACTATACATTACACACAGACATGAGCAGGGGGAGGAGAGGGGAGGGGTAACAGGGGTGACATCACTGCCTCTGACCATGTGACCAGCCTCATTTACATAATAAAGAAAATATGACTTTACAATGATTAATGTATGAATAACTAGATAATGGCTGGGATGGGATCCTTGTGAGCTGCTCCAACAGGTAGTAGTGTTAGAAATAGAGACCTGATGACAGGTGTCCTTTAATGGCTGTAATGGTTCAGTCTCCAGTTTTCCTAATCTTTGGATTTCAATATTGCAGTCTGTGGTGCCATATTCATCTGATGGTGGGTTTGTACACAGCCTCATGCTCACCACCAACACATTTACACGGATATCATGTGCATCTGCTATGTGTGAATATATATTCTAAGGTTGTACATGTAGGTGATATTAGATGTAACTATAGACTGAAGCCCCTGGATCATCAACACATGTACCACATCCTAGAGAACAACCTATACAATTGTTGATAAAATTGTTATTCCTTGCATAATACTATGTATGGAGAAGAATTCTTCTATATTTAACCCCTGCTGCCACTTTCCACAAATCTTGGTGCTGTAGCTGTCATATGATAATCCTGGTGTGGCCTCCTCACAGCATAGCATAGATGTAGTGACATAAAGTAAGACTAGAGTGACAGCTCTGTGCAAATATTTAATGTTCCCTGCACAAGCTCGAAGCCTTCCCCTTCCCCAGCCATCGGCTCTGTAGGTGGTCTCCAGATATTCTGATTACCGGGTTTGTCTAGAGATGATTTTTCCTAATGTCAGAAATCTTATGCATGTATTTATCCACAACACAGGGCACAGCTTGTGCCAGCTAAGCAATAAATCGCATTTCGCACTGAGAATTACATTTTTATTCATTAATATTGTTTAAAAAGTGAGTCCCGGGATTACAAGACGTCTCCTGAACCGCTAGTAATGTCTGCTGAGAAGTCAAGCATTGACAACCGATGAAACCGAGCTCCGAGCTACGTGCCGATTTATTTTTAACTCCCAATTGTTTCTTTTTTTAGCTCCCATTCTTACAGAAGGAAGGGTAATACGATAGATAGTACATGTCTTGTTATTGGCTTTACCTCAACACTTATCCCTGCACATGTCTTCGGGTGGAATAGTTCATTAATTACAAATTCCTCCAGATGGATGGTTTCTGGAGCTGTGGATTGTTGCGAAGGAGCGGGGCTCGGAATTGAGTGAAATATAGATTTTGTAACAACAGACAAGTAAGAATTCCTTCTTGCTACTGTCTAGTTGTAGATTTACATGTATATACATGGATATAAACCCTAGTGCACCGCCAATCAGTGCACCCCTATTAATTGTCTATACTGGGTGGTCCACATTGAGGTACATGGAGCATTCCTTAAGCTGGTGGGACTTAAAGGGGAAGTTTTAAGTTTTATTGTTATTCCTTATCCACTGGATAGGGATAACAATTTGATGAGTGGGGGTCTAACTGTTAGTGCCCCCTTCAATCACAAGAATAGGGGCCCTTTCTCAGTAACGGATACAATGGTTCTGCTGCTCTACTCATTATTAGAGTGTTAAAGAATTACTGAACACCGCACTTGGAGCATTCCCAATCAGGGCCGCCGATAGGGCAGTACAACTGGTACTGCCCTATGGGGCCCGGACTCTAAGACACTAGGGGGGGGGGGGGCCCGGCCGGTGCGGGAGCCGGGGCCAGAAGCTGCGGGTGTCGGCTATATATTATAGCCGACACCCTCCTCTAACACCCGCGATCGGAGATTTCTCCGATCGCGGGTGTTAACCCCTAACACGCCGCGGTCGCGCTGACCGCGGCGTGCTAGGGGCATTTAACAGGATTCGGACCCCCCCGCGGCGCTTACCGGGGGGGTCCCGCTGCTCTGATCGCAGCCCCGGGACTGCCGGTGCCCGGGGCTGCGCGATCTTCTTCTGGGTGCCGGGTCCGTGCCTCCTGGCAGGACCCGGCTGTGACACACTGAGCATGCGCAGCATGCTCAGTGTTTCACATAATACAGTGTAATACATCTGTATTACACTGTATTAGGTGAAGAATAGCTTGAACAAGTGATCAGTGGATCACTTGTTCAAGCTAACCTGTAAAAGTAAAGAAAAAAAAGTTAAAAACACTGAATAAACACAATTTTTAATAAAAATAATTAATTAAATAGAGTTAAAGTCCCCTAAACACAAACATTCCCTATACACATCTAATAAAGTAAAAATACCTGAAAATCACCAAAACCCCCCACATATTTGGTATCACCGCGTCCGTAACAATCTGTACAATAAGTCAGAAACATTATTGGACCCGTACGGTGAACGCCGTAAAAACAAAACCCGAAAAACTCGCCAAAAATATAAATTTTCATAAAATCCCTTTACAAAAATGTTCTAAAAAGTGATCAAAAAAAGTTATGTGCCCCAAAATGGTACCAATTGAAAGAACAACTCAACACGTAAAAAATAAGCCCTAAACTAGCTCTGTCAACCAAAAAATATTAAGGTTAAGTTCCCGAAAAGATGGCGATGCAGAAACAAATAAGATTTCCTCTGTATTAGTTTTTCTCCAGTAAAATTGTAAAAATAAATGAAAAACTATATAAATGAGGTATCACCGTAATCGTAGTGATCTATAGAATGAAAATATTATAGTATTTTTAGTGTATGGTGTACGACCCCCAAAATATACAAAAAAAAGAAACCCCAAATTGACAATTTTCTTTTCCTCCATACATTAAAGAGTTAATAAAATCTCATCGAAAAGCTATAGACCCACTTAAATGAAGTATTTGTAAAGTGCATCTCATGTCGCAAAAAATAAGCCCTTAAATGTCCAAATTGCCAAAAAAATAAAGATTGTATAGCCAATAAAAAGTGACAATGCATAATCTGCTCTGAATGGCGCAGCTCCCCCTCAATGCCCTGGCGTGTGCCCATACAGCAGGTTACCACCACATATGGGGTATTGTTATACGCGGGAGAGATGGGGGATCAAATTTTGAGGAGCGTTTTGGAATTTTATCCACTGAGAATTTGTACATTTTATGAAAAACACATTAATTTAGCCAAATAAAATGTAATTTCGAAATTGCATCCGATTTTGTTTTAACCCCTGTAAACCAATTAAAGGGTTAACAAACTTCATAAAAGTTGTTTTACGTACGTTGAGGGGTGTAGTTTCTATAATGGAGTAATTTATGGGGTTTTACTTTATTTAGGCCTCTCAAAGTGACTTGAAACCTGAGCAGGTCCCTCAATAGCAGGATTTAGCTTTTTTTATGAAAATGTGAAAAATTGCACCTAACGTTCAATAGTATGACTCCTATTGGCAATCTACCAGAAGAGTGTGCCTTGTCGTAGCAACAGGCCTCAAACCCTGTTTGTGAAAGGTCACTGCGGGGGGCAGGAGGCTTGTTCGGTTTTGGGGTGTGTTGGGGCCCAGACACTTTTGCTGTATGGGGCCCCGAATTTCCTGATGGCTGCCCTGTTCCCAATCACTGTGCTCCTCAATTTTCGATAATTCCCATAGCATTGACTTGAGAAACAAGACCCACGCTTGACATTCTCATGATCAGTGAGTTTCCCCCCAAATGATCAAATTGTTATCCCCTAATCCAGTGATGGATCCTTTTGGAGACAGACTGCCCAAACTATAACCAAAATCCACTTATTTTCCCGTGAAGTGCCAACATGGCATTTTAAGCAGTAACTTATTGCTACCTGTTCTTCCACATCTTTCAATTGTATCGGCCCCCCTGAGGCAACAAATACGGTTGAAAGAAGGAGGGCAAATTCAGACTCTCGTTGTAGCTTCTCTCCAGGGTCTCTCTGTAGAGGAAGAATGGTTGGTCCAGCAGGATGACCTCCAAAGATATTGCAGTTCTGTCAACACCTTCTCACTTTTCCCGCAGTTCCTAACAGCCAATGAAGTGTTGCTTTAAAATAGCCCTGAGAGCAGCATCTCTTAAGTTGCCTGGGATTTAGTGGATTAGGTCCTGTTTGGTGAACTCTGTCCTGGGGTGATGGTCTGAGTGCCCACAGAAATGGCCACAGAAAAGGGCCACCACTGCCCTAATCTGTGTATAGAGGATGACAATCAAACCCCTTTAAGCTTCCTGTCAAGTCTTCCCTTGCACTTAGGACTTTTTTCTGCAAAGTTTTACTGTATAGGGTTGGCGCTTTATCATTACAGTCTTATCAAAGCAATAAATGGATGGAAATTGTTATCTTTGTCTCAAAAAGTGGTTAATCTAGCTCTTAAGCCCAAAAGCTCTTGGGTAATACGATAGTGATGGGTTTAAACAAGCTACCCATAGGATTATGTTCCTGTATAAAACTATTTGATAAAATTCATATATTGAATTTCATATCAAAACAACTGAAAAAAATACATTTTTATTATGTTTGCTTAAGATACTCATCCTGTTTTAGTATCACATAAAACCCCAATATGTGGTGTTAAAATAAAACAAAAAGTATAAAAAAATGTATCGACCTTTAAAATATTTTATTTTAAAAACAAGAAAGATATGGAAATCGAAGTATCTGTGTCCTCCGGTTTACTGAGGGATTGTCTGGACAATCTATTTGTTTTTTCAAAGAGGCTCAAATTGGTATAAAAAGCACAATAAATCTTTTATATAACTCATATAACTTCAGGCAAACAGTTGTGTATCTTTGAGACAGAGTACCTCACTCTTATACATTGGCGGATATATATCGGGGCTTCAGCTTTTTGCTAGAACTTGCAATTATTTTCCCCAATCTGCCATCTTCACACCAGGGGGGTGAGGAGGGGCATGAAGGGAGGGGAACAGCTGGCTGGGGGCAGGCGCGGGCAGTGGGGAGTGAGCCGATGCGGGGCGTTCCTGTCTCTGCACCTTCACACCAGGGGGGTAATGAGGGGCATGAAGGGAGGGGAACAGCTGGATGGGGGCCAGTGGGGATTGGGCCAGTGCGGGGCGTTCCTGTCTCTGCACCTGCACACCAGGGGGGTGAGGAGGGTTATGAAGGGAGGGGAACAGCTGGCTGGAGGCAGGCGCGGCCAGTGCGGGGCGTGCCAATCTCTGCACCTGCACACTTCGGCAAGATTATTTCTCCTGCTTGGCGAAGAGATAAACGCTGCACAAGACCTAGCCGAATACATCAAAAGGGCGGCGTATAATAAATGACCCCCATTGGGTGCATATTGTAAAAGTGGGCAGTGTGTTCTATTTAACCTGTTAAAATGTGTGTATTTCATTGTGGTTTTTCACATCTGTGACACGTCCATCGAGTTGTGTATTTAAAATCGGTGACAGGTGGCGCACATTACAATTACTTCATATACAGTAAAAGGGTAACGTTTGTAAAAAAAATCCATATGTTTTTAGTTTATATATTATTTGTTTGTAAATGACATTAAACAGCCCCCCCAAAAATCAATCTGAATTAAAGGGGTTGTACTTTGGGCCTCATTCTCTAATATGAATACAAGCCCAGGGCTATGGATATCTGCTCCCCAGTGCAGGCGGGGAAATAACATCGCTGCATCGCAATTCTGACCCCAAATGTTGTGTACGTCAGTTCTGGGATCTTGTAAGCTGCAGGACTAAAGAGAAACCTACTTATTATATGGAAGAAGAGGCAATGGATGTATTTAATCAGGAATTAGATAGTAAGGGGTCGCCACACAGAAAGTATAATTTAAATATAAGTGCACTCAGTGGATGTGTTCTGCATTGTAACCAATGGATGGCGCTAAAATGAGTATATCGTGACTAATTTTGTTTTCCTCCCCCTGAGCTGAAGCGCTAGTCATGCCTCTTCATTGTGGTAACTATTGGCCTATGTAAAAATAGTCAATTAAAAAAAAAACTTTAGAACTTTTCTATGGGCACCATACAGATGCCAGGTCCTCTCTCACATATTTGGGTGCATACACATAGTTACCTGTAGTGTACAGTGGTTCTACATCAGTGGTTCTCAACCTTTCTAATGCTGTGACCCCGCAATACAGTTCCTCATGTTGCGGTGACCCCAAACCATGCGATTTGCAGTAAAACGGAATAAAATTGCGGCTCCGATGGCTTTAGGCGACCCCCGGTTTTGGTTGTTCGACCTGGGGTCATGACCCATAGGTTGAGAACCGCTGTTCTACATAAACCAAATACAAAGTAAAGAAATGCAAAGTGACGTAATATATTTAATAGTTTAGTAGTATACAGCCCCCAAGTAACTAATATAGAGCGGCCCAGTGACTGGGAGGTAGTATACACAATATACCTAACTCCACCTATAAGGAGCTTTAGGTAAAACATCAAATACCTGTAATATTAACACAGAGGTAAAAACTCTAATAACTATGATAAATAAATGACATGAGGCTTCCTGTTGGGCAGAAAAGGTCACAGCTATTTATTAAAGTATTTTTAACAATTATCCATAACAATTAAACGCCACTGCTGGATCTTTTCTCTCTGGTGTAAAACCGCGGCTGCCCGAAGCGATTTGCTCAGCCGGACTCTTTACCAGCGCTGCCACTTCCGGGCAGATCTCCAAGCGTCCATCAAATCTCCACAATCTCCACCAATTCTCCTTCTTTAGCCTCCAGCTGTGACTTCACTTTTTACTAGAAAACAGAAATATCAAAAACACAAAACAAGGGAGGGAGGGCGGGACTGCTGAACGATGGGGTGGGGCAAGAGGGAGAGCCTCACCCCACACTCAGCTTTATAAAACCGCCGGGGGGAGGGCAGCACAGGGGGAGGAGGACAACAAGGAGCACAAAAATCACCTCCTTAAAGTGCAATTGCCGCAGACCATGGCTTGTACTTAACCCTTGACACCCCCAGTCATAGGGCACCCTCCCTATACAGTCGTGGGTATACATCCCCCAGTAACTAATATACATCCCCCAGTAACTAATATACAGCCCCCAGTAACTAATACACAGTCACCTTCTGTTGTGTCCCAAATTTTGTAATGTCCCTATTTGTAGCTCCTTCACCTCTTCTTTCCATTTTGCAGTCAATTACTAATCATTCCTGTCCCTAATCTGTCCCTGTATCTCCTGATTCCCTGTCTAGTCCCTCAGCTACAGGACGGCTCCTAAAGCTAGAGCCTCCTGCACCTCGTACCTCTCCTAATCTCCTGACACTCTCCCTAGCGCTGTCCCTATCGCTTACTTATTTTAAAAACTTTCTCCCAATCTCCTGTATCTCATCACTTATTATTCCCATCTTCCTAATATACAGCCCCCAGTGACAAATACATATACAGCCCCCAGTAACTAACATACAGCCCCCAGTAACTAATATACAGCCCCCATAACTGATATACAGCCCCCTGTAATTCATATACAAACCCCCAGTAATAAACATACAATCCCTGTGTACAATATATCAGTCCAAACGTAACTAATATAAAGCCCCCCCAACTAATATACAAATAGTAAGTAGATCTACAGCCCCTGTAACACATACACAGCCCCCCGTTAACTACTATACAGCCCCCCGTCACTAATTTACAGCCCCCTAGTAACTAGTATATAGCCCAAAAAAATTAATATACAGCCCTCAGCCCCCCAGTCACTAATATACAGCCCTTAGTAACTCGTATATAAACCCTCAGTAACTAGTAAAAAAAACCCCAGTAACTAATATACAACCCCCAGTGTACAATATATCAGCCCCCCAGTAACTAGTATACAACTTACGGTTACTAATATACAATCCCTCAGTGTTGAATATACAGACCCCCAGTAAATAATATAGAACACCCCAGTATACAATATATCAGCCCCTCCGTGACTTATTGATATGCAGCCCCCAGTAACTAGTATACAGCCAGCAATGTATAATATACCTGCCCTTCAGTAACTTATATTAAAACCCCCAGAAACTAATACAACCCCCATTAATACATCTACAGTCGCCAGCAAATAGTATTCAGCCATCAGTAATTAATATACAACCTCCCAGTGTACAATATAGCAGCCAGTAACTAATTTACAACCCTTGGTGACTAATGAATATACAGCCCCCCGTAACTAAAACTCCAGTAATCACTAAACAGACCACAAGTAACTATTATTCAGTTCCCTGTAACTAGTATACAGACCCCCAGTAATTAATATACAGCCCCCAGTAACTTGTATAGAGCCCCTATAACTAATATACAACCCACAGTGTACAATACATAAGCCCCCCAGTGACTATTAAATATACAGTCCCCAGTGTACAATATATATTTGCCCCTCAGTAACTTATATTAAAACAACCACAAACTAATACAACCCCCCATAAAGAAATATACAGCCCCCCAGTAACTCACATATAGCCCCCAGTAACTAATATAAAACCCCCAGTATCTAGTATAAAGCCCAAATGTAACTAATATGCAGCCCCCTAACTAGTATACAAACTAGTAAGTAGATCTATAGCCCCTGTAACACATGCACAGCCCCCCGTCACTAATATATAGCCCCCAGTAACTAGTATGTAGCCCAAAGAAATTAATATACAGCCATCAGTGTACAATATATCAGTCCTCCAGTAAGTAATATACAGTCCCACGGTGACTAATAAATATACCCCCCTCCCACTAACTAATATACAGCCCCCCAGTAACTAGTATACACACCAATAAGTAGATCTATAGCCCCTGTAACACATACACAGCCCCCTGTTAACTACTACACAGCCCCTTGTCACTAATATATAGCCCCACTGTCACTAATATACAGCCCCAGTAACTAGTATATAGCCCAAATAAATAAATATACAGCCCTTAGTGTACAATATATCAGCCCCCCAGTGACTAATAAATATACCCCCCAGTAACTAGTATACAACTTACCATTACTAAGATACAACCCCTCAAGGTTCAATATATAAGCCCCCAGTAACTGATATACAGCCCCCAAAAAATACTATACAACTCCCAGTGACTAACAAATATATAGCCCTCTAGTAACTAATATACAGCCACCTTCTGTTGTGTCCCAAATTTTGTGATGTCCCTATTTGTAGCTCCTTCACCTTTTCTTTCCATTTTGCAGCCAATTACTAATCATTCCTGTCCCTAATCTGTCCCTGTATCTCCTGATTCCCTGTCTAGTCCCTCAGCTACAGGACTGCTCCTAAAGGTAGAGCCTCCTGCACCTCGTACCTCTCCTAATCTCCTGACACTCTCCCTAGCGCTGTCCCCATCAGTTACTTATTTTAAAAACATGTCTCCCAATCTCCTGTATCTCATCACTTATTATTCCCATCTTCCTAATACACAACCCCCAGTGACAAATACATATACAGCCCCCCAGAAACTAATATACAGCCTCCCAGTAACTAATATACAGCCCCCATAACTGATATACAGCCCCCCAGTAACTAATATACAGCCCCCCAGTAACTAATATACAGCCCCCCAGTAACTAATATACAGCCCCCATAACTGATATACAGCCACCCCAGTAACTAATATACAGCCCCCCAGTGACAAATATACAGCCCCCAGTAACTAATATACAGCCCCCCCAGTAACTAATATACAGCCCCCCAGTAACTAATATACAGCCCCCCAGTAACTAATATACAGCCCCCCAGTAACTAATATACAGCCCCCATAACTGATATACAGCCCCCCCAGTAACTAATATACAGCCCCCCAGTGACAAATATACAGCCCCCAGTAACTAATATACAGCCCCCCCAGTAACTAATATACAGCCCCCCAGTAACTAATATACAACCCCCAGTGACAAATAAATTTACAGCCCCCAGTAACCAATATACAGCCCCCCAGTAGCTGCTATACAGCCCCATAACTAATATACAGCCCCCAGTAACTAATATACAGCCTTCCAGTGTACAATAAATCAGTCCCCAAGTAACTAACATAGAACCCCAAGTATCTAGTATACAGCCGCCAATCAAATAATATACAGCCCCCTTAACTAGTTTACAATCCCCCAGCAACTAGTATACAATCATCCAGTAACTAATATACAGCCTCCCATAACTATAATACAACCACTCAGTGTACAATACCCACCAGTGACTTATAAATTTACAGCCCCCAGTGTACAATATAACGGCCCTCCAGTAACTAGTACACAACCCACCGTAACTAATACACAACCCCCCCAGTGTACAGTATACAGCTGCCCAGTAAAGAATATACAACCCCCTAGTGTACAATACATTAGCCACCAGTAACTGATATACAGCCCCCCGTAACAAATATACAGCCCCCCATAACAAATATACAGCCCCCCAGTAAGTAATATACAACCCCTAGTGACTAATAAATTTACACCCCCCAGTAACTGCTATACAGCCCCACAGTAACTAGTATATAGCCCAGAGAAATTAATATACAGCCCTCAATGTACAATATATTGGCCCCCCAGTAAGTAATATACAGCCCCCAGTAACTAGTATACAGTTTTCAAGTAGCTGATATACGGCCCCCAATGTAAAATATATCTTCCTCCCAGTAACTAATATACAACCCCCAGTAACTAGTATAGTTTCCAAGGAACTAATATACAGGTGAATAACTAATATACATCCCCCAGTGACTAATTAATATACCCCCCCCCCAGTAACTTATATAAAGCTCTCAGTAACAAATATACAGTCCCCAAGAACCTAAAATACAGCCCCCAGTAATTAATATACAAACCCCCAGTAACTAGTATACAGCCCCCCAGTAATTAATATACAACCCCCTGTGTACAATATACACTCCCCAATAACTATAATATACAATTCCCCACTGTACAATATATCAGAATCAGTATAAAAAAACAGCCCCCCAGTAACTGATATACAACCCCCCAGTGTCCCTGTATCTCTTGATTCCCTGTCTAGTCCCTCAGCTACAGGACTGCTCCTAAAGATAGAGCCTCCTGCACCTCGTACCTCCCTAATCTGCTAAAATACAACCATCCAGTGTACAATAGCCCCCCCCCCGTGACTTATAAATTTACAGCCCCCCCAGTAACTAATACCCCGCCCCCAGTGTACAATATATTGGCCCTCCAGTAACTAATATGTAACCCCCCAGTAACTGATTTACAACCCCCCAGTATCTAGTTTAAATATCCAGAGTACAGCCCCCCCTAACTAGTATACAAGCAAGTAAGTAGATCTATAGCCCCCCTACAGCATATATACAGTCCCCCAATAACTAATATACAACCTTTTGTAACTAGTATACAGGCGCATAACTAACAAAAAATCCCCCAGTAACTAATAAACAGCCCTCAGTAACAAACATTCACCCCCAAGAAACTAATATACAGCCCCAAGTAATTAGTATACAAACCCCCAGTAACTAGTATACAGCCCCCCAGTAATTTAATATACAACCCCCCCCGTGTACAATATACAGCCCCCCAGTAACTAGGAAATAACCTACCGTAACTAATATATAACCCCCACTGTACAATATATCAGCATCAGTATCAAATATACAGCCCCCCAGTAACTGATATACAACCCCCTAGTGTGAAATATATCAGCCACCCAGCAACTAGTATACAACTTACCGTTACTTATATACAATCCCTCAGTGTTGAATATACAGACCCCCAGTAAATAATATAGAACACCCCAGTGTACAATATATCAGCCCCTCCGTGACTTATTGATATGCAGCCCACAGTAACTAGTATACAGCCATCAATGTATAATATATCAGTCCTCCAGTGACTAGTATACAGCCCCATAACTAATATATAGCCCTGTAACTAATATACAACCCCCAGTGTACAATATACTAGCCCCCCAGTGACTATTAAATATATACAGCCCCCAGTAACAAATATACAGCCGCAAGTGTACAATATATCCGTCCTTAAGTAACTAGTACACAACCCAGCATAATAAATATACAACACTGTACAATACATAAGCCCCCAGTAATTTATATTCAACCCCCAGTGACTAATAAAAATACAGCCCCCAGTAACTAAAAACTCCAGTAATCAGTAAACAGCCCACAAGTAACTAATATACAGCTCCCTGTAACTAGTATACAAACCCCCAGTAATAAGTATACAGACCCCAGTGTACAATATATCAGCCCCCAGTAACTAGTATACAGCCCCATAACTAATATATAGCCCCCGTAACTAATATACAACCCCCAGTGTACAATATATCAGCCCCCCAGTGACTATTAAATATGTACAGTCCCCAGTGTACAATATATTAGCCCCCCATTAACTAGTATACAGCCCCCAGTGTACAATATATATCAACTAGTATACAGCTATCAGTAATTAATATACAACCCCCATTGTACAAAATAGCAGCCAGTAACTAATTTACAACCCTAAGTGACTTATAAATATAAATCCCCCAGCAACTAATGTACAGCCCCCATAACTTAAATACAGCCACCGTAACCAATATACAACCCCCAGTGACTTATAAGTATACATCCCCCAAGTAACTCATAGACAGCACCCAGTAACAAATATACAACCCCCAGTATCTCATATAAAGCCCAAACGTAACTAATATACAACCCCCATAACTAGTATACACACCAGTAAGTAGATATATAGCCCCTGTAACAACTATACAGCCCCCCATTAACTACTATACAGCCCCCTGTCACTAATAAATATCCCCCCAGTAACTAGTATATAGCCCAAAGAAATTAATATACAACCCTCAATGTACATTGTATCAGCCCCCCAGTAACTAATATACAGCCCCTAGTAACTAAAATACAGCACCATGTAACTAATAAATATCCCCCCCAGTAACTAGTATATAGCCCAAAGAAATTAATATAAAACCCTCAATGTACATTATATCAGCCCCCCAGTAACAAATATACTGCCCCCAGTAACAAATATACAGCCCTTAGTAACTAAAATACAGCCCCATGTAACTAGTGTATAAACCCACAGTAACTAGTAAAAAGTACCTAATATACAACACCCCCCCAGTAACTGATATACAGCCCCCAGTAACTAGTATACAATTTACTGTTACTAATATACAACCCCCCAGGGTTCAATATATAAGCCCCCAGTAACAAGAAGGCAGCCCTAATTGTAGAATATAACCGTCCCCCTGTAACTAGAATACAACCCCCCAGTGTACAATATATAAGCCTCTAGTAACTAATATACAGCCCCGAGTAACAGCCCCCAGTAATTTATATACATCCCCCAGTAACTGATATACAGCCCCCAGTAATTTATATACATCCCCCAGTAACTGATATACAGCCCCCAGTAACTAATACACAGTCGCCTTCTGTAGAGTCCATATTTGTAGCTGCTTCCCCTCTTCTTTCTATTACTAATCATTCCTGTCCCTAATCTGTCCCTGTATCTCCTGATTCCCTGTCTAGTCCCTCAGCTACAGGACTGCTCCTAAAGGTAGAGCCTCCTGCACCTCGTACCTCTCCTAATCTCCTGACACTCTCCCTAGCGCTGTCCCTATCGCTTACTTATTTTAAAAACTTTCTCCCAATCTCCTGTATCTCATCACTTATTATTCCCATCTTCCTAATATACAACCCCCAATGACAAATACATATACAGCCCCCAGTAACTAATATACAGCCCCCAGTAACTAATATACAGCCCACAGTAACTAATATACAGCCCCCAAGTAACTAAAATACAGCTCCCAGTGTACAATAAATCAGTCCACAAGTAACTAATATACATCAACAAGTATTTAGTATACAGCCGCGAAGTACATAATATACAACCCCCGCAACTAGTATACAATTCCAAGAAATTTATATACAGCCCTCAGTGTATAATATGTTAGCCCCCCCCCCATGACTTATAAATTTAAAGCCCCTCCAGATACTAGTACACAACCCAGTGTAACTAATATACAATCCCCCAGTGACTAATAAATATACAGCCCCCAGTAACTAATATAAAAATCCCCCAGAAACTAATACACAGCCCCCAGTAACTTGTGTACAATATACAGCCCCCCAGTAACTAAAATACAACCCACGGTTCCTAATATACAACCCACAAATTTACAATATATCCGCCCCCCATAACTAATATACAACCCTAAGTGACTAATACATATACAACCCCCAGTAACTGCTATACAGCCCCCCGTCACTAATATACAGTCCCCCAGTAACTAGTATATAGCCCAAAGAAATTAATATACAGCCCTCAGTGTAAAATACATCAGCCCCCCAAAAGTATTATACAGTCCCCCAGTGACTAATATACAGTACGAAGTGACCAAAAATATACAGCCTTCTGAATCTATTATACAGCCCCTGTAACTAGCAAAAAGTCCCCAGTAATTAATATACAAACCTCCAGTGTACAATAAACAGCCCCCCAGTAACTAATATACAGCCCTCAGTGTACAATATATAGGTCCGAAAGTACCTAATATACAACCCCAAGTATCTAGTATACAGCAGCCGAGTACATAATATACAGCCCTCCATAACTAGTATACAATTCCCAGAAATCAATATACAGCCCTCAGTGTGCAATATGTCGGCCCCCAATAAC
Source organism: Engystomops pustulosus (assembly GCF_040894005.1). Lineage (NCBI taxonomy): Eukaryota > Metazoa > Chordata > Amphibia > Anura > Leptodactylidae > Engystomops > Engystomops pustulosus. Next base: position 74,582,046 of record NC_092420.1, read on the forward strand.
TAATACCTCTTGTAATTAGGACACAATCCGCCAGTAATCAATATACAGTCTCCAAAAACTATAATACAACCACCCAGTGTACAATCTATCAGCCTCCCCCCATGACTTATACATTTAAAGCCCCTCCAGTTACTAGTACACGACCCACTGTAACTAATATACAACCCCCCAGTGACTAATAAATATACAGCCCCCCAGTAACTAATATACAGCCCTCAGTGTACAATATATAGGTCCGAAAGTACCTGATATACAACCCCAAGTATCTAGTATACAGCAGCCGAGTACATAATATACAGCCCTCCATAACTAGTATACAATTCCCAGAAATCAATATACAGCCCTCAGTGTGCAATATGTCGGCCCCCAATAACTAATACCTCTTGTAATTAGGACACAATCCGCCAGTAATCAATATACAGTCTCCAAAAACTATAATACAACCACCCAGTGTACAATCTATCAGCCTCCCCCCATGACTTATACATTTAAAGCCCCTCCAGTTACTAGTACACGACCCACTGTAACTAATATACAACCCCCCAGTGACTAATAAATATACAGCCCCCCCAGTAACAAATATACAGCCCTCAGTAACTAATATAAAAATCCTCCAGCAACTAATACACAGTCCCCAGTAACTAGTATACAGCCATTTGAAATCAATATACCGGTACTACCCCCCAGTGTACAAAATACAGCCCCCCAGTAAATAAAATGCAACCCAAGGTTCCAAATATACAACCCACAAATTTACAATATATCAGCCCCCCGTAAGTAATATAAGACCCTTAGTGACTAATAAATATACAGCCCCCAGTAACTAATATACAGCCCAAAATAATTAATAAACAGCCCTCAGTCTAAAAAACATAAGCCCCCCAGTAAGTAATATACAGCAGCCCCTGTAACTAGCAAAAAGCCCCCCAGTAATTAATATACAAACCTCCAGTGTACAATATACAGCCCCCAGTAACTAATATATCAGCCCCCAATAACTGATATACAGCCCCCAGTAACAACTGATATACAGCCCCCATAACTACATATACACCCTCAGTGACCATTAAATATATACCCCCCCCAAAGGAACTGATATACCGCCCCCAGTAAATAATATACAGTCCCAGTAACTAATATACAGTCACCTTCGGTAGCGCACCAAATTTTGTAATGTCCCTATTTGTAGCTCCTTCCCCTCTTCTTTCCATTTTGCAGTCAATTACTAATCATTCCTGTCCCTAATCTGTCCCTGTATCTCCTGATTCCCTGTCTAGTCCCTCAGCTACAGGACTGCTCCTAAAGGTAGAGCGTCCTGCACCTCGTACCTCTCCTAATCTCCTGACACTCTCCCTAGCGCTGTCCCTATCAGTTACTAATGTTAAAAACATGTCTCCCAATCTCCTGTATCTCATCACTTATTCCCATCTTCCTAATATACAACCCCCAGTGACAAATACATATACAGCCCCCCAGTAACTAATATACAGCCCCCTAGTCAATTACTAAACATTCCTGTCCCTAATCTGTCCCTGTATCTCTCGGTTCCCTGTCTAGTCCCTCAGCTACAGGACTGCTCCAGCCCCCCCCCCCCATGACTTATAAATTTAAAGCCCCTCCAGTTACTAGTACACGACCCACCATAACTAATATACAATCCCCCAGTGACTAATAAGTATACACCCCACCAGTAAATAAAATACAAGCCACGTTTCCTAATATACAACCCACAAATTTACAATATACAGCCCCCATAACTAATATACAGCCCTGTCATTAATAAACAGGGCCCCAGTAACTAATATACAGCCCCCCAGTAACTAATATACAGCCCCCCAGTAACTAATATACAACCCCCAGTAACTAATATACAGCCGCCAAGCAAATAATATACAGCCCCCTTAACTAGTATACAATTCCCCAGTAACTAAAATACAGCCCCCCGTATCTATAATACAACCATCCAGTGTACAATATCTGTGACTTATAAATTTACAGCCCCCCAGTAACTAATATAAAACCCCCAGTGTACAATATATCGGCCCTCCAGTAATAGTACACAGCCCACCGTAACTAATAGTGTATACAACTGATAAACAACTGATAATACTGTATACAACTGATATACAGCCCCCAGTAACTAATATACAGCCGCCTTCTATAGAGCCCCAAATTTTGTAATGTCCCTATTTGTAGCTCCAGCGCTCATTTCTCCAGCGGGAGCACCGGCTTTTCCTCCTTTCCACCTGCGCTCCAGCGGTCATAGCTCCCACTATAGAGCTACAGAGTGTTAGTCCACCTTCAGGGCTAACACTGAACCATCACAGGACAAAGCTGCAGCTTCCAGGATTGGACACAGCTACACCCCAGCCTGCCCCTGCATCCAGGCTGGTGACCTAACTCCTGAGGTTCCTCTCCACAATCACTCCAGTATTGCATTTGTACAGAATCGTTTGGCGTGTTGTTACCGTTGGTTGAATAAAGGACTGTAAGTTACTTTTATGCACAACATTGCCTCCGTCTGGTCCCTGCTACAGCTGCATCACCATCAAGGGCGCCCCATCTATCCACCAGGGACACATACTACAGACTCTAAGGCAGTGGTGGCGAACCTATGGCACGCGTGCCAGAGAGGGCACGCCGAGCCCTCTCTGTGGGCACGCGGACCATCTCCCCTGCTGTCTATATATAAATCATTAGAACTCCCGGCAGGCAGGAAAAGCTGCCGATCGCCGAGAGCTCCAGTGATCTCTTTCACTGAAGGCTGCGCCTGACCTGCTCTGTGCTCATTAGTGCTGCCTAGAGACACAGCAGCAGGTCAGTGCCCGCCCTTCCACTCCCTCCCCCTCCCCCTTCAGCCCGGGAACAGGAGGAGAGTGAGAGGGAACTGCCAGAGCACGCAGCAGCCGGAGGGCATGAGCTGCTCTGTGTGCATTACACAGGCAGAAGGCTGGCAGCTTTGGGACACTGAACAACTGTAGGTGCTTATTGTTTAGTGTCCCAAACTGCCCTGTATGACACATGTCTGTGGCCACAGATATACTGCCTCTGGTCCAGTTCTCCTGTCACTGTGCCATGCTGCCAGTGACCCCGGGGTGCACTACACTGCCCTCACTGACAGCATGGCACAGGTGCCCAGAGCTCCAGACCAAGGGCAGTATATATATGTATATATGTATGTGTGTGTGGCCACAGACATGTGTCATTTGTGGTGATTTGATGCCTGATTGCATGTAGATTTGCTGTTCAGTGCACCCACCCTCCACCCTACAACATACACATTACCCTACACACCCCCTCCCGAATTCAAAAATCCTTCATGTTGTCACTGGATGGGGGTAGTGCTCCTCACTGGATGGGGGTAGTGATCCCTCGCTGGGTGGGGGTAGAGATCCCTCACTGGATGGGGGTAGTGCCCCTCACTGGATGGGGGTAGTGATCCTCACTGGATGGGGGTAGTGATCCTCACTGGATGGGGGTAGTGCTCCTCACTGGATGGGGGTAGTGATCCCTCGCTGGGTGGGGGTAGAGATCCCTCACTGGATGGGGGTAGTGATCCCTCGCTGGGTGGGGGTAGAGATCCCTCACTGGATGGGGGTAGTGCCCCTCACTGGATGGGGGTAGTGATCCTCACTGGATGGGGGTAGTGATCCTCACTGGATGGGGGTAGTGCTCCTCACTGGATGGGGGTAGTGATCCCTCGCTGGGTGGGGGTAGAGATCCCTCACTGGATGGGGGTAGTGATCCATCGCTGGGTGGGGGTAGAGATCCCTCACTGGATGGGGGTAGTGCCCCTCACTGGATGGTGGTAGTGATCCTCACTGGATGGGGGTAGTGATCCTCACTGGATGGGGGTAGTGTTCTCCTCTGTATTTGCTCATGCTTTGTGATATAAATAGTGATGTTGGACTTTCTTTAGTGGTCTGTTTATTATCAGTATGGTGGTATTTATCTTGTTGTACTGGTAATGGTCATCATGTAGCAGTATTATATGTCCCTTATAGAGTGGTATGGTGTGATTTTAGGCTAAATAGACGTGTTGGCACTTTGCGATGATTACATGGACTTTGGTTTGGAGTTTGGGCACTCGGTCTCTAAAAGGTTCGCCATCACTGCTCTAAGGGCTGCCCCAGGGAGAACCAGTACATCAACCTCTCCCTTTATATCATTTCTTGCACACACCACCTGCTGGAGACCTGCCAGGCTGTAGCACAGCCCTCCGGTCCCCATACCAAGCACCGTGACACTAGCATGCCTAGGCCGCAACCGCCAGCCACTCCTGTATTCTGGGCCCCGGCTGCCTCCAGGCCCCAAGAGAAGGTTAGGCCCTGGTGGGGTATGTTGCATAAATATACATCCCCCCAGTAACTAATATACAGCCCCCAGTAACTAATATACAGCTCCCCAGTAACTAGTATACAGCCCCATAACTAATATATAGCCCCCGTAACTAATATACAACCCTCAGTGTACAATATATTAGCCCCACAGTGACTATTAAATATGTACAGTCCCAAGTGTACAATATATTAGCCCCCCATTAACGAGTATACAGCCCCCAGTGTACAATATATATCTGCCCCTCAGAAACAAATACAGTCCCCTATTAAAAACCTCCCATTGTACAAAATAGCAGCCAGTAACTAATTTACAATCCTAAGTGACTTATAAATATAAATCCCCCCCAGCAACTAATATACAGCCCCCATAACTTAAATACAGCCACCGTAACCAATATACAACCCCCAGTGACTTATAAGTATACATCCCTCAAGTAACTCATAGACAGCACCCAGTAACAAATATACAACCCCCAGTATCTCATATAAAGCCCAAACGTAACTAATATACAACCCCCATAACTAGTATACACACCAGTAAGTAGATCTATAGCCCCTGTAACAAATAAGACCCCAGTAACTAGAAGGCAGCCCTAATTGTAGAATATAACCGTCCTCCAGTAACTAGAATACAACCCACCGAATCTAATATACAACCCCCCAGTGTACAATATATAAGCCTCTGGTAACTAATATACAGCTCCCAGTAACTGATATACTGCCCCCCATAATAAATATACAACCCCCAGTGACTTATAAATATATAGCCCTCCAGTAACTGATATACAGCCCCCAGTAACTTATATACATCCCCCAGTAACTAATATACAGCCCCCAGTAACTATTATACAGCCCCCAGTAACTAATATACAGCCCCCCAGTAGCTGATATACAGCCCCCAAGTAACTTATATACAGCCCCCAGTAACTAATATACAGCACCCAGTAACTAATATACAGCCCCCAAGTAACTAATATACAGCCCCCAGTAACTGATGTACAGCCCCAAGTAACAGCCCCTAGTAATTTATATACATCCCCCAGTAACTGATATACTACCCCAGTAACTAATATACAGCCCCCAGTAACTAATATACAGCCCCCAGTGACTAATATACAGCCCCCAGTAACTAATACACAGTCACCTTCTGTAGCGCCCCAAATTTTGTAGCGTCCCTATTTGTGCCTCCTTCCCCTCTTCTTCCCCTTTTCTTTCTATTACTAATCATTCCAGTCCCTAATCTGTCCCTGTATCTCTTGATTCCCTGTCTAGTCCCTCACCTACAGGACTGCTCCTAAAGGTAAAGCCTCCTGCACCTCGTACCTCTCCTAATCTCCTGACACTCTCCCTAGCGCTGTCCCTAATTACTAATGTTAAAAACATGTCTCCCAATCTCCTGTATCTCATCACTTATTATTCCCATCTTCCTAATATACAACCCCCAATGACAAATACATATACAGCCCCCCAGTAACTAATATACAGCCCCCCAGTAACTAATATACAGCCCCCCAGTAACTAATAGACAGCCCCCCAGTAACTAATAAACAGCCCCCCAGTAACTAATAAACAGCCCCCCAGTAACTAATATACAGCCCCCCAGTAACTAATAAACAGCCCCCCAGTAACTAATATACAGCCCCCCAGTAACTAATATACAGCCCCCCAGTAACTAATAGACAGCCCCCCAGTAACTAATAAACAGCCCCCCAGTAACTAATAAACAGCCCCCCAGTAACTAATATACAGCCCCCCAGTAACTAATATACAGCCCCCCAGTAACTAATAGACAGCCCCCCAGTAACTAATAAACAGCCCCCCAGTAACTAATAAACAGCCCCCCAGTAACTAATATACAGCCCCCCAGTAACTAATAAACAGCCCCCCAGTAACTAATATACAGCTCCCCCGGTAACTAATATACAGCCCCCCAGTAACTAATATACAGCCCCCCAGTAACTAATATACAGCCCCCAGTGTACAATAAATCAGTCCACAAGTAACTAATATACATCAACAAGTATTTAGTATACAGCCGCGAAGTACATAATATACAGCCCCCGCAACTAGTATACAATTCCAAGAAATTTATACACAGCCCTCATTGTATAATATGTTAGCCCCCCATGACTTAAATGACTACATTTAAAGCCCCTCCAGGTACTAGTACACAACCCACTGTAACTAATATACAATCCCCAGTGACTAATAAATATACAGCCCCCTAGTAACTAATATAAAAATCCCCCAGAAACTAATACACAGCCCCCAGTAACTTGTGTACAATATACAGCCCCCCAGTAACTAAAATACAACCCACGGTTCATAATATACAACCCACAAATTTACAATATATCTGCCCCCCGTAACTAATATACAGCCCCCCAGTAACTAGTATATAGCCCAAAGAAATTAATATACAGCCCTCAGTGTAAAATACATTAGCCCCCCAAAAGTATTATACAGTCCCCCAGTGACTAATATACAGTCCGTAGTGACCAAAAAATATACAGCCCCCTGAAGCTAATATACAGCCCCTGTAACTAGTAAAAATCCCCCCAGTAATTAATATACAAACCTCCAGTGTACAATATACAGCCCCCAAGTAACTAATATACAGCCCTCAATGACCAATACATATATAATCCCCCAAGTAACTGATATACAGCCCCCCAGTAACTAATATACAGCCCCCCAGTAACTAATATACAGCCCCCAGTAACTAATATATCAGCCCCCAATAACTGATTTACAGCCACCAGTAACAACTGATATACATCCGCCATAACTACATATACACCCTCAGTGACCATTAAATATATACCCCCCCAAAGCAACTGATATACCGCCCCCAGTAACTAATATACAGCCCCCAGTAAATAATATACAGTCCCAGTAACTAATATACAGTCACCTTCTGTAGCGCCCAAATTTTGTAGAGACCCTATTTGTAGCTCCTTCACCTCTTCTTTCCATTTTGCAGTCAATTACTAAACATCTCTCGGTTCCCTGTCTAGTCCCTCAGCTACAGGACTGCTCCAGCCCCCCCCCATGACTTATAAATTTAAAGCCCCTCCAGTTACTAGTACACGACCCACCATAACTAATATACAATCCCCCAGTGACTAATAAGTATACACCCCACCAGTAAATAAAATACAACCCACGTTTCCTAATATACAACCCACAAATTTACAGTATACAGCCCCCATAACTAATATACAGCCCTGTCATTAATAAACAGGGCCCCAGTAACTAATATACAGCCCCCCAGTAACTAATATACAGCCCCCCAGTAACTAATATACAACCCCCAGTAACTAATATACAGCCCCCAGTAACTAATATACAGCCCTCAGGGTACAATATATCAGTCCCCAAGTAACTAATATACAACCCCAAGTATCTAGTATACAGCCGCCAAGCAAATAATATACAGCCCCCTTAACTAGATTACAATTCCCCAGTAACTAAAATACAGCCCCCATAACTATAATACAACCATCCAGTGTACAATAGTCCCCCTGTGACTTATAAATTTACAGCCCCCCAGTAACTAATATACAACCCCCAGTGTGCAATATATCGGCCCACCAGTAATAGTACACAACTCACCGTAACTAATAGTGTATACAACTGATAAACAACTGATAATACTGTATACAACTGATGTACAGCCCCCAGTAACTAATATACAGCCGCCTTCTGTAGAGCCCCAAATTTTGTAATGTCCCTATTTGTAGCTCCAGCGCTCATTTCTCCAGCGGGAACACCGGCTTTTCCTCCTTTCCACCTGCGCTCCAGCGGTCATAGCATCTCATCTCCACTTCTACTTATACCTTGCAATCCGTGCCTGACGAAGGTCTGATTTTACAAGACCGAAATGTTGCAAAATAATATTTTTGTTGGATTGCTATACAGTTTATTCTGGACCAAATAAATTCTCAATTTTTGACCAATAAGGAGTCCCAAGTTATATTTTCCCTATTTGTAGCTCCTTCCCCTCTTCTTTCCATTTTGTAGTCTATTACTAATCATTCCGGTCCCTAATCTGTCCCTGTATCTCTTGTATCTCCCTGTCTAGTCCCTCAGCTACAGGACTGCTCCTAAAGGTAGAGCCTCCTGCACCTCGTACCTCTCCTAATCTCCTGACACTCTCCCTAGCGCTGTCCCTATTGCTTACTTATTTAAAAAACATGTCTCCCAATCTCCTGTATCTCATCACTTATTATTCCCATCTTCCTAATATACAACCCCTAGTGACAAATAAATGCAACGTCCCTGCCAATGCGCATGGCAGAGGAGTAGTTGCGAATAAGCCCTTTTCCTAGGCAATACATATAGAGGTAATTGAGCAGCGGTAGATTCTGCCTAGATAAGCAAGGGTTAAAAGCATGTTAATGTCATCATCCAATGATGTTCCACTTTTTGTAACTGGAGTGTGATTGGAAGAGGAGACCACCTGACTAGGGAGTAACTAAACCCTTAGTCAGGGAAGGAGTTAGCTCTCTTGAATCCAGTTTCTGACAGAGAAGCATCTTTTAGAGCACATGCTCTGCTACAGGCCTCCTAGGCCTCAGCTCCCACTATAGAGCTACAGAGTGTTAGTCCACCTTCAGGGCTAACACTGAACCGTCACAGGACAAAGCTGCAGCTTCCAGGATTGGACACAGCTACACCCCAGCCTGCCCCTGCATCCAGGCTGGTGACCGAACTCCTGAGGTTCCTCTCCACAATCACTCCAGTATTGCATTTGTACAGAGTCGTTTGGCGTGTTGTTACCGTTGGTTGAATAAAGGACTGTAAGTTACTTTTATGCACAACATTGCCTCCGTCTGGTCCCTGCTACAGCTGTATCACCACCAAGGACGCCCCATCTATCTACCAGGGACACATACTACAGACTCTAAGGGCTGCCCCAGGGAGAACCAGTACATCAGCCTCTCCCTTTATATCATTTCTTGCATACACCACCTGCTGGAGACCTGCCAGGCTGTAGGACAGCCCTCCGGTCCCCATACCAAGCACCGTGACACTAGCGTGCCTAGGCCGCAACCGCCAGCCACTCCGTTATTCTGGGCCCGGCTGCCTCCAGGCCCCAAGAGAAGGTTAGGCCCTGGTGGGGTATGTTGCATAAATATACATCCCCAGTAACTAATATACATCCCCAGTAACTAATATACAGCTCCCTGTCACTAATATACAGCCCCCCAGTAACTAGTATATAGCCCAAATAAATTAATATACAGCCCTTAGTGTACAATATATCACCCCCAAGTAAGTAATATACAGTCCCCCAGTGACTAATACATACAAACCCCAGTAACTAGTAAAAAGCCCCCCAGTAACTTATATACAACCCCCACTGTACAATATATCAGCCCCAGTAACAAATATACAGCCCCCCCCAGTAACTGATATACAACGCCCAGTAACTAGTATACAACTTACCATTACTAAGATACAACCCCTCAAGGTTCAATATATAAGCCCCCAGTAGCTAATATACAACCCCCCAGTATACAATATATAAGCCCCTAGTAACTAATATACAGCCGCCATTAACTGATATACAGCCACCCATAAAATAATATACTCCCAATGACTAACAAATATATAGCCCTCTAGTAACTAATATTCTGCCCCCAGTAACTAATATACAGCCTCCCAGTAACTAATATACAGCCCCCCAGTAGCTGCTATACAGCCCCCAGTAACTAATATACAGCCTTCCAGTGTACAATATATCAGTAATTTATATACAACCCCAAGTATCTAGTATGCAACCGCAAAGCAAATAATATACAGCCCCCCCGTAACTAGATTACAATCCCCCAGCAAATAGTATACAATAATCCAGTAACTAATATACAGCCTCCCGTAACTATAATACAACCACCTAGTGTACAATACCCCCCCCCCCCCGTTGACTTATAAATTTACAGCCCCCCAGTAACTAATATACAGCCCCTACAATATATCGGCCCCCCAGTAACTAGTATATAGTCCACAGAAATTAATATACAGTCCTCAATGTACAATATATCGGCCCCCCAGTAACTAATATACAGCCCCCAGTAACTAGTATACAGTTTCCAAGTAGCTAATATAAAGGTGCATAACTAATATACATCCCCCAGTGACTAATTAATATACAGCCCCCCATCAGTAACTAAGATACAGACCCTGTCACTAATATACAGCCCCCAGTAACTAATATACTGCCCCCATCACTAATATACAGCCCCCCAATAACTAATATACAGACCCCCAGTGTACAATATATCAGTTACCAAGTAACTAACATACAACCCCAAGTATCTAGTATACAGCCGCCAATCAAATAATATACAGCCCCTAGTAACTAGATTATAATCCCCCAGCAACTAGTATACAATCCCCTAGTAACTAATTTACAGCCCCCCCCCATAACTATAATACAACCACCCAGTGTACAATAGCCCCCTTGTGACTTAGAAATTTACAGCCCCCCAGTAACTAATATATATAGCCACCAGTGTACTATATATCGGCCCTCCAGTAATCGTACACAACCTACCGTAGCTAATACTGTATACAACCCCCCAGTGTACAGTATACATACCCCCAGTAACTGATAAATACCCCCCCATAACTAGTAAACAGCCCCCCATGACTAATATACAACCCCTAGTGACTAATAAATATACAGCCCCTGTAACTTATAAACAGCCCCACAGTGACTAGTATATAGCCCAGAGAAATTGATATACAGCCCCCAATGTACAATATATCTTCCCCCCCAGTAACTAGTATACAGTCTCCAAGTAACTAATATACAGGCGATTAACTAATATACATCCCCCAGTGACTAATTAATATACAGCCCCCCCCCCCCAGTAACTTATATACAGCCCTCAGTAACAAATAAACAGCCCCATGAAACTAATATACAGCCCCCAAGAACCTAAAATACAGCCCCCTGTAATTAGTATACAAACCCCCAGTAACTAGTATACAGCCCCCCAGTAATTAATATACAATCCCCTGTGTACAATATGCACTCCCCCAATAACGATAATACAACCTAACGTAACTAATATACAACTCCCCACTGTACAATATATCAGCATCAGTATCAAATATACAGCCCCCCAGTAACTGATATACAACCCCCCAGTGTACAATATATCAGACCCCCAGCAACTAGTATACAACTTACGGTTACTAATATACAATCCCTCAGTGTTGAATATACAGACCCCCAGTAAATAATATAGAACACCCCAGTGTACAATATATCAGCCCCTCCGTGACTTATTGATATGCAGCCCACAGTAACTAGTATACAGCCAGCAATGTATAATATATCAGTCCTCCAGTGACTAGTATACAGCCCCATAACTAATATATAGCCCTGTAACTAATATACAACCCCCAGTGTACAATATATTAGCCCCCAGTGACTATTAAATATATACAGCCCCCAGTGTACAATATATCTGCCCCCCAGTAACAAGTTTACAGCCGCAAGTGTACAATATATCCGTCCTTAAGTAAATAGTACACAACCCAACATAATAAATATACAACACTGTACAATACATAAGCCCCCAGTAATTTATATTCAACCCCCAGTGACTAATAAAAATACAGCCCCCAGTAACTAAAAACTCCAGTAATCAGTAAACAGCCCACAAGTTACTAATATACAGCTCCCTGTAACTAGTATACAAACCCCCAGTAATAAGTATACAGCCCCCAGTGTACAATATATCAGCCCCCAGTAACTAGTATACAGCCACATAACTAATATATAGCCCCCGTAACTAATATACAACCCCCAGTGTACAATATATTAGCCCCCCAGTGACTATTAAATATGTACAGTCCCAAGTGTACAATATATATTAGCCCCCCATTAACGAGTATACAGCCCCCAGTGTACAATATATATCTGCCCCTCAGAAACTTTTATTAAAAAAAACAGAAAAGAATACAGCCCCCTATTAACAAATATACAGCCCCACAGCAACTAGTATACAGCCATCAGTAATTAATATACAACCTCCCATTGTACAAAATAGCAGCCAGTAACTAATTTACAACCCTTAGTGACTTATAAATACAAATCCCCCCCAGCAACTAATATACAGCCCCCATAACTTAAATACAGCACCCAGTAACAAATATACAACCCCCAGTGACTTATAAGTATACATCCCCCAAGTAACTCATAGACAGCACCCAGTAACAAATATACAACCCCCAGTATCTCATATAAAGCCCAAACGTAACTAATATACAGCCCCCATAACTAGTATACACACCAGTAAGTAGATCTATAGCCCCTGTAACAACTATACAGCCCCCCATTAACTACTATACAGCCCCCTGTCACTAATAAATATCCCCCCCAGTAACTAGTATATAGCCCAAAGAAATTAATATACAACCCTCAATGTACATTATATCAGCCCCCCCAGTAACTAATATACAGCCCCCAGTAACAAATATACAGCCCCTAGTAACTAAAATACAGCACCATGTAACTAATATACAGCCCCCAGTACGTAATATACACCCCCCCTCAGTAACTGGTATACAGCCGCATTGTAGAATATATCAGCCCCCAGTAACTAGTATACAATTTACTGTTACTAATATACAACCCCCCACGGTTCAATATATAGACCCCAGTAACTAGAAGGCAGCCCTAATTGTAGAATATAGCCGTCCTCCAGTAACTAGAATACAACCCACCGAATCTAATATACAGCCCCCCAGTGTACAATATATAAGCCTCTGGTAACTAATATACAGCCCCCAATAACTGATATACTGCCCCCCATAATTAATATACAACCCCCAGTGACTTATAAATATATAGCCCTCCAGTAACTGATATACAGCCCCCAGTAACTGATGTACATCCCCGAGTAACAGCCCCCAGTAACTTATATACATCCCCCAGTAACTGATATACAGCCCCCTGTAACTAAAATACAGCCCCCAGTAACTAATATACAGCCCCCCAGTAGCTGATATACAGCCCCCAAGTAACTAATATACAGCCCCCAGTAACTAATATACAGCCCCCAGTAACTGATGTACAGCCCCAAGTAACAGCCCCTAGTAATTTATATTCATCCCCCAGTAACTGATATACAGCCCCCAGTAACTAATATACAGCCCCCAGTAACTAATATACCGCCCCCAGTAACTAATATACAGCCCCCAGTAACTAATATACAGCCCCCCAGTAACTAATATACAGCCCCCAGTAACTAATATACAGCCCCCAGTAACTAATATACAGCCCCCAGTAACTCATATATATAGCCACATTCTGTAGCGCCCCAAATTTTGTAGAGTCCCTATTTGTAGCTCCTTCACCTTTTCTTTCCATTTTGCAGTCAATTACTAATCATTCCTGACCCTAATCTGTCCCTGTATCTCTTGATTCCCTGTCTAGTCCCTCAGCTACAGGACTGCTCCTAAAGGTAGAGCGTCCTGCACCTCGTACCTCTCCTAATCTCCTGACACTCTCCCTAGCGCTGTCCCCATCAGTTACTAATGTTAAAAACATGTCTCCCAATCTCCTGTATCTCATCACTTATTATTCCCATCTTCCTAATATACAACCCCAGTGACAAATAAACATACAGCCCCCAGTAACTTATATATAGCCCCCAGTAACTAATATACAGCCCCCCAGTAACTAATATACAGCCCCCCAGTAACTAATATACAGCTCTCAGTAACTAATATACAGCCCCCAGTAACTAATATACAGCCCCCCAGTAACTAATATACAGCCCCCCAGTAACTAATATACAGCCCCCCAGTAACTAATATACAGCCCCCAGTGTACAATAAATCAGTCCACAAGTAACTAATATACATCAACAAGTATTTAGTATACAGCCGCGAAGTACATAATATACAGCCCCCGCAACTAGTATACAATTCCAAGAAATTTATATACAGCCCTCAGTGTATAATATGTTAGCCTCCCCCCCTTGACTTATAAATTTAAAGCCCCTCCAGATACTAGTACACAACCCAGTGTAACTAATATACAATCCCCCAGTGACTAATAAATATACAGCCCCCAGTAACAAATATAAAAATCCTCCAGCAACTAATACACAGCCCCCAGTAACTAGTATACAGCCATTTGAAATCAATATACTACCGCCCAGTGTACAATATACAGCCCCCCAGTAAATAAAATGCAACCCAAGGTTCCTAATATACAACCCACAAATTTACAATATATCAGCCCCCCGTAACTAATATACAACTCTTAGTGACTAATACATATACAACCCCCAGTAACTAATATACAGCCCTCAGTGTAAAATACTTAAGCCCCCCAGTAAGTAATATACAGTCCCCCAGTGACTAATTAACAGTCCGTAGTGACTAATATATATATACAGCCCCCTGAAACTAATATACAGCCCCTGTAACTAGTAAAAAGCCCCCCAGTAATTAATATACAAACCTCCAGTGTACAATATACAGCCCCCCAGTAACTAATAAACAGCCGCATAACTAATATACAGCCCCCAAGTAACTAATATACACCCCCCAGTGACCAATAAATATATAATCCCCCAAGTAACTGATATACAGCCCCCAGTAACTAATATACAGCCCTCCAGTAACTAATATACAGCCCTCCAGTAACTAATATACAGCCCCCAGTAACTAATATACAGCCCCCAGTAACTAATATATCAGCCTCCAATAACTGATTTACAGCCACCAGTAACAACTGATATACAGCCGCCATAACTACATATACACCCTCAGTGACCATTAAATATATACCCCCCCAAAGCAACTGATATACCGCCCCCAGTAACTAATATACAGCCCCCAGTAACTAATATACAGCCCCTAGTAACTAATATGCAACCACCGTCTGTAGCGCCCAAATTTTGTAATGTCCCTATTTGTAGCTCCTTCCCCTCTTCTTTCCATTTTGCAGTCAATTACTAAACATTCCTGTCCCTAATCTGTCCCTGTATCTTCTGATTCCCTGTCTAGTCCCTCAGCTACAGGACTGCTCCAGCCCCCCCCCCCATGACTTATAAATTTAAAGCCCCTCCAGTTACTAGGACACGACCCACTGTAACTAATATACAATCCCCCAGTGACTAATAAGTATACAGCCCCCCAGTAAATAAAATACAACCCACGTTTCCTAATATACAACACACAAATTTACAGTATACAGCCCCCATAACTAATATACAGCCCTGTCATTAATAAACAGGGCCCCAGTAACTAATATACAGCCCCCCAGTAACTAATATACAGCCCCCAGTAACTAATATACAGCCCCCAGTAACTAATATACATCCCCCAGTAACTAATATACAGCCCCCAGTAACTAATATACAGCCCCCAGTAACTAATATACAGCCCCCAGTGTACAATATATCAGTCCCCAAGTAACTAATATACAACCCCAAGTATCTAGTATACAGCCGCCAAGCAAATAATATACAGCCCCCTTAACTAGTATACAATTCCCCAGTAACTAAAATACAGCCCCCGTATCTATAATACAATCATCCAGTGTACAATAGCCCCCCTGTGACTTATAAATTTACGGCCCCCCAGTAACTAATATACAACCCCCAGTGTGCAATATATCGGCCCCCCAGTAATAGTACACAACTCACCGTAACTAATAGTGTATACAACTGATAAACAACTGATAATACTGTATACAACTGATATACAGCCCCCAGTAACTAATATACAGCCGCCTTCTGTAGAGCCCCAAATTTTGTAATGTCCCTATTTGTAGCTCCAGCGCTCATTTCTCCAGCGGGCGCACCGGCTTTTCCTCCTTTCCACCTGCGCTCCAGCGGTCATAGCATCTCATCTCCACTTCTACTTATACCTTGCAATCCGTGCCTGACGAAGGTCTGATTTTACAAGACCGAAACGTTGCAAAATAATATTTTTGTTGGATTGCTATACAGTTTATTCTGGACCAAATAAATTCTCAATTTTTGACCAATAAGGAGTCCCAAGTTATATTTTCCCTATTTGTAGCTCCTTCACCTCTTCTTTCCATTTTGTAGTCTATTACTAATCATTCCGGTCCCTAATCTGTCCCTGTATCTCTTGTATCTCCCTGTCTAGTCCCTCAGCTACAGGACTGCTCCTAAAGGTAGAGCCTCCTGCACCTCGTACCTCTCCTAATCTCCTGACACTCTCCCTAGCGCTGTCCCTATCGGTTACTTATTTAAAAAACATGTCGTCCAATCTCCTGTATCTCATCACTTATTATTCCCATCTTCCTAATACACAACCCCCAGTGACAAATACATATACAGCTCCACCAGTAACTAATATACAGGCCCCAGTAACTAATATACAACCCCTAGTGACAAATAAATGCAACGTCCCTGCCAATGCGCATGGCAGCGGAGTAGTTGCGAATAAGCCCTTTTCCTATGCAATACATATAGAGGTAATTGAGCAGCGGTAGATTCTGCCTAGATAGGCAAGGGTTAAAAGCATGTTAATGTCATCATCCAATGATGTTCCAATTTTTGTAACTGGAGTGTGATTGGAGGAGGAGACCACCTGACTAGGGAGTAACTAAACCCTTAGTCAGGGAAGGAGTTAGCTCTCTTGGATCCAGTTTCTGACAGAGAAGCATCTTTTAGAGCACATGCTCTGCACACAGGCCTCCTAGGCCTCAGCTCCCACTATAGAGCTACAGAGTGTTAGTCCACCTTCAGGGCTAATACTGAACCGTCACAGGACAAAGCTGCAGCTTCCAGGATTGGACACAGCTACACCCCAGCCTGCCCCTGCATCCAGGCTGGTGACCGAACTCCTGAGGTTCCTCTCCAGAATCACTCCAGTACTGCACTTGTACAGAATCGTTTGGCGTGTTGTTACCATTGGTTGAATAAAGAACTGTAAGTTACTTTTATGCACAACATTGCCTCCGTCTGGTCCCTGCTACAGCTGTATCACCACCAAGGACGCCCCATCCATCCACCAGGGACACATACTACAGACTCTAAGGGCTGCCCCAGGGAGAACCAGTACATCAGCCTCTCCCTTTATATCATTTCTTGCATACACCACCTGCTGGAGACCTGCCAGGCTGTAGGACAGCCCTCCGGTCCCCATTCCAAGCACCGTGACACTAGTGTGCCTAGGCCGCAACCGCCAGCCACTCCAGTATTCTGGGCCCCGGCTGCTTCCAGGACACAAGAGAAGGTTAGGCCCCGGTGGGGGATGTTGCATAAATATACATCCCCCCAGTAACTAATATACAGCCCCCCTTTAACTATATATCAGTCCCCAAGTAACTAAAATACAACCCCAAGTATTTAGTATAAAGCAAATAATATACAATCCCCCAGCAACTAGTATACAATCCCCCAGTAACTAAAATACAGCTAACTGTAACTTTAATACAACCACCCAGTGTACAATAGCCCCCCCCCCTGTAACAAATATACAATCCCCTAGTGCACAATACATCAGCCACCAATAACTCATAGACAGCCCCCAGTAGCTAATATACAGCCCCCAGTATCTAGTTTAAACCTCCAAAGTACAGACTTCCTAAATAGTATACATGCAAGTGAGTAGATCTATAGCCCCTCATAACAAATATAAACCCCCCCAGTAACTAATATACAGCCCCACAGTAACTAGTATACAGTCTCCAAGTATCTAATAAACATCCACAGTGACTAATTAATATACAGCCCTCAGTAACAAATATACAGCCCCATGAAACTAAAATACAGCCCCCTGTAATTAGTATACAAACCCCCAGTAACTAGTATACAGCCCCCCAGTAATTAATATACAGCCCCTCCGAGTACAATATATCAGCCCCAAGTAACTAGAATACAATCTACCGTAACTAATATACAACCCCCCAGTGTTCTATAGACCCCCAGTAAATAATATAGAACACCCCAGTGTACAATATATCAGCCCCTCTGTGACTTATTAATTTACAGCCCCCAGTAACTAGTATACAGCCGCAAGTGTACAATATTTAAGCCCCAAGTAACTAATGTACAACCCCCAGTGACTAATAAAAATACAGCCCCCATTAAATAAAAATTTCAGAAATCTTTAAACAGTAACTAATATACAGTTCCCTGTAACTAGTATACAGACCCCCAGTAATTAGCATACAGCCCCCAGTGTACAAAATATCAGCCCACAGTAACTAGTATACAGCCCATATAACTAATATACAACCCCGAGTGTACAATATATTAGCCCCCCAGTGACTATTAAATACACAGCACTCAGTGTACAATATATCTTCCCCTTAGTAACTTATATTAAAACAACTAGAAACTAATACAACCCCCAATTAAGAAATATACAGCCCCCCAATAGCTAATATACATCCCCCAGTAACTAATATACAACCCCTAGTGACTAATAAATATACAGTCCCCTATAACTCATAGACAGAACCCAGTAACAAATATACAACCCCCAGTATCTAGTATAAAGCCCAAACCTAACTAATATACAGCCCCCATAACTAGTATACAAACCAGAAAGTAGATCTACAGACCCTTTAAACAGTTTACAGCACCAAGTAACTAATATACAGCCCCCATAACTAGTATACAAACCAGTAAGTAGATCTATAGCCCCTGTAACAAATATACAGTCCCATAAGATACTACACAGCCCCTTGTCACTAATATACACCCCCCCAGTAACTAGTATATAGCCCAAAGAACTTAATATACAGCCCTCAGTGTACAATATATCAGTCCCCCAGTGACTAATAAATATACTCTCCCAGTAACAAATATACAGCCCTCATTAACAAATATTCATCCCCCGTAACTCAAGTATTGAACCATGAAACTAGTATATAAACCCCCAGTAACTTGTAAAAAGCCCCCCAGTAACTAATATACAATCCCCCACTGTACAATATATCACCCCAGTAACAAATAT
The DNA here is from genome assembly GCF_040894005.1 of Engystomops pustulosus. Lineage (NCBI taxonomy): Eukaryota > Metazoa > Chordata > Amphibia > Anura > Leptodactylidae > Engystomops > Engystomops pustulosus. The sequence goes on from NC_092420.1 coordinate 74,601,356, forward strand.
ACACCCCCCCAGTAACTGAAATACAACCCCCCCGTGTACAATATATCAGCCCCCCAGTAACTAATATACAGCCCCCCAGTAACTAATATACAGCCCCCAGTAACTAATATACAGCCTCCCAGTAACTAATATACAGCCCCCAGTAACTAATATACAGCCCCCCAGTAACTAATATACAGCCCTCAGTGTACAATATATCAGTCCCCAAGTAACTTATATACCACTCCAAGTATCTAGTATACAGCCGCCAAGTACATAATATACAGCCCCCCGTAAGTAGTATACAAACCCCCGGCAACAAATATACAGCCCCCCGTAACTATAATACAACCACCCAGTGTACAATAGCCCCCCAGTGACTTATAAATTTACAGCCCCCAGTAACTAATATACAGCCCCAAGTGTACAATATATCCTCCCTCCAGTAATAGTACACAGCCCACCGTAAAAAATATACAATCCCCTAGTGAACAATACATCAGCCACCAGTAACTCATAGACAGCCCCCAATAACAAATATACAACCCCAGTATCTTGTTGAAATCTCCAAATTACAGCCCCCCTAACTAGTATACAAGCAAGTAAGTAGATCTATAGCCCCCTGTAACTAATATACAGCCACCCGTAACTAATATACAGCCCCCAGTAACTAATATACAGTCTCCAAGTATTTAATATACAGGCACATAACTAATATACATCCCTCAGTGACTAATTAATATACACCCCCCCCCAGTTATTAATATACAGCTCTCAGTAACAAATATACAGCCCCATGAAACTAATACAAAGTAACTAAACTACAGCCCCCTGTAATTCTTATACAAACCCACAGAAACTAGTATACAGCCCCCCAGTAACTGATATACAACCCCACAGTAACTTATATGGAGCCCCCCAGTGTAGAATATATCAGCCCCCCAGTAACTAGTATGCAACCCTCAGTAACTAATAAATATACAGCCCCCAGTAACTAGCATACAGCCCCCCAGTAAATAATATACAACCACTAATAAATATACAGTCCCCCATAACTCATAGACAGCACCCAGTAACAAATATACAACCCCCAGTATCTCGTATAAAGCCCAAACCTAACTAATATACAGCCCTGCTAACTAGTATACAAACCAGTAAGTAGATCTACAGACCCTATAAACAGTTTACAGCACCAAGTAACTAATATACAGCCCCCATAACTAGTATACAAACCAGTAAGTAGATCTATAGCCCCTGTAACAAATATACAGCCCCCCATTAACTACTATACAGCCCACCGTCACTTATATAGAGCCCCCAGTATAGTATATAGCCCAAAGAAATTAATATACAGCCCTCAGTGTACAATATATCAGCCCCCCAGTAAGTAATATACAGTCCCCCAGTGACTAATAAATATCCCCCCTCTAGTTACTATTAACACTGATAGCAGGGCTACATACACAAGGTAGAAAGCATAGATAACAATATTTATAGTAGTTTGTCTGTTCATGATGGAGTCTCCATAATAATGATCTACCTATATTACTATCTCCTGCTTAGTCAATGTGGTTTGGCTTATGAACATACTACACTTATCTCAAGAAAAAGAAGCCACTACCAAATCCATGTGATAAAATACTATCTCTATTAAATAATAAATGCTGAACAATAAGAACTAATAGCAGGCTGATCATATCGAGAAAAACAAGAACACTACAACGGTGCACAACTGCAGACTAATAATACAGGGTGATACATGGGGATTGATATTGCTGTGTGACAATGTAGGGAGGTATATGGAGGAGTTCACACAAGAAACTTTTTGGGTAAGGCTACATTCACACGGGCGTATGATTTCTCTAGTCCCGTATTTACGGGCCGTATATACGTGACGTTTTTCATCCGTATGCAGCACGTATGTGACCCGTATTTTATACGTCCCCATAGACTTCTAGGGCATATGGAACTGAAATACGGGAGAAAATAGGACATGCTCTATATTTTTATATGGCTAGTATACGGTACGGTACGCTCCAGTGTCAAAAACAGCAATATAAATGGTTAGACGTATTGTCCATTGAAATGAATGTGGCCGTATGTAACCCGTAAAAAAACAGTACGGATACGGACGTTTTCATACGTCCGTGTGAATGTAGCCTAAATCTTATACTGCTACACAAAACAAGTGCTAAAGTGCAAAGTAAGATGTAGCTATGATCCCAATACAATATTGCAGTTTGTCACATTGTAAAACCCTCCATACTACAAAAAGTAGTATCAAAAATACACATTTAGTGTATCACTGCATGTAGTGTTTGCAATGAAAAGGCATATTGCACGTACCCATTATCAAATGGGTACACACATTTTGGCGCTAGCCTTCGTCTGGGGGTGTAACTAATATACAGCCCTCAGTAACCCAAATGTAGAATATATCTGTGCTCCAGTAATTAGAATACAACCCGCCGTATCTAATATACAAACCCCCAGTGTATAATATATAAGCCTCTAGTAACTAATATACAGCCCCCAGTAACTACAGTAATAAACAGCCAGCTTCAGTCGTATTCCAAATTTTGTAATGTCCCTGTTTGTAGCTCCTTCCCCTCTTCTTTCCATTTTGCAGTCAATTACTAATCATTCCTGTCCCTAATCTGTCCCTGTATCTCCTGATTCCCTGTCTAGTCCCTCAGCTACAGGACTGCTCCTAAAGGTAGAGCGTCCTGCACCTCGTACCTCTCCTAATCTCCTGACACTCTCCCTAGCGCTGTCCCTATCGCTTACTTATTTTAAAAACATGTCTCCCAATCTCCTGTATCTCATCACTTATTATTCCCATCTTCCTAATATACAACCCCCAGTGACAAATACATATACAGCCCCCAGTAACTTATATACAGCCCCCAGTAACTAATATACAGCCCCCAGTAACTTATTTACAGCCCTCAGTGTACAGTAAATCAGTCCCCAAGTAATTTGCATACAACCCCAAGTATCCAGTATACTGCCACCAAGTACATAATATACAGCCCCCGTAACTAGTATACAATCATCCTGCAACTAATATACAGCCCCTCATAACTATAATACAACCACTCAGTATAGAATAGCCCCCCAGTGACTCATACATTTACAGCGCCCCAGTAACTGATATACAGCCCCAGTGTACAATATATCGGCCCTCCAGTAACTAATATACAACCCACTGTAACTATTACTGTATACAATCCCCAGTGCACAGTATACAGCCCCTCAGTAACGAATATACAACCCCCTAGTTTATAATACAGCCACCAGTAACTAATATACAGCCCCCCGTAGCCAATATACAACCCTATTGACTAATAAATATACAGCCCCTGTAACTAATACATAGCCCCACAGTAACTAGTACACAGCCCAGAGAAATTAATATACAGCACGCAGCGTACAATATATCGGCCCCCAGTAACTAGTATGCAGTCTCCAAGTAACTAATATACAGGCGCATAACTAATATACAGACCCCCCCCCCCCCCCCCCGGTAACTAATGAACAGCCCTCAGTAAAAAAATTATGCAGTCCCATGAAACTAATTTACAGCTCCCAAGTAAATAAAATACAGCCCCCCTTTAATTAATATACAACCCCCCCCCCCCGGTGTAAAATATATCGCCCCCCCCAGTAACTAGAATACAACCTACCATAACTAATATACAATCCCCCACTGTTCAATTTATCAGCATTAGTATCAAATATACAGCCCCCCCAGTAACTGATATACAACCCCCAGTGTACAATATATCAGACCCCCAGTAACTAGTATACAACTTACCGTTACTAATATACAACCCCTCAGTGTTCGATATATAGATCCCCAGTAAATAATATAGAACACCCCAGTATACAATATATCAGCCTCTCCGTGACTTATTAATATACAGCCCCCGGTAACTAGTATACAGCCCCAATGTACAATATATCTGCCCCTCAGTAACTAATATTAAAACCCCAAGAAACTAATACAACCCCCCATTAACAAATATACAGCCCCCCAGCAAATAGTATTCAGCCATCAGTAATTAATATACAACCTCCCAGTGTACAATATAGCAGCCAGTAACTAATTTACAACCCTCGGTGACTAATGAATATACAGCCCCCCAGTAACTAATATACAGCCCCCCAGTAACTAATATACAGCCCCCCATAACCAATATACAACCCCTAGTGACATATAAATATAAAGTCCCCCAGTAACTGCTAGGCAGCACCCAGTAACAAATATACAACCCCCAGTATCTAGTATAAAGCCCAAACCTAACTAATATACAACCCCCATAACTAGTATACAAAACAGTAAGTAGATATATAGTTCCTGTAACAAAAATACAGCCCCCCCCATTAACTACTATACAGCCCCATGTCACTTATATATAGCCCCCCAGTAACTAGTATATAGCCCAAAGAAATTATTATACAGCCCTCAGTGTACAATATATCACCCCCCAGTAAGTAATATAAAGTGGTGATACCCCTACCATTTCCCATGCTTTTAATGAGTTACCAATAAAGAAGAAAACTTTTTATGGATGTGCCGCGATTATCTATTTATTTTTGGATCAAGTAATATAAAGTCCCCAGTGACTAATAAATATACCCCCCGGTCCCTAATATACAGCCCTCAGTAACAAATATACAGCCCCCAGTAATTAAAATATAGCCCTATGTAACTAGTATATAAACCCCCTAGTAAAAAGTCACCCAGTAACTAATATACAATCCCCCACTGTACAATATTTCAGCCCCAATAGCAAATATACAGCCCCCCAGTAACTAATATACAACCCCCAGTGTACAATATATCAGCCCCCCAGTAACTAGTATACAACTACCTGTTACTAATATACAACCCCTCAGGGTTCAATATATAAGCCCCCAGTAACTAGTATACAGCACCAATTGTAGAATATCTCGATCCTCCAGTAACAAGAATAAAACCCACCGTAACTAATATACAACCCCCCAGTGTACAATATATAAGCCCCTAGTAACTAATATACAGCCCCCATTAATGGATATACAGCCCCCAGGGACTAACAAACATATAGCCCCCCGTAACTAATATTCAGTGTACAGTGTACAGACACCCAGTAACGAATGTACAACCCCCTAGTGTACAATACATCAGCCCCCAGTAACAAAAATACAATTTCTAGTCACTAATAAATATACAGTCCCCCAGTAACTCATAGACAGAGCCCAGTAATAAGTATACAACCCCCAGTAACCAATATACAGCCTCCCGTTACCAATATGCAACCCCTAGTGACTTATAAATATAAAGCCCCCCAGTAAGTGATAGACAGCACCCAGTAACAAATATACAACCCCCAGTATCCCATATAAAGCCCAAACCTAACTAATATACAACCCCCATAACTATTATACAAAGCAGTAAGTAGATCTATAGCCCCTGTAACAAATATACAGCCCCCCATTAACTATTATACAGCCCCATGTCACTCATATATAGCCCCCCAGTAACTAGTATATAGCGCAAAGAAATTAATTTACAGCCCTCATTGTACAATATATCAGCCCCCCCAGTAAGTAATATACAGCCCCCAGTAATTAAAATATAGCCCCATGTAACTAGTATTTAAACCCCTAGTAAAAAGTCCCCCAGGAACTAATATACAATCCCCCACTGTACAATATTTCAGCCCCAATAACAAATATACAGCCCCCCAGTAACTAATATACAACCCCCAGTGTACAATATATCAGCCCCCCAGTAACTAGTATACAACTACCTGTTACTAATATACAACCCCTCAGGGTTCAATATATAAGCCCCCAGTAACTAATATACAGCCCCCCAGTAACTAGTATACAGCCCCAAGTGTAGAATATAACCATCCTCCAGTAACTAGAATACAACGCGCCGTATCTAATATACAGCCCCCCAGTGTATAATATATAAGCCCCTAGTAACTAATATATAGCCCCCATTAACGGATATACAGCCCCCAGTGACTAATAAACATATAGACCCCCAGTAACTAATATTCAGCGTACAGACACCCAATAATGAATATACAACCCCCTAATGTACAATATATCAGCCCCCAGTAACAAATATACAATTTCTAGTAACTAATAAATATACAGTCCCCCAGTAACTCATGGACAGAGCCCAGTAATAAATATAAGACCCCCCAGTATCTAGTTTAAATCTCCAAAGTACAGCCCCCATTACAAGTATACAAGCAAGTAAGTAGATCTATAGCCCCCTGTTACAAATATACAACCCCCATCACTAATATACATCCCCCCAGTAACTAGTATATAGCCCAAAGAAATTAATATACAACCCCCAGTAACAAATATACGGCCCCTAGTACCTAGTAAAAAGCCCTCTAGTACTTAATGTGCAACCCTCCAGTAACTAGAATGCAACTTACCGTAACTAATATACAAGCCCCCACTGTACAATATATCAGCCCTAGTTACAAATATTCTGCCCCCCGGGTAACTAGTATAAAGCCCCCAGTAACTAATATACAACCCCCCATATCTGATATACAGCTCCACAGTAACTAGTATATAGCCCAGTAACTGATATACAGCCCCCAGTAACTAATATACAGCCCCCAGTAACTAATATATAGCCACATTCTGTAGCGCCCCAAATTTTGTAATGTCCCTATTTGTAGCTCCTTCACCTCTTCTTTCCATTTTGCAGTCAATTACTAATCATTCCTGTCCCTAATCTGTCCCTGTATCTCTTGATTCCCTGTCTAGTCCCTCAGCTACAGGACTGCTCCTAAAGGTAGAGCCTCCTGCACCTCGTACCTCTCCTAATCTCCTGACACTCTCCCTAGCGCTGTCCCTATCGCTTACTTATTTTAAAAACATGTCTCCCAATCTCCTGTATCTCATCACTTATTATTCCCATCTTCCTAATATACAACCCCCAATGACAAATACATATACAGCCCCCAGTAACTAATATACAGCCCTCAGAGAACAATTTATCAGTCCCCAAGTAACTAAAATACAACCCCAAGTATTTAGTATACTGCTTATGTAACTAACAGCCCCCCCCCCGTACAGGGCCGGATTAAAGGAGGGGCTCCTGGGGCTCGAACCCCGGGGCCCCCACTACTTTCACTTTTTAAGGGGCCCCCACCAGTTTCCGACATTCAGCGACTGTTTCTGTGTGAGATGCACAGCAGCCAGTGGCTGCCTGCAACGCACATAGGGGTCTGGGATGTCAGCTGTGTCAGAGAGACACAGCTGCTTACGCAGGGGGAGATCGCCAAGATCACCATTTTCTACAGGGGACTGGCGGCTAAAGTCTACAGGGGGCTGGTGGCTGTATACTACAGTAGCTCCCCAGTAACTAATATACAGCCCCCAGTGTACAATATATCGGCCCTCCAGAAACTAGTACACAACCCACCGTATCCGATACATAACCCCTCAGTGTACAGTACAGCCGCCCAGTAACCAATATGCAACCATCTAGTTTACAATACATCAGCCACCAGTAACTGATATACAGCCCCCCGTAGCCAATATACAACCCTATTGACTAATAAATATACAGCCCCTCAGTTACTGCTGTACAGGGGCTGTAACTAATATACAGCTCCACAGTAACTAGTATATAGCCCAGAGAAATCAATATACAGCCCTCAATCCCCCCCGTAAGTATAATACAACCTGCCAGTGTACAATAGCCCCCCTCCCCGTGACTTATAAAATTACAGCCCCCCAGTAACTAATATACAGCCCTCAGTGTACAATATATCGGCCCTCCAGTAACTAGTACACAACACAACTAATATACAACCCCCCCAGTTTAAAGTATACATCCCCCGGTAACAAATATACAACCCCCTAGTGTACAATACATCAGCCCCCAGTAACAAATATACAATTTCTAGTGACTAATAAATATACAGTCCCCCAGTAACTCATAGACAGAGCCAGGTAACTAATATACAACCCCCAGTATCTAGTTTAAATCTCCAAAGTACAGCCCTCCTAACTAGTATACAAGCAAGTAAGTAGATCTATAGCTTCCCATAACAAATTTACAACCCCCCAGTAACTTATATACTACCCCCCCTAGTATACAGTCTCCACGTAACTAATATACAGGCAAATAACAAAAATACATCACCCAAAGACTAATAAATATACAGCCCCCCCATTAACTAACATACAGCCCACAGTAACAAATATACAGCCCCATGAAACTAATATATAACCCCCAAGTAACTAAATTACAACCCCCTTGTAATTAGTATACAAACCCCAAGTAACTAGTATACAGCCCCCCAGTAATTAATATACAACCCCCACCCCATGTACAATATACAGCCCCCCAGAAACTGGAATACAACCTACCGTAACTAATATACAACCCCGCAATGTACAATATATAAGCCCCGTTAACTAATATACAGCCCACAGTAACTAAAAACTCCAGTAATTACTAATAATTAATAAGTAACTAATATAAAGCTCCCTGTAACTAGTATACAAACCCCCAGTAATTAGCATACAGCCCCCAGTGTACAATATTTCAGGCCTCAGTAACAAGTATACAGCCCCCATAACTAATATAATACATTATATTAGCCCCCCAGTGACTTTTAAATATACATCCCCCAGTAACTAGTATACAGCCCCCAGTGTACAATATATCTGCCCCTCAGGAACTTATATTAAAACAACCAGAAACTAATACAACCACCATTAACAAATATACAGCCCCCCAGCAACTAGTATTCAGCCATCATTAATAAATTTACAACCCCCAAGTGTATAATATATCAGCCCCCCATAACTAATATACAGCCCCCGTAACCAATATACGACCCCTAGTGACTAATAAGTATACATCCCCCCAGTAACTCATAGACAGCCCTCAGTAACAAATTTACAACCCCCAGTATCTAATATATAGCCCAAGCTTAACTAATATACAACCCCCATAACTAGTATACACACCAGTAAGTAGATCTATAACCCCTGTAGCAAATATAAAGCCCCCCGTCACTAATATACAGCCCCACAGTAACTAGTATATAGCCCAAAGAATTTACTATACAGCCCTCAGTGTACAATATATCACCCCCCAGTAAGTAATATACAGTCCCCAGTGACTAAGAAATATACTCCTCTAGTAATTAAAATACAATCCCCAGTAACTAAAATACAGCTCCCCCAGTAACGCATAAACAACCCCCACTGTACAATATATCAGCCCCCCTGATATACTGCCCCCCCCCATAATTAATATACAACCCACAGTGACTGATAAATATACAGCTCCCAATAACTAATATACAGCCCCCAGTAACTAATATACAGACACCTTCTGTAGCGCCCCTAATTTTGTAATGTCCCTATTTGTAGCTCCTTCCCCTCTTCTTTCCATTTTGCAGCCAATTACTAATCATTCCTGTCCCTAATCTGTCCCTGTATCTCCTGATTCCCTGTCTAGTCCCTCAGCTACAGGACTGCTCCTAAAGGTAGAGCCTCCTGCACCTCGTACCTCTTCTAATCTCCTGACACTCTCCCTAGCGCTGTCCCTATCGCTTACTTATTTTAAAAACTTTCTCCCAATCTCCTGTATCTCATCACTTATTATTCCCATCTTCCTAATATACAACCCCCAGTGACAAATACATATACAGCCCCCCAGTAACTAATATACAGCCCCCAGTAACTAATATACAGCCCCCATAACTGATATACAGCCCCCAGTAACTAATATACAGCCCCCAGTAACTAATATTCAGCCCCTAGTAACTAATATACAGCCCCCCAGTAACTAATATTCAGCCCCTAGTAACTAATATACAGCCCCCATAACTGATATACAGCCCCCAGTAACTAATATACAGCCCCCAGTAACTAATATTCAGCCCCTAGTAACTAATATACAGCCCCCAGTAACTAATATACAGCCCCCAGTAACTAATATTCAGCCCCTAGTAACTAATATACAGCCCCCAGTAACTAATATTCAGCCCCTAGTAACTAATATACAGCCCCCAGTAACTAATATTCAGCCCCTAGTAACTAATATACAGCCCCCAGTGACAAATAAATATACAGCCCCCCAGTAACTAATATACAGCACTCAGTGTACAATATATCAGTCCCCAAGTAGTTACTTATATATATAAAGCAAATAATATACAGCCCCCCGTAACTATTATACAAACCCCCAGCAACTAGGATACAGTCCCCCAGTTACTTATATACAGCCCCCCGTAATTAGTATACAGTCCCCCAGTAACTAATATACAATTTTTAGTGACTAATAATTATACAGTCCCCCAGTAACTCCTAGACAGCACCCAGTTACAAATATACAACCCCCAGTATCTAGTTTAAATATCCAAAGTACAGCCCCCCTAACTAGTATACAAGCAAGTAAGTAGGGTTATGGGCCCCCCATAACAAATATACAGCCCCCCAGTAACTGCTATACAGCCCATGTAACTAATATACAGCCCCCACAGTAACCAGTATATAGCCCAGGTAAATTAATATACAGCCTTTAATATACAATATATACAGCCCCCCAGTTACTTAAATACAACCCCCAGTAACTAGTATACAGTCTCCAAGTAACTAATAAACAGACGCATAACTAATATACATCCCCCAGTGACTAATTGAATTACAGCCACCCCCCAGTAACTAATATACAGCCCCCCCTCCCTAGTAACTAATATACAGCCCCCCCTCCCTAGTAACTAATATACAGCCCTCAGTAACAAATATACAGCCCCATGAAACAAATATACAGCCCCCAAGTAACTAAAAAATAGACCCCTGTAATTAGTATGCAAACCACCAGTAACTAGTATACAGCCCCCCAGTAACTAATATACAACCCTCCACTGTACAATATAAATTTACAGTCCCCCAGTAACTAATATCCACCCCCCCAGTGTACAATTTAGCAGCCCCCAGTAACTAATGTACAACCCTCAGTGACTGGTAAATATACAGCCCCCCAGAAACTCATATACAGCCCCATAACTAATATACAACCCCTAATGACTTATAACTATACAGTAACTCATAGACAGCACCCAGTAACAACTATACAACCCCCAGTATCTAGTATAAAGCCCAAACGTAACTAATATACAAGCTCCATAACTATTATACAAACCAGTGAGTAGATCTATAGCCCCTGTCACTAATATATAGCCCCCCAGTAACTAGTATATAGCCCAAAGAAATTAATATACAACCCTCAGTGTACAATATATCTGCCATTCAGAAACGAATATACAGCCCCCAGTAACTAAAATACAGCCCCATGTAACTAGTATATAAACTCCCAGTAACTAGTAAAAAGCCCCCCAGTAACTAATATACCCACTGTACAATATATCAGCCCTGTAACAAATATGCAGCACCCCCCCAGAAACTGATAAACAGCCCCAGTGTACAATATATCAGCCCCCCAGTAACTAGTATACAAATTACTGTTACTAATAAACAACCCCCCAGGGTTCAATATATAAGCCCCCAGTAACTAATATACAGCCCCATAGTAACTATTATACAGCCCCAATTGTAGAATATATATCCGTCCTCCAGTAACTAGACTACAACCCACCGTATCTAATATACAACCCCCCAGTGTACAATATATAAGCCTCTAGTAACTAATATACAGCCCCCAGTAACTGATATACTGCCCCCATTAACACCCCCCAGTAACTGATATACAGCCCCCATTAACACCCCCCAGTAACTGATATACAGCCACCTTCTGTCGCGACTCAAATTTTGTAATGTCCCTATTTTTACTTCTTCCCCTTTTCTTTCCATTACTAATCATTCCTGTCCCTAATCTGTCCCTGTATCTCTTGTATCTCCCTGTCTAGTCCCTCAGCTACAGGACTGCTCCTAAAGCTAGAGCCTCCTGCACCTCGTACCTCTCCTAATCTCCTGACACTCTCCCTAGCGCTGTCCCTATCGCTTACTTATTTTAAAAACATGTCTCCCAATCTCCTGTATCTCATCACTTATTATTTCCATCTTCCTAATACACAACCCCCAGTGACAAATACACATACAGCCCCCCCCAGTAACTAATATACAGCCCCCAGTGACCAATACATATACAGCCCCCCAGTAACTAATATACAGCCCCCAGTGACCAATACATATACAGCCCCCAGTAACTAATATACAGCCCCCCAGTAACTAATATACAGCCCCCCAGTAACTAATATACAGCCCCCCAGTAACTAATATACAGACCCCAGTAACTAATATACAACCATCAGTGTACAATGTATCAGTCCACAAGTATCTAGTATACAGCCCCCCATAACTAGTATACAAACCCCCAGCAACTAATATACAGCCCCCCTTAACCATAATACAACCATCCAGTGTACAATATCCCCCTCAGTGACTTATAAATTTACAGCCCCCAGTAACTAATATACAGCCCCCAGTGTACAATATTTCGGCCCTCCAGTAATATATAGTATATATGTATATAGTATATGGTATACAACCCCCCAGTAACTAATATCCAGCCCTCATTAATAAATATATATCCCCCAGTAACTAATATACAGCCCCCCAGTAACTAATATACAGCCCCCCCAGTAACTAATATCCAGCCTCATTAATAAATATATATCCCCCAGTAACTAATATACAGCCCCCAGTAACTAAAGACTCCAGTTATAACTAAAAAGCCCACAAGTAACTAATATAAAGCTCCCTGTAACTAGTATATAAACCCCCAGTAACTAGTAAAAAGACCCCCAGAAACTGATATACAACTCCCAGTGTAAAATATATAAGCCCCCCAGTAAAAAGCATACAACTTACCATTACTAATATACAACCCCAAATATCTAGTATACAGCCTCCAAGTAAATAATATACAGCTCCCGTTACTATAATACAACCACCCAGTGTAGCCCCCCCCCGTGACTTATAAATTTACAGCCCCCCAGTACCTAATATACAACCCCCTAGTGTACAATACATCAGCCCTCCAGTAACAAATATACAATTTCTAGTGACTAATAATTATACAGCCCCCCAGTAACTCATAGACAGAGTCAGGTAACAAATATACAACCCCCAGTATCTAGTTTAAATCTCCAAATTACAGTATAGCATAGTATAGTATATAGTAAATAAGTAAACTAATATAGAGCCCTCTAGTAACTAGTATATAGCGCAGAGAAATTAATATACAGCCCTCAATGTACAGTATATCGGCCCCCCCAGTAACTAATATACAGCCCCCAGAAACTAGTATACAGTCTCCAAGTAACTAATATACAGCCCTCAATGTACAATATATCGGCCCCCCAGTAACTAATATACAGCCCCCATAACTAGTATACAGCCCCCCAGTGTACAATATATCTGCCCCTTAGTAACGAATGTTAAACCCCCCAGAAACTAATACAACCCCCCATTAACAAATATACAGCCCCCCAGCGACTAGTATTTAGCCATCAGTAATTAATATACAACCCTCCAGTATATAATATATCAGCCCCCCCATAACTAATATACAGCCCCCAGTAACTAATTAACAGCCCCCCATAACCAATATACAACCCCTAGTGACTAATAAATATACAGTCCCCCAGTAACTCATAGACAGCACCCAGTAACAAATATACAACCCCCAGTATCTAGTATGAAGTCCAAACTTAACTAATATACAGCCCTGCTAACTAGTATACAAACCAGTAAGTAGATCTATAACCCCTGTAACAAATATACAGCCCCCCACTGTACAATATATATGCCCCAGTAACAAATATACAGCTCCCCATAACTAATATGCAACCCCCTTTAACTGATATACAACCCCCAGTAACTAATATACAGCCACCTTCTGTAGCTCCCCAAATTTTGTAATGTCCCGATTTGTAGCTCCTTCCCCTCTTCTTTCCATTTTGCAGTCTATTACTATTCATTCCTGTCCCTAATCTGTCCCTGTATCTCCTGATTCCCTGTCTAGTCCCTCAGCTACAGGACTGCTCCTAAAGGTAGAGCCTCCTGCACCTCGTACCTCTCCTAATCTCCTGACACTCTCCCTAGCGCTGTCCCTATCGCTTACTTATTTTAAAAACATGTCTAATACCCTGCCCCCAGTAACTAGTATACAATCCCCCAGTAATCAATATACAGTCCTCGGTAACAATAATACAACCACCCGTGTACAATATATCAGCCCCCCCGGGAATTATAAATTTACACTCCCCCAGTAACTTGTATACAGCCCCCAGTGTACAATATGTCCGTCCTCCAGTAATGAGTACACAACCCGCTGTAACTAATATACAACCCCCCAATGTACAATATATCAGCCCCCAGTAACAGATATACAGCCCCCGTATCTGATATACAGCCCACAGTAACTTAAAACTCTGGTAATCAGTAGTAATCAGCCCACAAGTAACTAATATACATCTCCCTGTAACCAGTATACAAACTCCCAGTAAATAATATACAGCCCCAAAATACTTAGTATACAGCCCCCAGTGTACAATATATCAGCCCCCAGTAACTAATATACTACCCCCAGTGTACAATATATTAGTTCCCCAGTGACTATTAAATATGCAGCCCCCAGTAATTAGTATACAGCCCCCATAACTAATATACAGCCCCTGTAACTAATATACAACCCCCCAGTGTACAATATATCTGCTCCTCAGTAACTAATATTAAAACCCCCATTAACAAATATACAGCCCCCTAGCAACTAGTATACAGCCATCAGTAATTAATATACTACCCCCCAGTGTACAATATACACCCCCCAATGACTTAATTCAATCCACCGTGCCTAACATACAACCCCCAAGTTTACAAAATATCAGCCCTCAGTAACTAATATACAGCCCCCTGTAGCAAATATACAGCCCCCCATAAACTAATATACAACCCACAGTAACGAAAAACTCCAGTAATCAGTAAACAGCCCACAAGTAACTGATATACAGCTCCCTGTAACTAGTATACAGCCCCCAGTAATTAGTATTCACCCCCCAGTGTACAATATATCAGTCCTCCCGTAACTGGTATACAGCCCCTTAGTAACTAATATACAACCCCCTGTGTCAATATATTAGCCCCCTCCCTGTGAATATTAAATATACAGCCCCCAGCGCACAATATATCTGCCCCTCAGTAACTAATATAAAACCCCCAAGAAACTAATACTTAGCCCCCAGTATCTAGTATACAACCTACCATTAACAAATATACAGCCCCACAGCAACACGTATACAACCACCAGTAATTAATATACAACCCCCAATGTACAATATACAGCCCCCAGTAACTAATATACAACCCACCGTTCCTAATATACAACCCCCAAGTTTACAATAAATCATCCCCGCGTAACTAATATACAACCCTAAGTGACTAAGAAATATACAGCCCCCCAGTGTACACTATATCAGCCCACCAGTAACTAGTATACAGCCCCCCACTAACTAATATGCAGTGCCCCGTAAATAATATAGAACACCCCAGTGTATAAAATACAGCCCCTCTGTGACTTATTAATATACAGCCCCCCAGTAACTAGTAGACAATCCACCGTAACTTATATTACCCCCCAGCGTACAATATATAAGCCCCCATTAACTGATATACAGCCCCCCATTAACTGATATACAGCCCCCATAACTAATATACAACCCCCAGTTACTAATAAATAAACAGCCCCCCAGTAACTAGTATACAGCCTCCAGTGTACAATATATCCGCCCCTCAGTAACTAATATACAACCCCAAGATACTAATACACAGCTCCCAGTAACTAGTATACATCCACCAGTATTCAAACCCCAGTGTACAATATATCCACCTTACAGTCACTGGTATACAACCTACCTTTACAAATATACAACCCCCCAGTGTTCAATATTTAGCCCCCAATACCTAATATGCAGCCCCCAGCAACAAATATACAATCCCCAGTGACTAATATATACAACTCCCTAGAAACTAAAAGACAGCCCCCCAGTAACATATATACAACCCCCAGTATGTAGTATAAAGCCCAAATGTAACTAATATACAACCCCCATAACTAGTACACAAAACAGTAAGTAGATCTATAGCACCAGTAACTAATATACAGCCCCAGTATATAGTATAAAGACCCAAAGTAACTAAAATAAAGCCCCCTATCTAGTATACACACCCCTAGTAACCTAGTATATAGCCCCCAGTAACTAATATACACCCCCCAGTAACTAATATACACCCCCCAGTAACTAATATACACCCCCCAGTAACTAATTAATAGCCCCAAAGTATCTAGTATAAATTCCAAACGTAACTAATATACAGCCCCTCTAATTATTATACAAAGCAGTAAGTAGATCTATGGCCCCTGTAACAAATATACAGCCCCCAGTAACTGTTATACAGCCCCCAGTAACTAATATACAGCTCCCCCAGTAACTAATATACAGCCTCCCAGTAACTGTTATACAGCCCCCAGTAACTAATATACAGCTCCCCCAGTAACTAATATACAGCCCCCCAGTAACTAATATATAGCCCCCCTGTAACTAATATACAGCTCCCCAGTAACTAATATACAGCCCCCCAGTAACTAATATACAGCCCCCCAGTAACTAATATACAGCCCCCCAGTAACTAATATACAGCCCCCAGTAACTAATATACAGCTCCCCCAGTAACTAATATACAGCCCCCCAGTAACTAATATATAGCCCCCCTGTAACTAATATATCAGCCCCAGTGACTAATAAATATACAGCCCCCAAGTAATTAAAATACAGCCCTCCATAACTAGTATACAAACCCCCAGTAAGTAATACACAGCCTCCAGTGTACAATATATCACCCCCCCCAGTAACTAGAATAAGGGCCCACAGTAACTAATATACACCACAATAGCTAATATACAGCCCTCAGTGTACAATATATTTGCGCCTCAGTAACTAATATACAACCTAATATATAGCCCCCAGTAACTACTATCCAACCCCATCAACTAATATACATCCACCCAGTAGCTAGTATAGAGCCACCAGCAATAAATATACAACCCCCATTAGTATAGTATACAGCCCTCCAGTAACTAGAATACAACCCACCGTAATTAATATACAACCACTAGTGACTAATATACAGCCCCACAGTGTACAATATATCAGCCCCCAGTAACTTATATAAGGCCCCCTCTTCCTAGTGTTGTCCCTATTGGTTATCGGAGTCCATTACCAGCTGGAGATGACGTTTTCGGTGCAGTCTTTCTGAGGTTTATAAACTTCATCTGTAAATCTTTCATTTTTCTGAGAAAAAAAGAGATTTTAGATGTGAGTGACTTCATAGCGCAGAGCAGTAGTCTCATAACTAATTGTAGCCTGGCATTAATTACGAGGGGCAGACCATATTTATACCGGTTTGTCCTGCAGCGCCCCCTGTGGGCTCATGTAATGGCAGCGGCTGCTCCTACCACCTGGCCCCTTCCTCTAGGTGCCTCAGTCATGTCATCTAACACCGATTACTTACATCGATTAGTTACAAAAATATTTCCCTAAACATTATCTTAGTAACGACATAAGAAGACGTCCTGTAATAAGCAGCAGTATAATTGTCCTAAAATTTATTTACACTGTCTAATAATAAAATTGTATTTGATTTCCATAAAAACCAATTCCAGTTTAGCATTTACCCCACTCTACCTCTCCCAGGTGCCACGAAGCAGCCACTTGTACCGTTCCCTCCTCAAAATGCACTCAACTGACACAAGATGGCGCCAGCTGGTCACAACATTCCACACCAGTTGTGATGTCATGGTAACTGTGGAAACCAATCATAGCAAAGCATTCATATCACACTCTGCTCATGTGAAATGAAAGCTGGGCTGTGATTGGTTGTTCCTTTCTTTGACATGTTCATTAATGGCCCCTTGTAAATTATTTGTTCGTTCATTTTTATGGCTTTTTGAGGTTCTTACACAACAACCTCTCACCGCACAAGTGACCATGTTCTGCTCCCTGCATTTATTAAGGACACCCCTTATCTAGAGACCTGACAACACTGTTACATGCAGTGGCCCTGGAAAATTATCTACAATTGTCCCTATGTTGTAGACAGGTCCAATTAACTAACATACAACCCCCAAGTGTACAACATATCAGTCATAAGTAACTCATAGACAGCACTCAGTAACAAATATACAACCCCCAGTATATAGTATAAAGCCCAAACGTGACTAATATACAGCCCCCCTAACACCAGTAAGTAGATCTATAGCCCCTGTAACAAATATACAGCCCCCCAGTATCTAGTTTAAAGCCCAAAAGTAACTAAAATACAGCCCCCCTAACTAGTATACACACCCCTAGTAACCTAATATATAGCCCCCAGTAATTAACCCCTACGGGACGCAGCCTCTTTTGGCCTTAAGGACGCGGCCCCATTCTTCAAATCTGACCTGTGTCACTATAAGTGGTTATAGTTTTGGAACGCTATGAGATATCCAGGGGATTTTGAGATTGTTTTCTCGTGACACATTGTACTTCAAATTAGTTTAAAAATTTGGATGAAATCTTTTGTGTTTAGTTATGAAAAAAAACAAAATTTGGCAAAAATTTGGAAAAATTCTTTATTTTCAACGTTCTAAATTCTCTACTTTTGATGCAGATAGTCATAGCTCCCAAATAAATTCATAACTTACATTTCCCAAGTGTTTGCTTTATGCTGGCATGGTTTTTTAAGATTCCACATATTTTACTAGAATGTTCTGAGGCTCAGAATTTAGGTATCATTTTTCACATTTTTTGTAAAATCACCAAAACCTGTATTTAGATGGACCTGCTCAACTTCTAATTGTCACTGAGAGGCCTAAATAATAGTGAGACTCGTAAATTACCCCATTGTGGAAACTACACACCTCAACGTATGAAAAACCACTTTTAAGAAGTTTGTTAACGCTTTACGTGTTTTATAGGGGTTAAAACAAAATGGAGGTGCAATCTCCAAATTGTAATATTTTTTCACAATACACCCATTTTGGGTGGAAAATTAAACATTTACAATGGATTAAATGAATAAAGGCTCCACAAAGTTTGATACCCAATTTCTCCCGAGTACACGGATACCCCATATGTGGTGGTAACCTGCTGTATGGGCGCACGGCCGGGCATAGAAGGGAAGGAGGCGCCATCCACATCAGATTTGCTATGTCACATTGTACAGGCTATAATTTTTTTCTTTTTTTTATTGTGGACCTATAGGGGCTTATTTCTTTTGCCACATGAGATGCACTTTTCTGGTACGTAATTTGGGGGAATCTATAGGCTAATTGGTGAGATTTTATTAACTCTTTGTTGGTGGAGGAAATGAAAATCATCACTTTTCAGGAAGATTTTTATGGGGTTTTTTTTTGGCTGTTTACCATACCATAAAAATAGTATATTATTTTTATTCTATGGGTCGCCACGATTACAAAAAGACCTCATCTATATAGATTTTTTATTTTTTTCCCATTTTTATTGCATAAAAAGTAATTTGGCAAAATTGTTGTTAATTTTAGCATCACTGTCTTTCATATGTATAACTTTTTTATTTTTCACCTCACAAATCTGTTTAAGGGCTTATTTTATGCGAGAAGGATTGCTCTTTTTAGTGGTCTTATTTTAGATTGCGTAACTTTTTTAAATCACTTTTTTTAGAGCATTTTTGAAGGACATTAATAAAAAATCATCTTTTTCAGAGAGAGTTTTTTTAGGTTGTTTTTTACGGGGTTCACTTTGCGGATCTAATATCGATTCTGTTTTATTATACAGATTGTTACGGACGCAGGGATACCAAATATGTGGGGGTTTTGTGTATTTTATTCAATTGTACTGAATAAAAACTAATTTGGAGAAAATCTTATTCATTTTAGCATCACCATCTTTTTATATGCATAACTTTTTTATTTTTTGGCTGACAAATCTTGTTAGGGGCTTATTTTTTGCGAGAACAGTTGTTCTTTTTAGTGGGCTTATTTTAGAGTGCATACAATTTTTTAAATCACTTTTTAGAGCATTTTTTATAGGGTATTAATTAAAAATTATCTTTTTTCGGAACGTTTTTTGCGTTTTTTTCCTCCGGCGTTTACCGTGCGGGTCCAGTAACAATTCTGTTTTATTATGCAGATTGTTACGGACGCGGCAATACCAAATATGCGGGGTTTTTTTGTGTTTTTATGTTTTTTATACTTTATTAAGTTTTTTATGGGAAAGTGACATTTTAGGGGCTTATATTTTATGTATTTATTTTTTATTTATTATAATGTGTAGTGTTAAGTGTTTTTGCATTTTTTTACTTATACATACTTGAACTTAAACCAGTGATGCTCTGATCACTGGTTTAAGTTCAATACACTGCTCTACAATACTATTTTATTGTAGAGCAGTGTAAACTGTCTGAGCAAGCTTGCGCATGCTCAGACAGTTTGCAGTCAGACCCGGAAGGGATCTGGCTGCCATGGAGACCGGGCAGCTCCGGGGCACATGCCAGTCCTCGGAGCTGCCCGGAAGAGGATCGGATCCCCCGGTAAGCGGCACGGGGGATCCGATCCACAGCAGGAACACCCTTACACGCCGCGGTCATGCTTGACCGCGGCGTGTAAGGGGTTAACACCCGCGATCGGAGCCGGCTCCGATCGCGGGTGTTAGCGCAGGCTGTCAGCTGTACTAGACAGCTGACAGCCGCTGCTTCTGGTACCGGCTCCGTTCGTGAGCCGGTCCCAGAAGCTGGACGTTATACTACGTCCCGGTGCGCTAAGTATCTAGCCCCGGGGACGTAGTATAACGTCGTGGTGCGCCTAGGGGTTAATGTACAGCCTCTAGTGACTAATATACAACCCCTAATGACTAATAAATATACAGCCCCCTAGTAACTCATAGACAGCACCCAGTAACTAATATACAACCCCCCAGTATCTCATATAAAGCCCAAACGTAACTAATATACAACCCACTAACGATTATACAAACCAGTAAGTAGATCTATAGCTCCTTTAACTAATATACCCCCCCCCCCAGTAACTGCTATACAGCCCCCTGTCACTAATATATAGCCCCCAGTAACTAGTATATAGCCCAAAGAAATTAATATACAGCCCTCAGTGTCCAATATATCAGCCCTCAGTAACAAATATACAGCCCCCTGTAACTAATATACAGCCCCCTGTAAAAAGCCCCCCAGTAATTAATATATAACCCTCCAATAACAAGAATGCAACCTACTGTATCTCATAATTTATTATTCCCATCTTCCTAATATACAGCCCCCAGTGACAAATATATATACAGCCCCCAGTGACAAATATATATACAGCCCCCAGTAACTAATATACAGCCCCCAGTAACTAATATACAGCCCCCCCAGTAACTAATAAATAACCCCACATTAACTAATATACAGAACCAGTAACTAGTATACAGCCCCCCAGTAATTAGTATACAGACTCCAGTGTAAAATAGATCAGCCCACAGTAAGTAGTATACAGGCCCTCAGTAACTAATACACAACCCCCAGTGTACAATATATCAGCTCCTAAATATACTGCCCCCATATCTAATATACAATAACTAATATACAGCCCCCAGTAACTCATTAACAGCCCCAAAGTATCTAGTATAAAACTCAAATGTAACTAATAAACAGCCCCCCTAACTAGTATACAAACCAGTTTGTAGATCTATAGCCCCTTTTAACAAATATACAACCCCCCAGTAACTGATATACAGCTCCCATGTAACTGATATGCAGCCCCCCCGTAACTCGTATACAACCCCCAAGTAACTAATATACAGTCCCTCTTAACAAATTTAAATCCCCAGTGACTAATAAATATACAGCCCCCAAGTAACTAAAATACAGCCCTCCATAACTAGTATACAAACCCCCAGTAACTAGTATATAGCCTCCCAGTAAGTAATACACAGCCCCCAGTGTACAATATATCAGCCCCCCAGTAACTAGAATACAGGAACCATAACTAATATATAGCCCCTGTAACTAATATACAACCCCCAATAGCTAATATACAGCCCCCAGTGTACAATATATCAGCCCCCCAGTGACTAGAATACAGGCCTACATTACCTAATATACACCTCCAATAGCTAATATACAGCCACCAGAAACTAATACATAGCCTCCAGTAACTAATATACAGCCCCCAGTAACTAGTATAGAGCCACCAGCAAATAATATACAACCCCCAGTGACTAAATACAGCCCCCCCAGTAATTAATATACAGCCCCCAGTAACTAATTTACAGCCCCCAGTAACTAGTTTACAGCCCTCAGTAACTAATATAAGGCCTCCTCTTCCTAGCGTTGCCCCTATTGGTTATCGGAGTCCATTACCAGCTAGAGATGGTTTCGGTCTTTCTGAGGTTTAGAAACTTCATCTGTAAATCTTTTTCAATTTTTCTGAGAAAAAAAGAGATTTTAGATTTGAGTAACTTCATAGCGCAGAGCAGTAGTCTCATAGCTAATTGTAGCCGAACATTAATTACGAGGGGCAGACCATATTTATACCGGTTTGCCCTGCAGCGCCCCCTGTGGGCTCATGTAATGGCAGCGGCTGCTCCTACCACCTGGCCCCTTCCTCTTGGTGCCTCAGTCATGTCATCTAACACCAAGTTACACCGATTTGCTACAAAATAATATTTTTTCCTAAACGTCCCTTGTATTTACCCCACTCTACCTCTCCCAGGAGCCACGACACAGCCACTTGTAGCCGTTCCCTCCTCAAAATGCACTCAACTGACACAAGATGGCGCCAGCTGGTCACAACATTCCACACCAGTTGTGATGTCATGGTAACTGTGGAAACCAATCATAGCAAAGCATTCATATCATAATATGCTAATGTGAAATGAAAGCTGGGCTGTGATTGGTTGTTCCTTTCTTTGACATG
Source organism: Engystomops pustulosus (assembly GCF_040894005.1). NCBI lineage: Eukaryota > Metazoa > Chordata > Amphibia > Anura > Leptodactylidae > Engystomops > Engystomops pustulosus. The sequence continues at coordinate 74,624,334 of NC_092420.1, forward strand.
TTCAGTAATGACCCCTTGTAAATTATTGGTTTTTGGGATTCTTAAACCACAACCTCTCACCCCACAAGTGACCATGTTGTGCTCCCCGCATTTATTTGGGACACCCCTGTCTAGAGACATGACCACACTGTGCCCCCTGCATTACACCCCCTGACTTAATAAGAATAAGCACAAAGCCCCCAAATGAATTACATTATATACAGCGAAGCCCTGAATAAATGGTATTATATATGTCTTTCTGTCTCCCTGAAGTAATTGCACCTCCAAAACAATATTACATGCAGTGGCCCTGGAAAATAATTTACAATTGTCCCTATGTTGTCGGCAGGTCCAATTAACTAATATACAACCCCCAAGTGTACAACATATTAGTCCCCAGTAACACATATACAGCCCTCAGTGTACAATATATATCAGTCCCCAAGTAACTAATATGCAGCCCCCTAACTAGTATACAAACCAGTAAGTAGATCTATAGCCCCTGTAACACATACACAGCCCCCCATAAACTACTATACAGCCCCCAGTAACTAATATACAGCCCCCAGTAACTGATATACAGCCCCCTGTAACTGCTATGCAGCCCCCCCTAACTAGTATACAGCCCCAAAGTAACTAATATGCAGCCCCCGTATCTAATATACAGTCCCCAGTAACTAATATACAGCCCCTCGTAACAAATTTACAATCCCCAGTGACTAAAAAATATACATCCCTCCCAGTAACTAGTATACAGCCCCCAAGTAAGTAAAATACAGCCTCCAAGTAAGTAATATACAGCCCCCAGTGTACAATATATCAGCCCCCCAGTAACTAGAATACAGGCCCACAGTAACTAATATACACCCCCAATAGCTAATATACAGCCCCCAGCGTACAATATATTTGTGCCTCAGCAACTAATATACAGCCACCAGAAACTAATATACAGCCCCCAGTAACTAGCATCCACCCCCATTAACTAATATACAGCCCCCCAGTAACTAATATACAGCCCCCCAGTAACTAATATACAGCCCCCCAGTAACTAATATACAGCCCTCCAGTAATTAATATGTGCAGCCCTAAGAAACTAATACAGCCCTCAGTGTACAATATATCAGCCCCCAGTAACTTATATAAGGCCCCCTCTTCCTAGTGTTGTCCCTATTGGTTATCGGAGTCCATTACCAGCTAGAGATGACGTTTTCGGTGCAGTCTTTCAGAGGCTTAGAAACTTCATCTGTAAATCTTTCATTTTTCTGAGAAGTAAAAAAGATTTTAGTTGTGAGTGACTTCATAGCGCAGAGCAGTAGTCTCATAACTAATTGTGGCCTGGCATTAATTACGAGGGGCAGACCATATTTATACCAGTTTGTCCTGCAGCGCCCCCTGTGGGCTCATGTAATGACAGCGGCTGCTCCTACCACCTGGCCCCTTCCTCTTGGTACCTCAGTCATGTCATCTAACAGCGATTAGTTAAATATTTCCCTAAACATTATCTTAGTAACAATATAAGAACAAGTCCTGTAATAAGCAGCAGTATAATTGTCCTAAATACCAATGTAGAAGATGTGATAAACCTCCTGTATAGTATATAGGGCCCATTTATTTACACTGTCTAATAATAAAATTGTATTTGATTTCCATGAAAACCGATCCCAGTTTAGCATTTACCCCACTCTACCTCTCCCACGAAACAGCCACTTGTAGCCATTCCTTCCTCAAAATGCACTGACACAAGATGGCGCCAGCTGGACTCAACATTCCACACCAGTTGTGATGTCATGGTAACTGTGGAAACCAATCATAGCAAAGCATTCATATCATAATCTGCTAATGTGAAATGAAAGCTGGGCTGTGATTGGTTGTTCCTTTCTTTGACTTGTTCATTAATGGCCCCTTGTAAATGATTGGTTTGTTCATTTTTCTGGCTTTTTGGGGTTCTTAAACCACAACCCCTTACACCACAAGTGACCATGTTGTGCTCCCCGCATTTATTAAAGAAACCCTTGTCAAGAGACCTGACCACACTGTGGCAAGCTCTGTGCAGCGCTGCGTAATCTGTGTGTGATACATAAATAAAGGAATTATTATTATTATTATTATTAATTAAGTGACAGTGTGAAGGAGCTCTAACCCCTGCGGCCCACTGAGAAACTTTCCAGTTAAATATGTTGCCAGTCTACCCCTGGTTAAAGGGATTTTTCTGACAAAAATAGATATTTCAATAGTTTAGGTCCTTAATAGCAGGTTGGTTAGCGTACACAGAGTATGGAACTGGAAGTAAACAGTCCTATTATTTGTGTAGTAGTCAGACCAAGTTACAAAGCATTGATTCATTTGAATGGGATCTGAGCTTCATTTGAGTTCCGCCACAGTACAGAGAATGGAGCTGTCCGCTTCCTTTTCTACTCCCTTTGTATTAGCTCCAGAGAACACCTAATCTGTGGACACTCACTAATCTGATATTCATGACCTATAGCAGTGATGGCAAACCTTTTAGAGGCCGAGTGCCCAAACTACAACAAAGACCCGCTTATTTATCGCAAAGTGCCAACACAGAAATTTAATTTGTGATTTATATTCCCTTCTCTGTCACAGCTTTCATTGATACCATCACTCCGAGGACACCAATAAAGCAGAAAATAGTGCCAGGTAGAGCTGTCACTCTAAAATACCTCTGTGCACAGCAAGTCCTGGGCTGTCTGGGACTGCAGGAAGATGCCTGGAGTCATCTCTGGTGATGGCCTGAGTGCCCACAGAAAGGGCTCTGAGTGCCACCTCTGGCACCCGTGCCATAGGTTAGCCATCACTGACCTATAGCATAGGTCATCAAAATTTTTAGCCAAAAATGTTCCAGGTTTATCATAGTAACTGATGCCAGATGGCAAATATGGTGCACTTGATCCATGCCCCCTGTTTTATCTTAATCAATCCCCTTTCAGTTAAGGATATACAAATCTCTAATGTTATTGATTTGAATTAGGACGCATGAATTCATTTAAAGATCGTGTAATATATTATTTCTTTCATTGCAACCTCTCATACTTATCATGTAATATATAGCTGAGGTCTCGTTGGTTGGATCCTGCTATGATAAGTGCAGTCCACGTTGTAAACACTTGAGTCCAGACGTCCCAGGTTTCGCTTTGGAACATCTAAATGATCTTCTTGTCCCTTTGATGTGAAATGAAGAAGTTAATAGCATTACTTCTAATGAATCTTCTTACGTGAGTTCAATATAAAACTGAACATGAGCCAACAGTTTTCAGGGAAAGTTCCAAACCTAAAGATACAGCATAGGACTTGTGTTTATATCCATACTGTATATGTTGTCCATGCATTTGTCATAATTGGGTCCCCAAACAATTTTATAACTGCTCACCCCCCATCCCCCCATTGCACGCCTCAGCTCCAAATGGCAGCTCCTACTCTGCGAAACACATGATTTTTTTTATATAGTCAGTGATGGACCAGGACACAGATACCATCATGATGTTTGGGTAGTGTGGGGATCAATTACATAAGTATTATTTTATGTAAATGTGTTTCTAAAAAACCCCAGGTTACTTGATCCATAGGGGATCTGATATAGTGCAGTATTGTAGTGAATTTTAAGATCACTGGATCTGAAATAGGCCCTTGTGAAGGGTCCTGTCATCAAGGGGCACCGGATGGATACCAGATGGTGGCACCTTCTCATTTGATGACTGCACTTAATTGGTGCCATAATACAGCTGACACCCGATATTTATGGGTACCTAATCAGTGGCAAAAAGTAACTGGTGCAGAGGGTACCATATTCAGTGACTATACCCTAAATGAATAGAAAAGGTTTCAAGTTTTTGTTTTCAGGGATCGGCAGAGCTGGTCTTGCTTCATTACATTTAGATTTTACATCGGTAATTTACAGTCGTACAAGACTCTTGTCTAGATTTGGGTTTTCACAAACAGGATTTCATGCCATATTTCTAAATCTATATAATGAATGGCTTTTAAAGGTCACTGAAATCCTGGCATCAAATGTGAAGCTCCGGGACATAAATAATTTCATATCGTGATGGGTATTCGGCAAAATGTTTTAAAAATGTGTCTAATGTCTAATGTTACGGTTTCTTTTGAATTCATTTTCTGTAATATCATCATGAAAGCAATTAGCCAATCCCTGCTTTACTTACCTGACCCCTAGTACAGCAGCCTCATCTTTTTAGTCTACATCTTCCCGATTTGGCTATGATGTTGCTTAAACTTCCCTTGAAATAGGTCATTTATACAGTGAGGAAAAGAAGTATTTGATACACTGCAAATTCTTCCCACCTACGAAGAATGGAGTGGTCTGTAATTATTATCTTATGCTGTATAGACTTCAACTGTGAGAGACACACATTTTGGCCTAATATGAAGGGGCCCAATAATAATTTTACCATGGGACCCATTATTTTCTAGTTACACCATGAGTAATGACATCATTACAGAGGTCCTGAAAACATAATTGTCATGTGGGTCTTAACATCCACTGTTTCAATTATTTTAAGTTAAAGGGATTGGCCACTTTTCAATAAATCTCTTCCATTAGGTAGGCCTCTGCATGTATATGTAGCCTTTCCCTGTTCTCAACATGCTGTCCTCTGCATATATACACAACTTTCTATCTCTCATTGCTACAGCCCATCCTCATGGCATAACTCACTGTGTGTCTTTCTCTCACTGCCTGTCCTCACTGACACAGGAAGAGGAGGAGGGATAGGATTGGTTATAATATCCTGCTGCAGCCCCTCCTATTCATCAGACCTCAGACATGTAAACAAATAATAATGGAACATCTACAGCTAGCAAAAATGTAATGCTCAGAATGCTGAATCACTTGATGAACATTCAGGGAGTAAAGCCACTTGGGCAACTTATGTAAAAGAAAAAGGCCAACCCCTTTTAGAATGCAGATCACTCAGCTAAACGATCCAGCATTGAAGGAGTTATAAGAATAAATATGAAATAGGCTGATTATTTGTTTCCTTCTCTTTTACATTAGTTAATTAATTTCCAAACATGTCCTGCTAATTTCTGACAGCTCCATTTGTTCCACCACATAATCAGCCTGATGATGGAATGATGGATTTTATGGCTTTATATAAACACACTCGCCTTGTTATAGTAAAACTCGAGAGTGCCGTCAGGATTGTGGGTGAGAATACTGGCAGACAGTCGTTCTTGATGGTTTATTTTTTATGTAAACATGTAAACATGTATACAAACGTATACAAGCGTGTTATTAATTTTACATATTACATATAACACACATAAAGGGGCTCATTTACTAAGGGTCAAAATGCCGCACTTTTGTCGCGTTTCCCGAATATTTCCGTTTTGCGCCAAATTGCCCCAGGATTTTGGCGCACGTGATCGGATTGTGGCGCATCGGTGCCGGCTTTCACACCACAGAAATTGGGGGGCATGGACGTCGGACAACGCGACAGATTCGGAAAAAACGCGGAATTCAAATAACTAAATTGTGTCGCAAGATCAGCACTTACATGCACCAGGAAGAAGAAGGTGAACTCTGGCGGACCTCGGTGCATGACCTTAGTGAATCCCAGCAGACCCCAATCCTTGTCGGACAACGCACCATGGGATCGTGACAGGACCGGGTAAGTAAATGTGCCCCAATATGTGTATTCTTCATTATACATTATTAAGCAGATAGGGGTTTGGCGGACCCTTATTCTGTCATGTCTATCAATTAATCTTCCAATGACAACCCCTTGTAGTTCTATAAATTATAAGATGGCACCTTCAGGTATTGTTTGTCCAGGGAATCCCACAGATACTTGATAAGTGGATATTTTCTTCTCAGGTTTCCAGGAGCCGTAAAATGAGAAAAAACACCAAGACTGACCAAAGGTCAACCAAATCTTGCTAATGTATTCAAGCAACATCAAAGCATATTCAACATCCTCCACTGGGGCCTAACCTTTTCTTGTGTCCTGGAGGCAGTCAGGGCCCAGAATACCGGAGTGGCTGGCAATTGCGGCCTAGGGTGCGCTGATGTCATGGTGCTTGGTATCAGATCGGAGGGCTGTCCTACAGCCTGGCAGGTCTCCAGTAGTTGGTGTGTGCAAGAAATATGGCGGGAGAGGCTGATGTACTCAGTGTCTGTAAGATAGGTAATGGATGGGAAGCCCGTGATGGTAGACAGCTGTATCTAGGGATCCGACGGAGGCAAATTAACTCACAGGTAGCAACAGGTAGCAGGCAACGGCCCTTAACGGTCAACAGCATATTCTGGTCCTGGAGTGGTCATGGAGAGTGGTTCTCAGGAATAAAGCACCAGCCTAGTAGTAGATTCTGGCTGGGAGGATTTGTATGGCGCTGTGTCCAAACTGTAGAAGCTTCCTCTCTGGATTTGAGTCTCCTGACTCTGGTACTGAAGGTGTACTGAACTGCTGTTTGGACTGCTGCTCTGTGGAAAGACTAGACCATGAGGTCTAGAGCATGTGCTCTCAAGAGAGCTGGTGGTCAAGAGAGCCTGTGCTTCCACTGCCAATGGGTTTTATTATCCCCCTGGTTAGGTGGTAACACCTCTCCAATCACACTTCAGCTTACAATACAGCCAACTCATTGGTGAATAACTTACACCCACTTAACAATTGCCTGTTCAGGCAGAATCTACAGCTGCTAATTACCTGAGATTATCCCTTGGGTGAGTTGATCAGACTCACTATATGGATCCTGACAGGTAGAGGGCCCTATTCACAACTACTCCCTTGCCTATATGTTGGCAGGGGTGTTGCACATATTGTATATTTAGCTCTTCCTTGGCACACATCTAGCACAGTTTGCGGTTTCTTGGATATTTCCTGCATTCCTCCAGGCCCAATGGTTTTATGGAGTTTTCTCCACCATTTTATAGAATTTTTTTATATGAGGGACCAATATTAAGAATTATTTCAGCTTCATCCCAGCAGCACAGCCGTGAAACATTTACAGATAAACTGCACTGCGGTGTGGTCGCATGGGTTTTTACATGTTATCATGTGTTTGGCTGGTTTGAAAGCATTTTTCTTCCTTGCTTGAGCTGTATTACATTTTCACAGCTGTTTAACCTTGAAACAATGAAGAAAAATACTTTCAAACCAGCCAAATGCAGGGTAACATGTAAGAATACATGCACTTTATAATTTGCAATACTTTTTAGAATGCATCACAAAATCTCCGTGTGAATACACTCCTAGGAGGCAGCATTACTTTACCTAAGTTCTCTACATTTGCTCTTTTCTCCTGCTTTTATCTCATGAACTTCAAGAATTGACTGCTCACTTGACACAGGTAAGCACAGGTTTGCCAGCAACACAGTCCTTGTGCAATTCAACTAGTTGACATGGTCTTCAAAGTCCTAAGATCTAAATCCAACTCAGCATCTGTAGGATGTATTCGGAAAAAAAAAGTTTGATTCATCACTACAGACCTTACAAAAAGAAAATCTGCTCTTAACATATTGGTGTTGGATATGAAATATCAGATTCATAGATCTTCTAGTACCACATTGGGTCCCGACCATTTTAGATTGACATTATAAAGCAGGTAAAGATAATGTATTGTATGATTAGGGTATAGTGCTTCCCTCCTGGGGGCTCCAAGGGTAAACAGTAGCTTAAGGCTTTGGTTACTTATGTAACTGGATGGATGGACATTGGATCAGTCTATTGAGCTAAAGTAGTAGTAGTGTTCACTGGACTATGGAAATGGTAGTGCATGCAGTGTATTACGGGGACCTTGTAGTTTTTACCAGAATTTTTTTTTTATGAAGCTATGTCAAAAAAACACAAATCAGAACTTTTAGGAAAATGATGAAAGACTAGCAAACGATTTCTTATGAGGTTGTGCTTCTTAGAAAAAGACTATTCAATTTTGGAAAATTTCACAAGTCTGCACATATTATAACCATAGAGACACGTAAGTTGCAGATTTACATTATCAGTGAGAAATCAATGTGCATATAATGTAGCGGAAAAGGTCAAAATGTAGGGGATTCCTGGGTGTAAATCATAGCAGGATAAAATGGGATTTAACAGAGATTATCCACAGATATGTCCACAGATTCCCAGATCCCCCGCCCTGTATGCTAGAATTATTATGGGATACTATGAATACCCTAACTATATGTTAGGAGAGTAAAATCTTGGTGACAGTAACAATAAGGGAAGATTTGTTATTACAGTTGGTAAGTATTCAAACCCTTTCAATTTGCCACTCTTTGTTTCATTGCAGCCAATTGGTAAGATCAAAAAAGTAATTTTTTTTTTGCTCATTAATGGACACCCCATTTTCTCAGAAAAAAAGCAAAAAGTTAGATATTTTTACTAACTAAAAACTGAAATATCACATGATCATAAGTATTCAGACTCTTAGCTGTGACACTCATATTTAACCCACATTTCCATTTCCTTCTGATCCTCCTTGAGATAGTTATACTCCTTCATTGGAGTCCAGCTGTGTTTAGGCAAAGATCTGGCCAAGGTTGCAAAAGAATTTCTGCAGCACTCAAGGTTCCTAAGAGAACAGTGGCCTCTTAATTCTTAAATGGAAGAAGTTTTGGGCGACACCAACTGTTCCCCAACCTGGGACAGGGGACAGATCACCTGGCTCCAAAGAAAAATATGGTGAGCTGCAGCATAGTCCATAGCTCCATAGCAAGGTATAGGGGGGGTTGCCCAAAAATACATACATATCAATGGTTTGTAGATTGTAGAGTTCAGACTGATGGGACCTCCACTGAATGGAACCCTTGTTGGTCATGGGAACTCTTGGTCGAGCATGTCTCCTGCTGCTCCATTCCAGACTAAGGGAGTGTTGAATATTGCATATCCCAGCACTCAGGTATCCTTTGCATTACCATTCACTGTCTATGAGATTACTGGAAATAACTGAGCCCTGTGCTCTGCAATTTAGGACGGTGCCGTAGCATTGACTGAAGCATCAAGACACTTGCATAATTTGCTTCTTCACCAATTAGTAAGAATGGGACCTCCGGTTTTGTGATCAGTCGGTCTTCCAGGGCCCCCCTGATTAGACTAGTTATCCCTCTATTCTGTGATTGAAGAATAACAATCAAACTACGTATGACCCCCTTCAAGAGTGTAAAACTTTACTAACACAATACACCCTAGAGTAGCATAAAGTCAAACACTATATAAATCCTCCCCCAGTTTATCAGATCCAGCACCGGCCCGGAGTACACATATTCTGTAAATGAAGTGAAGAGAGAGGCTGTCTCAATGGGGCACATTTACTTACCCAGTCCATTCCCGAACCAGCGGCGCGTTCTGTGTGGAGGATTCGGGTCTTCTGGTGATTCACTAAAGTAGTTCCTCCGACGTCCACCAGGTGTCGCGGCTGCGCTGAAGTTCATTGGAATGCACTGAACTTCACCAAGTCGGGCCGGGTGCAGGTAAGCGCATGTCCAGCGACACTTTTTTCTTTTAAATGCGGCAGTTTTTCCGAATCCGTTGGGTTTTCGTACGGCCACGCCCCCGATTTCCATCGCGTGCATGCCGGCGCCGATGCGCCACAATCCGATCGCGTGCGCCAAAAACCTGGGGCAATTCAGGGAAAATCGGTGCAAAAATGGAAAAATTTGGGTAATACGCTGTAAAAACGCGATTCGGGCCCTTAGTAAAGGACCCCCAATGTCTTGCTGGGTGTTGTTTCATTCAGAGAATGTAATACTACTGCAGGGTGTGGACTTGTTATAAGAAAATGATGCAAAATAGGAAAAGAAAAAACAAACACAAAAGAAAAAAAACAAAAACACAACAAGTAACAAACCCTTGTGATTAAGCTGCTGGATTTCCGGAACACACTTAGTAAATGCTTTATCCACTTGTATAAATTCTTGGAACTGGCAAAGGTCTGACACATTGATAACAGGGAAGAATATGGAACCATTGACGAAGAAAATTCTGTGCGTGGCAGAGAGCAGCAAGCAAATTAATCATGCTCTAAAAGGACTTTGTAACAACAACAAAAAAGACTACAATGAGCCATGATGTCCTTGATCCTCTCTGATTTCAGAATACATATTCATTCGATGCAGGATTTTCAGTGAAGCATGCTGACAGTAATATGGAGTAGTATTTGATATCCACAGCTGAATTAAAAGGAACCTGTCATCAGGAGCCCTTTTTCTGGCTCCCCCATGTCCCCATAGAGAATAGTGTGCACACTGCCAAAGTGGTTTTATAATAAAACTGTTTTTTTTCCAATAAAAAGAAAAGTTAGATGAAAGTTTACTTTTCTCACTGTGTCCCATGGGAGTGGCCAGTGAGGAGCGGTTTCCCCTTCACCTTCGGGAAACCGCTCCATCTCATGTCTTATTTCAAATATATAAAACACCCACATACCTCCTATTTGAAATAGAGGCATGATGGAGCGGATTCCCGAGGGTGAGCGGAGAGGGGTGGGTATTTTTTTATGACAGGGGCACTCAATTTTTGTAAGGACCCACCTATCTGCAGTCAATTATCAAACACGTTGCATACCAAACCCCAAATATTAATTTATACCCCAAACCGACCCCTAGAATTAATTAGGCAAAAACCAGGCACATTAATTCTAGCGGTCTGGTTTGGGGGTTTGAATAAAATTAAGCTTTTTAGTTTGAGCCTATTTAATTCTAGGGGTTTGGTTTGGCATCTTAATAAAATTAAGAAGGCTGAAATCAACCCCAGAGCAGTCCCCTAATACTAATTGTGGCCTTTTACATGTATTATAGACACTGGACTCTAATACTAATTTAGACCCTATAATTAACTTTTGACCTTTAATTTTTTGTTCATTTATTCAAAACAAAAGCAGCACAAACAAAAATTTGAGCAGCACAAACCAGCACAAACGTAGCAGAATTGTTCGACACCAGTTTCGTTTGGGCAATGTGTGTGTGTGGGGGGGGGCTGGTTGACCTCTGATGACCTCTGGAAACTTTCATTAATTTCTTAAAAACGATAGTGGCACAAACGAAAATTTCTGCTGCACAAACAAGCACAAATGTAGCACAAACATTTGATACCAGTTTTGTTTGATTTGAACAAGGTGGGGGGGCCAACTTCACTTAGGTCTAATTGGTGACTATTGTCTAATATACATGGGCACCTTTGATTTAGGACCCATGGGTCTCTGCTTCCTAAATGAAGTCCTGCAGTATGATAATATTGCATTATTAAAATGTTCACAATTTTCCATGCTATTTTATTGTACATTTACGTTTCTTTTTGTCATGTTCTTAAAGACACGTCATCACTGGTAAAATAGTTAGTCCAGGTTTGGCCAAATTTCTATTTTTGCATTCCATAAATTCTTTCTGCTCCATTCATCCTACAACTTGGACCGAGGAATGTGAAGCTTCATGGGAAGTAAACAGTGTCTGACTGAGAATGAAGAGAACAGACAAGCCGAGCGATGGATCCCAGCCACTGTCATCATCTCCAGCACCTGCACTTTTCTCCATATGATCCAATAGATAATAGTCTGCTCTTTTGTAAATCTGATATAATTGAGAAAGGCTGACAGTCTTTTGGAAGCAGAGGGCCCTAGCCGGCTGTGATCACCTCCGTATGGTGCATGATTTGTAAGGAGGCACGTCAGGAATGACTTGGAGACACTTTTAATACCTTAATAACCTTGTTTACTTTGGTAGAAAAAAAAAAGAATGTGATGTTGAGCAGCTCCAGCATCACCGATGTATGGAATGTGTGATTCTCCATTATGTTAAAGAGAATCTGTCAGCAGCCCTGGAGAGCTATGTAATTATACCTTTGAGTTTGTTGTTTTTAAGAATAGCAGGATTGTGAAAATATTAATACTAATATACAACTGTAGTGTTTTGAAACAGAATGCTAGAAAGCCCTAACACTGCTGTGCTCTTAGCTCTTTGCATGGAGCTGGTCCACAGGCTTTTATTTCTGCTTTGAGAAAAAGCTGCAACTGGTTTCTGGTTAAATACTGGATCAGTCACTCCAAGCAGAGGCACGTGTCGAAGATATACAAGCACAGCAGTGTGAGGAAACGCCCACAGTGCTCTTGGAGAAGATCAAAACATTCCACAAAAGATCCAAAAACATTAAATACTTATCGGTTACACCCACCAGTATGGCAGAATAGGTAATGTACTGACCCCAAGGCACTTCCATAAGACAAACAATACAAGCGCAGGGGAGCAAATAAGGGTAAAGCACTCACGGAGTAGTATCGTCTTGGTCAAGGCAGAGGGCTCACCGGCTGTGCTTCCTTTAGGCACAACTCTAGCTCAGACATGGATTTTATCAGGTGCCTCCACTGTGTGCATTTTTAGGATTACAGTTGCCACACTGGTCCTGGTTTGCAGTATTGGATAAATCGGTTGGCCGTACATTGGCGCACAGTGATGTTTCATAGGATTAGAATGTAAGTTAGGGATAAATCATCTTTATTGTCTTAGGCCAGTGGTGGCTAACCTATGGCACGGGTGCCAGAGGTGGCACTCAGAGCCCTCTGTATGGGCACCCGTAACATCAATCCAGGGCAGGGTTCGCCAGAAAGGACTCAAGGCCTCTTGCAATCACAGGCAGCCCAGGACCCTAGAAGGAAGCTACAATAATGATCCAAACTTCTTCTCCTTCTTTTTACTGCATTGGTGTCCTCAGGTGCCTATACAATTTAAACCTGTCACAGAGCAGGGAGTAATAAGTTACTGCTTAAATTGTTGCGAAAAATATGTCGGTTTTGGTTGTAGTTTGGGCACTCGCTGTCTAAAAGGTTTGCCGCCACTGTCTTAGGCTATATTCACACTGCCGCAAAGGGGATGTATATACGACCGATATACATCCCCCATAGACGGCAAAGGGCACAAGGCACAAGACATGTCCTATCTTCTCCCGTATTACGCCGCCGTGCGCCATACATCCCTGCGGTACGGCGGGCAACGGCAGTGTGAATATAGCCTTACAGTTACAATGCATTTCCCCTTTCTCAAGTGGCTGGTACTTAGAACAGGACAGGTGGGGGTTATCTTTTGAAACATCAATGTGCGACAATCCTGCCTACTTAATTCTCTATAAGATACAGGCATATTTCTCTTCACAGTAAAGAGCGGTGAATATCTCCTGCTCTTGCAGCTGATGACAGAGCTGCTGTAAAGTTGGCTTTGGCTTCAAGTAGCGAGGGTGGGTCTTATATAACTTTTTATTCTCTTTCCAGATACCACAATTTTAAGCAAATCTGCCTGTAGGGCATGCACTGGCCAGTATAGCAGGGTTTTTAGTTTTAAGGGGTTTTTAGGATTCCTTGGGGCTGCAGAGACAAACGAAACCCTTAAACTTTTACTGCTCTGGCTCACAGTTCCAGTGTTGCTGTGGCACAGATGACCCCCAAAATCAGTAGTAGTGATATCCCATGGTCCAGTTCAAGTGCTCATTGGCAAACCGGATCATGTGATACCAGGTACTTGGTGGGGAAGACTTCAGTGTTGAAGACTGGAAGATCATAACAATTCTGATGAACAAGATGCGGAGGACACCTTTTTTTCATCTTCTGGTTCCCATGGGGGTTTACGAGGAGTACCGGAAAACCCCTTCAAAGGCACAACTAACCATAATTGCCAATACGTTGTAGACTCAACAGAAAATGGCAAAAAGCAATACAATAAACCTCCAACACATTAACCCTGAATCTCAAGATACAAAATGGCATGTTATGGAAGGGGCCAAATATCAACTTTGGGGCACTAAACATGTGTATTCAGATTGTTGTGGGGTGACAGCTATCTTACTGCATCGCCGGCTTTATTGTGAAGATTCTGCCAGGCACCTGGGAACCTTGTCCACATGACAACGAGTTTTCTCCATCTGCCACTTGTATTCTATGATTTCTAGGAACTGACCTGATTCATTCAATTTCATTTTCTACTGTCAGCCATGACCTTTTATCTGACTCAGTCTCTTTGTTTGCTGCCCTTGTATTATAAATGACGATAATAGATTCTGTGTATTACATTTCAGCCGGACCGTTCAGAGATAATAATCTGCTAGCAAAAGTCTCTTGTTCTTGTGGGGTCAATTCAGTTCCTCGTGTAAGTCGGATCCTAGAAGTAATGAGCATGATTTTTCTGGGCAGTGCGAATCTCCCTTATTTGTATGTATAGGTGCTCCTCTACTTAAGAACACCCTACTTACAGGTGACCCCTAGTTACAAACGGACCTCTGGATGTTGGTAATGTACTTTAGCCTTGGGCTTATGACAACCCAACATTTTTAAAATTCAATTGTCACAGAGACCCAAAAAAATTGTCTAGAACAACAATAATAAAATATACAGTTCCGACTTACATACAAATTCAACTTGTACGTAACCCAGGGACTGCCTGTAGTTGCAAAAGTATTAATATGCTACCTATAGATACTTATATATTAACTGTTTATTTCTCGCCAAATTGTGTAATAACTGAAGCCCTTTAAGTTGTTTATGTCATCACTAAAAATGCCTGTGCAGATTCAATGGGACTGGATAGGCCTCCTGCCACACTAAGACTGGGGAAGAACCAGAGGAAGTGACTGGAGTTTTTTCCCCCTACGACGATCAGTTGATTCTAAAACAGAAAAGAGCTATAAAACACAAATCAGTTTTCTTTGTGTGATAAAATCAGCTAAGCGAATCGGGTCTATACTGATGGAATGCAGCCTATCCTCTGTTTAAAGGACATCTACCACCAGGATGAAAGACTGTATGCAAATGAGCCTCAGGGGCTCCAGACTCCATTAACACCTATGGAGCCTGTAGCCCCTCAGGCTCATTTTCATAGAGTCCTTCATCCAGGTGGTAGATGCCCTTTCAAAAGGCTTTATCTTGATGTTTAGATTTCATTTCTTTTTCGTCACCTCTGTTTTACTATCAATCCCATGATCCCTCAACACTACATTGCATGACCAGCCAGTGATAGAAATATTTCTGCTAGTTAGGGGTGCACTATGATAATCGCCTATCTATATATTCTCCTAAATACGCTTAGAAATCATGAGTATAAAGTCAGGGAAGTTGAGCTGTGAACTTTTTTTATAACTGTGTGACAAGAAACTGTCTAATTAATACAGTATTAGTAACTCTTATAAAAGTTTCTACCCCTATAAGATGTTCATCATAAAGGAAGTTCTAATGTCCGTGATGGGTGACACCTACTCTAGTATTGGACGTGTATCACCAGAGGTGATATATAAAGAGAGGAGTGTTCTGTGAAGGTTTTTTAAAGGAAATCTAACATCAAATTCAAGCATGATAAACCAGGGACACTTACTCATAGATCCAGGCACAGCAACTGTAGAAATCTTCCTATATTTTTTTAAACCCATTTGACTATGTGATTTGACTATTACACTGTCTTCACCTCCCCCTGCTCCCTCAGCACTTGTGGGGTGAGCACTTGCTGCTGTAATCTTACTGCTGAGGGAGCAGGGGAAGGGTGAGACAGTGTAACAGTCTGTAAAGTTAGATCAGAAATGGGCTAAGGTAGCCCCTCAGGCTCATTAGCATACTTTTAAAAGTTGATTTTTTAAAGATTGAACGCATGGATAACAAATACAAGAAGATTACCATAGTCACAGTGTCCCTGGTTTATCACGCTTGAATATTTTGTTAAATTTAAAGATATTTTTAATAACTTAACACATCTCATCCCAAGCGCTCTGTGAAGAAATGCACTAGGTGACTTCTACAAAGCTTTTTTGTTCCTTATTTCCACATTAAACACCATATTTACATTTTATCCCACAACAATTGCAGGATTTGGTCTGAGGATATAAAGTAGATTACATATCAGAATTATTTTTTTACTAAATATGGTTCTGCAATCCTGCCAGTGACTGGTAATTATCGGAGCATTTGGGACTTACTATTCCACAGCCAACAATTCAAAGCGAGTGTGAAATCCGCTGCTGTACTTTCACAGCTTTTACTTGATCTAAATTCTGCTCTAGAGAGAACGGTCTTATATTTGCTTTTATTGGGAGATAATTATAGGCATTTGACTATAGTCTGATGGATTGTTTAGATGTGTTTTACTGTGTAGCTAGGTCTTATCAGATTTATCTTTTAGCAGTGTTGCTCTTATATCATATTTGCCGCACTTAATTAGGGAAATAGTTGTTTACAAAACCAGTTTTCTAGAAATTCTGAAAAACCTTGTTTGGGCTAGGGTAGAGGTAATTGCTCCTGGTAATTTCATCACTCTTGTACTTCTGCCTTTGGCTCCTGTGCCCTGTCAGATGTTTTTGGGGGGTAGGGGCCTACTTTTTCTAATGAGTGGCCTCTTTGGACCACAGGACTTCACTTGTGGGCCCACTCATTGGCTAAGGTGGATCCTCTGCACCCAGAGAACTTCCAGACAGGCACATGAGTCAAATCCATAAGTACCATAGCCTAAACTACACCAACAAAGCTAGACAAGACATCTTAGATAAGATTTATCATTCATCATTGACACAAATCTGTTAAAGTATTGCATCTGTATGCTGTGGGAGGGCCCCAGTGATGTCAATGTCTGCTTTCATACAGTGCCTCAGCCCTCCGTATTAAAGGAAATCTACCATTTGATTTCATGCATTATAAACCAAACATACCTTGAGAATGCTGTAGTTACACTGATGCAGAAACATATCTTGTTTAATCCCTGAGCTGAGTGGTTTTGCGCAAAAACAATCATACCATCCGGGGGAAAGCTGGATTGCTTCAGCCTTCCATTGATAAACACATTACACTGAGTTTTCTGAATTGTCCAGACAGGACTAATCAACCTGAGCTGGATCACTCGTACACAGCAGCTGGGGGATGGTGCAGCGGTTTATCACTTCTGCCTGTCAGAGCTTCATTATCATAATAATTTTTTCAGCAAAACTCAGCACAGGGATTGAACAAGATATGTTTCTGCATGAGTGTAGCTACAGCATTGTCAATGTATGTTTGGTTCATAATGCATAAAATCAAAGTTTAGATTTATTTTAAGGTTACGTCAGGAATCCTCCTTAATCCTTTCAATTACGTCATTATAAAAAATTTTTAAGGTACTATATGCTTAAAGGGAAGATTCTAGGTGACATATCAACTAAACATATGGATATTGGATATCCAGCTGTATAGGCCTTCATGATGTTTATAATCAGTGGTCTGAATGCAGATAGATCTTAGCTTTTAGTTATATCCAAGTGAGTACACTGCCTCATCCCCATTTTCTTAGGACATTAGTAAGGCAGGGCTTTTTTAAGCACGGCAGAGGCTAGATAGTCAAATCAGGCACCGGATCATTCATTGGATTTACAAATTGGATTCACCAAATTGCAAGATTACAAAGAAGTAAACACAAAAATTTGCATTCAGAACACTTTTTATCGCAGCAGGGTATGCCAATAGCAGTGATGGCGAACCTTTTAGACACCAAGTGCCCAAACTACAACCAAAATCCACCTATTTTTCGCAAAGTGCCAATGCGACAACTTAGGCAGTTACTTATTATTTTGTATTATCATTGTAGTTTTCTTCCAGGGTCCAGGGACTCAAGAAGCCTCGAGTACTGTCTGGCGAACTCTGTGCCCGGGTGATTCTGCAGGTGCCCATAGTGAGAGCTCTAAGTGCCACCTCTGGCACCAGTGCCATAGGTTCGCCACCACTGGCCTATAGGCTTATAGATATCGATGGACTGCCTTTAAACAGTAACTGGCATTTCAGATTATTTTTATATAGTGGGTGGGGGACATTTTGAACAATTTTCTATTATACTTCATTAATAAATTCAGCTTAAGGCTACATTCACACTACAGTATGGGCGACA
Source organism: Engystomops pustulosus (assembly GCF_040894005.1). NCBI lineage: Eukaryota > Metazoa > Chordata > Amphibia > Anura > Leptodactylidae > Engystomops > Engystomops pustulosus. Next base: position 74,642,158 of record NC_092420.1, read on the forward strand.
TATATACGGCCGACGTATATGCGGACGATATACGTCCCCCATACACTTCTATGGGCTCTCGGTGCCCTACGGGAGCGGTACGGTGCAGCACACGTGCGGCACCATACCGCTCCGTAGCCCGGGAAAAGATAGGACATGTTCTATCTTTTCCCGTATTACGGGGCCCCGCACATATATCGCTATGGAGAGGGGCGGGGGTGAGCTGCGCTCACCTCCTCCTCCTCTCCCCGCGCTGCCGTGGGCCTGCCGTGCTACGGAGCGGCGGGCTCACGGCAGTGTGAATGTAGCCTTACTTTGTAAAAAAACAGTCTGCAAAGTGCACCTTAGTAAAAGCTTTACTTCTCTGTTGATTCATCTACCGGGCTGAAGACAGATTCTCTCTCCTCTCCTTCGGTTAATTTACACAGCTCTGAGCACTGTGTGTTAAAGTTACTTGACAAAAAATCGTTTTAGCACAGCAGGAGTGAGCCTATGACAACTATTCCTGTATCATGCTTCCTGCTTCTTCCTATCCTAGATATAGGGCTAATAAATATATGAGGCTATCTGTAATATCTTCTCAGCTTTTCCTGAAGTGGGCAGGACTTCCTAGTTGTGACATCAGCTATGGGCAGTGATGCCAGAGCAGTGAGGGCAATCACGTGAACAGGCACAAACCCAGCCAATCAAGATACAGAATGAATATTACTGCTTGTACACAGATCTAGTGCAGAACAGGTCAGGAAAGGCACAGAGCTGACAGCACAGATCACTGGACCTCTGTATCATACAGTAATCTACTACATCATAAAGTAACAACTGAAAAATATGCTGAAAATAACAGAACAACACAACAACGATTAACAGTACTAACAATAAAAGAGGTCACTTAAGATCTAATCATAAAGGTAACTCCACTATGCCAGAGTGGTCAGAGGTGGCCCTCACAATTATTGAATAAATACCCAAAACTAGACGAAATGAGGGAAATCCATGCCAACTTTACTGAGAAACTTTATTGATAACAACTTTATTGAGAAACTTTATTGATAACAAATTAATTCTTTAAAATGTACAAAAAAATTCCAGGAGAGACAATGCATGAACAACCCAGGTAAGGGTACACAGCTGTATATAGAGTAGTGCAAAGGGAGCGCAGCTCCTATTGGCAATAATGTTTACTGCACCACATAACAAAAACCCATACCCAGACACAGAAATTAAGCAAATAAATACTACAAATAAACATGCAGTTATTTGAAAAAGTATCGGACCCAAACAAAGATGAAAATCTGTGAAAGGGAGATCCCGTGGACCACAGTACCTGGTGTTCAGCCCCCGACGCGCGTTTCAGCGTTTCAACCTGCTGGTCTTTCTGGTATACTCTATATACAGCTGTGTACCCTTACCAGGGTTGTTCATGCATTGTCTCTCCTGGAATTTTTTTGTACATTTTAAAGAATTCATTTGTTATCAATAAAGTTTCTCTATTCTACAAGTTCATTATTGGCATGGATTTCCCTCTTTTCATCTTCTTTTTGGTATTTATTGAAAAATATGCTGGTAGATTTCTGACACCATCAGTTGAGCCTGGTGGAGGTCACGTGAAGGCCTTGGATTGCTTTGGTGCTGCTAAAGTGGGAGATTTGTACAAGGTCAACGGGATTTTGAATAAGGAAGGCTATCACTTCGTTCTGCAACGCCATGCCAAACCATGTGGGCAGCCCGTGATTGGAGCCAATTTCATCCTACAACCTCCAAATTTGCATGAAGTGTTTAGGGAAGAAGCAGCAGCTGGTATTCTATATGTAATGGAGTGGCCGCCCAGTCACCACATCTCAACCCGATTGAGCTGTTGTGAGAGCAGCTTGAACATATGGTACACAAAAAAGAGCCCATTAGGCCAATCCAACTTGTGGGAGGGGCTTCTGGAAGCAGGGGGCGACATTTCTCCAGATTACCTCAGCAAATTAACAGCTAGAGGCCAAAGGTCAGCAATTCTGGAATTGTAGCACATGGAGCATTCTTTGATGAAAAAAAAATATTTCAAACCTTGTCAATGTCTGAACTATATATTCTATTCATTTTGTAACTCATTTGAAAAATAAAAGTTTTCATGGAAAAAAACTAAATTGTTTGGGTGACCCCAGACCTCTCCAGAAGGCCACCTCTGTGAGAGGACCCCTGTTTTTAATTCAATCACTGATTTTTCTTTTTACTATTTTTGCCATTATACTCTATGCAAGCTGCCTCCTATCTGCAAACCACCCCTGTGCAAAGAGATCTGCTCATAGAGAATTCCCTGTATATACACTGTGATGTGTATCCAGGATCTGATCAATTCAGTAGAACTGATGGGGACCTTTATTTGTGCATTCAAACATTCATACATATACATTTCTATTATATTCAAAATTTCAACCACACACAGCTCTGCTACATACCATTCCTGGTATGTAATTGGATGACCTGAGACATGTGATTAGTCCCATGCTTATGACATCACGCAAGAGTTTTTATATGCTGCTGAGACTGATCATCGGTAGACACCCGGAGACCCTTGGGAGAAGGTAGATGCGGTTTATTACCACTTCTCCACTCCTCACTGCAGCGCACTGATGTAGTGCAATACACAGAGGAGCAGAGCTGGCACCGCCGCCAGCTCTATAGACTCGGCGGTCACATGAAAGTAAAATGAAGTCACATGAAGTAAAATTAAATGTACCCAGATGGGGATTATTACCTCATGGGGGACACAAGTAAAAACGCACATACACAAAAATTATTAACAAATATTCATAATAATGCTTTCACCATTCCCCAAATAGTAAAAAAAAATAATCCCCCACTACACTACAAAACACATCGCCATAGTCGCCCCAATTTCCAGAGACTATACATTATATATCAAAATCGAAACAAAATAAGGAATTCATTAATAATGTTCATTTAAAATATGTACTATAAATTACAAAAAAAAAAATACTTTTTTCCACATATAACCCAAAAAGATTTGTCAAATTTATATTACTTTGTAACTAGCTCTATGTGTCCCGAAAAAAAAACACTGCAAAAAGTTTTAAGGTAGCATGCAAAAAAGATATGGCCCGTAAACCACTGCTTACGAATATTCGCTAAAAATGCCCCAGTCACTAGAGCCTCTTCAGGCTGCGTCAGACTAAACATATTTGGGCTTATTTACTAAGGGTCGCACTTTGCATTTTCGTCGGACTGTTTCCCATTTTTCGGGGATTGCACGGCTTGGATAGGTATTTGACAGGTGTCTGAGCTGGGATTGTGTCGCACCCGATCTGTTTTTGGCGCAGATGTGCTGACTTCCATGTGACACAAATTGGGGGGCGGGACCTCGGATGATCTGACTTTCGTTGAACTCTGTCGGACAGTTAAGTAAATGTGTCCCATTAAGTGATATAATACATAGGATTACAAATACACGGGAACAGTACAAAATCCAGTAATCCTGCATATAAACGTCCAATATCATGTGATATATCCGACGCTGCAGCAAGAGGATAAGAGGTCAGTAGATCCAGACATACAAATCGTACATTCAAATACCACGGAAGGAAGAGCATAATAAAGCATCCAAATTCTTGCACTGGAGTCAACTCGATTCCCAGTTCCTCCAACCCAGATTGGGGGAAAGACAAAATATCTAAAATTAGTATATATATTAAAAAAAGACTTTATCAATATTAAAATAGTGGAAGTAACGACTAAATATAAAACAATTACGCTAGTGACAAGAGAGCTATAGAATATGGAAGTTCACTGGCAAAGATATAGAGAATTTCATCACATATGTTACTCCCAGTCCGATATGAACCCAGGACCAGAACGCAACCAGACAATAGTGTCAGCCTCCAGAGCTGCTGCTCATAATGCAATCGTGTACGTTAAGGGAAACATTAGCAGATTCATCTGACGGCCTCTCTTCCTTCTAAAATCTCTGGGCCAGAGCCAATTTTCTACTTTTCTGTCACTCATAGATTACTCAGGATAATAAACCACAGATTGGAGGGGCCGAGATATCTGCACATCACTCTTCCCACTCAAAGGAAAACAATGGAGAGCAACATATTCCCAATTAACACAGGTCAATTCTTCTTTGCCATGTAAATAAGTCCAGATGCTTCTTGTGATGGTCCTCATTAATAATTCCCAGCTTTTATTGTGTTTTCATCACCATTCATTTCCTATCAGATCTTTTATGTGTGTAACTGGATTCCGAGCCGCTGCATATACATTATTAGCGCCATCCTGTTACCTGCGCGCTGTTATACGTAATTGTTTTATATATGCCTAAGTGATTTACTTGTATGCTCCAAACCTGTACGACTGTGGTATGTAGCATCTAATTAGCGCTACCTAAAAGCTGTTAAATAGCATAATTACCTGCAGTTATTGTCATGCTAAATCAATTGAGATGCTAATTGCCTTCCATTTGACATACGGTATATTGGGCCGCCTCCATCATAGCCAGGTACTTTGTGCTCTTAATGAATTACTTTATGCTCCGCTGTGTTAATCGGTCTTAATCGGAAAAAAAAAATACATGGCCAAGATTTTGTATGCGGCATGGACAAATTTCGGCTAATTACACCTTTAACCATCTTCCATACTGGTACATGAACAAAAATGGCATCTCTATTGTCTTTCTCCATTGACTGTGAACCACTTTCATCAGAGGTGCTGATTTTTAAGCGGAAGCTTGATATCAAACCTTGGAGATTGGTTAAGTTTCTTTTCCCCGACTGTTTCTTTAACTTGCTCCTGTACGTATTAAATTAATTAAGCAATTACATCACTCCAGTAACAAGCCGCTAATTTACCAGGCACCGGCCTTTTCACTTAATTATGTGCTGGAAATAGAAGCGCCTTTGGTTTCTCATGATTAAGTCTGGCTGTACACATTAGGTAGCTGTTGGCAAAACACTCATTCCCTGAGATATTTCATCCAACCCCTGGCGCATGCACATGCACCCTTGGTACGGCTGAGCATGCATTTGTTCTGATAAAACTCTGCAGATCTTGTGTACAAGGGTTTTTACAATTATAACAATTTAATAACAATGTATGTGTCACGGGGTGCTCCAGTGACCCACTTTTCGTTATCGCAGGTGCACCTGTGTGCCACCGAATAGAGGCACCCCATGAGTTTTACTTCTCCGCGCTCCAGCGGTGTCTCCTGTGCTCCGCCAATTGGTGCTGGCCGGCTCCTGACCTGTTAATTAGCCGGCCTCTTCCTGTGACCCCTGCCAGATCTTTGTGCCTCATAGCCCTGTGTATTATCCGTTGTGATCCTCTGCTATGTTCCTGACCTCAATTCTCTGCTGCCTGCCTTGACCTTGTGCTACGACCCCGACTCCCATCCTGTGCTGTCTGTCCTGACCTTCTGCTTGACAGTATGCAAAATTCTATAGCTTTTTAATAGAAACAGAGGTTCAGGGATGATGTCAATTCCTATTGAAGAGTTCTGGGGGGAAAGGATACATGCCTCTTGCTTGTGACTCCATTTACTGCTGATTTGACTTCCGACTTCTATTCTATAACCCCCACTATTCCTTGGGTTCTGACTCTGTATTCTTGTTTTGACTGTGACTTCTCCCTGGATTCTGCTTTTGTTAATACAAACTCTCCTGGTTTTGTCTTGTTTTTCACTTTCCTTATCCACCAACTTGTCTAGTGTGGGGAACATTGCCCAATTTGGGCAGGCATCAAGTAGTGTGTGTGTAGGGGGGAGTGATTAGGATCATGGCCAACCTGCCCTACACTTGACCTGAAGGATAAACTGGCTACAGAGATATCTTACAAGCAAGGGTGGATAAAGACTGCCATGGGCCCTGGGCTGTATGAATATTATAACCCCTACAGGTCTGGATCACTTCCTACTTCTGGTACTAGAATCAGCTTCTTGGGGCATAGAGGGTGTATCCCTTCTGTCTGCTTTCAATCTGTGGTTTCAGAACCTTTGCAGGACCTTCAAAGGTCCTAAAATTACTCTTGCTTATATGTGTATTGAGAGCCTGAACAGATGTATGAGGGTTTCAAGAGTGAAGGTCCTTTTCAGTATAAAATGTAATAGGTGATTTGGGTGGCTTTTAGCCCCATAGAAGGCTCAGGATATCGTCCCAACCGCCTGTATTATAATCCACTACTGCTTACAGGGCATACAAAAGCCAAAGTACAAAAAGACCATGTGTGTTTCTTCTGAGAGCCTTCTCCTTCCTCACCCAAAGACTTCCATGTAAAAAGTAACTGTAATATTGAGAATGAATGGAATAAATGGAAATTTTTCATTGGCTGAAGAAGTCACAACTCAACATTTCACAATTTTTTGATGGGAAACTATGCTTGTTATTAGTAGCTCCTTTTAAATTTATGCCCCATTTTCAAAAAGTTCTTGGACATGGCTTTAAATATGAGCCAAATGACTAAATCTGTTTCACAAGTAATAGACTCCCATCTGCAGACAGCTGCTTTAGGCTGCATGTACACGTATGTATGCTATGGCTGGGTGGGCATACCTCCGGCGCCATGGAGAGGAGGAGGGGTAACCCCTCTCCATTAAAATGCATAGTGTATAGATCTTGCTATGGGGAAAGATACGGCTCCGTGCACCCATTGCTGTCCATGGAGGACATATGTACGGCCGCAAGCTTGTGGCCGTACATTCGTTCCCCATACGGTAGTGTGAGTGTAGCCTTAGAGTTTTTGTTCCTTGTCAGGGCGAAGCAGGGAAATGGGCATTAATTACCCTTATAATACCCTATTACTTGCTTATGTTAGCAGTGATGTTGGTAGGTTCTTAGAAACATGAGCTACCACCAAGTATTGCCATGGGAGAAGTTGGTATGAACAATAAAATGCGATGAATGCTGGTGTCAAGAAATCAGGGCCATCTGCCCACCGGTGCCAGGTGCTGCTAATACCATTGATGGCTGGACTGTTTTTGATCAGATGTCAAAAAGCGAAATTTCCCATTTACATCTAAGCTGTTTCATCACTGAACAAAGGTGGAATCTCAATCTGCTTCTGAATGAAGAGAAAAGGTTAATTTTTAAAGCCGACGATCAATGAAAATACATCCCTGGGAATCAAATTATTGATCATAGGGCAAATATAGTTCCCTAAAGAAGAAGGAGTGTAGTGATGAGAACTCCTAGAGCTTGTATGATGTGTGTTATGGCAGCTTTGAGGTTTTGGTATTCCGCATTATCCCTGAGAAACCAGACGTGAAGTTGGCTCATAGTTGTGAGGGATCACGCGGCTCACAGCAGAGACAGGCTTATATGTTCATGGCACTGAATAAACCAGCACCTGTTGAATGGAGAAGCCCACTGGAATTACTATGGAGCCCACTGAACCTTTTCCAAAACTTTTAGTTGAATTGTCCTACAACATATTTATTACATTTATGGAAATAGATGCAAAACAAAACAAATGTATATCCGATGGCCCATTTGGACAGCTTAACACCAAACAGCAGAACACACAGGGGGTCATTTACTGAGGGCCCGATTCGCGTTTTCCCGACGTGTTACCTGAATATTTCCGATTTGCGCCGATTTCCCCTGAATTGCCCCGGGATATTGGCGCATGCGATCGGATTGTGGCGCAATCGGCGCTGGCATGCACGCAACGGAAATCGGGGGGCGTGGCCGAACAAAAAACCCGACGGATCCGGTAAAACCGCCGCATTTAAAAAAAAAATCTGTCGCAGAGCTTGCACTTACCTTCACTCAGCCTGGCTCGGTGTATTCCAGTGCGTTCCGATGCTTTTCAGCGCAGCAGCGCCACCTGGTGGACGGTGGAGGAACTGCCTTAATAAATCCCGGCCGGACCCGAATCCAGCGCAGAGAACGCGCCGCTGGATTGCGAATGGACCGGGTAAGTAAATCTGCCCCACAGTCAGGAATTTATTCCAGTGCGTGGGTTTAAGCCTATGTTTGCCGTTGTTTTGGCGCTGTAGTTTTCACGATACTTAACTGAATTCATGATTTGCGATTTGGTGCAAATTTTCGTTTAAGTGCATGACTCCAGTCACCCCCTGGCACAGAATAGGACAAAAACCACTACTAAATTTATCAAGATCAGTTGCTTCTTAGAGGGACAAGTTTGCCAAAAAAATAGAACAGTTTGCAACAAGCAAAAAAAAAACTCAATATAATAAGAGCGCATGCGTGAGAAGTGCAGAGAATTGAGTCATGACGCCGTCTCTCGGTCCAAGGTGGTGTGCATAATTAAGTATTGGAGGTGCGCAGAATCGCCAGGGTGACGTAATTGAAGCACCAAAGCCTCATTTGCACAGATTATAAAATCCTTTTTTTGCCTAAACAATTGGTTTTTGTCCCTAAACAAAACACATCCTGGGATCAGTGGTACAGAGCCCAGAGGGGTGATGTAAAGAGGACATTTCGGCCGGGATCCAGTGGTAGATTTCCTTTAAAACAAACACAGTGGATATGATTCGGCATCCTACTTTTCCACAATTTTGTGAACTAGATTTTTTGAGCAACTGATTGAGAACTTTACTGTATAGGATTCAAAATAATTTTAAAGAATTAAAAAATAAAAAAGAACTTTCATAGAACAATTCCTTCATACTTTTAATAATAATGACTATATTTTGGTCTTTGTATGTATTTTTGGTTAGGTTTACAAATACTAAAAACTCGGTAGAACTAAGTGATTAAACAGAATGGAACAGAATTTTTCACAACCTTTTCCCCCTACTCCCTGTTTTCGACATGTCAATAACACTTACGATCTATTCATATTTTGTTTAATTCTTAATTGTATTAACATACTTGTTGATTTTTTTTTCTTATTCTATTGTATGGTTAAAAAAAAGAATAACAATGTTGTTACCCAGACTGCAATAAATTAGAACTCCTGACTGGTAGGAGCAGAACATATTCCATTTTGCTGTAAATCAGCCTTTGTGATAAATGTTTGGGAACACGGCAGTGCTTTGTTTCGGGCTTTTTCTAATTAACACCTCTTTATGTGAAGTAGAGCCGAGGCTTACATATCATAAACAACAACAGATATGTGAAAAATAATATTGCGACTGTGCTGTGTTTATAAAGATTGGCGTATAATGGTGTAATATGATAGCGCTCATGTGGAAATTTAACTCAATTCCTCGCCTTAACCAATTACATATTGCTGCCTTTTTATTGCGCACAAAAAAGTGGCCTTCAATTAATGATTATGTGCCCACTAACAATATGTAATCCTAGATGACTACATCTAAAGGGGTTGTCTTACAAGGCCAACTTACCTCTGTCCACATGCCTTGATCGCTTTCCCCCTTTATGAGACAAGGAGGACCTCCCCCTCATATACTAAATGGGGGGTCGCACTGCATAAGATAGGGCAGGTCCTATTCCTGCCCGGATTTACAACGCCACCACTTGGCTCCCTACGCAGAGGGTAGGGGTGAGTCACCATTTCGCAAGCTTCTTCCAAAGCGCAGGAGAAAATATGGTACCTGAAAATGTAGTTGAGACGCTAGACAAGTTCAAGAGGGGCTTGGATGCCATTTTGAAAGCATGTTAATCCACTGATTTATTCGCACTTGGAGCCAATTGGCAGCAGCATTCTGTTCTGTACTTTATGATTGGACTTGTATCTACCTACTCTACTATGATACTATGAACTGTGATACATTTATTTGAATGTTTGACCTATAATACAACATTTGCCCCATAGAGAAAACTCAATGGACCCTTGCTCT